>NC_047592.1:15061344-15720987 GCF_011004845.1 Esox lucius | reverse complement strand
TGCAAACCATTCCGCTGTTACAGGACTTTAAAGTAGAACACCTAGGTCACTTTGAGACTGACAAAAGTTGACTTTAAGGAAAAAACACTAATTTACTACAGCGGACATTGCGTTTTGAAGACCTTTCGCCGATAATCTGAGGCATACACCTGTATCCAAGTTGGACAGTAATGGATGCCAGGCAGAATGACTGAGAACCAACTATGCCCAGCGTACAGGCAGTAAAATGCTATATAACATTCTTTTAGCCTTTCTGATTGTGGTTACAAATGGCTGTTAACAGAAGGCCTCACGAGAAACGGTTAATGGTTCAATAATGGTTCAATGGAAATCTAGCTTAAACTCCCCATTAAAAAATTGAGTGAAAAATGCATTCGAGCAAAAACTTGGATCTTGGCCCATACAGAAGTTGGAGCTGCCTACTAAATTCCGAAAATAACAAGTGGGGCTTTTATGGCTCAATCTTGCATGTGCTGACTCCATTAACTCTAAGACACATGATAAGACCTGCACACTAAACATTCTTGATTCACATCTAAGTGCACCCAAAAATAAAATAATTGAGAGCAGCACAATGTTAGAAAAAAAATAAATGTAGACCGTTTTTCCTCCATAATGTCATGATATTCAATTCGCTGAGAGTTCTTTCATGAATTTTCCCAAACATATCCGATGTAGGTCGGGTTATCACACCGCTTGCTCAAATATGCCAGAATCCTTACTCGCCAGAAAGAAGGCACTCTCCGTTACCACGGCACCAAAGCCACCACAAGGAGTCACTAGCACTAGACCTTGACAAGGCAACTGCATTGGATGATAATCCCCTACTAACCCAGGTCTCTCAATGACACAGCGAACAGTGAGGATTTACAGCCCCACCGTTGGCCATTTCTGAAGAGGCCAAAGTCAAATTTTGCACACCTTCAACAATTACAATAACACCCCACCCAACAGATCCTCCAGATAGTTATCAGCCAGTAATGCTTTTATTTCCCACGCCAATGTGACCGAGCATTTCAAATTCCCCAGTCCACAGTGGAAGAGTTCTGAGCTGTGGAGGGAGACGGGGTAGCGTCAGGGGCAGGGTATTTACCGGTCGTCCCAACTCTGGCTACGGTGGATCTCTCTGGCCCCACGGCCAAAGCCCACCTCTCCCTCCTCAATACTTCTTTGGTAGAATCCTCCACTCTCTCCTCGGCCACGCCCTGAAACCAGAACACAAAGACAGCCTATGACAGACACTCCAACACTCCACCGCCTATTTCCTTCACGGCACCTGAACAGAAATGCTGCACGAACCGGGCGAGCACGTGAGTACTTTGAATTCAACAAAGCGAGCACCTAAGCTCAGTGGTTTAAAACAGCTCTGTCCTAAAAAAGGGACTATTTGGACAAGTCAAGAGGAATAGCAAATGTCAGGTAAGTTACCAGAAGCATAACACTTCTTTATTAAATAATTTTTTTCCTACTGTGGTGTTGTCAAGGGCGGTGTTGCACAGCCCTTTTTCACACAGAACCTACCCCGTGTAACATCTAGGATCAGCCAAAACTCATACAAAAAAAGACAATAAAAATGTTGCTAGATCAGCCTCCAGGGGTAACTGACGTCTCACCTCGGCCGCCTCCTCGCGTGGCACCTCTGCCCCGGGCCACTCCCGCTGGGGCAACTCCGCCCCCTTTACCCATGAGCCTCAGCACAGCCACACTGTTCACAGACATGGAGAAGTTCCTCTGGTGGGACGAAAGGGAGGAATGTAAGGAATGTCAGCTACGTTGGAACAAGTGAGCGCGCGCACTCGAAAGACAAGGGAGATAGGTGTGCTCGTCAGCCTTTACAGCCAGCAAATGGAGTGTGTGTGTGCGTTTGGAGGGGCGCGTGTCTGACCTGCTCCTCCTCAGTGAGTGGTTCCAGGGCCAGTGGCTGCATGGGCTCATCCTGCAGAACAGCAGCAAACTCCTTATCCTGCATGTCCTCTGGGACCTGGACGTGAGGGAGCACAGCGGCGACACACAACGTCAACAAACACACGCAGGCCACTCAGGGTTACCCAGTCTTCCAAGGCCTGGACAGAATTCAGCGAGGAGCAGCACCACACCCCGCAACAATACGGCGCCCGCCCCCCTGGCCTCACCTTGTTGTCTTTGATATAAAGTGCTAACATCTCCTCTCGGCCGTAGCGATACTCGGCCAACTTGTACTTTGGCATGGCAGGGGAGGGTGGGGGGGACGTCACGCTCCCCCCGCTGGATAGTGCACGGAGCCTGGGGGAGGAGGGGCAGAGGAGGGAGGAGAAGACCAATCAAGATGCATAGTCAGACCACATCACCAAGACACCGTGCTCATGGAGTAATGTTTGTCCAGATTTCAGTGAAATATGACCTGTAACTACTTTGAGTGTTTGATTACGTGTCAAACAGCAGCTTACATATGACAAAGAACTGTGTAGGAATGGTGTGGTATTCCTAAACAGGATAGTGTGGGCGTATAGCAGTCCTAAACAAATAAATATATATATGATAGATTGCCGATTGGCCAACCCATCGCTCCTCAGGCAGTCGGTTCAAACACAACATACGAAGAGTTTATAAAAAGTTTGAGGTGGGGTATCTTTGGAGTTCTTTCCTCTAATTGAAGCTCTGGCCACAAATACAAGCATGGGAAGAGTCAACAAGTTTACCAAGGTTTGAGTAAGCAGAATAGTGAGATTATTTTCTAGGCAGTTACTAACTGACACCTGTCATGTCACAAGCAACACACAATCAATGTTACAGACATCTGAAAGCCATTACAACATATCCAGCTGCTACTTCTGAAAAAAAAAAAGGGAAGTAGGAAATGGTGTGTGTGGTGTGTTGCCACATATAACCGCGATCTTAAGAGTGATCAGGCCTTGTGTCCACAAAATGTCTCAGAGTAATGCTGATCTAAGACCTTTGTTCTGTAGTCTGACATTTTATGGAACATTAAAAAGGAAACAAAAAACTAAGCTTTTTTTTTTTTTTTTTATAAACAGTTGAAAAACAGGGAAGGGTTGGGGAACACGGTGCAGCCTTTTAATTGGCATTCGGGAAAGGTAGTTGTTTTATCCGTCCTAGGGGCCTTAATTGGTATGTTTTGCACCAGGTGAATGTTGAGGACATTCAATTTTGATGTGAGCCAGATGCCCCGTTCATAGACCAAGGGCAAAGTTGGCTGAAAACAAAGATTTATCGTGAGTAAGATTCTGTGTTATCACAAATCAAAGTAATTGCTTTGATAACAATAAAAAAAAAAAAATCATAATTATGAAAAAAAGATGCTGTATGTTCCTGGATGATCATGAGGTCTTGCTGACAGAGCAAAGCAGAACAGAAGAAGCCCCCCCCCACCCCCGTCCGCCCAAAGAAACATCTCAAAGCAGCCAATGTTCAACCAAAAGCCACCTCCAATTTCACACACTACACCCTAAAAGGCAAAGCAGATGGTAGATAAGCACTGGTGCTCTGAGATGGTTTATGGACACAGGCCCAGGTGGTTGGCAGAGCACCAAGACGCTCAGCAGCCAGCCACAGTGCATTAGGTGTCCAGCCACTGGACTGATACCAAACAAAGCCTACACTGACCCTCCCCACATTAATCTCTACACAAACATTTACCGAGGGCTCAGCACTCAGGGGAGGAGAGAAGGAATGAGGAGGAGGGTGAGGAAAGGAGAGCAGAGGGCTTATTTGAAGCCCAGGTTGAAAGAAAGTAGATGGACAGAGGAGCGAAAGAAGAAAGGAAGAGTTACCATTCTGGGCCGAAGTTAAGTGTCTCAGCAGTCATATTCCTTACGTCTTTATGGAGCTGAGTATCTGGGAAAATGCACATGGAATGGTTGAGTGATACCGACCCATACAACAATTAACAAAAGCCTTGCGTATTCCCACCTAAATCACATGCAAAGACACACTGTACTCTCAAACATATGCAAACACACACATCGCTCTCACCCTGTCCAGAAGAGTGGACCAGGTTGAACTGGGCTGGACCAGGCTGGATTGGCTTAGTTAGGCTTAGGTGAAAAGGCTGAGTGGTGCTGAAACAGCTGTGATCACAGAGCTCCCCAAAAACACACAGAGATAGAGAATAGCTGCCCGTGTCAGGTGTGCATGGGGGAGGGGTAAAGTACTGGTTTAGTTAAGAGGTCAGTACGGAAGAAGCCTCTGCTCACAGCCCTGGGATGAGGGGACAGTTGTAAAAAAAAAAACAACGAGAACAAAGAAACTGGAATAATCCGACAACGAGTCGTCAAAACAAACTAAATAAAACTCTATTGATAGTAACGATAAATGATCACAACAGCAGAAATATTACATCAGACATAAAAAAAGAAAGAAGATTGTTCACGTTTTCAATCAAAACGCAGGGGACAAAAAAAACATCAGAAACAGGCTGCTGGAACAGCTGCCAGGGGCAGACGCCACAAGCACACTTCTTCCTGCCCTCCCTGCTCTCCTCCTGCCGGTCTCTCTCCAACTGAAACGTGGCTTGACCGTGACCCTCCAGGTGACCACACCTTTGTTTCCTGTCCGCCTCCTTTCAAACTGCTGTAAAAAAAAAACAAAAAAAATAGATTTAGTAAATGATAGCAAGTATAGACTAAACAAAAGTGAGGACACACACACAGACACACACAGACACACACAGACACACACAGACACACACAGACACACACAGACACACACAGACACACACAGACACACACAGACACACACACCTTGGCAGACTGCCTATCAGCCTGTAATTTGATTGTTTTCCCTAGACACTTTTTGTACAGCAGTGCGGATTGCTTAGAGAGTATTGACTCAACTTGTTCAAATCAACTGGTTTATTCCTCATCTGTATAACAGGACTGATAATGACACCTTCCAACATGAATGTCTGCCTTCATTCATATCCGTCTGATGCTCATGCAAATTAATAATAAACAAGGCTACAGCTTTGCTACCAGTAAACAATGAACGTAATGTTAAGAACGTGAGCACCCAGTAACAGATACAAAAGTGACATCACCTGTTTGCTAAAACACTGCACCTGAAAACATCATGGCAACCACAATATCCAAGCAACAGCATGCCACCCCTAGGGTTTGAGGTATAAAACAAGCCCCAAAAGGCCGACACCTACGGGCTTTCATTGCTGCTCGCAAAGAATACGAATTCCTAGAATGTGCAAAGCCCCTCGGAACACGGCAATCTGGTCATGTAACTCTGGTTTCCCCTCTTCTGCAAATACACCGCTAATTAAACCACATTTAAAAAGGGTGTATACACAGAAAGCCTACAACCTAGATACAACAAGCAGAATGAAGCAGAGAAAAATAAACATTCCTAGTACACACGTCTTTGCACAGTGTTAAACAGGCACGACAACCCAGGAGAATTCTATTCCCATGAAGATCTAATATGAATATGGTTAACTAGGCACCTGTCAAACCAACATTTGTGAAAGAAAAAAGTGAGGAAAAAGACATTAAAATGGGTCGTGTTTACGACTGATGACAACCAACCGCGTTCCCCTCTCTCTCTCTCTCTCTCTCTCAATGCTACGGCACAGCAGGCCCATTCCGTTCTACACGGCAGCTACAGGAAAATACAAGTTCCGATCCGGCATGAATAATTCTCTAAATGTATTTAACACATACATTATTTTGAAATACGATCACATATAATGATCAGTGGCTGTAACTCACGGCATGGGGGGTACACACCCGCCTTGGCATACACGGGAGCAGCTGGTCAGAATAAAGCATAAGAGCTGACCGACGCAGACTATGTTCAACCCCCAAACGATGAGAACAACATCCTGTTTCAGTTAGACGCCTAACAAGGCATCTTGTCGTCTCAACCATACTACTGGTTATTTATTAGGCTGCGTTCGTCGATGATGATGCTTGTGTTCGGATAAAGTATGTTCAGATAAGCTGCCATGTTATGTTTTACTTTCGGGCAGAGGATGGACGGCTAGCTTTAATGGAATAATAAATCATTACTAGGAATATTAAACATTTTTGCTGCTGGTCATTATTTCCAGGATGATTGCAGTGGTTTCTGCCATCTTGTCCCTCAAAGACGAGACTGCAACCCAGCCTGACATCAATGTGACATTAACTGAAAAACTGTCTATAGTTGTCTTATGAATATAATATATATTCTCATATGCTGTTAAATAGCATAATTCTGTAACAACATCTTTAATGTTCTACTGATCTTAACTCCATTTCATTGTCCAGCAAAAAAAGTCAAAAATCCTACTTAGGTTGTTTTACAAAGGGTTAAAGCTGCAACATAGCTTAAACTAGGCAGACAAATGTGTGTGTCGTCCAGTTTCTAAGATCTGTAAAGCAAGTGGTTAACTGGATAGCTGCCCATTCAATGGGTTTTAAGCAGGGCACCAATGCTACCTAGCTAACAAAATATTTCGAATACAGACAAGACATATCAAAGCTTGACGTTAGTAGTCCTATGAGCAATAATCCATTAAAATAAAAAAATCCAGTAACAGAAAAGTTCATACGCTTTTAAATGCAAAAACATTTCTAGATTCAGACAAAACCTATGTATATGAGTGGAGTTCTGAAGTACTTTACACGTTGTTGCTATGGTTAATAATGGCTCTTATGTCATTGATTACAAAATGTTCTTCTATTAGCAACCCACACAATTTTGGAAAACGTTTCGTGGGTTCACCCCGTTCTAAAACTTTGCTCTACAAAGGCCCGGTAAACAATCCTCTCTAACCAACACGGGGAATCAATTTCCGTAATTCACCCAGGCAGGTTGAAAACGTGCATCTCTAAGCACAAGTGTTGCTCACCAATGAAAATCTGTTGTGCATCGATTTCTCCTCCCAATGTAAATAATCCTGTGTGTAATGCCATGAACGCAGTTGACGACTATTCTATTCGAAGCAGCATTGTCACTAATGGCATATAGCAATGTATCTTTACCCAGTTCCCCCAAAAACACAGGAGTCAGGCAAAAATGGACTATGTTTGTAGAGAGTAATGGTAAGCATACAAAGCATGTTACAAACAGTGATCACTTCACTAGTTTTATAAACTTTCATCAAGTTTAGCCGTCATTAGCAAGATTGACCAAATATGTTAGAGCTAACGCTCTCTGTACATATCTACATCGGCAATAGAACCCACCGGCCAACAGACCCTGACGGCACATTTGAATATAATATGGTACTACCAATAATGATCAGTGCATTTTACAAACTACAAACGCGCTACGAATCTGGAAGAACATTAACCGCTGTGTATTCTATGGTTTGCACCTTACTGCTCATTGTGGCAGAGGAAATCTATGCGGAACCTTTTGTCACTCACTTCAGAAAGTTACTGTGGCAAAAATACTGAAGCGGCCTTCCATTGAATCTACATTAACGACAGTGTTTATCTTTAAGTTCAGGGTATTGTTGCGGTATGCACAGAGGCTCATATTCAGGCACCATAAAAAACGCTCACACACTGCAGACAAGTGTGTGCTGCCATGAACTGAGAGCTCGCACCAACAGGTCTACCAGCCTGGCAATGATGTGCTAGTTGACTCATCATACACCCCCCCCCCAGTCCCAGCGGTTTAAATCCACGGTGCAGGCAGGTTTAGGGTAAACCCTGTTTAGATTAAGGGTATGTGGGCAGGTTGAATGACATTGCTAGGTCAAACATTCTTTCTCCTTCAATAACCTAAGAAAAATAAGCAATAGTATGACTCTCAAAGAGAGCTACATTTCAGCTTCCAGACCGCACCTCTTGGTCACTCAAACTAGAGCTACAGACTGTATCAGGGTGCTCTATACAGTGTGAAGAGATTCATCAAAACAAGGCTACGCAAACCGTATTATGGTGGCACTGACTATTCAACTAAGTAGACTTATTCAACAAGTTAAACTACATACATCCATTTACTTGGATTTCTCATGACTGGCAGGGACGTCAGGGATGTTTCATTTCAGCTCATGAAACATTGGAACAAGAGTTACATGTTGCTTTTACTTTTGGTTGAACGTAAAGACACTAGTTAATATTTCAAGATTTTTTGAATAATCAAGCATTTGATGCATAGACTAATCGATTTCCAAAATAATCGTTAACAGCAGTGCTAACTGTATGTAAGAGAAGTATTTTCTGTATTTGCAGGTTAAGTGTGGGGGCAAGCTTCAGGATTGTACTCCATCCATATAGCCTGGTTGTGGATGGCTTATTGGGAATTACAGCCCTGTGCGGACGGAAAACAGAAAACTCACTTGCACATCAGTGCTGCCTATGGTGTTTATGTGGAGGTCTGATTTTAAAAATAAAACAATTACAAAAAAAATGTACAACAGAAATGTCAACAACAAAAAAAGAAAAATTATTTTGCCTAAAAATAAATCTGATTTTAGAGAGTTCTAATCTAGGGGAAAGATCAAAAACTAAATTTAGTGTAGCCGGCCAACAATAAGTCTTTGTAAATGTTAGTAAAACATCTTCAAATCCAATAAAACTGTCAAAAGCTTATGCTGGCATGATTTTGCAAGGGTCTATTACACTAAACTGATATATAGGCAGGACATTTTATGCAGAAATGTTTAAAATACTTGCCCAGGAAATTCTCTTTTATGCAGCCTACATTATATCACTATTTTGGATTCAATCAAATGAATTAAAGCCCTTTCACAGGATTTGCATCATGAAGGGAGGTGGGAGACTTTTGTTAAGAAAAAAATATTATAATAAATATTTCATAAATTTAACCTCAAATAATTACATCATTTGGTGCAACCGCAAAAAATATAAAATATTGAATATCCTTATATTTTATTTAAGTACTTAAAATGCACACATCAAATAACAAAAAGTAGATCGGATATTTGTTAAATCCACCTTTTAAATAAAACATTTGTACGATATGCAATCACTTTATCCCCTGTGAAAATGTAGCAATTTTTGGCTAAGCAAAAAGAATGTTAAGCACCTAGTTCAGTGCACAGGAACTGCTAAATAAAGGAGTTAGATTTAACAGGCCTAAGGAAGTTACTGCCAATCAAAATACAGAATCTAACTGATGTGATATACAAACAAAACTACAGATAAGTGCCTCAATTAGCAAAGTCATGACATTGACAGACATTCCATTAAAAACCAGCCTTTTCCAGCTTCAGTAGTCATTTCCAACATTACCAATGTTTATAATGTATTTCTGATAAATATGATCTTATTGTAGGGGACAAAGCATTTGCTTTTCTTTCAAAAATAAGGACATTTGTAAGTGTCCCCAAACTTTTGAACAACTGTCCATAACAAAGTCATTGAGCACAACAAGCAATAATCATTCAGGCAGAAACAAGTGTTTTAATGTGAAACTACAATGTACCTATTTCATATCCTCAATAAAGCAAAGAACAGCTCAGTGTATGAAATAAAAATACATTTTTGTAAATTATTATTAGTTTTATTATACCACAATCATTGAATGAGGAATATTTAAAAACAATTATTAACGAGATATAGATATATGTGCTCTGAATGTATATTTGTACTTGCTCTGAAACAATAACCAGAAAACAAAAAAATTATCATGAGGGTAACAAATGACTTTTTACAGGAGGAAAATGTAATGTCAAATATCGGGACAAAACCTATGAGTTCTTAAGTAGCACGCGAGAATACAACATTTCAAAATGTATATTTTGGCTTTTTTTTTTTAATTTAATTTTTAAAACCATATTTTTTTTACTGACCCATATTTATTTAGTCTTTTTGCGTAGCTGCGGAACTAGTGAGGTGCAGTGTTCATTGGTACAGCTCTGATCTGGGGGAAAAAAGGCAACTTTTGTGCCACGTTTAGCACTGCGCGTGGAATCACTGCTGTTGCCGATTTTTCACAGTTGCCAAGTGTGACTTTGTGTGACATCAAAGTGTTAGTCATATTAATGGGGATTAGGCGCACACCCCAAGTGTTGGCTGCATTGTCAGCAGTAAATTTGCTCATAATGTGGTGAAGTTAACACGCCTTTTAAAGATGCATTCCATGATTGTTTGCCACTGGTTGTAAAACTGGCATTATTGAGCCAAAACAGCCCCCACACAACTGTATACCATGTCACATGTCATATGTGAGCCCCATATAATAAAAAACACTTTCTAACTTGGAATGTCTTGGCAAAGTGAGTTATGATAGTGATTCTACTAATGGCTTATGCACATCAGCCCTTGAAGGGGAAAAAACTAACAAATTATTCTTGTCTTTAGACTCACATATTTGAAAAGAAATGACACCAAGGTGTCGTTTTAAGTAAGGCTCACAGCTTACAGGAAGCAAAAATTCTAGAAAAAATACTAAAATAGCAATTGTCAAAGTCTACAAATGTAAAAATCCTAAATTTACATTTCTAAATGAACTCATTAATTTAGTAGTATGTCTCCAAAATGTAAAGTTACACAAAAACAACTGATGTCCAACAACTGTAAGGTTAAACATGTTGGTCGTGTGGGATTTGGAACAATTACAGTACAGTGACACAGGTGTTATTTTTCTAGAAAAGAAAGCTGCATTAGTTAAATACAATAACATGAGGTAAGATGACCCCTCTTCCTTATTCTTACAAAAAAACCTAAAATTGTCTGACACTAAAATAAATACATTGTCCTCCATTAAATCAATGTTAGGTGAGTTTCAGATGTAAAAATAAAAAAGTTACCTAACAACATTAAATTATCTTTTTAGATGATACTTCACAGATAATCTATTTTGATCTGATCCTGGTGGCTAATGCAAAGAGGCACTGCTTGGTGTCCTGAATGCTACAAAAAAATGGGCGGGGAATTATGGCAGTTGCTCTTGCTTTCAAGTAGCCAAAACCACAATAAGCGAGTGACAAGCAGGTCACAACCCCAGTGATATCGGTGGGTAACCATACTTTCTTGTCTCCTTCAAATGTGACCTGGACTGAACATAATGGAGTGCATTTATTATTATTTTTTTTAATGAATGGAATTCAGGTGCAGGCGGCGTAAAAAGAAAGGGGGGACAACCCTATAGTGTTATATTCCATTAGGAGGATTAGCGGGGCAACTTACCCCGGGGGGCACATTTCACCTTGCTAGCTAAGCAAATTGTACCTTTCCTAAAACACATTTTATTAAATAACAAAAATATGTCAACGGTAGCCATTTATTTTCCATCATAGTTCGTTTCCTCTACACACTGGCCATCACGACATACATACTTGTTTACAAACGTTGCTTTTATTATTTCCCATGTTACCCGTCTGCCTTTTACGTCAAATGAAAATTGATCAGTTTGACGTTTACACTCAATAATTGTGGCAACTATTGTTAGTTGACTTACTACTGTATTCTGCTTTGAAATTTAGTATTACTAGCCACTGTTGGCCCATGCAACGAACAATGCTCAAGCGTCGAAAATTTCCACCAGAAAGGGCAAGGGACAACCGATTTAGCTAGCTAAAATGAAAGCTAACCAGGTAGCTCATCAATACAATAAGTGATTCATTTAGCTACAAAATGTAAACACTAATAACGTGCATCTCTGCTGTCTAAGACATTAGGTTTGCATGCATAGTTCAAATTAACGAGATATTTGATCTTGCGAAGGTGCCTGGTGCCTCTGCATGAATCAACGCGCTCTCCTTTCTCGTCAATCCGCTGTCCCGGCCTAACTATACCCCGCTGTTTACTATGGCCTTCCACAGCCCGAGCAAAACAAACCAATAAAACAGCAATGGTAATGAATAACGCTGTCGCTATACTGGTCTACAGAGCCTTATCTTCGGTAAATACTTAACCTTCGAAAGAAAATCACTCGGCTCTTTATTGTATCGACCCTTTCAGATTCAAGTGATTTGCTAGCTAAATCAAGCGGCTAGCTGTAGGTAACACAAACAGTACCAAGCATTCCCCAAAACGCGCGAGGAACCAAATAACTTACCTTTCTGAAGCAATGTTGTTTATTCCTCAAAATCCTTATTTTGTGTACAATCTTCGGTTTTAATTAATATACACTGGTTTACTTTCTCGGTATGTAAACGTCCTCCTCCAACAGAACGGTACAGAGAGTCTCATGAAGTCGTGTTTATTTTCCCTCTTCGTACGGCCGCTGCGTGTTGATGTACTCTGCTCGCTACTCTTGTTGTTTGTGTTTTCAGAGAAAGATGGCCACCCTACTCGCACCACGTGACTTATCATTGGTTTGTGTTACGAGTAGGTTTTGGTCTATGTTAGCTCGGTATGCTATTTTAAGACGAAGCAGAAATACGAACCACCCGGCGTGGACAGCATGTTAACATATTGTTATTATTTACTTATTTGGTTGAAGCCGATAATGCATTTTAGAAATACACTGTAGTGGCTCGGTAATTGAGCTATACACGAACACTACACGTGTGTTGTGCACAAAGAGGATACACAGATCATAGCACTGTAACAACTATGATACGTAATGCACAAAGTATTATTGTGGATATTCTGTCGAAACATTTTATAGCAAATGCCGTTTTGTTGAGGCAGAAAAAAAGTCTCAATCAATCAGAGGATGGCGCTGCTGCAATAATTTCTCATAAAATTCACTGTTGTTGTTGTTGTTGTGTTGTACCGATTACTTCCGGGGCACCTCTGTGCCTCCGGAAATTAACAAGCCTTTCTTAGCGGCATTAGCGTCATGCTGGCAATATTAGAGATTCCGTAGCAACAATAAGACTTCCGGATTTCTGATTTTGCCTTCAAAATAGCAGTCCGCGGTAAAACGCGATTTTATTGCAATTAAATGCATCCATTTTGACACTTTTCTTAGTTTATATTGTAAAAAATTATTGTAGGAAATATCCAGGAGAGTGGATTGAATAATTATATCCAAAAAAATCAAGAAGCACTGTGTATTTGCAATTGTTGCTGGTGTTTTACTCCGCCCATACCATTGGCCACAATGTAACTCAATGGATATAAATTACATATTGACTCATACAGAAAAAAACTGTTCTATACGCCGCAGTAAATGTATTGTAGGAAATGTTCAGGAGAGTCTATAGATTAATTAAATGCAAAGAAATCAAAGGGCACTGTGTATTTGCAATTGTTGCTGGTGTTTTACTCCGCTCATACCATTGGCCACAATGTATTTCAATGGATATGAAATATACACTCACCTAAAGGATTATTAGGAACAACTGTTCAATTTCTCATTAATGCAATTATCTAATCAACCAATCAGATGGCAGTTGCTTCAATGCATTTAGGGGTGTGGTCCTGGTCAAGACAATCTCCTGAACTCCAAACTGAATGTCAGAAAGGGAAAGAAAGGTGATTTAAGCAATTTTGTGTGTGGCATGGTTGTTGGTGCCAGACGGGCCGGTCTGAGTATTTCACAATCTGCTCAGTTACTGGGATTTTCACACACAACCATTTCTAGGGTTTACAAAGAATGGTGTGAAAAGGGAAAAACATCCAGTATGCGGCAGTCCTGTGGGCGAAAATGTCTTGTTGATGCTAGAGGTCAGAGGACAAGGGGCCGACTGATTCAAGCTGATAGAAGAGCAACTTTGACTGAAATAACCACTCGTTACAACCAAGGTATGCAGCAAAGCATTTGTGAAGCCACAACACGCACAACCTTGAGGCAGATGGGCTACAACAGCAGAAGACCCCACCGGGTACCACTCATCTCCACTACAAATAGGAAAAACAGGCTACAATTTGCACGAGCTCACCAGAATTGGAGAGTTGAAGACTGGAAGAATGTTGCCTGGTCTGATGAGTCTGGATTTCTGTTGAGACATTCAGATGGTAGAGTCAGAATTTGGGAACATGGATCCATCATGCCTTGTTACCACTGTGCATGCAGGTGGTGGTGGTGTAATGGTGTGGGGGATGTTTTCTTGGCACACTTTAGGCCCCTTAGTGCCAATTGGGCATTGTTTAAATGCCACGGCCTACCTGAGCATTGTTTCTGACCATGTCCATCCCTTTATGACCACCATGTACCCATCCTCTGATGGCTACTTCCAGCAGGATAATGCACCATGTCACAAAGCTCGAATCGTTTCAAATTGGTTTCTTGAACATGACAATGAGTTCACTGTACTGAAATGGCCCCCACAGTCACCAGATCTCAACCCAATAGAGCATCTTTGTGATGTGGTGGAACGGGAGCTTCGTGCCCTGGATGTGCATCCCACAAATCTCCATCAACTGCAAGATGCTATCCTATCAATATGGGCCAACATTTCTAAAGAATGCTTTCAGCACCTTGTTGAATCAATGCCACGTAGAATTTAAGCAGTTCTGAAGGCGAAAGGGGGTCAAACACAGTATTAGTATGGTGTTCCTAATACTCCTTTAGGTGAGTGTATATTGCCATATAGAAAAAAAACTGTTCTATATGCCGCAGTGCAGGAAATGTTCAGGAGACTCTATAGAGGGCTTATGTGGGGAAAAAATCAAGGGGCACTGTGTATTGGCAAATGTTGCTGGTGTTTTACTCGTCGCATACCATTAGCAAAATTTAAAATTGCTGTATAGCTTTCAATTTAGATCCCTCACTCCTATTGTTAATGGAGGTGATAATCACCACGTGGTGATTATTTAACAATTCAGCCAATGATCTAATGTAGTTGTCAATTACTTATATTAACTGGCCATTAGCCTGCTGTATCACCTTTAGAGATGTAGATGTAGGATTTTATCTGTAAAAATATAAAATTAATGTTTAATGTATGAATGTGATACTGAAAAGAAAGGGTATGAAAATCAATACACACAGCTTCTCCTTATTGGCTTATTTAGATTATTTACAATACAACTCTTAAAAAGTATTCATAGCAATATTCCCAGAGAGGTCTTTAAAGCACCATGGACATCTCTTTTTTAACAAATTTATAGCATATATCTGCGCTGAATGTTGGTCGCGTAGGGCCAAAACCCAGGTCTTCATTTTCACATTACTGACTTATTTTGACCGGGGATACCATCTGAGTACAGTTGAGTCAGTCTGAGTGCTAACTTCCTCTAAGAAACAAAACAGAGAAGTGTTTTGCCCTTCCAGGACCAACATTGTGCAGTCCTGTAATATATTTGTCTCCAAGCAAATGTTCTCGTTCTAGACAGCCGGAAATAATATTGACTTTTCAGTCATGACAGGAATGTTGTACCAGTTTGGCTCCGGCCATGCAGCAAAGAATTGGCCACATTCGTAATACAATGCCCATCCTAAGCATCATGAACTCTGAGACTGCCAAGACGGAAGGAGATCAATTTGGGTAGAAAGGTGAGTAACTGGTTTGATTAACTTTATGTACTGTGTACCCTCTCCTGTTATCATTTAGTACAAACCCAATTCCAAAAAAGTTGGGACACTGTACAAATTGTGAGTAAAAAAGGAATGGAATAATTTACATATCTCATAAACTTATATTTAATTCACAATAGAATATAGATAACATATTGAATGTTGAAAGTGAGACATTTTGTAATGTCATGCCAAATATTGGCTCATTTTGGATTTCATGAGAGCTACACATTCCAAAAAGTTGGGACAGGTAACGATAAGAGGCCGGAAAAGTTAAATGTACAGATAAGGAACAGCTGGAGGACCAATTTGCAACTTGTTATGTCAATTGGCGACGTGATTGGGTATAAAAAGAGCCTCTCTGAGTGGCAGTGTCTCTCAGAAGTCAAGATGGGCAGAGGATCACCAATTCCCCCAATGCTGCGGCGAAAAATAGTGGAGCAATATCAGAAAGGAGTTTCTCAGAGAAAAATTGCAAAGAGTTTGAAGTTATCATTATCTACAGTGCATAATATCATCCAAAGATTCAGATAATCTGGAACAATCTCTGTGCGTAAGGGTCAAGGCCGGAAAACCATACTGGATGCCCGTGATCTTTGGGCCCTCAGACGGCACTGCATCACATACAGGAATGATACTGTAATGGAAATCACAACACGGGCTCAGGAATACTTCCAGAAAACATTGTCAGTGAACACAATCCACCGTGCCATTCGCCGTTGCCGGCTAAAACTTCATAGGTCAAAAAAGAAGCCGTATCTAAACAGGATCCAGAAGCGCAGACGTTTTCTCTAGGCCAAGGATCATTGAAAATGGACTGTGGCAAAGTGGAAAAGTGTTCTGTGGTCAGACAAATAAAAATGTGAAGTTAATTTTGGAAAACTGGGACGCCATGTCATCCGGACTAAAGAGGACAAGGACAACCCAAGTTGTTATCAGTGCTCAGTTCAGAAGCCTGCATCTCTGATGGTATGGGGTTGCATGAGTGCGTGTGGCATGGGCAGCCTACACATCTGGAAAGGCACCATCAATGCTGACAGTTATATCCAAGTTCTAGAACAACATATGCTCTTATCCAGACGCCGTCTCTTTCAGGGAAGACCTTGCATTTTCCAACATGACAATGCCAGACCACATACTGCATCAATTACAATGTCATGGCTGCACAGAAAAAGGATCCGGGTACTGAAATGGCCAGCCTGCAGTCCAGATCTTTCACCCATAGAAAACATTTGGCGCATCATAAAGAGGAAGGTGCGACAAAGAAGACCTAAGACAGTTGAGCAACTAGAAGCCTGTATTAGACAAGAATGGGACAACATTCCTTTCATAAACTTGAGCAGCTTGTCTCCTCAGTCCCCAGACGTTTGCAGTCTGTTATACAAAGAAGAGGGGATGCCACACAGTGGTGAACATGGCCTTGTCCCAACTTTTTTGAGATGTGTTGATGCCATGAAATTTAAAATCAACGTATTTTTCCCTTAAAGTGATACATTTTCTCAGTTTAAACATTTGATATGTCATCTATGTTGTATTCTGAATAAAATATGGAAATTTGAAACTTCCACATCATTGCATTCTGTTTTTATTCGCAATTGTGTCCCAACTTTTTTGGAATCGGGTGTGTACATCATCTTTTATATTGCATGTTGTTTGATGTAAGTTCTGAGTTGTAATGCCCCATATTAGTTGTATTTAACAGCCCACATTCAGAATTTACTATGAAGGTTTTAGGATGTACACATATTTTCAAAACAATATATATATATATATATACATATATACAGGTGCTGGTCATAAAATTTGAATATCATCAAAAAGTTGATTTATTTCAGTAATTCCATTCAAAAAGTGAAACTTGTATAATGTATACATTCATTCCACACAGACTGATATATTTCAAGTTTTCTATTTCTTTTAATTTTGATGATTATAACTGACAAGTAATGAAAAAACCAAATTCAGTATCTCAGAAAATTAGAATATTGTGAAAAGGTCCAATATTAAAGACACCTGGTGCCACACTCTAATCAGCCAATTAACCCAAAACACCTGCAAAAGCCTTTAAATGGTCTCTCAGTCTAGTTCTGTAGGCAACACAATCATGGGGAAGACTGCTAACTTGACAGCTGTCCAAAAGACGACCATTGACACCTTGCACAAGGAGGGCAAGACACAAAAGGTCATAGCTAAAGAGGCTGGCTGTTCACAGAGCTGTGTCCAAGCACATTAATAGAGATGCGAGGGGAAGGAAAAGATGTGGTAGAAAAAAGTGTACAAGCAATAGGGATAACCGCACCCTGGAGAGGATTGTGAAACAAAACACATTCAAAAATGTGTGGGAGATTCACAAAGAGTGGACTGCAGCTGGAGTCAGTGCTTCAAGAACCACCACGCACAGACATATGCAAGACATGGGTTTTAGCTGTCGCATTCCTTGGGTCAAGCCACTCTTGAACAAGACACAGCGTCAGAAGCGTCTCGCCTGGGCTAAAGACAAAAAGGACTGGACTGCTGCTGAGTTATGTTCCCTGATGAAAGTACATTTTGCATTTCCTCTGGAAATCAAGGTCTTAAAGTCTGGAAGAAGAGAGGAGGGGCACAGTATCCACGTTGCTTGAAGTCCAGTGTAAAGTTTCCACAGTCAGTGATGGTTTGGGGTGACATGTCATCTGCTGGTGTTGGTCCACTGTGTTTTCTGAGGTCAACGCAGCCATCTACCAGGAAGTTTTAGAGCACTTCATGCTTCCTGCTGCTGACCAACTTTATGGAGATGCAGAATTCATTTTCCAACTGAACTTGGCACCTGCACACAGTGCCAAAGCTACCAGTACCTGATTTAAGGACCATGGTATCCCTGTTCTTAATTGGCCAGCAAACTCGCCTGACCTTAACCCTATAGAAAATCTATGGGGCATTGTGTAGAGGAAGATGCGATACGCCAGACCCAACAATGCAGAAGAGCTGAAGGCCACTATCAGAACAACCTGGGCTCTCATAACACCTGAGCAGTGCCACAGACTGATCGACTCCATGCCACGCCGCATTGCTGCAGTAATTCAGGCAAAAGGAGCCCCAACTAAGTATTGAGTGCTCATAGTTTTCATGTTCATACTTTTCAGTTGGCCAACAATTCTAAAAATATTTTTTTTGTATTGGTCTTATTCTAATTTTCTGAGATACTGAATTTGGGATTTTCATTAGTTGTCAGTTATAATCATCCCACTTAAAAGAAATAAACATTTGAAATATATCAGTCTGTGTGTAATGAATGAATATAATACACAAGTTTAACTTTTTGAATGGAATTACTGAAATAAATGATATTCTAATTTTATGACCAGCACCTGTATATAAAAACATAATTATTGTGATAAATCTCTAACTTTCTTTCCTTATAGTTTGTCCTGATCATTGGTAATTCTCATCTCTGTGCCTTGGTGGATAACACTGTCCCCATGCCAAATCAGGCTGATTCCACTGGTCGACCTACCATGGCTTTTGGCTTCATGTCCACTCCTGGAACAAGAGTTTCACACCTGATGGCAGATGTTCATGGGAAGGTGTTACCCAGAGGCCTCGTCCCAGACATCGTATGTCTGATCATTCCTGGTAACAACCTTGAAGCCAGCCCATCCATCTCCCAATGCCAGCAACAATTGCAAATACGCAGAGCCCCTTGATTTTTTTGCACATAATCACTGTATAGAGTCTTCTTGACATTTCCTACAATACATTCACTGCGGCATATAATAGTTTTTTCTGTATGAGTCAATATGTATTTCATATCCATTGAGTTACATTGTGGGAAAAAGAGGGTGTGGAAATATCGTGTTGCTCGATGTAACATTGCGTGGGAGTCGGGGAAAGTGCCTAAGGAGTGGTGGACCGGGGTGGTGGTTCCCCTGTTCAAAAAGGGGGACCAGAGGGTGTGTGCCAATTACAGGGGTATCACACTTCTCAGCCTCCTTGGGAAAGTCTACTCAAAGGTACTGGAAAGGAGGGTTCGGCAGATACTCAAACCTCAGATTGAAGGGGAACAATGCGTATTCCGTCCTGGTCGCGGAACAACCGACCAGCTCTTTACTCTTGCAAGGATCCTGGAGGGGGCCTGGGAATGTGCCCATCCAGTCTACATGTGTTTTGTGGACCACTTTTATGGACAGGATATCGAGTCGTAGTCGGGGTGGGGAGGGGTTGCAGTTCGGTGGGCTGGGGATCTCATCGCTGCTTTTTGCGGATGATGTGGTCCTGATGGCATCAACGGTCTGTGACCTTCAGCGCTCACTGGACTGGTTTGCAGCCGAGTGCGAAGCGGTTGGGATGAGGATTAGCACCTCTAAATCTGAGGCCATGGTTCTCAGCAGGAAACCGATGGAGTGCCTCCTCCAGGTAGGGAATGAGGCGTTACCCCATGTAAAGGAGTTCAAGTTTCTCGGGGTCTTGTTTGCGAGTGAGGGGACAATGGAGCGGGAGATTGGCCTGAGAATCGGAGCAGCGGGGGCGGTATTGCATTCGCTTTACCGCACCGATGTGACGAAAAGAGAGCTGAGCCGGAAGGCAAAGCTCTCGATATACCGGTCAATTTTCCTTCCTACCCTCACTTATGGTCATGAAGGCTGGGTCATGACCGAAAGAACAAGATCGCGAGTACAAGTGGCTGAAATGGGTTTTCTCAGAAGGGTGGCTGGCTTCTCCCTTAGGGATAGGGTGAGAAGCTCAGCCATCCGTGAGGACCTTGGAGGACCTTTGCGTCGAAAGGAGCCAGTTGAGGTGGTTCGGGCATCTGGTAAGGATGCCCCCTGGACGTCTCCCTAGGGAGGTGTTCCAGGCATGTCCAGCTGGGAGGTGACCTTGGGGTAGGCCCAGGACTAGGTGGAGAGATTATATTTTGACACCGGCCTGGGAACGCCTCGGGATCCCCCAGTCAGAACTGGCAAATGTGGCTCGGGATAGGGTAGTTTGGGATCCCCTGCTGGAGCTGCTGCCCCCGCGACCCGATACCCGATAAGCGGATGAAGATGAAGATAGATGTAGCAAACCATTCCCCATGATTAGACAGGTTTGTCTTACTCTACACATTCTCCTGGACATTTCTACACATTCTCCTGGACATTTCTTACACTGCTTTCTCTGTGGAATATTCAATAGTTTATGAGCTATGGGGCAATATGTATTCCATATTCTGTCATTGACATTGTCTGAATTTTACCCTTGGAACATGTTTTAATACCCACCTTTTTTCGATAAATATGATAATTTTTTGAATTGTTGATAAAATGTTTTGGGAGGTAGATTTTCTCAAACAATTAATAAACTTAATATATCTCCGTTTTTGAGTAATTCGTTGGTCTCTTTTATTTTGAAATATTCCAGATTTTCGTGACCCGGAAGTGTTTCTTTAATGTTGCTCACAAGACGCTGATCTTAGGTTATAACTCGCCGCCATAACGGCCGAAACAAAATAACAATACACTGGTTTCAAAGAGCGTATAGAGGTACGGTCTGATTATTTTAACTTTCTAATATTGTTAGCTACCTCCGTCTGTTTTGAGTGACATCTATTGCTAGTTTGGGGTGGCTGAATTACTTTCCTAGCAAGCTATCTACAGTGGCTAACTGTACTAGGTTGTATATTGGTTTATATAGCTATGGACTCCCTGGTATTTCAGCAACACATTATTTTCATTTGCATTTAATTTCCTGTTGTTTTTTTTCTTCCTCCTATAGCCCTCCATCGCACCCTTCCCTGTTTTTGACTGACTCCCTGTGATGACAGAACCACGCAGTCCTATCTCCACCTCCGTTCCCCCCACACCCCCGGGCATCATTATGCCCCCAGCTGACGTCAGTGGCATGACCGTGGAGATGGACCCCGTGGAGTACACCCTACGCAAGCGCCTGCCCAGGAAACTGCCCAAACGTCGCAACGATGTGTATGTCAACATGAAGACGGACTTCCGGGCCCAGCTGTCCCGCTGCCAGAAGCTTCTAGAGGGTGGAGGTCACAGAGAGATCTGTGTCCACGGTCTGGGCCTGGCCATCAACAGGGCCATTAACATTGCCCTGCAGCTTCAGGCCAGCAGCCAGGGGGCACTACAGCTAGCGGCCAACACGTCTACAGTGGAGCTGGTGGACGACCTGGAGCCTGAGGACCCGGACGAAGCAAGGGAACCCATGACTCGCACCCGGAATAACTCAGCTATTCATATCAAAGTATTCTACCCGGACCCACAGTGAACCCAAACACACGTGACAAATGTTCCTCTGATATGGCTGTCTGCCTCCATTATCATGCTGTCTGTTATATTATGATGACTGTGGCTTGTATCACAACCGATCAATCCCACTGGCCATACCAACCCTTTGTGGTGGAAAAAAACCTGTCATCCGGACATTGGGATTAATGGCTGCATGTACACCTCTTCTGACCAATCAGATCCCGTCTTTCAATAATTCATTCAAAGATCATAATGAGGCTGCCTTGGTAAATGCAGCCAATGAGAAGAATTTATGATCTGCGTGGATTCCAAAACTGTTGGATGCTCTTGCTCAGCTTTGTCATCTTATCAGTCAGAGTAGTGTATTAGTTGTTGGATTTCTTGCAGTCCTTTCTTATCACTCACTGTTTGCAGCAGAGACTACACTAAGACTAGCATGCAATTTGAAATTCACCTGTTCCACATCTTGTGCTGTCATGTTTCATGGTCTGAAAAATATGTGGATTTATGAACCCCTTTAGGAGTTTATTAATTGGACTTGAAGATTCTTGCAAATTCTGATTGTATATTCCAGTACAATGCAAACTAGAAAATCTTTCTGTCTTTCTTTTCTTTTTTTTCTTATGTATTTCTGTTTTTAGTACATGTTAAATATTTATGTGCCATTTCCAATTAAATTTTTGTTTACAAAAGCACTAATGTCAAGTTAGTGTTTGAATAAACAGTAAGTGATGCTTGTGATTTTCTTTTTTTTGAATAATTGTTTTCCAACTGAATAGGCATTCAAGCTCTATTTTTTTTACAGTTTTCATTTTTGTTGTTTTACTCATCAGTCAATACTAACCCAAGTTCATGAGCAAATGGGTCAAAGACAGAGAAGATAAAGTGTTCAGTTGCTACAATTTGAAATTGTCATTTGATTTGCACTTTGGGTGTTCCTGACTCTTATGGCTTTTTTCATGCAATTGCTTCAGTTCCATTTTATTTGTTCATTTGGATTCTTATTAGTTCCTGCTAAAGCAGCTGCTCTTCTTCCTGGGGTCCACAGAGAACAAAATGTAAGTAACACCACACAGATATTTATAAACCTAAACAATTTCAAATGGAATCACCTATGTGTGTGCTTTTTGTCTGTGGGTGTTGGTGTATGTGTGTTTATCTTTTAGTACTACTCTGTGCCATAAGATACATTTTTATAAAGGATATTTTGCTGTTTTCTTCAGTAACTGAAGGAGTTCCATGTGGTTATGACTCTACAATATTGTGTTGCCGTGAGTTGGTTTTGAAATTCGTGATGAGACCGCGGATGACATGTAGTTGAGTGTTAGGTATGTAAAACCATATAAATATAACCACATCTGATTTCTCACCCTAATTAATTTGAATTGTTACTAAACCTTCAACTCTAAAACATCTTTCTTTCCATAACAAGCATCTCCTTGAGACAGAAAAACAAAAGAGGCAATTATCACAAACAGACAAACTTCCTCTTGTCTTGTTTTTATCCATCCTTTTTTATTTAAGAATAATATTTTGTATTTAAATACTAAACTGCGCAGTGATAGAAGGGACAAACAACTGAAACAGGAAAAAAACATCGGCACTGTGACTGCGAGACATTAAAACGGGAAGCAAAACAACACAGGCAAACAAAAACAAATGCCAAAATTGAAAGAAGCTTCAACGTCATTGACTAGGTTCCCAGGATTTGCGCTGATTGGCTGATGTTTGAATGGAGGAGAGAGAAACAGGCATTCAGGATGTTCCTCATAAGAACCAATCAATATTTTTCCTGGCAGTCTTGCTATCGGTGTCAAAGCCCTTTTAAGCACTGGTCTGCGTGAGTCAGACACTGATAACCACTGCACATAGCTTCAGAGTTCTCACGTAAGCCCCTTCCGCTTAATCTTTTCCTCATTCAACCCTGGTGAATATCTGGTTCTGTTTCTCTCTATCCCCTCTATCTGGGAGTTGTATAAAAACGGTCATTCACACGGATACTGTCTCATACACACATAGACAAACATGCCAATAATTTTTTTCTAAGGGCAACAGAGAGTAGTGCACAATTGGATATTGACATGTACAAATATCTTTACAACCATGTTCAGTGGTGTTAAACAGTGATTATGGTCAGCCACAGTAGTCTGTCTCCTAGCTATGGTAGATCTCCCAGAAAACCATAGCCATGACAGTGAGATGAGCTTCAACTTAGAAATATAAATCTCTATAAATAAGTCATTACAAAAACAGTATAAAACACTAATAGACAGCAGTTGTAAAAGTGTGGTGTGTTAAGAACGAGGTGGAGCTGTGGCATTTGAAGAGTGTGATTTGTGCTAAACTTCCCTAACCTGGGTTTTCAGAGGCAGTCATGCTGTTCCCTTTCAGTTGGCCATTTTGGTAAAACGCACAGGTGGCATGCTCTTATCGTGGACCCCCCTGGAAACAATATACAATCACTCCTTCCGTGGCCAATGAGGGCTCCAGCCCGTTGGACAGCCTTCCTACCACAGCCCCCGTACTCATTACACTTAAAACGAAAGACTAGGCTGAATGACCTACTTTGTCATCAATTTAACCGGCTACTTTAGGGAAGGGGTGTCTAATCTGACAGGCGTTTACAGTGAATGCTATTATGGTAATGTGTCCTGTACACTGCTGGTGCTTGTCTGGTTAGTCACCCACAATTAGCAAGCCGCGAAAGGCTTCCAAGACGGGTTTGCACTCTAGACCGTGTCCTTTGTCAGGCGGTTTTGAAACCACGCCAACAAATCTTGACCCTTGTAACCTTTGCCCGGTTACTCTTGGCTAGGGTCATGCTTTTGCTGCCTTTTTCGTTTCCAGTTTGTGTGTTTTCTGTCACCCAATGTGTCCAGTTAAACTGGAGAGACAAGTCACTGCGGACTGACTCCCCTCTCAGCAAAAGTGACAAGCTACTATAAAATATGATGTGGTTAGATAATACTTATATTAGGTAAAAATACTATCCAGGTATTGTAAGATCAGGCATCAGCAGCATTTGAGCAGAGTAATGCACCCATGACCAGCAATCAACATGGTTTGAAAAAGACATCCACGCAGTAGGAGGCCACAGAAATGCACTCATTGCACCTCAGAATTGTTCATAGAACTTCATCCTCTCCTTGAGGACTCTTGTCTGATCCACACAATATCCTCTAAAGAGTTCTACCTGGCATTAGGCAAGGTGAATAGTGTCAAATCCCGCCCCTTGGCATGGGAAGCTCCAATAGGGTAGGCCAGCCTCGGAGTGCCCCAATCAGCTTCCACCCTGTTGGCAGACGGCTGCGTTGGACAGCAACAGGTGCACCTTTCCTCGCAGGAAGTTGACATGGACCTGGAGGAGCTCCGACGCAGACGACACCCTCCATGTCTCTGCTCCAGACACTCCCACTCCTGGAGGGGGGTACTCCTGACAGGGAGCCCGAAGAAACACCTTGGGTTACATAAAATAGCGCTGTTTACAGTTTTTGTTCAGAGGCCATGAACCAGACAACGATCCAGAAACTGTAAGGTTTCATACGAACTTCCGTATTAGCGCTTTTTCTCCATTGCACAAAATGTTTCTATGGCAACAAACAACAGTACACAACCATTAAATACATATTTAAGAGAATTCAATTATGACAGATATTCATAGACGTTATTTGTAATATTGAAAACTGTCCGGTGGCCCTCGAGGTTCAATGACTAACGACTGGAGAACAGTTCGTCTGTCCTGTCCTTGGCAGGTGACCAGTACACTCTGCCTGTCAGTGACCTTATTGGTAAATGCGAGTGTGGTTGTTGACGTTTGTAGTACTTTCTAGATCAGCCCCACCAGAGAAGGGATTGTAAGAATATTTCTGACAAAAGCAGTCCCTTTCGCAGGGGTATGACCCCAATCTAGGGCCACAGTGATTCATGGGTTGTGATGAAAATATATATATATTTTTTTTTTACTAGTAAATATTCTGTATATACATTTTCTATATTTTAATGCTGCTCTCAGATTCAGATAAATTAGACATTGTTTGAGAAGTCTTCTGACTCCATTACTCAAATGTCAAAAGGTGAGCAATAAATAAAATGTTCGGAATCCTTACAGTAGCCATGAACCTTGAAGTTTGTCACCCGGCTCACCTGGAAGTTGAGGCTGCGCAGCACCTGTCCGATGCTGAAGATGTTTCGGAGGCTGTTGTCTATGTGGCTGTGCAGCGTCGCGTCGGTGACGGAGCCTCGTAGGGAGCCCACGGCCTGGCTCAACAGCCACAGACCCGACTGCACCTCCTTAGCTTGCTCCGGTGCCTACAGAAACGCACAAACCCACATCCTTCGTCATTTGACTGATGTGATATAGGCTGAAACGTCAAAGGCCAAACTCTCCCACGACTCTGTAAATCGATAAGTTCGCACTGCTGAGTCGATAATGTTTTAAGAACATTGGAATGTCACTCACATTTTTCCTCTCCCAGACATTGAAGTCTACTTTGGTTTGGGGAACAGTGACGGGCTCTGGGAGCCCACATCCTTCTTTACATGTCAGCTGAGAGAGGAAGGAGACAGGGATGGAGGAGGCAGACGAAATGTGAATATCACTAGGAATCTCATCACTAAGTAGTGCCAGTTCATGGCCGTCAAGAGGCCAGACCAGACGTCCATGTTGTGCGTCTCACCATGGCTGCCTCAGCGTCTTTGGCCTCCTCAATGAAGTGTTTTAGGACCCGCAGGTCGCAGATAGGTCGCAGGGGGGAAGCTCGGCCTGGTCTTGTCCACTCCAACAGCATCAGCAGCAAGGTTAAGAGTCCTACACACACACACACACACACACACACACACACACACAGGAGTTACCGCAAAACCACCCTCAACAAAACGTAGCTGAACATCCAGAAACAGAACGTATCTTAACACCAATATGGAAACATGTTAAGGGGTTGGCGCTAGGGGTGGAATTGCCCTTGGTGACTAACCACATAGACAGTGTGTCTGAATACACAGGGTGGGTCAAATGCAATCGTGAGCTGGCACTCGTTTTGGCCACCAGGGGGCCTGGAGATGTTGCTCCCTGACACGAAGAGCTCCAACCACTTGAGCTTGTGAGAGGAAAACAGAAGTGTTTGGGCTAAACAGGCCTCTCCATCTGCTCTGTCCTATGGGCACATCTCCTAGAGCAGACTGTTTTTCATATCCATTGCCGTATTCCTCAACGTGTTTTATTGAAACTTCAACTGAGTGGTTCTCCTGCTGCAGGTCATATGGGCGCGCTGTTGAATGAGCTCTTTCACTGCAGCCTGAGTGTATGACACCGTAAAATGCGTCAGATTAGAGCCTCCTCCCAAGACTGTCTCATCCCCGAATCAAACATCAGAAGGCCCCGTAGATTCTTTTCCAGGAACAACTCTTTTGTGGGTTTAAGGCCAATTCACGCGAATTCTGTATTTGGGTTAAAGCAGTGCATACAAAGAGAGCTTATCAAGATATCTCTGTTTTGAATAAGTGATCTACGATCCTCAAATAGATTATGTGCTGTTTTGCTTCGCTGTTTCAATGATAGGACTTTGGTTTAGTAATCAAACCTGTGCCTCTACATTTTCACAAGTTGCCTCAATCAACTAGAGAACGACTGATGAACAAGGAGATTCTCAGCTTGTGCAAAATCTATTTATTTCCATTTGAGCCTTGTGTTCTTTCAGTACAGGTCAAATTCATCTGGAACATAAATGGCGCATTATCAAATTGAACAGTAAATATTCATCCTAATTTGACTGGGGGCCAACTTCCCTCTGCACTGAGACACTGTGCAGAATCTCATAGGAAATACAGTATAGACTCTGCATTCACAGAGACAACCGTCAGCCCTCCCTCCCAGCCCCATGACCCTCAAAATGTGTACAGCACTAGATCATGTCCCCTTGTACCAGCCCAGGGTGCTTCCCATAAAAAAAGGTTGATTATCTGAGTCGGCCGTCCACATGACCTCCTCCACCCCCTCTGCACATACAAGAAGCTGCGACAGTCCGGTGGGTCACTGGGGCATAACTACACAGCTCAGAGACCTCTGTCCACAGGGAGCACATGGCCCGACCACGCACCTCTCAAAATCCTAATCAGTGCGGCGTGGAAAAACGCGTCTTTTCAATCTTCTATTTACACGAACAGAGTGTCGTTTGGAGGAACTGCTTGAGTCGGGTTCAGAATGAAAAAAGTATAAAACACATCAGTCATTGCTTAAACCAGCAGTGTGTGTGTGTGCACATGGAAAAATGCGTGGGGGGTTGTGTGTTTAACTCGAAGGCACACCATGTAATGACAAAAAACAACAGAATTCCATGCACATACAGTAGCCTCATTCCATTCTGAGAAGTTGAGGGTGCTTTGAAAAGATCAGCAGGACTGAACAAAAAATGTAATCGCTTCAACAAGTACATTTGTGTGACCCCATGAACTTTGCCATGGCCTACGTGTGAGAGTGACTCTCTCCTTCACTCGGTTACTCACTCACAGGCCCCCTGGGTGACTTTCAAACACTGAGCCAAGCACCCTGGTGCCTGTCGGTCAGTCACGTGCTGACCACAGGAACCGGGCCAACCTGAAAGGTAACAGGACCAGTGGCAGTGCCCAAATGCCTTTCTAGGATCTAGTTTTATTCTGTACAACGGTCATGCAGCAGGGAGTGTGGCAGTTGAATCCCCAAAAGGTCATCTACGGTGGTAATATAAAACGTGTAAACAAGCCTATTTGCACTTGTATTCCTGCATTAATTGCAGAGATAAAGTGATCAAATAACACAAAAACTATTGTACTTTTTCATTTCTCTACTGAGAAAAGGGATCCAATATCAATTTGTTTACTGGAAAATGTATGTAAAGTTCATCAGCTTAATGAAATGAATTAGTGTTCAGAAACATTTTATCTACACATTTAAAAAGAGAATGTGTGACAGTGCGAACACAATGTGTGTGTAAAAATGAGGCAAAAGGGAAAGAAAAACAAAAAACCCAGCGATAACAGTTATTCTCCGTTCAGGTCAGAAAAACAGCACCTCACATGTATACATCAGGAAACAATAATCCGCGCTGAACTGTGACTAACAAAACCAATACACACTGACCAAATAACTAAGAGACAACAGGTGCGTCCTCTGGGTGCGCTGCGACCATCACACTCCGGCAGGGGGTTAGTACACCGACGAGGTGGAGCGCCGGAGAGGAAGAGGAGCTGCGGTGCCTCGCGGAGCACACGTCACAGAATGACTCCAGTAATCATTCATGATCAGGTAACTATCAGGCAAAGTTTGGACCAAAACACAATTCAACAAAACCTGCAATTGCATCTAACGACTACATAATGTTCCAAGCTTGATGTGGTCTTTGGAAGAGAAAGATATAGGACCAAATATTACATTTGAAGGATTTTTTTTTTACACTTCTTGAGATGACTAATCTAGAGGTCTACATACCCTCTCCAGCAAATACATGTAATGTTTGATCCATTTGCTCAATAAAATTAAAGATACAATTGTGCTATGTGTTTAATCAGGTTAATTCTATAATTAAAACTTAAAGGTCTGATCACATTTGTGGTATAAGTTCACAAACATTCTCTCATCCCTGTAGCTGTCACTAAAGCTCTCTTTTGAGACAATTTTCATTTTGAAGATGTGTTATAATGCAAATTACCTTGGTTTATTCTCAAGGTGAACTAATCACTTCAGTCAATTAGTAAAAGTGAAAGACAAGTCAAATTGGAAAGAGTGACAGGAGAGACTTTGCATAAAGGGTGAAAAGGCTAAGACTGAAACCATGATATGAGTCAGCAAGCAGGTTACACTAATGGGATGTCATTTCCTGTCAGGAAACCAGAAGAAATGCAACGTCAAAGAATAGATTTCTGAACTTCCTCTGTGGGAATCCCTATCCTGAGAAATCATTCTCTGAGAAACCCAGAGTCATCTCATTCTGACATTATTCAGCATTAAGTGGAAACGTAATTTCCTGCCTGCCTAAAAACTGCTGCGTCATGCTAGAGTTAATATAAATGTGAACAGAATGCTATAACTGTTGGGTGCAGCACCATCACTCATCTCACTGAGAATACCATCCCCCCGTTAAAGCATGGTGGCGACAGCATCATGTTATGAGGATGATTTTTATTGGCAGGGACTGGAAAAACAGTTAGGATTAAGGGCAAGATGGACAAAGCCAAATATTGGAAGATCCTAGAGGGAATCCTGCATGAGGACATTGACTTGAAATAGGTTCCCCTTTAAGCAATATAATGACCCTAAACACAGACAAGGCTACAGCAGAGTTATTTAAAACCAGAAAGTTGAGTGTCCCAGCATGGCCCAGTAAAAGAACATATACCTCTATGCAATCGAATCTTTGGCGAGACTTGCAGTATAAGAACGCATGCACTCGCTACCGTATGTTGTTCTGGAGGCATGCGTCTGCTAAAACAATCAAATGTAATATTAAATGGGAAAAAAAGTACTCCTATGAGATATTTAGCAAAACAATATTACGTAGTATATTAAGTCCACCTATTTATTGAATGCAATCCAGAAAAAGAGTGCTTTTTTGTATGATGCAGACCGCATCATATTTTTAAATCAATCCAATGGAATACAGGATTAGCAAAAACACTTTCAAGTTTAAAGCTTTTGTGTCAAACATGTAAAAAAAAGTAAATAGGCCTATTCACTATTACCACGATAAAACTGTTTTGACAAATGTATGGAATTTAGAAATTTTTCAAATCTATTTTCACATGATCCATGATCAAATGAAACAAAAATGTAGAAGCATGCAGCTTCAAATCCAGAACAGACTTGTGCGGTCCAGGGAGACCCATGCGTAATTAGTCTCCTTAAACCCGCGTGGGAGGCAGGCACTCTGTCTAAGGAGACTATACCTAATGCGATCCACTGAACTTGAATGGCGGGGATAAAGCTCCTCCATGCTTTGCCTCATGCTATAGATATCGGTGACTTTACGCACGTAGGCTACCGCCGTCGAGCCCTTAGAAAAGTTTGTTCTACTCAAATGTGGATTTAGTAGCCTATTGCATTTACAACATAGATTACGGTAGCAATTACAAGTCTGTCTTACCTCTTGAAATGTGTAACATTCGCAAACCAGTGCGGCATCTTTTACAAGCATTGCGCAAAATGATAAAGTACGTTCACACTCTTCAGCAAGTATAGCAAAAGGCAATTGTCCATATAAATTCCGATCACGCCCAACGCACTTCCAGGTGAGGAATGTGGAGAGCTGAGCGCTGCATGCGTTTCCCTGTCTGAGCCAGTACAGTAGCTTGCGACTCTACTATCTATCAGGACTTTGCATCACTGCTTTTGGCAGCCTGCTAAAACGTGTCTTTACCTCCCCTCAGCAACAGATAAGGCGATACAGCCGATAGGAATGAGCGCACGCTCGTTACGCGTCAACATAGACAAGCGCCATATAACATCATCTCAGATCGTCCTTCGCCATACCACTGAAACTATTGAACCACGAGAGAAAATATATGAAGAACAACTAGTTACTCACTGGGTGCCTCCATATCGGAATCCACATAATCCCTCACAGGATCCTCGCCGTTTCTCCCCTTGGCCCGTCTATTGCCCATTAATTGCAACTGAAGCTCTTTTATGGATTTGTCCCTGGGTTCGCACTTATCCGGTAGGTGTTTCTTCAACTGATCCCTTAGACTTTTTTTTATTAATGACAATGAAAATAAAGTTGCATTGTCCCGTGATAACTATCTGAACGACTTCCTATGTCATGGAAAAACATATTTAATTGCCATCCAAATATCAGTGTTTTAAAACAATAGTCCTCAAATGTAAATGTCTCCGAAAAGCAAACAGGGACTTTCCATTGACTTATTTTTTAGGAATGATTCCCAGTGCACTCTCAGCACACGTTTTCCACTTGTACATAAATTAAATTGCAAACAATGGATCAAAAATGTATTCCTTTGTAATCCTGGAAGGCACGTGTGCCTTAAGTGGCAAGGTGCGCTCATAGTCCAGAGCATCTCTAAATCCTTGATGTTAACTTCATTGTCTCAATGTCCCAATATGCCGGATAATGAAATAACTAAAGAGACTATTGTGTCAACATCTTACAGTCCCCCCCCTCACACACCCGGTTTTGTGGACAGTCAGCCTGTCGCTGGTGCTTGTCTACCCGCTTGTAGCCAGGTGTCTGGGAGACACAGCCATCGCGTGGCGGGGGTGGGGAGGATTTTCTGGAGCCCTCCAAGGTTCTTGTCCAAATATGTCGGTCACTGTAGTCTCCTGCATGTCTACTGCACAACAGCAGGTGACCAGCACAATGCAAAACCAATGTCTTCGCCCTCAGATCTCTCAGATGTAAGACACCATAACATGGACAATATCAGCAAGGCAGGTACTGGGTTGTGAAAGCCAGATAGCTAATTTTATCTTGTGTGCAATGCAAAACATTCTTTAATAAACACTCTTTAATAACCAACTCACGTGGTGAGTAACCTTGCCTAGAACACATTGGCCACAAAAATAATGCCTAGCTTTGGTCTTGTTTCATTTCCATTCCATGAGCCTACTCATCATATAATAGTAATTAATGGAATAAAATGCTATCGTTTAATAAAACCATGATAAATTACATTTGATGTTTTATTGGTAATGTCATTTAGATTTTTGTTCAGATGGTAACTTCTTTGTGACCTACGCAGTGCAGGAGAATGGCCTGGGGAAATGGACCTGGGCCCAGGGGCCTCTAACCATTAAGGGCCTTGGGCTACAAGGCACACCGATAGCTGATAATTGTTAGAGGACCCTGGGACAATCTACTATGAGTGATTTAATTGGTGGACCCTTCAGCCCATCAAGTGCCCCCTGACTACCAGGGTTCCACCTTAACCCATACCAAGGCCCTTCCACAAACCATACCAGGGCCCCTTGGCTCCACCTCAACCCATACCAAGGTCCCTGGCTCCACAACCCATACCAGAGCCCCTCGGCGCCACCTCAACCCATACCAAACCAAGGCCCCCTGACTCCACCTCAACCCATACCAGACCAAGGCCCCCCGGCTCCACCTGAACTCTTACTAAGACTCCTCCGCAAACTATACTAAGGCCCCTCCCCCACAACCTATACAGGGGCCCCTTTGTCCCGCAACAACCAATACAAGGGCCTCTAGCTACCAGCGTGTTAGATATTTTATTGATTTAATATCATGTATTTAATATTATACAGTGGATATAAAAAGTGTACACACCCCTGTTAAAATGCCAGGTTTTTGTGATGTAAAAGAATGAGACAAAGATAAATCATGTCAGAACTTTTTCCACTTTTAATATGACCTATAATGTGAACAATTCAATTGAAAAACAAACTGAAATCTTCTAGGGGGAAAACTTAAAATAAAAACCTTACAATAACCTGGTTGCATAAGTGTGAGCACCCTCTTATAACTGTGGATGTGGCTGTGTCCAGAATTAACCAATCACATTCAAACTTGTGTTAAATAGAAGACATTACACACCTGCCATCATTTAAAGTGACTCTGATTAATCACAAATCAATTACAGCTCTTCTAGTAGGATTTTCCTGACATTTTCTTAGTTGCATCTTAGAGCAAAAGCCATGGTCCGCAGAGAGGGTCCAAAGCATCAGAGGGATCTCATTGTTGAAAGATATCAGTCAGGAGACGGGTACAAAATAATTTCCAAAGCATTAGATATACCAAAGGAACACAATGAAGACAGTCTTCATGAAAATATGGCACAACAGAAACATTACCTAGAACTGGAATAATGATGAAAAGATGAGAAGAAAACTGGTCAGGGAGGCTTCCAAGAGGCCTACAGCAGCATTAAAGGAACTGCAGGAATTTCTTGCTGGCTGTGTGTACTGGCTGTGTACATTTGACAACAATCTCCCGTATTCTTCATATGAATAGGCTATGGGGTAGGGTGGCAAGACGGAAGCCTTTTCTTACAAAGAAAAACATCCAAGCCCGGCAGAAGTTTGCAAAAACAAACATCAAGTCCCCGAAATGTGATATGGTCTGATGAAACCAAGGTTGAACTTTTTGGTCATAATTCCAAAAGGTATGTTTGGCAAATAAACAACACTGCACATCACCCAAAGAACACCATACCCACAGTGAAGCATGGTGGTGGCAACATCATGCTATGGGGCTGTTTTTTCTTCAGCTGGAACCAGGGCTATAGTCAGGGTGGAGGGAATTATGAACAGTTCCAAATACCAGGCAATTTTGGCACAAAACCTTCAGGTGTCCGATAGAAAGCTGAATATGAAAAGGAAGTTCTCCATTCATCACGACAATGACCCAAAACACACATCCAAATCCACAAAAGCATGGCTTCACCAGAATAATTAACATTTTGGAATGGCCCAGCCAGACCCCAGACCTGAATCCAATTGAATATCTGTGGGGTGATCTGAAGAGGGCTGTGCACAGGAGATGTCCTCGCAATCTGACAGATTTGGGGCGCTTTTGCAAAGAAGAGTGGGAATGTGCAAATATTGCCACTTCAAGATGTGCCATGCTAATAGTCTCCTACCCAAAGGGTGAGCACACTTATGCAACCAGGTTTTTGTGAATTTTGAATTTTCCCCCTTCAAAGATTTCAGTTTGTTTTCCAATTGAATTGTTCCCGTTATAGGTCACATTAAAAGTGGAAAAAGGTCTGACATGATTTATCTGTCTCATTCTTTTACATCACAAGAACCTGGCATTTTAACAGGGGTGTGTAGACTTTTTATATTCACTGTATATAGTATATTTATATTAGATAATGTATTTGCATGAAGGTGAGCCAAAAATAATATTATATATTGATTATTATTATTGGTGTTTGGAGCTGTTTTATAGCTGTAGTAGATATGATTGTTCTCAGCCTCACTTAAGTCATTTTGGATAAAACAAAGTTTTTGCTTAATGACTACATAATTTTTTTTATATTTCACTTAAAATAAAAGTACATTATACGATGTTTAGGGTATACCAATGCGTTAGTATGATTTGAAATAATAATTATATTTCCTAACATCAGGAAAATTATGCAGACATTTAGCAGGAAGAAAGTTGTAGGGTGCTGTTATATTTCAATAAAAAAAAAAAAATGTTTCTGTCAAACCAATGAAAGCATTTTGATATGAAATTTTGTCCAATCAAATTAAAGTTGTTGTTTGAAAATTGTGAAGTGACAACTGTCGGTTTTGTCTAGCCTATTTTAGTGATAACTTTTTCTTCTTTTGTGGATTAAAGATAAAAACTGCTGTAAGAGTAGGGCTTTGAAAAGTAAAGCAGAAAAAGAAAAGGAAGCAAGAGAAAAAAATTATGGAAAAAAGTTCCAGTGATTTCCAAACGTTTCCGTAATCAATGTGAAAGTCTGAGAAAACAAGGAGTGGTTTTAAATGGAGGGGGACAGATGGGCGAACGTGTGATTTCGGGGGTGGGGAAGGGGGCCTCCAAAGACACTAGTGCCCCAGTGCCTCAGAATGTAGATCTGCCCTCCGGCCTACATTGATGTATTGACTACTTGGTTCACATCTAACTACCTTGTGGAAAAAAGGTTATTGGCTGTTATTTTAAATATTATTTTTAATAATACATGTCTGAATATTTAATAGTTCATTATGCTTATGAAGCTAGCAGGGATCCAAAAACAAATAAGAGGTTCAGGTATTCAGCATATGTTTGAACAATTTGAGATTTTTTTAATTATCCAATAATCCAGTTTGTTTATTTTATCCTTCAACAATATATTGTCTGGTGATCTTTTGACATACAACAGTAGTCCATCCCTACGTGTAGTGACATAGAGTATCCATTCCATCACCGAAATAGAATGCGTGTCTCAGGAGGATACAAAGACACTTTCAAGGAAACTAACCAAAGTTCAATCCGAGGCCGAGAATGTTTGTAGACGGCATTCCTAGAAATGTTTCCTGCAGATATAATGTAGTTCCCTAGTGCTAAACTGAATATCTCTTAGTAGTTCTCTAAAAACTGAACTGGCAGTGTATTTATGTGAATATATATACATATATATTCACATAAATACACCCCTCCCATTTTTGCAAATATTTGATTATATCTTTTCATGTGACAACACTGAAAGAATGACACTTTGTTACAATGTAAAGTAGTGAGTGTACAGCTTGTATAACAGTGTAAATGTGCTGTCCCCTCAAAATAACTCAACACACAGCCATCAATGTCCAAACCGTTGGCAACAAAAGTGAGTACACCCCTATGTGAAAATGTGACGGGTGTATTCACTTTTGTGAGATACTGTATATGGAAAGGTATATTAGGTTTAAAAAGGACAACTAAATGTATTGCTTTTACAAAAGTCTGACAGAAAATCGGTTAGTATAAAGTTGACATATAACATCATTATGAACTCATATTAAAGATTTTGGTGTAAATTATATTTACAATAATCCAGTAAACAGTGCTTGACGTATACTGTTTAAATAAAGGAGATATCTTTATTTTTATTATTGTATTCCTGATCCAATAAAAACAGATTTTCACCATAAAAGAGCAACAGGACCTCAAACAGTGAACAATTCGAAATGGCGGTACTAAACTCTAGTCAACTTCTGTAAACGTCAAGTACTGATATAAAGGCTGTAATAAGAAACCATGATCTGTTGTGAAAGCTTATAGCAAGCGTTATATCGCTCTACAAGTGTGACATCAGGCAACAGTTTGCATCCTTTTACCTCCCGGATGAAGTTGTGTTTCGTTTGAAAGTGCACTTTCTATAAAAGCTACATGTCTCCTCATGCTAGTACCCCAGTTGAAGCCCCTCTTAACTGTGCCCTGTCCTCTACCTTGCGGGGGTTCCACAGTAACTACGGCCACAGTGGGTAATCTGATAGTGAGAGGACCTACCAGAATAAGCTCACCGTTCTTTGAAACTCCAAGTCTGGGCGAATGACACAAACTATGTAAGTAATTTAAATTGGTAGGAAACTGCTCACATTTAAAGGATCTCCGACACCTCACATCTCTTTACATATCTCTACAGATGTCGCAAGGTCAAACTAATACCCGTCAATTAAGTAATGCCATTGGGCCGTGTGTTTCTGGCATCATTTCTGATGTTTTCCATAAATGTTGGTACATAACCTTGGAAGGCCAGAGGTGAAGATTTCTTATCAACTATTGCTGTAAGGTATGCAATGCACTTGTTGGCACCTTGGACAGGTAGGCCATAAGAGACAGGTGGTTAACAAAGCACACATTCACACGGGCATACAGTGACGCTTCAAAGACAACACACGTGTGACTGTCTGTGCAGTCATACCGGCTCCTGACATGGTCATGGTCTTTCCTGCAGACCCGGACCCGTGGCTTGTCATACTATTTGCTCTAGTCAAACTCTGGGCTGTTTGCTTATGTCTGAGCCAAATCTAGGAAAGCGGGAGACACGGTACGTGCTGTGAACCATGTGTCGGGGCTTGGGGTGGGGGGGTCCCGTCATACTGACTCCGTGGCTGGGACCTATGCTGTCATTGCATTAGGGATGATTTGAAAGGGGAAAATGGGAAAAAAATCAAGGACACCACCCCCTCCCCTTGTGGATAATAAACAAAGACAGCAAGGAGTCAGAGAAAGGGAGACGGAGAGAGAATCCGCAACATAGTAAACATCCACAGCAAAGGTGCTTGGCGGTGGTCTTTTTTTCCCATGTTGCTGGGAAAACGGCCAGATAGTTCTGCCTTCTGCGATTCAGTCCACTGGCGCGACACAACAAGACAGGAAACTCACATGAAAGAATGGGGGGGGGGGGGGGACCAGGGGGTCAGGAGACAGGACAGGGACAGTAGCCTGTCGGAAGTTATTGTTTCAGGCCAACGCAGGCGTCTATATGCGGTCTTTCAGTAGGGTCTGGCATAGGACAGGTTTCACTTATGTCATGACCCTTATAGCACTTTATTCACCTGTTAAACATATTGTTCATGTTTAACAGGGCTTTTCTGGGACGGGAAGTTTGAAAGTTCATCAACACGAAAGTCCCCCCCCCCCCCGAGAAATATGTATTGTACTGGGCCCTACTTTCAAAGGCAAAAAGTAATATTCAATGACCTTAGTTTGATAGCCATGAGCCAATAGGGAGGACCTTAGCATTATGGACATGTGGAGTTGCTGGGCTGTCCCCCTAGTCACACACTGGCCTGTCACAATTGTTATGTAAATGGAGCCAGGTGTGTCGTAGCAACGGTTGAGGTGAGGCTCGTGCTAAAGATAAGGGTATGGTGGCCGAGACAGGAAACCTGACCTGCTGTTTGGCAGGCTCTATAGGTATCTGGCCAATCCAATCACCCCGACCTCAAGCCACCCCTAGTGATTGTTTTAGGAAGCCCCCACCCCCCCTCCACACACACACAGCTGCCCCTCCCTCTAGAGCTATAAATACCTTACCACTAGGGGGATTTTAATAAACTGTGAAGAGCCAAATCTACTGATAAACTGTTCTGCAACAGATAGAATAGCCTCTTTAGCTCTAGCAGGGTACACAGCATAGATATGCTTGTTTTTTTTTTAAATCAGTACATTGGTGGCCGCTATGCTATAGGTCAATTGCCTTTTGTGGCACCATGTTCAGTAAATTACCTGGAGGACAGACAGTCTGTCTCCAGTTTCCTCCATTAAGCTGACCTCACCACCATTCAAGGAACCATACGATCATGGAAAATAGAGTTGACGTACCTAGTGGTGATACAGCCAGTGTTTGTGTGGAAGGACAATTTCAGGTCCCCGCTGATGTGAAACCCGAGGAACGTAGTGAAGCTTTTAACCCTCCAGATTAATGTTTAGGAGGAATAGCCTCTTTTCTGTCTCCTTCAGTTTAACGTTGAGGGAGAGGTTGTTTACCTAGCACAGCTGCACTAGGGCTCTAACCTCCGTCCAGTTAGCTATCTCATACCTAACGATTACACTAAAGTTGTGTACGGCCACACAGTCATGGTTGAACAGAGGGGGCTGAGCATGTACCCTTGGGGGGCCCCTGCGTAGAAGATCAGCATGGTAGAGATCGCCTGAGGTCTGCCGGTCAGAAAATCAAAAATACAGTTGCGCAGTGCTGGGTCCAGCCCCATGTCTCTGAGCATTCAGGGTACTATGGTGTTGAATATCCAGCCGTAGTGGATAAACAGCTTTCTCATGCTTCCTCTCTTTGCAGACGAGAAAGCGCAGTGTGCAGTGGGATCATGGTAGGTGGTATGATAAGGATGATGACAGAAGTGATTGTTACTGGGCTGTAGTCATTAACCTCAGTCACTTTGCCATACTTGGGCTCTGGATCAGTGGGGGAAATGTTTTAAACAAGGTAGGGACGACAGAACAGAAAAATACAGATTGAACCTGTATAATCACAAACATTTGATACTGATTTGTTGACTGTAAACAAAAAGCATTGTGACATCTACTACAGTGCTTATCTTTCCCAAAAGAGATATCCCTTTGACTATAAGCAAGGAGGAGCCTCAACACAGCTGTTTCAAGTTATGGAACAGAAGTAAATTTTCTGGAGTCCTGATTCAATTGCGCAATATGGCATAATAGAAAACACAACCCAATAAAATACAGCTGTTTCTTTTACTAAAGTGCCAACTGACATTCCATTAGTATTTTTTTTTTACAAATATAATTTTCTTGTATATATTTGTGTGTATGAATGATGATTCTGTTCGCTACAGAAAAAGTTATTTACAGCGTCTTAACAAGCCCATGTTAGCTGGGTATTATAGTATGACACTATTATAATAAAATCAATCAATGTTTTCTTTGGAGCTCTTGTATAGTCATTGGACACACTTGATTCTTCGCTTTTGGGCCACTGGGCCCCTAACTAAATATTAGCTTTGTGTCTGTCGATCCATTAAGGAACCTGTTTTATGACCGTGCCCTCAGGTTCCTAAAGCCTCAAAGATCTCATGGTTGGAGTTGACAAACCAAGTCTGATTATATCAGGTTGGGAAGTCCATGGTGTAATCACTGGTCACACGTAACAACATGTGATTATCTAATGTGTGATAAATGCAAATTTTTTTATGTATAGTAAATGCTTTTTATATATTCAGATTCAATAGATCTGGAGAACAGAAAATATTCATAAAAAATCAAGGCTGGCATTAGCCTTATCAAGTGCTTTGTTTCCTGTGGCTGGAAAACAGTGAGGTGCGCTTTAAAGCAAATAAAAAGTCATAAAGGGAAAGACATTTAGTTTCTCGTTTTTTTTATGTTAACGTGATAGTTTTTTTTACAATAAGGATATTTTTGTTCTTATTTAAATGTGTCTTTTTCCGGGAAAGCACTGAATAAGATTTTAGGGATATTCTCTGTTAAGCATAGAGTTAAATACATAAAAATACAGTATGTAAAAATGAGGCTGGAGGTTTTGCACCGCAGTCAGTTAACTCCTTTGCACAGAAGAAAACACTGAGGAACTTTAGCTGCTACACCACAGTGAACTGCCCAGCCCATTTACAACACAGTAAAGTTCATCAATGCCTGTGGGTTCTGAAACACTACAGGCTTTCTGACATCCTTATTTATGAAATCAAAATGTCAAATATGTGTTTTATTACTGATTATTTTACGGCAGATTTTTTCTATTCTCTTAGCTTGACATCCTATGTACTGACCTGAAGTAACTCAGGCTCAAATTGTAGGTAGTGCATTCAGGAAATTGCCATGGAGACAATATACAATATGATCATTACACTTAGGTGGCGGAACATGCTAATCTCACAATACTGACAATACTGCGATTCTATTGACATTTTATGTTTTTGATTGGGAGGATAGCTTGGAATACATTCAAATCTTTAAATCAACTCTGGACACTGTGATATTCAATTTAAGGTCTTAATTTCAAGTACTTTTGAGTAAAACCAAAGTTCTTCTTTGCAATAGAAACTAGCAATGACAGCACGTGATTCAGATAGCTGCTGGTGAATTGTCAACAATTAGTCTATATCATTTGCTGATATTATGTCAACTCGATCTTGTCTCCCAGTCTTGTAGACATACTCTATGTGAAGCTATAAGCATAACAGACAAGTGCAACCTGTTTCCAGTGGGGCTGTGCATGGGCTACGCACAAGACCCAGTCTTCTGCATGGACAACCGTGAGTCTTCACTGTAACGACAAACGTAGCGCCTCAGCTGAACAATGCAGAGGAAGAGGGAAATCCTGTGTGAAAAGCCCTGTCACTGCGTACCATCTGTTCCGCATTTAGGAATATGCTGGGAGACTAAATAAGTAGGTTAACCAAACTGTATAGATCCTGGCAGATTTTATATGTAATGCATCAGCAGTTAATAGTAGAATTACTTCACCGAGGGCTCCCCAGAAGGAGATGCTAGCAGCCATGGAAGACCCATGCTGTGTTCAGGCAGTCAGGAGTGTGGCCCTAAGGTGACAGTTTGACAGTTTACAGTAAATGAAGTTACTTGCATGTGCAGCATCATTTATTGGTGGCTCATTGGCCCATATTTGCACATACTTTTCCACTTCATAAGGGTGGACACTCTGGCACCGTAACAATTGTTGGCCAATCCCTAAATCCTGACTAGCAAAGATTCTTGAACCACTGGTGAATACACAGCTTTTGTATTATCTTTTCTGACTGATAATTGTATTTTGAATATCCACCAATCAGCATTCCGACCAGGTCTTTGTAATTTGACTCAGTTGTAGTCAAAATAAATAGTCCAGGCCACTTTTATTTCAGTCTTGTACTATAGGGATATAATATAAATACAATCCAGAGCTTCCACTCTTAAACCTTTAGATGCTGTCTACCTCTGTGCCCTTGAGATAGCTTTAGAACTCATTGTAAATTGAATGAAAAGGTGGGATGGGCATCTCTCTATGTACGACAAGAGAGGCAAAGTATTTCCTATTTACAAGGCTTTTGCAGAAACGTCCATCTTACAACCAGGGTTTAAACTGGGATTTGGGAAGTGGGGGTGCCCTACTTTTTACTTTCCAGTTGTATCTAAAACAGCTGGCCATTGGAAGTACGGGAACTCAGGTCCTCCTAGGTCTCATTTCGACCCTGTGTGCTTCCATCCAATTTAATCCCTGCTTACATCACAAAAAAATTTAAGCAATTCATTATAACATAAGAACACAGGAATGGTTTGTACAGGATACACCATGAGTAGCCTCTGCCCTTGGATAAACTGGGTTTACTGATCTTGCCTCATTTAATTGGAATAAGCTCCAAAATAATCTCAAACTCGAAAGCCTTGTATCCATAAGTTAATTTAGACATTTACCGTAGGTTTTACTACAAGATAAAGGTGTCTGCTTATGAATGATTTTGTTTTGTGCATTATGAAATTGTATTAATCTTTTTATTTCTATTTGTATTCTGTGTACAGGCCGTTATTGTAAAAAATAACTTGTACCTTACTGATTGCAATGCAATAAAATAATAAATGACTGTGAAATCCCACTGAAAGCCATGTCTTCTTTTCTACACTCAATTATTACTTGATATTCCTGTCTGACATTTTCATGAATTTCCCAATACCACGCATTTCAATCATTACAAACCATAGGACTACATTTATTTTATTATCTGATTGGAAATATTCTTGTGTTTTATTTAGCGTTGGTTAATCAGAAAAAGGCAGGAGCACTATGTTTTGAATAAAGGCTATGGTTCATATTTTTTACCCAGACAGTCCCAGTGGAACAACAACAAGCATTGACGGTCCCTGGCACAAAACATTTTGAGAATAAACGGACTCCACTATATAGCTAGGGTGTAGAAAGCATGGATCTTCTGTGGTCAACTACATAAGCCATTTTCTCCATGAGAATGCTGCCTACCACACAGGACTAACCTCTTACATTGGAACTGATGGGTATGACCGTTTTACCCCTTTGACTATCAGGCTGCTGCTTAGGTTGGGGAGCTTACACATAAAAAATAAATAAAAAAATCCACAATTTACAGAGTGAATTGAACAGTTAACATGGTGTGCCACAAAGACACTGTCATTGCCACGAAAAACTCACTACCCGCAGTCCTGAATATATGCCCATCTTGACGTAGTCTGTAGAAAGCTAGCTAGACATAGGCCTGCCTATTTTGAAACATAATTTGAATTAAAATGTGACAGCATGTCCTTTCTATTTTTACTGAAACAATTTTCTTCGTACCTTTAGCCCTTTAGTATTCCACGTTTTTTCGTCTGGTGCTATAGCTAAAGGACCGAGAGGTCGAACAACAAAACTTGGAGTGGGAAGAAAGTCGAGATGACCGTTGGATTTCAAAATGTGTGGTTATCACCAACTATCATCCTCCTCGCGCGATGCTCTCGCGCACTCAGTAGGTAGATCAGTAGCCTAGAATAGCGCTATTGAGTATTGTGAAACTACACTATATGAGGTGTGCGCTCGTTGTTACATGGCGTTAGAGGAAAATCTTATTTAATTTAGAATAGCAATTCATAAACGTTGGTTAAATGAAAGATCCTGGTCCGGCTCCAGAAAAAGACGGGCACACGTTATTCAAATGTGCCTATTCCCATGAAGGAGGAACTAACTCGTCAGCTTTTGTAGATAGGGGGAACAGTTCTATCAACGTACTCAGACGCAGCTTTTCCTCAACGTCATTGAATTGTCCCAGAGACTGCTGTAAAAAAAAAAAGTCGGTATGTTGTTTTCTGTAAATTGTATATATTCATTGTACAGGTGAACTGAGGTGCGTAAAGATTTAAGACATGGCTTATATGGAGGATAACAGTGCTGAGGGGATTGACTGGGGTCACAAATCAGTGTTGGGAGAAAAAAAACACAGATGTACAGAACGTAATTCAGAATTTACTGGGGCTCTTCCGGAGAACGCTCACATTGGACTTCCTAGCCCAGCACCAGACATTGTAAAATGCTCCCTAATATCTGGAGACTGTCTTTACTTCCACTATGGGTGTGATGGCCAGGATGACAGTGGCTGGGGCTGTGGCTACCGCACCCTCCAGACCATGGCCTGGTGGCTGTGCCATAGCTGGTGCCCACCATCGCCTAAGGCCAAATGCAGACCCCCACCCAGCCTTCCTGAAATCCAGCACGCCTTGGTGGCAATGGGGGACAAGCCTGCATCATTTGCTGGCTCTCGTGAGTGGATAGGGACGTTCGAAGCAAGCCTGATCCTTGACTACTACTACAATGTCCCCTGTAAAGTGGTCCATGTGCGGGGTGGAGGGATAGAACTGAATAGAGCTGCTGAGGAGCTCCACGAGCACTTCCAGAGCCAGGGGTCCCCTGTCATGATGGGAGGGGACCGGGATAACTCTTCCAAGGGCATACTGGGCGTGTGCAGTCGGCCTGAGGGCCAAGGGAGCTACCTGCTGGTGATGGATCCTCACTACTACGGGCCCCCGCTGGAGCGAGCGGCACTGCAGGGTTTGGGATTGGTGTCGTGGAAAAACGTGGGGTCTCTGGATACTAGTTCCTTCTATAACCTGTGTCTGCCTCAGACTGCCAAAACATGAAAGGAAGAAAGTATGATCCAGGGTAAAACAAAAAACTCGTATGTCATGAATTATTTTCGGGACTTTTGTTTGTTGTAAATATCTGAGCAATTGTTGGTCATTGTTCGAAAAAAGTTGTTACGAATACTTTAACTGTCCTGTGCAGCTGTAGCTGGAAGTGTTAGTGGCTGAATAGAACACAGTCGCCCTCTTGTGGATGAATGCAGACTGTTCAGACTTAAAGATTTAACAGTATGTAGGATTAAGAAATAGTTCCGTGGCCATACCTAAATGTTTAAAGGGTAACACATGGAAAATGATCACTGTTTTGAGGCAAAATCTGATGTATTAGAGTGAAATGTCTGGTCTTATGTTATGTTTTTTTTAGCAGTAAATCTAGCGCCAAACGATTAATCTCTGCCATTTAAATTTGTTCAGGCACCTTTCAAAAGATGCTTCATTGCTATCTAGAGGGGGTTCTTATACCTTTTAAATGTGCTAGATGTGTTTAGTATAGTGGAATTTAGCACTTTTCCAGTGTTATTTATAAAATGTTTTGAGCAGCAGAGGTGGTTTTGTGCGTTTCCCTCTTGCAGAAACACCCGTGGCCTGCATGCCTTCCCTAAATACCTACCGCCATTGCTGACCAGTAGCTACACACCAGGAGGTTAGATAGTGATGGGGGACATGTGATTGTGTTTGGGTGGAATGTTACGTAGACCTTGATGCATTTCTACAATGATCTGGCTAATTTCAGCACCAGGATGTGTCTCGTTTACTCAAACTCAGTGTGAATGGTTTTTTTCCCCTGATTTTGGCCTGATTTTCTCCCTCTTTGTAACAGTGGGGAGAGGCTCGAACAGAGTGAGAGACGAGGAAGTAGGTGTGAAGACAGATATACATACTGTGCAAGCAGCAGAGAGCCACGCTGACAAACAAGTAACCAGCAGTCACTGGGGCGGTTTTAAAAAGTAGATTTCTGACTAAACTTAATAATTCACTGGATTGTAGTTTGACTTTCTAGATCTAGGCAACACTGAATGCAGCATATGCATAAGGTATGACGTAAGCCTGCATGAGTCTAAACATCGTACCCACCCCCATAGTATTAATTAAGAGTTCACCGGCACCCACAACTTCTACCTGAATGCTTTGTGTTCAGTATGTTGGGGGTTGGGCAAAGGCTGAAATTGGGTGGAGATTAGAGTGACCCTTTAAACAAAGTTTGTCTACATGCCCGGCAGATAAATATATATGCACTAATTATCTGTTATTTGTTAGTCGTGGGTTTATTTTATACCAGATATTTCAATATCTTGACTTTCTTCTGTGGTGAGCAGTGCAGTCTGTCTCTGCAGTGGAGAATATAAACTGTCAAGTTGTCTTTTGTTCACATAACACTGACTTGTTCTTGTTACCCAGGAGACAACATGCAAATTAAGCTTCTGATCAAAGAACAGACAACAGGTTTTAAATAGGACATGATTGTCATACAGAGAAGTTCTTTGCCACTGCAATGCTGCTATATCTGTAATCTCCGACTGAGTCTAACTTCACAGGATTTGATGCCACATCTTTATTACTTGTGAATAACACCTCACCCAAAAACAACATTCAAGTATCTACTCAATACAGAAATCAGATCATGATAAAGATATGACATTGAGGTGCGACTACTGGCACGATTGCATGGTTTTTCACTATGAGTCAGGCACACAGTCATTGTAGAAGATCTGGAAGTTCTTGTCAACGTCCATCCTTCCTTTGAGGAATTTCTCCAGGTTATTCACCGGAACCTCCATCAGGTGGTTGTTGACACGGTCGTTCATCCCGTAGGCCCCGAACACCGGGAACTTGTAGCGTACGAAATAGGGTGCATTCTGGTCGTACTCGGTGCAGCAGTAGGCCGACCACATGTACTCGGTGATGGCAACACGGTCGGAGGGAGAGGGACAGGTGGGGGGGAGGGAGGGATAGAGGGGAGGGATGCATTAGTGGTTCCCAACCTTTTTCAGTTACTGTACCACCAACAGAATTTTGCTCTGCTCGGAGTACCCCTGAAGACCCCCTCATGTTAATTTCACTCGTAAGCCGATGGTGTCGTGGGTTTTCTCAATGTACCCCCTGTGGAGAGGCCATGTACCCCCAGGGGTCCTAGTACCCCAGGTTGGGAACCACTGCATTACACTATATCATTTAAATGGACATTCGTTTTGTGACGACAGTGTACAAATACATGAACACAGCAGAGCACAATGCAATATTACATCCCCACTAATTTGAAGCCTGGCATACTTGGGCCTATGTCTGTATTATGGCCCGCTGTTTTGGCAGCCTGATAGACACATAGAGTGAGATGGAGACTTTGATGTCAGGGTGGAAGGTGGAAAAGTCGGGGGAAGAGAGACGTATTGCGGAAACAAGGATGTTGTTGAAACGGGAAAGTGTTGTATCACACACAACTAGATTAAAATGTTATTGTGGTACCATTCTAACTGCCCACAAACCTGCTTATCTCCAACTTCTCATTGTAGCCAGAGCAGTAATATTGTCCTGCAGAACTCTGCTTTAGTGAATGGGTGTGTCCGTTGTCAGTGTCTGTGAGAGAACCTTTGTCAAACCATTTTTTCAAATGACAATCATGTTGCTGTTTAGTGCATGTAAACACCTATGTTAAAGTTAACCTAAGATATACAACCAATGAACACCAGGCACATATCGCAGGGTTGCGAACACTAACAAAATAACACACACAAACTAAGAGGCAGAGCAGACCGACTCTCACACACACCTCCACACTTTCACACTTATTAGCCACTTACCTGCGGCTCAAACATCCAGGGAAAATCCACCCTCTTCTCCCCATCAGACTTCTTGAAGATGTAGGCCGAGTAGAGGGGGATGTGTTTGTGGGGGTCGTAGAGGGTGACGAAGCATGGCTTGTCCTCGTAACGCTGGCAGATCTTTTTCAGGGGGCTGCTGAATTGGTAGCCCCGCGGCGGGGTGCCCATGTACAAGGAGTCCTTACAGCGCTCCACGTGGTTGAAGTCCTCCACCACGCCAGCCCGGGACCCCCGCAGACAACACAGTAGGACAGCCAGAGACAGACAAGAGGGGATTGATTGGTGTCTCATGGTGACCATTGAAGCTAGTCTGCCTGTCTGTCTGTCTGTCTGTCTGTCTGTCTGTCTCTGTCTGTCTTGACTGTGTGCCTGGTCTCTCTTTCAGTTGCCTCACGATGATCCCATTTCTCCCTCTGCCCTTCACACTACTGTAGCTGCTCTGTTTCAGCCTCTCGCTTTTTCCCTTGTATTCCTTATTATGTTTCATACATGTCGACAGTAAGTCTCTCTGGGTCAGCCCATCTCTACTCCCTATTTCAGAGCCCTTTTACATCTATTCAAAGTGGCGAGCCATGGTAGCAAAGTGAGAAGCAGTATAAATGTATGTTATCAGTTTTTAGCTTCCAAAATGGCTACTTAGAACTACACCCATCAACAGGTCAAGCACTGGTTAGATGTCTTATAATATGTCATTTGTAAGCCTATTTAACGCTTTCCTATCTTCTCCTTCATGCTTTCTGGAGCAGAACAAAGCTTTGTTTAGATTAAAATGTAGACTTCAAGAACAGTCTGAGACAATATGCAGACCTAACATTGTCATGTTTTACATCACTGACTTGATATGGATTTTGCTGCTGGAATTATTATTATGGGCTTCCAGTAAATATGCTTATGGATGTGTAGAAAATGAATGATGCATTGGGAAATTATTTGCAATGACTCTATTTCTACCCATTACAGTGTTATTATTTTGGACCTGTTTGTTCTTTCACACATTTAGTGTGAGGAGAGTGGGAGGTTTTAATCATATATTTTCATATCTGCTGTGTGTGTGACTACAACTGCACTTTAAAAATGAATATTGATGAATACATGTTATTTTTATTTTTTTACAGTTCATTACTGAATATCACTCTGAATTAGTGTCATTGCTAACAAGTCATAGCAAAATAAATGTTTTGACCAACACTCAAGTAGTATTGTAAGTTGGAATGAGTCATCCTACTTTTGGAATCTGTAAACTTTATTCAATCAGATTTAGATTGCAATGGAAAAAACATACATCGAATACATACATGGGTTTTGTGAATCGAGAAAATAAATTTTTTGAAGACTGCTGGTGTTTAGCAGGAAGTGAAATTTTTATTTCAGGTAATGTGGTTTTGGGATAATTGATGCTCACAGTTGATCAGAGGTACTCATTCAGTTGAACTCCTCTATCTTTCACCACTTTCCTTTCCAATGAAGCATAAATGCCTGGAAAAACATGTAAAAACTGAATTATAACTAAAACAAATTTTTAACATACATTTTACCACACTGTTCAAGCTCTGTCAAGGTCCTTGGACCACTCAAGGACCCTCAAGGACTTAGCTCAACATTGCTTAATTTATCTTCCTTCCCTATTTGTACTCTAACTCAGACCCATGCAGTGCATAGATGTTTGGGGTGCATGAAGGTTGAGGTAGGCTCCAAAAGGCATGTTGGGTGTTATTAAAGCTGTGTTTTAGGGTTGACAATACAGTAGCAAGGGGCCATTTGTATACAAGATATTGTAATTGATTAGATACATTGTACACGGTCAGATAAATCATTTTGAAACCAGCCTACAGTCTTCTGAGAACCCTAGATTGTGGAGTCCATAAATTAGGATGGGACTGTTTGTCCGAGTCGAAGACTAACTAAATTAGGCCCATGGGGGGAGTGCCCAGCTAAATTAATACAAACAGCTGCATAATACCGCTTTTGGGGTCAAGCTTGTTGCACCTTTTGAAACAAATATAATCTATATGGATCAAACTCTGAACAAATGACAACAAAATGTGAAAAGGGGGGTGTAGACTTTCTGTAGGCACTGTAAATCAGAAATGTTCCATATTGTTTTCTTGCTGAATGTAGCCCACTTAATGCAAAGCCGAAGGAGGCTGGACACAGTCGTCCATAAAGATCTGGAAATTCTTGTCCACAAAAGTGGACCTCTGAAGGAACTCCTCCAATTTCTTGACGGACAGCTCCAGGACCTGATGGATGAACAATTGAATGGAGGAGATTGACTGAATTAGATTTCAGTTATGCTCAGCAACTTTCACTTCATGGGATTATTTGACACATTTCCCAAAAACCTGATACCAGGTATAACATATTATGCTAATAATATAAAAAATAAAAAATGTATACCAAATAAAATATTTTAGTAAATAACAACAATTACACTAGATTTACCTGGTTGTTCTCATTCTCGTTGAGGCCATAGTGGGCAAAGGCTGGGAACTTGTAGCGCTCGCCAAAGGGTGCGTTGTGGTCGTAGTCAGTGCAGCAGTAGGCCGACCACAGGTACTTGGGAACCGCCACGCGGTCAATGTTATGGCGCCGGATCATGTTCCCGGATGTGACGATGCCGGTGACCACGTAGGCGGTTCCGCGGCAGTAGTTGTTAAGGCGCCTGCGGACGATGTGCTCCTGAACCTTCCAGACACTGGTGCTGAATTCTCTGACCTTAAAGACCGGCGGGCGATGTGATTCCATACAAATGTGACGTTTAAGTAGAAAAACTTAAAAAGGGTTTAACAGCATGAACAAAATGGCTGACCTGAGGCACCACGTTGGTCAGGGTGTAGGTGGAGGCCTTGTCGTCTGGGTCGGCCTGGTGCTCGTCAGGGTTGAGGTGGCCACGCTCATAGAAGACGGCATTGGTGTAGTCATCCAGCACCGCCTGGGCGTCCTCAAAGTTCCTGTGCATGTAGCCACGCGGGAAGGCCTGCATGTCTCCGGTGTCAGACATTGTGGATAGCTGGGTGGGAGATGAAGAAACAACAGTACAGGAGGACATACGGACAGGTGAGCATTCTATTACACTCTGTGGCATGTAAAAAATGCTCATCAGGCCCGGTGGACCTGGATTTTGGTTGAAGATGACAAGATGAAAACGTCTACTTGACTTTGAAAGAGTGTTCATTATTGGGTCTCTGACAATGACCCCAGCCACAGGGCACAAGGTCACTGAATGGTTTGATGAGTATGAAAATTAATAGAATGATATGCTATGGCCTTCACAACAACCAGGTCTTAACCCAGTTGAACATCTATGGGAGATTGTAGACCAACGTGTTGGACAGCTCTCCACCACCATCATCAAAACACCAAATGAGGGAATATATTTTGGAAGAATGGTGTTCCATCCCTCCAGTAGGGTCACAGAGACCCGTAGAATCTGTCAAGGCGAATTGAAGAGGTTCTGGTGGCTTTTGGTCCAGCACCTTACTGAGACACTTTGTGTTGGTTTTCCTTTAGTTTGCTACCCTTCTGTACATTGTGATATGCATAGGAGGTTAATTACATGGTAACAAAGCTTCCTGTACAAAGGAGATGGGATGACATAAATAACCCTAATTGGTCCCTTAAGTCGCTCTGGATAAGAGCGCATACGATATGACAGTGCCACACACAGACAAAATAATCAAATATTACTCTAGTAAATAATGGACAGTGTTCTATTGACTTTTAATTGACGCAAAGAGTCATGTTATTGTCACACTTAACAGCTCTGAAGCTGCAGAGGGTAAGAAAAATGACAATTTCACTGGAGAGTTGTTATTACACCAAAACAGTTGCTTCGGGTTACCTGTGGTTCGTACATCCAGGGCACGTCCACCCTCTTCTCCCCATCGGAGCGTTTGAAGACGTAGGCTGAGTAGACGGGGACATGGTTGGTGGTGTCATACAGTGTCACATACCGCGCCTTGCTGTTGTAGCGCTGGCAGATCTTCTGGAGCGAGTGGTTCTCCAGGCCCACGGGGGGAGTGCCCATGTACAGGAACGCCCTGCACTCCGAAGGGAGCTCCTTCTCCACAGACCCCCGAGCGGCCGTCATCACTATGGTGACCAGCAGGAAGCCCTGTGCCCAGAGTGAGGCCATGATGGCTTAGCGAGGAGGTCACAGTGTAGGGATGGACCAGACCTGTCCAAATGAAAAGGAGGAATAGCCGAGTCTGTGCTGAGGTGTCTGTCTTGTTGCTCTGTCCCTTGACCTACAGTATATCTGTCTGTGCACCTGCCCTGAGATCTTGGTGCTCGCAGTTCTGAAAGAAAGAGGCACACCTGTGTATCAGCTTCAGCTCTCCCTAATCTGGCTTTAGCATGCAAAGCCATGCACACCTTAGCTCTCTCAGCTGAGTTATCTGTATTCTAGTGAAGCAGTCGATGCTAGCCTGGTTTCAAGTATGTTTGTGTTATATTGCCTCCTGTGTTTAATTTGGCATGAGGATGTCCATAAAAATTGTCATTAAAGCACAAAGAGGTCTTGGACCAGGCTAGACCATTGATATCCCAACCTGAAATTATATTCCAAACATGCTCTCATAACCTCCTATGGAAGCCAGATAAATATGATTTTAATGAGGATTTGACCATTGCCAAGGCTAAACAGGTTTTCCAACGAGTAAGAATAACATTAAGAAAGAACAGAATTAACAAAGCTGGTCTGAAACCTCCTGAGAACAGTTTCTCTTTAGAATGAACATTTCCTGTCACTTCCTGTCACAGAGAACTAGAGGTTTGTACCATAGCCAACAGAAAAACAAACAACTTAGCTCGCTCTGCTTTGATCAGCTTCTGTCACTTAAGTTGTGACATTTCTATTTTTACATGTTTGTGGTTACATGTGGTAGGTTTACAGTTTCTTACCAGCAGAAATGGAAACATTTTATTTTAGGTTCAGTAAGTATATTTGGCCATGTATGTTAACAACATAAATATAATACATTGTACACATTCAGCTCATTGATAAGAATCTGATATAATTCGGAAGACCCATCTCGATTTTGCTGGGAGTTGCTGCAATGATGAAGGGCCTTTATCATGTCACAAAGTTGCAAATAAAAATTGGGTAAATGTAAATGCAGTATCTCACAAAAGTGAGTACACCCCTCACATTTCTGCAAATATTTGATTGTCTTTTCATGTGACAACACTGAAGAAATGACACTTTGCTACAATGTAAAGTAGTGAGTGTACAACTTGTATAACAGTGTAAATTTGCTGTCCCCTCAAAATAACTCAACACACAGCCATTAATGTCTAAACCGCTGACAACAAAAGTGAGTACACCCCTAAGTGAAAATGTCAAAATGTTTGTTTGTGAGGCTTTAATATCTCTATGTTTAAGCCACAAAAGTCTATTGAGTTGCACGTATCTGATCATAACATGTCTGTTGGGACAGTGGTAAAAAACTGGCATAAGTACAAATGACACCGACCAATAAAATTCCATTAGTATCAATAGATTGATGAGAGCAGCAGTAGTATGAATTTAATTGTATATAAAGAAATTTGGGTTGTTTTTGCCTCACAAACACCAGTATGCAGTTGTATAAAGTTCACAGAACCTGCAAGCTCAGTTGCTGTCTTTGGCTGGGGAATGCACTCTCCTCCAAGAACATAATGTCCTGGAAAATGTACTTTGTGAAAAAGCAAGCAGTGTGAAAAAAATGACTTGGCGAAATGTACATCAAACAACACATCCTGAGTTTCTGTGATGAAGCAAAGTCTCCTGGAAGGCAGTTTTTTTTCCTGAAAGAATTTTTGTTAAAAATAATGGCAATGTAAATAGACACAGCATTATTGGGAATTATAAAGGATGCACAACAAATTCATGGACTGTGTCATGATTCCACCTAGGACCCCGTCTTTCTTTGTCGCCGATCTTCTAGCTGTCATCATCCCATCTACACATCAACGCATCCCCGGACTGTCTTATCATGCACTCCTGTTCCCACATCCCTAATTCCCCGTTCTTCTTCCTCCAAACATGGAAAGTGGAGTTTAGACCAAAAAGCTCTATTTTTGTCTCATCACACCACATTACTTTCTCCCATTCCTCCTCTGGACCATCCAGAAGGTCATTGGCAAACTTCAGATGGGCCTGGATATGCGCTGGCTTGAGCAGGGGGACCTTGCGTGCACTGCAGGATTTTAATCCATGACGGCGTAGTGTGTTACTAATGGTTTTCTTTGAGACTGTGGTCCCAGCTCTCTTCAGGTCATTGACCAGGTCCTGCCGTGTAGTTCTGGGCTGATCCCTCACCTTCCTCATGTCCTGTATCCCATCATTGTTTTAGATTCCGTCTCTCACAGTTGAAGTGTACCTATGATAAAAATTACAGACCTCTACATGCATTGTAAGTACAAACCCGATTCCAAAGTAGTAGGGACACTGTACAATTGTGAATAAAAACAGAATGATGTGGAAGTTTCAAATTTCAATATTTTATTCAGAATACAACATAGATGACATCAAATGTTTAAACTGAGAAAATGTATCACTTTAAGGGAAAAATACGTTGATTTTAAATTTCATGGCATCAACACATCGCAAAAAAGTTGGGACAAGGCCATGTTTACCACTATGTGGCATCCCCTCTTCTTTGTATAACAGACTGCAAACGTCTGGGGACTGAGGAGACAAGTTGCTCAAGTTTATGAATAGGAATGTTGTCCCATTCTTGTCTAATACAGGCTTCTAGTTGCTCAACTGTCTTAGGTCTTCTTTGTCGCACCTTCCTCTTTATGATGCGTCAAATGTTTTTTATGGGTGAAAGATCTGGACTGCAGGCTGGCCATTTCAGTACCCGGATCCTTCTTCTATGCAGCCATGACATTGTAATTGATGCAGTATGTGGTCTGGCATTGTCATGTTGGAAAATGCAAGGTCTTCCCTGAAAGAGACGACGTCTGGATGGGAGCATATGTTGTTCTAGAACTTGGATATAACTGTCAGCATTGATGGTGCCTTTCCAGATGTGTAGGCTGCCCATGCCACACGCACTCATGCAACCCCATACCATCAGAGATGCAGGCTTCTGAACTGAGCGCTGATAACAACTTGGGTTGTCCTTGTCCTCTTTAGTCAGGATGACATGGCGTCCCAGTTTTCCAAAATGAACTTCAAATTTTGATTTGTCTGACCACAGAACACTTTTCCACTTTGCCACAGTCCATTTTAAATGATCCTTGGCCCAGAAAAAACGCTTGCGCTTCTGGATCCTGTTTAGATACGGCTTTTTTTTTGACCTATAGAGTTTTAGCCGGCAACGGCGAATGGCACGGTGGATTGTGTTCACCGACAATGTTTTCTGGAAGTATTCCTGAGCCCGTGTTGTGATTTCCATTACAGTATCATTCCTGTATGTGATGCAGTGCCGTCTGAGGGCCCGAAGATCACGGGCATCCAATATGGTTTTCCGGCCTTGACCCTTATGCACAAGAGATTGTTCCAGATTCTCTGAATCTTTGGATGATATTATGCACTGTAGATGATGATAACTTCAAACTCTTTGCAATTCTTCTCTTAGAAACTCCTTTCTGATATTGCTCCACAATTTTTTCCCATCTTGACTTCTGAGAGACACTGCCACTCTGAGAGGCTCTTTTTATACCCAATCATGTTGCCAATTGACATAATAAGTTGCATATTGGTCCTCCAGCTGTTCCTTATCTGTACATTTAACTTTTCCGGCCTCTTACTGCTACCTGTCCCAACTTTTTTGGAATGTGTAGCTCTCATGAAATCCAAAATGAGCCAATATTTGGCATGACATTACAAAATGTCTCACTTTCAACATTCAATATGTTATCTATATTCTATTGTGAATTAATAATAAGTTTGAGATTTGTAAATTATTCCATTCCTTTTTTACTCACTTACTTTGTACAGTGTCCCAACTTTTTTGGAATCAGGTTTGTAGGAAAACCTGCAAAATCGGCAGTGTTTCAAATACTTGTTCTCCCCACTGTACATTTTCAGAACAACCCACATTAAAGAAACATCTCAATGTTCAACTTAACAACTCATCATTTATATAGACTTTTTAACAGGATAAAGACAACTGAGGAATGAGAGTAGACCATCTGAAACCTGGACTGCCCATGGGGATAATTCTGCCCCAGCAGAAGGGTTAGTCAGTTTACAAGTCTAAGCGTATAGGTGCCCGCCTATCTCTAGAAGGGTAATGGCGGTCAACCTGATGCTCAACAACTCCTGTAGGCCTTGGCATTGCAGGTTAAGCTTTGGTGACGGCGTGCACCGTACCCCTGTAGGACAGTAGGAAGCTATTCAAGGGTTGGTGGAGTGTTCCATGACCTTGATGCTTTTAAGGCATGTTTCATTGTTTGTACAAATCTCTCTGCCAACACACAAGTCGATGGATGGTTAGGAGCGGATTTGATGTGCTGAACTCCATTCATCAGTAGGAATGTGGCCATTGCTTGGGACACAAACTGTGGTCCGTTGTCACTCACAAGTTGACGTGGTGATCCTGCAGTTCATACTTGCGGAATCTGATGTCGTAGGTGTGCTCTGACAGCAACAGGATTCTGCTTGCAGAAAGGGATGGAATGTGGCCCAAAAATAATTGTCAGCGGACGATAATCTGTAAGAAGGGTGAATATCCTACCATAAAGATAATGGTGAAACATACGCACTCCAAAAACAATGCTTCTCGTTCTATCAGTGCATAGTTGCTTTCTGCCTTGTTCAATGTTCTCGTTGCCAATGCAATTGGACTCTCTTCACACTACTCCCACACCATAGGGAATAGCATCACAAGCTAGCTGGATGGACAATGATGGGTTGAAGTGTGTCAATGCCTCAGATTTTAAGATACTTCCTTGCTTTAAAAATACTTCCTTGCATTGGTTCATCCATTTCCATGTTGTGCTCTTACAGAGCAACTGATGCAGTGGCTTCAACTTTGTTGCTAGGCTCAGAAGGAAATGTCCATAGTAATTTAGTAACCTGGGAATTAACGAGTTGGTTAACATTCTGGGGTGTTGGAGCATCCATGATAGCGTTGACCTTGGATGGAGCCTTGTGGAGGCCAGTGGGGTCGATGACATTGTCATAAGTATTCCACCAATGATTGGAAAAATACACAATTATCCTTACAAAATCACAGTCTGTAGTCCTTAAATCTCTGTAATATTGAATCCATTATATCCAAACCTCTCTGTATAAGAGCTCCACTGCTCTACACTCCCGTCAAATGGTCCAAAATGCCCAACAATTCCAGGCATTGTTCACTTTTCAATAGACTCCTGATTGTCAGCCACTCCAAGCTGGTCCTAACCACGGCAATAATATTCTTGAATTCATTATAGTCCTCCCCTTTAAAACACGTCGTCAGCATGCTCCAACACCTATCTTGAACCCATGCCATGTGTCTACAATGCTAAAACACTATGTTGGCTAGCTCGACAGCACTCACTTCTCTGCCAGCAATACAGAATGCTAACAACAGCAGGATACGATCTCTACCAAGCAGAATAGCTCTGATGGAATTTGTAATGTTTGTGGGTTTCATAACCACATCTCTAATAACTCGTATTGAAGAGACCAAAGACAATAGTTTGTTCAACTGTTCATCTAGAACATTTTCCGTTTTCACATTACCCAACATGCACAGTGAATAGTAAGTATCAAGGTACACAATGTATAACCTGATGATATAACAAACATCTTCTGGGAAAAGCCTCCTCAAACAACAACCTTTAAAAGGGGCTTGTCTTCCTTCGCAGTGAGGCTATTAGCTTGTTAGCTCAGATATCTGTAATTTGTTATGTAGCTGGAAAGTCACTGGGAAACTGTTTGCGAATACTCCAGTTATTGCAGTATTTTTATTTGCTATAATTAAATGACTTATAATAACTCCAGCACAAGGGATAACTCCAGCACAAGGGACAGATTTTTTTTTTTTTTAAGCATGCATGGCTTACTAGGCTATAGCCTATAATAGCAAAATACACAGATATCAATCAACTTCAAAAGCTTTTTGTAACTACAGTAGGTAGACCTTCAACCGGGGGTGTAAAAGCGGTTCCATGAAGGGCCGAGTCCCTGCAGGTTTTAGTTTTTTCCTATAAATTGGTTCCCAGTTCAGATCTTTTTTGAGCAAAGTTTTTGTCTGTCCTGAACCTCAGGCATAATATATGTTGTTGTTTGGTTTATTATGTGTACTGTATAATGCATTCGGTGACTCTTGTTGAGTGTCCTTTGTTTAAGTTTTTTATGAATAAGCACATCGTGAGCCTGTATAATCCAGAGTCAAATTCCTCGTATTTGTACACGTACCTGGCGAATAAAGCTGATCCTGACTGTAACAGGAGTCGAACGCGGGACTTGTTGTTCCGTACAGACTCAGTAAGAGACATTCACTCTTCTAGGCCGGCTCTGCTTACGCGGTCCGGCAAAAAAATCCCATTCTACTGGCTCTGTCAGACACACATTTTACCACCAGGGTTTCCAGTTTGCATTATCAGTATACCACCTGATCATCCGCGGACTCCAGAATAAACCACAATAACTGTATTTTTTACTATTCAACCCTATCTGTGAATAGACTCGCCCAAGGCCATTTTGCCTGCACATTCATAAAAAATTGCCTATTTATTTTTATCAATTCAAATCCATGCCGATGTTTCAGTATTTGATAGGTCAAAAACCCTGTCAGTCAAAATTGATTTAGAACTGTGTTCATTATCTTACATCTGTATTTTAGAAACATAAAATCGGTATTGCAAAAATGTAATCTTGCAAATCTTCTTTCAAGCCTGTTTTTGCCAGATCATGTAAGCGGAGCCGGCTAAGAAGAGCGAATGTCTCTTACCAACCGACCGACCCTTGTTAAATAACGTAGTGGTTAGAGAAGTGGACCTGCAAACTATAGGTCCTGAATTTGTATCTCCTCGCAGGCGAAACGAAGTACACATTATGAATTCTTCCATACAGACGAAAAATGTGCCTGGCTAAAACCTCCAGTGACTACATTATACTAAGCCTGAAATAAAACAGTTTACGGTTATAGTGCAACTGTTTCTGGTGGATTTTCGAAGTATGCTTCCATTCACGTGTTTTGGGTCAGGATAGACAAACACATTTGCTGGCTACAGCATAGGCTACAGTAGTTACGTTACAATGAGCCTTAATTAAATCTGTATACGGTTATATTGCGACTGTTTCTGGCATGGAAAAGATCATCTTCAGTCTCGCTAGAAATTGCTCAATTCTTATGATTATTCCTAAGAAGTTTGTAGATTCCTGTAATCCTATTACTAGCTAATAAGCTGTTCAAACGGCCAGTGGCAAAAGCTAACAGTTCATAGACGCTATTTTTGGAGGAGGCAAACTTAGTAAGAAACGTTAGTCAGTTTAATTGTATGAATATCATTCACAAAGCTGTTAAAACAGCCAGTGGCAAAAGAGGATGTGTTCATAGACACAAGAGGCTATACTGACACCTATAGAATATAAGGCTCTATGGTGTAGTGGTTAGCGACACAGCCTTTCATGTGGGCGACCCAGGTTAGAATCTCAAGAGGACAATACCTTCTATTGCGGTCCGGCTGAACTAGACTTTCCTGGTTTCTTATTTTTATTTTCGGGGGCATAGACGTTCTGTAGGGCGGGCAGCGCCCCCTAATACCTTCCCACAACGCCGGACCTGCGATGCGCACAATAGACTTGGAAGGTAAGGTGCAGGTAGTAAATTATCCATTGTTTTGATTCCTATATTACTGTGCAACATAGACATTATTTCTTTGTCAAGATGGTGAAACATTTCGTATGTCCATGTAGTGGCAATCGGTTGTAAATGTTTCAACCTCTGTTTTAAGAAATTTGTGTTTTACATTCAGTTACATTTTTCTAGGAGCTCAAAAACTACACTGACCATACGCCTGAGCGGCACTGCCTTAGCTATTAATTATCTTCGGAGTTAACTAAAGTAGTAGCTAATTCATCCGATGATTTTGAGGATGGCCAACTACAAGCAGCCTAGTAGCTAAAGTTAGGTATGTACTGAAGTATAACATTACTGTACATTTAGCTAGGTATCTAGCTATTTACCTTATCAGTCTGATCCACCAGTGCTTCTTAGCTTCAATGCTGGGAAACTGGTAAAACGATTTGCAATTACTCCATAACGGTGATTACAACCTGACACAAAACACTGAACCATGGCTGTGTATTGTATAAATAACTAAATTCCTTGTTAATCTGTAAATCGAGAGTTTCTGGAACACTTTGGGGAGCGCGAGAGACATTGATCCAGTTGGCAAATCGGCACGAATAAAGCAAATAAAGTAGCATTTTATGATGCTGTATATATGCATGTGAAGCTGATCCTGTCGTGGATTAACCTCAACGCCGACGTATATCAAAAATGTTTATTATAGAGGCCAAGCACGGCCCCCCACCCACAGTGGGCATGCACCCCGATAGCTACCTCAGTGGGTAGCGCAAATATTGGAAAACAAAAAGCTAAAACTTTCACAGTCTTTTCAGGCAGTGCTGAGGCTAAAGTACACAAGACTGCAGGAATAGGCAACTTTATGAACACTGATCGCTTCTAGTGGAATGTTTACAGTGCAAAACAAACAGCAATGGAAAAAGACAAGTCCTGTGCAGCAGAACGGATCTGTGAAAAGTTGGTGCTGGATCCGGTTCCAGCAGGATCCGGCTCAAATTAACCACTGCTAGTTACTGAACAAAGTTATGCTAGCTAGTAGTCTCCAGACGTCAGTGTTAGCGCCAGAGGAAATGGGCTAGGTGACTTGTATTAAGTTGGTGATTGGACACTAAAGAACGCAAAGTTTGATGGGATAAGTAAAAAAATGTATGGGTCATTGGACCCATGGAACCAAGATGGCAAAATATAGACAGTTCCACTTTCTATGTCTATCCCGGGGACAAGGCAATATCAGTGTCACACAAACTTCAAACAGGAATATCACTTGTAAGCATTGTTTGAATGCTTACAAGTGACAGCAGGGGGGCTTTGGGGGGTTTGACACCCAAATAAAGACATGGGCCCCCCAAAAAGTTAAAAACAACAGGTCGGGGAGACAAAGGTTTTATATGTTGTTCTTACCTGTAATTGTAAATATTACAATATATTTTAAATGTTCATGCCTGGAAGAATCATGTATTACGATTTCAGAAACCCCTATAGTGGACCATACCATTTCTTATACCATAACCCCCATATTCATTCAATATAAGGTTGGCAATACCCAGAAATATTGACTTCCTGGCAGAGGATATAACACAGTGTTCAATGTTAGTCAGGCACAGACCTTGATGCTGTTTGGTAGGAACACATGTTGATAGTGTCGTTGGTTCTGGTATTGTTTGGGTCTTGCTGACAGTTTTGCTCTAGGATACTTAGTTGGTGACCCCTGACTACAAAGGTGGTTGCGTGGTTCGTGCCCCATGTGCTGGTGTAATGAATTGGATTTGTCATCATTTACAGACTGCAGACATTACGTTAAACTAGTTCCAGAATGAATCATTTTCTCTTCTGTTCAGTCTTGACTGCAGAAATGGCTAGGTAATGTCATTAGCTACAGCATGTCTGAGATTATTGTTTTACTGTGGTGCTTCCTTATCAAAATAACACTGATAGGGATTTAACTATGTGACTGTCAATGAACTGCTACCAATATCTCTGTCCTAGCCAACACATACCAAGCCTTCACTATTGTTTTTACACTGTGTAAATCCCATATTCCATGCAAATAATGTCTGTAAACTACATTGAGCATCATCTTTTTTATGATGTTACAACATTACAGTTGTATCTTACTATGGGACTAACATTAAGTTGTAGTCCCATAGTGGTGGATGCAGTGCCGTTTACAGTGTTTCTGTGAGGTGTGATGAACAATTTTGTGGTTTGTCACATGACATAAAACAGACAAGAGATTTTTCTTCTTTTTCTATTCGGTTGTTTGTACAGGACAGCAATCGACAGGTACAGTATTAGAAAAAAACTGACAAACACACATAAATGAACAGAAGGCTATCTCTTTCTCCTTTTTCTAAATGTGTTTTCTGACACACAGTCCTTGTAGAAGATAGACAAATTACTCTCTGTGTCCATTTGTTTTTTCAGAAAACGTTCCAGTGTCTTTAAAGGCACCTCAGTGACCTCATGACCCTCCTGTTCATTCAGTGCATAGGCACCATAGCTGGGGAACATGAAACGCACCTCGTAGGGTGAGTTACGGTCAAACCGTGGACAACAGTAAGCCAACCACAGGTGTTTAGGGATCCCTAGTCGGGCCTCATTTCCCCGCTGTATGGTGGCCCCGGAGACAGTCACCCCATTTATCATGTAGGACTGCTTTCCACGGCAGAAGTTGTTAAGCCGGTGGCGCACAACATCTAAATAGGTGCTCCAGGTCTCATCCAAGAAGTTAGTGATCTTAAAACAGGACATTAGACAAAGAATTATGTACTTACTATGATTATAACATGTACAAGGCCCTTCAAACATTGAAAGTGAGTTTCTGGTAAAATGGCTGACCTGAGGCACCACATTGGTCAGGGTGTAGGTGGAGGCCTTGTCTTCTGGGTCGGCCTGGTGCTGGTCTGGGTTGAGCAGGCCTCGGGAGTACTCAACAGCATCGGAGTAGTCGTCCAGCACGGCCTGGCTCTCCTGGATCAGAGGCTCCAGGTCACCACTAGAGGGCAGTATCTTCATATTTCCACCCTCATCCAAAGATGCCAGCTGTGAGAAAGGAAGAGGTGTGAAGATGTGTTCAGTTACAGATAAGGTCTTTGCCCTTATTGGCCTTTAATTTACAACTACTCCTAAGGAAATATAACATTCTTTTATGAAAGTTGTACCACAGATAATATAGGAATTTGAGTTTTAGAAACTGACAGGTTATACTTTATTATGAGAGTCCTAATTTCCACCTGTTGATGCTCTATAGGTAACATTATTAACAAACTTTCAACAAAGTGTCTGTTGATAAGCTACTGCATGCTATGGTTAGGTTTAGGTTTATAATAAAGTAGGTAATCCATAGAGCATACACAGACACACCTTTGGAACGCTCAAGTGTAAAATTGTTGTCACAGTTCTCAAGGGTAACAGGACACAGGTGTAGAGATGACTTACATTAAGGTGCTTTAATTCCAAGCCTTCTTTACATGGCTCGGCATAAACAAACATAATGTAGACCGCAACATCCAACAATGACTCATAAGAAACACTAGGGCAGGAGGAACTTAAATAGGGACTTAACAAGGGGTAAATGAGGAACAGGTGACCAGACTAGACTGGAGAGGTGATACCAATAAACTAAGGGCAACTAAACAGAACATAGACACAAAGAATCTAGACCTGAAACACACAGAACATAGAAACGTGAAGAGCAGCACTACACAGGCCATGACCGGCCATTACAGTACCCCCCCACCCCCCAAGGCGCAGTTCCAGCCTCAAGACAGGAATGGGGGGTGGTGGGACACCAAGGCGGAGGCTCCGCCTCGGGACGAGATCTGGGGACGGGTGGAGGCTCCACCTCGGGACAGGGACTGGGAGGCGCAGGCGGCTCAGGAGCCGGTAACGGAGGAGGAGCGGGACCATGAAGAGCGGGACCAGGAAGAGCAGGAGGAGGCAGCGGCCCAGCCAGAGGAGCAGTAAGAGGAGACGGCTGCCCCACCTAGGAAGAAGGAACAGGAGGCGGCGGCCTCGCCTTGGGATCAGGAAGAGGAGGCGGCGGCCCCACCTCAGGAGCTGGAGGAGGCCTCGTCTAGGGAGCTGGAAGAGGCGGTGGAGGCAGGGGCCCCTCGTCGAATGTATATTTAGATGTGGTTTTTCTCTCTTTTTTTCACAGCAAAGGTACTTGGCTTACTTTTTGAAAGATAATGACGCTTATGTGCATTGTACAGCGTAATCACAAATATTCTCTGTCCCAGATACTATACTGAGTTCAATGGGTTTCCAGTGTTTTTTGTATAGACAACTTTGGAAAAAAGACATGCCAAACCTGACAAAATGTTTCTGTCAATCCAGCTACGTATACATGAACTGTAAGTTGTAGCTTAACCACTCATTCACAAATAAGCGGTGAAATTGCTTGCCGTTCCACTAGTGACAACGAGAGGCAGCCAAAATCATGCCGCCTTTGCTGTTTTGACCATTTAGTTACTTTAAGCTGGGAAAAGTAACCTATTGCATTCAAGGAAAAAAGGCGGGCCCAACATAAACAAAACAGTAATCTTCATTCATTGAAGTGAAACTCACTAAAAGACAATGCAGGGGATTGGAGCAGAATTATCTGCTATAGCTCACTGACAGTACGATAAAACTGTGACAGCCCCCACAGAAATGGTTTATTAACAAAAATGATTGCATGATTTTTTTTTTTTAAGTACAGCTAGCAAGTACCTGTATTTTGTTTTGGTTGATAGCAAAAGCTAGCACTACTGAATGTGTTTTATGTAATAACAGATCGAGGGCAACTGTAGGTACAAATCTCTGAGCAATCCTTGACCATGCTATATTTTTTCTTATATTGTCTCGATAGACCTTGAGGGTGACGTGATAGATTTTCTTGTGTTCTTGTACTAGTAAAATTAGATGTTTGGCCGATGTGTTTGTGTAGTAGGGTAAGGACAATACCTCCTAGGGTAAGGACAGTACCTCCTACAAGCTTTCCTATTGGATTTCAGCTCTTCTCTGATTGGCTTTTCCGCGGCGGAGCGTTGCTCCTTATTGTCAGCGGGACCGAAAGCCTTTGTTGAATGGCTGGCAATGGAGCGCTTCCGCTTTTAACAATGGCATGTCGCTTATGTGTGCATGAGGGTAAGGCTCCAATTGCTGGAATATTGTAACAGAATAAAAGATCTCTACCTGTGGTTCGTACATCCAGGGCGTATCCATCCTCTTCTTTCCGTCATTTTTCTTAAATGTATAGGCAGAGTAGAGGGGCATTCGGCGGCTGCTGTCATACAGAGTGGCGTAGCGGACCTTGTTCCCGTAGCGCTGGCAGATCCTCTTGAGGCTTCCCCCAGATATGTCGATGCCAGTTGGTGCAGTCCTCATGTACAGGAACTGGCTGCAATCTTTAAAGCTGTCGGACACACTGGAACCAGACAGCCAGATCCCTGCCAGCAGTTGGAGGGATAGCAGGTAGATCCACAATGGATACATCTGAGCCTGTGGGGATGGTGGTAGTAGGACTAGGAGATATAGGCTAGGCTGTTTAAGGTGGTAGCAGCTAAGTACAGTTCATCTAGATGTAGTCCAGACAGTACAATGCATTGTGATGTATTCCAGTAGAATAATACATCTAGATGTAGTCCAGACAGAACAATGCATGTAGATGTAGTCCAGACAGAACAATGCATGTAGATGTAATCCAGACAGAACAATGCATCTAGATGTAATCCAGACAGAAAAATACATCTAGATGTAGTCCAGACAGAACAATACATCTAGATGTAGTCCAGACAGAACAATACATCTAGGTCTAGTCCTCTGTAGAGAACAATGCTAGAACTAGCTGTCCACGTAGCTCACAGGGAGAATGACAGAGATGTAGGCAAATGGCTCACTATGCAAAGTGTCTGTGCCTGGGACTGGTTTGATTGGGTATGTGCATGCTCAACTAATCAGGGAGAGATGGAGCACAAAGGTGAGAAGGTGTGGAATCATTTGAATGTATGTTTAACTGTATAAATGTGCCTAGAAAATGAGAACAGAAACATTTGTGTTTTTAGATTCTATCTCTGTAAGTCATGCTCTGCCAACCTGAGGAATGTGGAATGTTTACACTGACCATTTGGCATGAAGGTTCTTGTGGAGATGTGATAGGTAGAAATGCCCTTGAATATATATAACTACTAGCAATTATCTTTACAGTTAGATCGATTCAACTTGTAACATCACACAACTCTGCGGTGCTTTTTATAAAGCTTCTCTTTCTCCTCCTATTTTCGACCAAGTACGTTCTTACCAAAGTAACCACTATATGAAAGATATTTTCCAACAGATGGTGCCGTGACCCGGATGGATAAGGTTTACTGATTCTACAGAAAATCGCGAAGAAGTTGTTTTGAAAATCATCTGGAACTCTGGTTCCATATTTCAGGTTTGAGGTATATTATTTATATTTTCCATTAAAATAAGTACTTTAGATATGTTTCAATGGGCTCAATATACTATTTGAATGTCTGAATATAGTCTATATTTCACATGATGCTTCTCTTTCGTTCAGCCATGGGATTCATGCATGCAGAAATGTAGGCCAATGGGTTGGATTAGCAGTTGGCGCCAGTAGTAAGAGTGTGCGCTGCGGCGCGCTTTGTGTGCGTGACGCGTATGCTTGTTGTTTGAGTGCACCGTCATAAACAACGGCAGTAGAGCTGGAGAAGCACTTACTGTAAGATGTGTTCAAGACAACGGAACGTTGTTTGCACAGAGTGACAGTTCTACTCTTTGATGAAATGGGTACAACCTAGAAGAGAGAAACTGAAACTGGTATCAATCCTACTGACGTTAGACTCAATCTTCAAAAACGAGACGTTGTATCTGTATTGTTAGAAATCAGCCGTTTGGTATAGTGGTTGAAATAACGATCGCATACCCAGTCGTCAAGGTAGAGAGTCATTCAATTATTTATTGCAGTATTTGAAAGTCTATTGTTCATGATTTTACTGACTAAATTCTCGATCTTACAAACTCTAGCTCATCTCAAAGAAACCTTCGGTTGTCCACTACTTTATAGACATCCCAAACAGAATACACATAGCCCATTGGCTATTTACTGTCGTGCTTTAAATGAACTTGACTTCCTGTGTACTGATAAACAGATGGTCTTTTGTTATCTAAACATAAACAAGCATATACATTCATATACTTCAACACTCCCCCTCTTTCAAACATTTAAAGAAAAACATTACACATTTGATAAAACATTAAAAGTACAATTCAATTCCTAATGAAAAGAAAAGGCCCATACACTTAAGTTACAAATGACTAAGACGAAACAACAAAAAAGAGTATCTGACCAATGAGGTCTTATTGTTCCCCCCCACAAAATGTATGTAAACAAGACACCTGACACACCACACTCCGACACATAACTCAATGTATGACAGTCATCCATCCCTCCTCCACCTCAGATTATAAGGGTTGAGAAACATATTGACATCAACAGGCTGCTATCAGTGTTAATGGTGTTCAGTAGAAAATCTGACGAAAACATGACATCATGATTAAAATATCATCATCAGGAAATCAGGTTGTGATGTTCCGATCCGTTGAAAGTATAACTGCAAAATAACAATTAGTGTGGCTCAACAGTCCAAACTACCATCCACTGGGTGTTGTTCCGTCAACTTCCAACAATGAAGACAATAGATCAGTCCTGAAAACCTGTGGATCGCAGAAGTTCCATCATTAGAGTGAAGCGTCCACCCTATCAAGGCAAATGTCCATAATATTCTATGTCAAATTTCCTTTTCCACCCAGAACTGGCTTGGTTCATGTTTGGTTCCTTGTGCTATATATTAATGCCCGATAGCAACTAGCAGTGGAATAAGATTTTATATTTGACTTTGCTTAGCCAAATAAAAAAGGGTTATATCTATTCTATTCAACCATTCAAATGTTAGACCTTACATAAAACAAATAAACTTCCAAATTAACCAATTAAAAACAAATCCTGTGAATGGAAGATGTAAAACATAACAGATGCCAATACTCCATTATAACTATGCAAACAGAAAAAACTAAATTTTTCATATAACTCCTTATAAGTACCAAATTGATTTGCTTTGCGCCCTAAGCTCAACTCTTTCCAATCATAATCAATTATCATATCATACATCCACCCTGCCTTCACTTCATTAAGTCAGTGGGAAGTGACACCATGAGTGAATGCAGAACAATGACAAATACGGCCACAGGAGGCGCCATCCTGAACACGCACTCGCCATCATTACAGTACAGACATGAAATATAGAGAATTGGTAGTAGGGATGGATGAGAATCCATTCAATATGGAGTTGCATACTGTATATGCATAACAAAACAATGTAAAGATGTTAAAAACAAACATTCGAAAACACAATCAAGACATCAATGAGACAGGAGTCTCACTCCTATAGACTTAACATGAGATAGGGTGCAGGTCAGGCTGCAGGCTGTTAGCCAGCCTGTTAGTATAGTGGAGTCTGTCAATAGCATAGCCAGAGTAATTAGTACAGCTTTACCTATTGCCACTGTGACTCGTTCCAGGCTGAGAGAAGTTAAACAAGGTAATGTTAACAAAAACAACCTTTTTAAGATAAAGCCTTCCTCCGTCACAAATAAAAATTAATGTATCACCTCGCATCTCAAAATGGGACTCCTAAATGTTAGATCCCTTGTTCCAAAGGCAGTTGCAGTAAATGAATTAATCTCTGATCATAAACTAGATGTTATTGGTTTATGTGAAACGTGGCTAAAGCCTAATGAATTCACTGCTAAATGAGTCCTCTCCTCCTGGTTATACCTCCTGGTCATATCCCTCGTGCATCCCGAAAAGGAGGGGGTGTTGCTAATATTTATGACAGTAAATATAAATTTACTCTCAAACATATCACTGAGTTTCATTCTTTTGAAGTTTTACTCATTAAAGTTAATCGGATCACTGTCTTATTACATTTACCGTTAAAACAAGAAATACACTTGCTCCGCAAACAATGAGTTTCAAAAGCGCCGTACTATAAATTCTCAGACTACAAATAAATTCCTTGATATTCTTACAAGTTCGCTCATTAACGACAGAGTAAATAAATCTGTAAACGATCAAATCGAGGATCTATACTCAATACTGCGAAATACATTAGACACAGTTGCACCACTAAAAACAAAAGAAAAACGCAACAAGAAACTTGCTCCCTGGTACACAGACAATACTAGAGCACTTAAACAAGCCTCCAGAAAATTGGAGCGAAAGTGGCGCTCCACCAAGTTGGAAGTATTTAGACTAGCCTGGATAGACAGTACACTACAATACCGAAAATCACTCACGTCTGCTCGATCAGCTTATTTCTCCAACCTGATTGAGGTGAACAAAAACAATCCAAAATGTCTCTTTGATACAGTTGCAAAGTTAACAAAAAAGCTAAGCTTAGCAAGTGAAGTGGGTCTTCACTTTAGTTGTAATGAATACTACTTTGATGAAAAGATCGTCACCATTAGAAAACAAATAACTGACTCCTTAAATAGTTATGGTCCTCAAAATCTCAGTTATGGTCCTCAAAAATGTCCTGAACCTCCCTGACCAGGTGTCAATGGGGACACTTGAATTTTTTGATACCGTATCGCTCGACACATTTACAAAATCTGTAATGAGTTGCTGTTATAAAAGGGGCTTTATAAATACATTTGATAAAAATGTTATCAATGTGCAACAAGGTTGCTTGTGCGAAGGAATTATAAACCATATAACTTATTAACAAATTTGTCTAACATAGCTAACAGCTCTTAAATTTGACTTTACCTTAGTACCATCACACAGGTCTGTGGAATTGGCTATAATGCATCTATCCTGTTTCATGGTACAAATCCAAATCGGAAAATGTTTGCCCTCTAGGGGATAAGCTGCGCAACAAAATTATAGCAGTGAAAAACTCTAGCCCATGTTTCAGTGGTTTACCTGCTATCTACAGCACCAAAATCTAGCATTTTCACAAGACAATGGCCAAACTACCTATTGACAAACACAAACATTGTCTTGATTAACCTCCTACATTTTCGGGAATTCACAAACTTTGATACATTTTTTTGTCCAATAGTAGCAGTCAGCCAAACCCTAATACATATTTTGACCACGTCTGTGGTTTCATTGACATCAACAATGGGAGATGACTTTAGGTCTCTACCCTCACTTCAGTTGGTTTCAAAATCATACATTTCAATGTTAAAGCTATTGAGAGGAAAATATATTTTAGCTTTCACAACATTTGTCTATCCCAAAACAGAATATGTTTGTGTTGGTAAAATTACCACAGATGAGACTAGTATGAATCCAATTTTAACCCTTAGCAATAGATACCCTGATTTAATGGGAAACAATGGTTGGGCCATCCCAGGTGGTCTGTCCTCCTTCCTGGAGCCCCTAGCTTCACCCATTTATGGTGAGCCATTAAAAAGGTCACATTTTTGTTTAATGTAAATGAAATTTAAATTCCCACACATTAAAAATGTGGAAGTCTGTAGCAAGATATGTTGTTCTTTCAACTCAGCCGATATATTTCGTTAACTGAAGATTTAGAAAACTCCAAAGAATTATGATTTTGACAGAAAACAAATACCCTATTTGTTCATTAGTAAATTTACCATTTTAGAATTTAAACGCCATTAACAAGTATCAGGCGTTTGTTTTAAGACACAAGGGTTATCCCAGTTACCATTGTAAATGCAAACAATGAGAAACTATATTATTTAACCAAACTCAATTCAGCATTTAAAATACAACTTCTAATTTTATTGAGGAGTAAACTCACTTTAGCTGTATTACCCTGTTTTGTAGGCTGGATTAAAATGAAGTCCAAATTCAGTCCTCATGCGACACAGCGTCTCCTTAACGTTAAAGACTATCACCATGTGGATTCTTCATTCTACCACTTATACAATATACAAGGAGAGATACAACAAGATTTTAACCTTTTGTAAGAAAACCATGAGACTATTTGACCAGATCGGAAATGTATAATTGTACCAATTTCTAATTTATCACTCTGTTTAGATTTACCCATGTGTGGTAGCTAACAGCTCAGCACACGAATGCACATTGTCGTAAGACCCCCTTGAGGCCTTACGAATTAAAACGTTATCAAAGCAACAAATGCATTGAGTCAAATTACATCTAACATGACAAAGCACAACAAAACAGGCTATTTACTCTACACCCTGCTCCAGACAGAACTTGCTATGAGAAGGGGCGAGTAGTGGTGTTACAACATCAATATGTTTTTCTTTGTAACCGAAACCCTAACCCCAGTGTTGTGATACCTAACCTTAACCCAAACCCTAACCTGAAACCAAGTTTTGTGATACCTAACCCTAACCAAACCTTAACCTATCCTTTTTTGTTTTCTAAGTATATCCCAAACCTTAACCCTAACCTTAACCTTAACCCCAGTGCTGTAAAAACCGAACATGAACCTAACTCTAACGTTAAAATGCATTTATTACATATTTTGCCAATTCGTAATGTATTATACGTTTTGGTAGTGCATTGTAATGTTACAACATAACATATCATACGAAATCGGGTGCCATGGTCCCCTGAGACCATGTTGCAACAACGGCTAGCAACCATATTTACATTGAGATCGATTTAACATTAAACATCAGTCAGCTCTGCTGTGATGCTTTTAATAAAGCTTCTCTTTCTCCTTTGATTTTTGACCGAGTACATTCTTACTTAATTAAACACTATACAAACAATACATTCCAACACAGGTCACACACAAATATAAATGATCTGTATTTGTCTGCAAAAGTTTTCTCTGAAGTGGTGACCCAATCAGCATCAGGAATAGAGTGTGGTGGAAGTTAATCAAGGCCAACCACACCGCCATTTTGTATAAACAAAGCCTTAACCACACTGAGAAAAAAGCCCCCTTCATGGCACAAAAAGTCAGATAACATCTTTCTGTTTCTCAAGTAAGTCAGTCATTCAGCAAGTCATACTGACAGGTCCACTGTTCCAGAATCTTTTTTTATCAACCTACCATCATAACCAGTAGTGACTGTTACAGTATGTCTGGTAAGATAATGATCAATTCTTCAATTAATTCATTTTTCCAGTAGAAATGTATTGTTAAGTGTATTAACCTTCTCAGACCCTGTATCCACATATAAGGACACTATGTTTTAGGCGTCCTGCACCATGTACTTCATTCTGCTGTGCTGGTGCATGTAACATGCATTACTTATTGGTCTTTGAATACCTCTCTGGTACTGACAAATGCAGTATACACTATTATGTACGGTATATATATAAAACACTTTGACTTCATATGTCATTAGCAGTTGTGTCTTTATTTGTTGCCATGTTTAGGCATTGAAATGCACACACTTAGTGCACACACACATATATATATATATATATATATATATATATACTCACTCACACTGTTTGCAAATTAGTACATGTTCTGTTTTGATGAAAACAGTTGAAATGAACAGTTTTCTACTTTGTACCACATTGGTGACTTGTGTTATGTAGTAAAATAAACCCAATGTCATCATAATTTCTTTCAAAAAGTACTTCCTGTTTAAAGACAATGCTTAGATATTAAACTTATCAGGTCCTATAATCCCAAATAGCTAAGAGAAATAAATAATGCATACATTATCAAAGCTCAGGTCTTAGGAGGTTAAATTGAAATGTTATGTCTATAAGAAATACCTTATAATGATGAAACAAAAACAAGTTTAACATTTGTAGCAAATGTATGAAAACGGGAAAAATGTCAAAAATTAACTAATCACACACCTGTAGTGTAATGAGCAGATTTGAGAAGAAAAAACATGAATTAGGTAAAAACATAACATTTCGGTCAGGCTAGCCGAAAGTCTTTCAATTTTTTTCATTAAATAATAACATTTGCAAGCATCACCTGTGTGCAAGAGTGTTGCAATTTCTCCTAAAAACATAAATATCACATTTACATACATTTTCAGACTCTGCTATAACACGTAAAATTGAGATGTTTCTACCACTTGATTGGTAAATTCAATTGATTGGACAGGATTTGGAAAGACACATACCTGTCTATATAAGGTCCCACAGTACACAGAGCATTTCAGAGCAACAACCAAGTCATGATGTCAAAGGTGTGGACTGTTACTCCGGACACAGGAGTAAAACTGGATTTTAATCTTAATACACAGTAATATTATAGGGCTGGGGCCAACAAAATGATTTTGACAAAGATATTACACAGGAAAAATGCTGAATCAAGCATATTATATCTAAAACAGAACTGCTATTTGACAAACTGAATATCCAGTGCCCTCCAATATGCTTGAAATCCATGAATTATTTGTCGTTTATATCAGATTTTTTTTCATTGTCCAGTTGTTGCACTTATGTTTTCTTTGAATAATAATTTTACAATTCCAGTGAATGTTCTTTTGTTAAGAAAAATAGCACTGCAGTAACTACAGCAGGTCTGAAAATGTGAGAACATCTTATTTAAGTGTAATATCCATGTCATTTTAGTTCTACATTAAATAACTCTATATTAAATACATTGTGATATTAACCCCATCCTTCTCTCCAGTTCTCCAGACTACTGTGTTGACCCTGTTGGGGCTGTGGGGGGCCTGGATCCCCCCTGTCCTGCCCTCTTGCACCACAGGCCAACCAGTAGAGTGCAGTGCTGCCCAGTCAGCTCCCGGGACCAACCTGGCTGGTGAGGGTTTTGATGTGGTCACCATGGAGCGCAAGCAGGCCTATGTGGTGGACGTGGATAAATGGAGGAAGACCCAGAACGGGACCTGTACACTCTGTGTTAACCCTTTCATGAAGGGACAGACTCAGAGACTCCCAGTGGCTGTGGTGGACTGGAGACCCTCACACCAATGTCACATGAAGATGTCCAGCATAGTTTACGAGTCCAGTGAGGCATTTGTGAGCAAGAGTCAAACAGAGGTACTACTACTACTAAGACTACTACAATTACTACTAATTGTAGTAGTCCTTATTCATTTAAAAAAAATTATTTAACCTTTATTTTAGTAGGGGAAGTCATACTGAGACCAGTATGTATGAGTGTTTTTTTGTGGATGAACCCTGAACCAACAAAAGCAGTATACAACATGAACACAAAATTCATGGAAATAATCCTCCATCATCCTTTTGAATTGCCCTGGAGTCACTAGTTCATTTGATTTAAAATGATCCAGGAATTTATTCCAAATGTGAGGTGTAGAAAAACTGCTTAACTCAGTGGAGATTGAAGGTATCTCTAGAGTTAACCATCCCTGAGTCCCTGTTTGATCGTTTGTATTTCTGTATGTCAGAAGAGAATTAATGTACAGTGTGTATTTGTGCAGGAGAGCTTTATAAACACAAGGTGTAAAATACATGAATCTACATTGCTTCAGAAGCCCAAACTACTTTCTGATATAGAGAGCAGTGGTGCGTACTGAAACAACCACCTGTATAGTGTATCTGTCACACAGACATATTCATTAATAGCTGTAGCCTCTAAGCTATTCATGTTTATGACACAAGTAGTAGCCACAAAGCTACAACTGTTATGGACACTCACTCCCACTGGCGTAGCGTGGTGACGCTGGGCTGGCATGCCCAGGGGGGCACGGTCCCCCACCCACCACACTGCTGCACCCCCGATAGCTACATCAGTGCTCACGCCATTTTTCTCCTTTTTTCTGCCCCGCTCACATACTAGCGTTTCATATTATAAAAACGTTTCTGTCCATCACTTCTGTTGTGTATTAGTATGCTACCTAACGACGTTTGGGCTGCTTCAGTGAGAAACAATATGGGACAGACCATTTGAGTAAGAGAGGGCTGTTCGGTCTGAAACAAATAATGTATTAGAAGGCATGATTTAATGTAGTCATTTTGAGCGACACAATCAGATTTTAAGACAAATAATTATTACAAAAAAACTATGTATTATTATTTTTTTAATTGTATTTCCCTTTTTCACAGGGCCCTAAGCCTTCTGGGGCCAAAGGCGGCTGCCTACCTTGTCTAATGGTACTGACCACCTCTGTAATTAATATATCCACTATAATTGTGTAGGTAGATGCCAGTTGGAAGATTGGTTTGGACGTTATGACCACCAAGGCAAAGGGGTCAGTCGTGGTGGGGGGTACCCACTCCAGAGCTGCTAAGACAGTCATGGACCAGTCCAAGCAGGACAAGTACAGCTTCATCAAACAGGAAATACACTGCTCCTATTACAGGTGATTTACTTGTTTTACTTGCATTAGAACTAACACTGCTCTCTAGTGGCTCGTTAACACTTTACACTTTGGATTGTAAAGGTTATGGGTACAGGTTGTAAGATGGTGTAGTATATATAGGATATAATGGGTTACGTTTCAAATATGACAACAAAAAAATTACATACCATTATTTCACATGAAGAGATTACAATAATTTTCTTTTGTTGTTATCCCCAAATGTTAACATTTATAATCTATTAATTCCTATCGACAGGTCTATAATCAAACCGATCAATGTATTTAACCCACATGACTCATTACTAATTAAGTCTCCATCTTGTGTTTCTTTCTTAGTTACCGGTTGATTGAGGAACCTCCTCTACATCCTGAGTTTTCTCACTCCCTAGGTCTTCTCCCTCCCCTCTACACCACCCAGACCAAGGCTGAATACACCCGTTTCCTTGCCACCTTTGGCACCCACTACATCAGGAAGGTTCAACTGGGGGGACGGGTGAAGAGTGTCACCTCCCTGAGAGTGTGCAAGGCAGCCCTGAATGGTTACAATGAGAATGAGGTGAGGGCCATTTAAAATAGAATGAATTTACATTTATTGATATATTTATTGATATTTTATAATAAAACCTTTTACATTATGTTTTTCTTTTCTTTTTCTGAAGGTCAAGGACTGTCTGGAAGCTGAGGCCTCTGGTGCCACCCATACTGGAACAGCCAAAGTCGATGCTGAGACCAAGTTCTGCAAGAAGGACCTTAAAAGTCGTGACACCAAAGAGAGTTTCAGCAGCATGTTTAATGACAGGTTTGATTGATTTGATTGATTCCCAATGTGGTGCTTGTTGTAGTGGAACAGGACTAATAATGATAAACTAACCAACAGGTTTACTGAGGTGGTGGGGGGACAGACGGATGGAGCAACTGACCTGCTCTTCTCCAGGACGGGTGGAACCTCCAAGGGCTTCACTGATTGGGCAAAAACCCTGAAAACTGTTCCAGACATCATGCATTACTCCCTCCACCCCCTCCACCTTTTGGTGAAGCGAACCAATAAAAGGGCAGGGCTGAAGAAAGCAATAGAGAATTACATCCTGGAACACGCCCTGGTCAAGCACTGCTCTGGGAAGTGTAAGAGTGGCTCCAAGCCCAGTACCCATGACTCCTGCCAGTGTGTGTGCCAGGCCAGCAAGGAGATGACCAGCCATTGCTGCCCGCAGGAGAAAGGCCTGGCCCGACTAAAGGTCACCATAAAATACGCCAGGGGCCTCTACGGGGACACTATGTCACAGACTGACGGCTTTGTCAAGGTATGATTGCTTAATCTGAATATTTAAATTGGTATTACATTTTAATAAGCACACTTTAAAGCTAATCCAGGATTTGACACAAGGTAGCTTTAAATCCAGTTTACATTGATTTTTTTTGTGAAGGTGTTGATGGGTAGTGATGCCAAGCAGACTGGTGTGATCTACAACAATGACAACCCCAGGTGGAACGCAGTCTTTGACTTTGGCACTGTCAAGCTCTCCCTGGCCAGTGAGCTCAAGTTTGCTGTGTACGACGAGGACAACACCTGGTACAAGTGGTGGAATGACCTTTTAGGGCAGTGCATCATTCGGCCTGTCAAAGCAGGGTCTCATAAGAATGAAATGTGTTCATTAAATCATGGCAACTTGTTCTACTCCTACACTGTTGAATGTGCCCCAGGACTTGGGGGCCCAACCTGTGGGGAGTACATCCCCTCTCCAATGAACTCTGACCTTTCTGGCATCTACACCTCCCGTAACGCCCTGAACATGACCCAGGATCTACTGGCTCACATCCGGATGGGCCGGCCCCCAGTAGACCCGTTGGCCTTCATGATGAAGCAGAAAGCAAATGATCACCCTCGTCTCTCTGCCCTCAATGAGCTGTGATCAAAACCTATTTTTATGTAGGTTATTTCTAACCTCTTATTCTGAGGCAGAAGCAATTTTACGTTAGCCATTAAAGGAAACAAACTGCAAAAAGAAATTCAACAGAAATATCCAATGTACAATGGGGAGAACAAGTATTTGATACACTGCCGATTTTACAGGTTTTCCTACTTACAAAGCATGTAGAGGTCTGTAATTTTTATCATATGTACACTTCAACTGTGAGAGACGGAATCTAAAACAAAAATCCAGAAAATCACATTGGATGATTTTTTTAATAATTAATTTGCATTTTATTGCATGACATATAAAAAACACCTGTCCACACACTCAATCAAACAGACTCCAACCTCTCCACAATGGCCAAGACCAGAGAGCTGTGTAAGGAGATCAGGGATAAAATTGTAGACTTGCACAAGGCTGGGACGGGCTACAGGAAAATAGGCAAGCAGCTTGGTGAGAAGGCAACAACTGTTTGCGCAATTATTAGAAAATGGAAGAAGTTCAAGATGATGGTCAATCTCCCTTGGTCTGGGGCTCCATGCAAGATCTTACCTCGTGGGGTATCAATGACCATGAGGAAGGTGAGGGATCAGCCAAGAACTACACGGCAGGACCTGGTCAATGACCTGAAGAGAGCTGGGACCACAGTCTCAAAGAAAACCATTAGTAACACACTACGCCGTCATGGATTAAAATCCTGCAGCGCACGCAAGTTCCCCCTGCTCAAGCGAGCGTATGTCCAGGCCCGTCTGAAGTTTGCCAATGGCCATCTGGATGATCCAAAGGAGGAAAGAGAGAAGGTCATGTTGTCTGATGAGACAAAAATAGAGCTTTTTGGTCTAAACTCCACTCGCCAAGTTTGGAGGAAAAAGAAGGATGAGTACAACCCCAAGAACACCATCCCAACCGTGAAGCATGGAGGTGGAAACATCATTCTTTGGGGATGCTTTTCTGCAAAGGGGGCAGGACGACTGCACCGTATTGAGGGGAGGATGGATGGGGCCATGTATCGCGATATCTTGGCCAACAACCTCCTTCCCTCAGTAAGAGCATTGAAGATAGGTCGTGGCTGTGTCTTCCAGCATGACAACGACCAGAAACACACAGCCAGGGCAACTAAGGAGCGGCTCCGTAAGAAACATCTCTAGGTCCTGGAGTGGCCTAGCCAGTCTCCAGACCTTAACCCAATAGAAAATCTTTGGAGGGAGCTGAAAGTCTGTATTTCCCAGCGACAGCCCCGAAACCTGAAAGATCTGGAGAAGGTCTGTACGGAGGAGTGGGCCAAAATCCCTGCTGAAGTGTGTGCAAACCTGGTAAAGAACTACAGGAAATGTATGATCTCTGTAATTGCAAACAAAGGTTTCTGTACCAAATATTAAGTTCTGCTTTTCTGATGTATCAAATACTTAGATCATGCAATAAAATGCTAATTAATTACTTAAAAATAATACAATGTGATTTTCTGGATATTTGTTTTAGATTCCGTCACTCACAGTTGAAGAGTACCTATGATAAAAATTACAGACTTCTACATGCTTTTTAAGTGGGAAAACCTGCAAAATCGGCAGTGTTTCAAATACTTGTTCTCCCCACTGAATATCCTATGTTTTTAGAAAAGCAATGGTTTACGTACACTTTTCTAGCACTTTTATGTGACGCTTTTAACTCTTTTGACTTGTGTGTTAATTCACTCCAGACTGGCCCACTGACTTTGTGTTAGCTACTCCTGCAATAAAAATGCTATTTGATTTAAGGTATTGATAACTGGTTGTCCATCACATAAATGAATTGACTTGTACCTAATGACCTGTTGTTTTTGTGTTCACTTTTATGCCGGCCTGCCTGCCTACCCATAGTTAAATAGCATAGCGGTCAGAGACGCGGACTGCCACGTTGGTGACCGGCATTCGATCCTCGCCACGGACAAAATAAATTAGGGATTAAGTTTTGTTCAAGATAGACTAAAACTTCACTGGCTACAAACTTCAGTAGCTACATTATACTAAGCCTAAAATAAAACTGTTTGTGATTATATAACGATGGACACACATATTGCTCTCAATTTCGATTTTACATTGAGCAGTTCACATAGCGTAGTGGGTAGCTATTCAACTGTCGTTGTTTTAAAGAAACAAACCAACCATGGAGTAATTGGAGTAATTGTTTTCATTACAGATTGTGTATACAATTGCTATTAGCTAGCCATCTACAGTAATCTCTTTATAATTTAATGCATTGACCAGTGCAGAAGTAAACAGACACCATACCTCTACACGTATCAGGTGCAACAACACCCGCTGTTTAAATAGCATAGTAGTTAAAGATACAGTCTGCCACATAGGAAACCATGGATCGAATCCAGGCAGTGCAACAACATTCATCCCTAATAATTGTGGGACGGCAGAGATAGGCTTGCCTGGTTTCTTTGTTAAATCAGCAGTTGTTACAAAGTGCTTTTATAAAAAACCCAGCCTGAAACCCCAAGGAGCAAGCAACTACAGTGTTGATGCACAGAGGCTAGGAAAAACTCTCTTAAAGGGACTGATACTTAGGAAGAAACATAGAGAGGAACCAGACTCAGAGGGATGACCAGTCCTCTTCTGGCTGTGCTGAACACTTTAAGAGTACAAATTGTAGTAATTAATAAATGCATGTGGGCTGTGTCCAGAGTCTATAAAACATAATCCAGTTCAGAAGCATGACCAGATGGACAAGGACAGGGGCAACCCAGGAGGGAGGAATGGTCAGCGGAGTGGCAGCTGGAATCATCATCACAATGATCAGCACAATCATTGTGCTGATCTGCAGTACCACAAGGAGGACTTTGGACAGGGACAGCTACTTTCGAGCCTGGTACACCTGATGTCAGGTCACTTGAGTCAGCTGCCCTTCGTTGCCACTAATTGAGGATCCTGTTTAAGTTCAAGTGTTTCCACAATCCATGTGGATTATTATTTTTGCCTTTGTGCTTTACGTTCTCAGTTGCAACCTCGCCTTTGTTTTATTGTTTAGTGCCGAAATAAAGGCATTTGTAACTTCTATGTCAGGAATATTAGCTCATCAATTTTTTATATCACATCTTAAATCAAGCATTGGATCCACTATATTTTATGAATGTTTAACTCCAGCATTTCTGTCGTAAAGATGTATCATTCAGATGTATGATCACCAGGTGATAAACACTAGTGACCCAGTGCCATTGGAAGCCATGTATGCCCATGCCATCACACTGCCTCCACCTTGTTTTACAGATGATGTGGTATGCTTCAGATCATGAGCCGTTCTAAGCCTTCTCCATACTTTATTCTTCCAATAATTTTGGTAAAGGTTGAACCTAAAATTAATCTGTCCAAAGAATGCTGTTCCATAACTGGGCTGGCTTTTTAGAAGTTTTTTTGTCTAATCTGGCCTTTCTAATCTTGAGGTTTATGAATGGCTTGCACCTTCTGGTTAACCCCCTGTATTTACTCTTGTGAAGTCTTCTCTTTATGGTAGACCTGGATAATGATATGCCTACCTCCTGGAGAGTGTTCTTCACTTGGCTGAAAGTAGTGAAGGAGTTTTTCTTTACCATGGAAAGGATCCTACGATCATCCACCAATGTTGTCTTCCACGGACGTCCAGGCCTTTTTGTGTTGCAGAGCTCACCAGTGTTCTTTTTTTCTCAGAATGTGCCAAATTAGGCCACTCCTAATGTTCCTGCTATCTCTCTGATGGATTATTCCATTTTTAGTAGCATAAGGATGGCCTGTTTCACTTGCATTGAGAGCTCCTACAGAATACTTTCGCGAGCTTGTGCAGTCCATACCCCGTCGTATTTCTGCAGTTCTCCCATGGGAGGCCTACCAAGTATTTGACTAGTAGGTAGCCCTCACAGACGAAATTCCTCTATAGGAGATATAGGAGCTGCTGTAGCTACTGGTAATAGTTTTGTAGGAGCTAGCTATGCAGCTAATGTTTGTGCATTCAATTTGAGACCACTACAAATTGAACTCTTCTATTCCTCACTCAAAACCTTCCTTTTTCGACTTTTTTGGAATGGAAAGAAAAAGGTGTAGTGGTCTCTCTAATTTTTTCCGGAGCTGTATTCTAAATCATATAGTTATAATTTAGATGTATGTTTTACATGTACTGTTTTTAATTGTAATATATGTAACTTAAGGTATAATGGTTTTAACCAGTTATTTTTGGCAAGAGGTAGATGTAAGGGAAACCATGTAACGGAAGTAAACAATGGTGGAATTGTCCAAATGTTACTAAGGTTACTGAAGTGACAACAGTTTGAAATAGCGAGGAGTGGGTCAGGAAATTATGAAACGGAAATGTCGAAATAGACGTATGACACCAGATAAGTTTTAGCCAGACGGGTTTTAGCCAGACAGGTCTTCAGGGCTGCAGCTGGATTCTATTGGAAAAGACATCTATGTAAACATTCCACATCTGATATTTATTCCTGACCAGCAGGTGGCATAATTGTATAGTGGGTTTTAAAGCCTTGAGAGAATTGACAATGTTTTGGCCCAATTTGACAAAAGCCTTGAATGCTTCAGAATGCGTTGATTTGCCATCATTCGGGGGCCAGTGACTCTGCCCCCTGAATGGCATTGGAGAGAGGACATCCCAGTGGAGATTAAACCCCTTATGACAACACAGCAAGTGTGGACAGATTCAAGAAGTTTACCTTCCCACACCTGGGCCAGACCACTAAATCATAGACCATGCTGAAGGGATGAGTCTTTAGTAGACACTCTAGACTAATAATACTCTTCAGTAATACAAGGCCTCTTCAGTAACGTGATGATTCAGTTATACAACACCTATTCAGTAACATGATGATGCGGGTGCCAGATAAACTTTCAAACTATTTTAGTGTCACATTAGAAGCACCTGTACCCTTTTAGATATGAGACTTCTGCTCCGGCATAGAATGGTCTGGTCTGGTAGCAACATGCTCTAGGCCAGAATCTTCCCCATTTACAATGTGTAACGTTCCTGTCGTTACATTTCTACGTTCTGTATAGTTCAGTTCTAAGTTCTCTATATCTTTGTTCAGTTGATTCTCGTTAGTGTATTCCCCTAGTATGCCCCCTCATTATGTCCCTATTGAAGTTCCTCCTGTCCTAGTGTATTTGGTCAGTCACTGTTGCATTGTTATGTTCTTCTACATTTCCTTGTTTTGGCAAGTCTAATTTTCAGAAGAGCCTTTAGTTAGAAAACCTCTGTGCCTGTCTCCTGCTACCTTCTACAATCGTGACACACTGGATCTCAAAAAAAAAATCTGCATTTTCTTGTGTTACAACATGAAACAATAATGTATTTAAAAAAAAAAAATTTTTAGCCACTGCATTTTCTTGTGTTACAACATGAAACAATAATGTATTTAAAAAAAAAAATTTTTAGCCACTGACAAAAAAGTCAATAATGTAAAATACAAAAAATAAAAATCTATAAATTATTGTCTACCAGCTTCAAAAATAACATACCATTGAGTGAAGAGGTTATTGAACAAACCATACTTGTCGGTAGATCGATGGTGATCTATTATAATCTATTTTAGAGGGATAAATTCATCCAAAAGGTGAAGAATTCTAGTAGTTATATGCTAGACAGGGCATGTCTGTGATACATTCTAGTGGGTATACTCTAGACAGGGCATGTCAGTGATACATTCTAATGGGTATATTCTAGACAGGGCATGTCTGTAATACATTCTAGTGGGTATACTCTAGACAGGGCATGAGAAACTAAGTATAAACTTTTACCACATTTGAATTTAGTTTTTTTGCCACCCGAATAACGGCAATTTTTTTACATTATGTATATATTAAACAACTGTATATTAAATGAACATCGATAGGTATTATTTAGTTACATAAACATTGCACTGTGCACTGATAGGCCTGCCAAGCCATGAGTTTGCCATGCTTTACATGCTCCTGTCACACTTAATCTGCGGTGGAGATTATTTTGGGGTACATATACCTCCAGAACTTGGGACCTATACTATATGAGAAGATATGAAATTGGGACCTACACTTCACAAATCTGCTTCTCTAACCATTACGCTATTTAACAATAGCATAGTGTCGGTCGGTCGGTCACATTCGTTCTTCTTGGCTCACATCCTGTACATAGTTATCAAGGCAAACTTTTGACTAATCTAAGACTGTTTCAAATGTTTCAGACATCAATGGATAATATTATTGTCAAAGTCTTGGAACTCCAGTTGTGGATGCATGTGGATGCAGTTGTGGATGCTATTGCAAAAAAAAAGATCCCATGTAATTTGGTTTTGAAATAGTGTAATCTGTAATGAATCTTGAATTCTTAAAGCCAATGTCTGAAAGTGATTGAGCACATACAAATGTATTCCAAGCTATCCTCCAATTTTGCTATGGAAATCTAAGTCCCCGAACATTGTTTAAATGCCATGGGTTGACGGGGATTAGACTCATTAAAATGCATCATATAAGTTTGTTTTATGTAGGTCTTATTTTGAAGCACCCCAAATGGAGATGGTCTACCATTTTGAAATAATTGGTTTTCTAACAAAGCTCTATTTGTAGCATCATCAGGGAAATACAAGTGTCTTCAACACCCACACAAACTTTAATGAACTCATTTTCTATGAAAATGTCCTTGTTTTCTATAAAAACATACATGAATTGATTTCAGTTTTTGGAAGTATTCTGAAGAGATTTTACCCCATGATTCCTGAAGCTCCTCCCAGAAGTTGGATTGGCTTGATTGGCACGTCTTATGTACCATACGGTCAAGATGCTCAACAGGGTTGAGATCCGGTGACTGTGCCACTCCATTATAGACAGAATACCAGCTGACTGCTTCTTCCTAAATAGTTCTTACATAGTTTGGAGCTGTGCTTTGTCCTGGGTATCTGCAGGGTATTGCATGACATTGCAAAATAGAGAGATAGCCTTCCTTCTTCAAGATCCCTTTAACCCTGTACAAATCTCCCACTGTACCACCATCAATCAAAATTAGAAAGGGTTTATTCCCAAGTAAGTTTCACAACAAACAAGGAATTTGTTTTGGCCGTTGGTGCAACAATCAATACAATACATAATAAATAAGGGAAGTAAATGCTTCCCCAGAATGTCACATTGCCTCCCCCATTCTTATCAGATGGTGTCAAGCACTCCTCCAGCATCTTTTCATTTGGTCTGTGTCTGACAAATGGTTTTATTTGTGTGCTAAACACCTCAAAGTTAGATATGTTTGTCCATTACACTTTTTTCCAATCTCCCATGGTCCGTTTTTTTTGTTTGTTTTCCCAGCTTTGCAACTCAACTTAGAAGTTGCCTTTTCGCTGTTAGCGTTGAGACTGGTGTTTTGCGGGTACAATGTATTTAATGAAGCTGCCAGTTGAGGACCTGTGTCTCGATGCGGGAGGCAGGACACAGGCGCAGAGAAGTGGTTCAAATCCATTTAATTTAATTTGGCAAAAAAAGAACCAAAAACCCAAGCAGCACCAGTGACAAACACGTGACACATACACACAAACAAAAAACCACACAGAGTGTGGCAAAAGGTTGAATGAAATAGGATCCCCAATTAGAGGCAATGAGGGACAGCTGCCTCTAATTGGGGAAAACAAAAAACAACTGTGCAGAGATGCCTAGGGGCATGGTCAGGTCCCGAATATGCCCCTCAGACCAGCACAGCGATGGCTAGGGGCATAGCCAGTCCATTTCTCAAACTAGACAATGTATTTGTCCTCTTGCTCAGTTGTGCACTGGGGCCTCGCACTCCTCTATATATTCTGGTTAGCCAGTCTGCGCTGTTTTGTGAAGGGAGTAGTGCACAGTGAAGTCTTCAGTTTCTTGGAAATTTATCGCATGGAATGGCCTTCATTTTTCAGAACAAGATTAGACAGATTAGTTTGAGAAGAATGTTCTCCAGATAGTCAACTATTCTAAAGACGGACAGATTTATTGCTTCATTAATCAGCACAACAGTTTTTGGCTGTGCTAACGTAATTGCACAAGGGTTTTCTAATGATCAACTAGCTTTTTGAAATGATAAAATTGGATTAGCAAACACAATGTGCCATTGGAACACAGGACTGATGGTTGCTGATAATGGCCCTCTGAATGCCTTTGTAGATATTTTATTACAAATCAGCCATTTCTAGCTACAATAGTCATTTACAACATAAACAATGTCTTTAATGAATTACTGATTAATTTGATGTTATTTTAATGGACAAACATGTTGCTTTACCTTCATAAATAAGGACATATCTATGTAACCCTAGATTTTAGATGGGTTGTGAATGTGCACATTTGAATAATACGCCATAACATCACACCATGAGTTTCACATTGTTAAGCTTTCCATTTACTGCCTTCTGCACCACACTGAACCAAAGCTGATTGGAAACTAGATTTACAACAGCTCTTTTCAGTTTCCTCCCAAATCTTTTCAAATTCTTTATCAACCTCCATATCTAACCTCACACATAGGTTATTTCTGCTGTCATCAAGTGGTCAAGAAACTTTAACTGTCTTGTTCTCCATAACCGCTATGTGGTTTTTCTTGATTGTGTGAACATTAACCATCTCTTAAGCTTTTCTCTATAGTTTTCCATCTCCTTCTTGATTAAGGTGACCAGACATCCACATTAACCCAGAAATGCTCCCAGTTAGCCCTTGGAAAGAAAAATGTAACCCTGAAGTAAAATTGTAGCTGATAACAATCAGATGCTAAAGATGAATCAGAATTTCCTGTATGTTTTTTATTTAATATGACTGTACAAAACATGCCTCCTTCCTGTCTCGTGATGAACAATTTCAACCAGTAATGCATTGTAACCACTACCTAAACAACCGCGCCCACAGCTAGAAAGGGTTGCATTGCATATTGTTGGCATTGTCTCCCAATGTTGTCTCCCAAACTCAGACCATCTCCTGGGCTGGCCTGGACCTGGTCTGGCTGTATTTGGCCATGGTCTGCCTCAGCATTGTTGACCTGGTGCACGACTTTCATCTTCTCTTCTTGACTGAGTACAACAGATGTTTGAACTGTACTTATCACCTCAAAGACTGCCTAGTCTCCGAATGACTAATGATGTCCCCCCTTTTAGGTTGGTTTTGCCCAATGCACTTTCTCTGTCCTAGCCACATGCTCCATTCCATTGTTTTTCCACTGCACTCAGTGAATCACATATTCCATGTAAATAATGGCTGTAAACTATCGTTCTTTATGATGTTATAAGATTACAGCTGTAGCTTACTAAGGGACTCTAACCGAAACAATACTGTCCTTTCCTGCTTGGGCTTTATGCAGTGTTGATAGTGTTTCTGTGAGGTGACAAGAAAACTGTTGTAGTTTAGGACACAAGGTGGACAACAGAGTTTTATTTTCATTTAATCTGATTGATTGTCCATGACAACTGTCAACATTATACTCCACAGCATCTCTTCTGGATCAGAGGCTCCAGGTCACCACTAGGGGGCAGTACCTACATATTCCCACCCTCATCCCAAGGCGCCAGCTGCTGGATGAAAAAAAGAGTGGACATGTGTCCCAATCCAACCCCTATTCAGTTGAATGGCACAAATACTTAAGCATAACATTATTTTTTTTATCTAAGAGTGTTGAGGCCCGAAGCAATCTATTTATTTGCTGAATACTAGAGTTGGCCACCCAAAGATCATTCTAAAATTCTTCTTAAAAAGTCTGTTCAGTTTACAAGAAATAACCCTGCAGCACTTCTTTGTAACTGCATGTGGTGGGAGATCAACGAAGAAAAACTCACGCTTCCTTTGTATGAACACAGCCCTGACCAGGATAGAAAGACCTCTTCAGTGCACCAAACCTCATACAAAAACCCCAGTTTGTCATTCAGTCATTGCAAACATGGTGAAATATGGTGTTCAAAATATGGTGTTGCTGTATAGAAAGAACTGTGCAAGACTGACAGTTTAAAAAATATTTTGAGAGAGTCGGTCCTTCTAAATTGACCTCGTTGGGCTTGGCTGTGGACATCCGTTTATGGTTTCAGAAATAGCCTGCTAATAGAACACAGACCATTGTAGCAGAGTTCCCCATGGTTCCATTTTGGGTCCAGGAGTTCCCCATGTTTCCTTGTTGTTTAGTTTGAACATATATTATATCTGTAACTTTACAAGAAACTAATTCACATTATTATTCTGATGACACAGTACTGTACACTGCTGCCCCGTCTCTCACTCGTGATATATTGCCATTTTAGCATGGCTAATCTCTGTGTACAGACACACTGTGATGCTTTGAGACTAAAACTGCTCTTAATCGTGGTATATTGGCCATTAACTCTACGACAACCCTGGAGCATTTTTGCTTACTGTACATATATACAGTGGGGCAAAAAAGTATTCTTCACTTCAACTATGAGAGACAAAATGAGAGAGAAAAAAATCCAGAAAATCACATTGTAGGATTTTTTATGAATTTATTGGTAAATTATGGTGGAAAATAAGTATTTGGTCAATAACAAAAGATTTTCTATGGAGTTGAGATCTGGTGACTGGCTAGGCCACTCCAGTACCTTGAAATGCTTCTTACGAAGCCACTCCTTCGTTGCCCGGGCGGTGTGTTTGGGATCATTGTCATGCTGAAAGACCCAGCCACATTTCATCTTCAATGCCCTTGCTGATGGAAGGAGGTTTTCATTCAAAATCTCACGATACATGGTCCCATTCATTTTTTCCTTTACACAGATCAGTCGTCCTGGTCCCTTTGCAGAAAAACAGCCCCAAAGCATGATGTTTCCACCCCCATGCTTCACAGTATGTATGGTGTTCTTTGGATGCAACTCAGCATTCTTTCTCCTCCAAACACGACGAGTTGAGTTTTTACCAAAAAGTTCTATTTTGGTTTCATCTGACCATATGCATTCTCCCAATCCTCTTCTGAACCATCCAAATACTCTCTAGCAAACCTCAGACGGGCCTGGACATTAAGCAGGGGGACATGTCTGGCACTGCAGGATTTGAGTCCCTGGCGGCGTAGTGTGTTACTGATGGTAGCCTTTGTTACTTTGGTCCCAGCTCTCTGCAGGTCATTCACTAGGTCCCCCCGTGTGGTTCTGGGGTTTTGCTCACCGTTCTTGTGATCATTTTGACCCCACAGGGGGAGATCTTGCGTGGAGCCCCGGATCGAGGGAGATTATCAGTGGTCTTGTATGTCTTCCATTTTCTTATAATTGCTCCCATAGTTGATTTCTTCACACCAAGCTGCTTACCTATTGTAGATTCAGTCTTCCCAGCCTGGTGCAGGTCTACAATTTTGTTTCTGGTGTCCTTTGACAGCTCTTTGGTCTTGGCAATAGTGGAGTTTGGAGTGTGACTGTTTGAGGTTGTGGACAGGTGTCTTTTATACTGATAACAAGTTCAAACAGGTGCCATTAATACAGGTAACAAGTGGAGGACAGAGGAGCCTCGTAAAGAAGTTGTTACAGGTCTGTGAGAGACAGAAATCTTGCTTGTTTGTAGGTGACCAAATACTTATTTTACAGAGGAATTTACCAATAAAATCATTAAAAAACCTACATTGTGATTTTCTGGATTTTTGTCTCTCATAGTTGAAGTGTACCTATGATGAAAATTACAGGCCTCTCTTTTCTTTTTAAGTGGGAGAACTTGCACAATTGGTGGCTGACTAAATACTTTTTGCCCCATTGTACTGTAAATCTGTGTTTTAGCAACAATAAAAAAAAATGCAAAATTCAATCATGCATGTTTTCATTAAAATGATTTTTATTTGGGGGGGCATAGATGTTCTGTAGGGTGGGCAGTGCTGCCTAATACTCCGCCCCAAAACGTCTCACCTGTGATGTGCGCAATAGCCCGGGGAGAAGGTAATAACAATGACACACAAATGTCAAACTGAAATATCCCTGGTAAGTGTAGTTACCTTCACTTCATCACAGTGGGGAAGATGTAATTGTGCTGTGCTCATCAAGACCACAATGCCGGACTAATGGAGAAAACTGTTTTCTCACCTCCTCAAAGACTAGTTTCAGAATGAATTGTTTCCACTTCAGTTTGGTTTTGACCACACAAAAGACCCGGTAATGTCATTAAATACAGCAGGTCTGAGAACGTTGTTTTACTTTGGTGCTACTTTATCACAATTCCACTGTTAGGGATTTATCTATGTGAATGTCATTGAACTGCTACCAATATCTCTGTAAATGTCTGACAGATGTTTCAATAAATGTTAAAAAAGGGGTAACATAGATCAAAATGTGTCTAGAATGTACCACCTTTAAATGTAAGTGCCCTTTATATAAGTTTTATTTTAATTTAGTGTAACAGGTCACATGATAGGAGTTTAATTAAGAGCATGATCAGGGCATTGTGGGTCAGAGAGCAACTTGGATGCAGAGGAAAGACATGGTTTCTGTAACTTTTCAGCACATTTCTGTTGTGCTAACGTTTTTAGAAAGTCTGGTAGTTTCATATACTTTAAATGACAGAGAGACGTATTTAACCTTTTACAGTTTTTATTAACTTGTAGTTTTCATGGTGTCTGCTGACAAGAATATTTTTAATTAAAAGACATACGAAGCGTGGCCAATTCTTTGGTGTAGTTATAATATCTATCCTGGCCAACATATGCACCATGCCTTCACTATTGTTTTTACACTGTGTAAAATCCCATATCCCATGCAAATAACGTCTGTAAACTACATTGAGCATCATCTATTTTATGATGTTACAACATGTCAGTTGTAGCGTACTATGGGACTAACATTAAGTTGTAGTCCTTTCCTGTGGGTTGCATGCAGTACTGTTTGTACAGAGTGTTTCTGTGGGGTGTGAAAACAAGTTGTGGTTTGTCACATTTGACACATTAAACAGACGAGAGATCTTCTGTTCGGCTGTTTGTGCAGGATATCTACAGTTTCCAATGAAAAAACTAATAATGATGTTCACCATTTTTAATGATGTTTTCTGGCACAATCCTTGTAGAAGATTACTTCTAGAACAAATTACTCTGTGTGTTTGTTCAGAAAGCACCTCAATGACCTCATGACCCTCCTGTTCATTCAGTGCATAGGCACCATAGCTGGGGAACATGAAACGCACCTCATAGGGTGAGTTATGGTCAAACCGTGGACACCAGTAAGCCAACCACAAGTCTTTAGAGATCACTAGTCGGGCCTCATTTCCCCACTGTATGGTGGCCTCGGAGACAGTCACCCCACTTATCATGTAGGACTGCCTTCCACGGCAGACTTTGTTAAGCCGTTGGCGCACATCTAAATAGGTGGTCCAGGTATCATCCTGGATATCAGTGATCTTAAAACAGGTAATTAGTTAACTGGGTCGGCCTGGTGTTGGGTCAGGGTTGAGCAGGCCTTGGGAGTACTCCACAGCATCTGAGTAGTCTTCCAGCACGGCCTGGCTCTCATGGATCAGAGGCTCCAGGTCACCACTAGAGGGTAATATCTTCATATTCCCACCCTCATCCAAAGATGCCAGCTGTGGGGTGATTGGATGAGAAAAGAAGAGGTGTGAAGATGTGTTCAGTTACAGATAAGCCTTTTGCCCTTATTGGCCTTTAATTTACAATTGCTCCTAAGGAAATATAGCATTGTTTTATGAAAGTTGTACCACAAATAATTTAGGAATTTGAGTTTTAGAAACTGACGGGTTATACTTGATTATGAGAGTCCTAATTTCCATCTGTTGATGCTCTATAGGTAAAATTATTTTAAAAACTTTCAACAAACTGGTGATCTGTTGATAAGCTACTGCATGCTATTGTTAGGTTTAGGTTTAGAATAAGGGTTAATGTTAGGTTTAGGATAAAGGTTTGGGTTAGTAGATAAAATGTTGCTTAGTTAAAACGTTAATGATACTCAGTAGGTAATCCATAGAGCATCCACAGACACCTTTGGAACTCTCAAGAGTAAAATTGTCCTTTAATGCTAAAATTGTCCTTTAACGCTAAACCAATTATGAAGCACATAAGTAATATGGCTAAACATAGTTTTGAGATGCATTTCTTAAATCTGAAAGATAAATCCCTTTTCATGAATTGGCTTCCATAGGTATATTTAGCTGTTGTTTTTCTCTTTTTCACAGCAAAGGTACTTGGCTTACTTTTTGACAGATAATGATGCTTGTGTACATCGTAAGGCGAAATCACAAATATTGCTCTGTCCCAGTGACTAGACTGAGTTCAATGGTACAGTTCCCATTGTACAGTTTTTTGTATAAACAAGTTTGGAAGAAAGACATGCCAAACCTGACCAAATGTGTGTGTAGCTCAAGCTACATATACATAAATTCTAAGTTGCAGCTTAAGGGGATAGTTCCCCTTACCCTTAGTTGTTCTTGAAGGCACAGAGTAATTTTGTTAAAAAATCCATTATTCAGCTCTGTCCCAGTATGTAATCAACATTATTAGCATTGTCCAAATTCATGAATCAAAACTGTACGACCCACTATACTAAAGCTGCTTTGCAAGCAGGATAACAACTCTAAAACACTTCAAGCTACATTCGGTAATCTGTCGCGCTAGCATTGATTATAAAAAAAACAACATTTAAACTGTATTCTAACAAAACAAACGGTGGAATTGGCTGAATTCAAACTGGCACTAGCAAACTATTTCTTATAGCCACCATAAACTGCTTCTGTTCTTCGGCAGGGATATCAGCGAGGTGAGAGTGTGAAATTTAACCTAAACAAGCTATGTGAAGTTAGGTTGCTTCGCCTAGCTGGCCCAATTTCGTGGGTGGACTTCAGAGTAATATTTGTAACTGTAGAAAATGCCGTGGTCATAAGAAAGGTACATGGGACGTGGGAGAGATGAGGCTTCACTTGTTGCCATATCTGTAGGGTTCGTTTACTGTTCCATCTCTCAACCAAGTCACCAGGACGACATATAGCCTCCAGGTCCCAAGATCCTCCAGATCCCAATCACAACAAACACAGCACTCTTCCCAGCTCCCAAGTCACCGAAAAACTAAGCCTGTTCAAGGGTTTGTGATAGCTGTCTAACATTCTTTGATCCTAGCCTGCCTTCCATGTTTATGATTTAGCCTATCCTATTATGTACCTTTGCCTGAGACATTTTAGCATACACACTTGTATTTTGGATTTTGCCTTCAGACTGCTCCTTTTGTGCTTCTGCCATTCTTCATATTCCCCATCCTACTCTTTTAAAATTGCAGCTAGTTTACATTATGTACACTGATCAGCCATAACATTATGACCGCCTACCTAATATTGTGTAGGTCCCCCTTTTGCCACCAAAATAGCCTTCACCCATCAAGGCATGGACTCCACTAGACCTCTGAAGGTGTGCTGTGGCAAGACATTAGCAGCAGATCTTAAAAGTCCTGTAAGTTGCGAGGTGGGGCCTCGATGGATTGGACTTATTTGTCCAGCACATTCCACAGATGCTCGATTGCATTGAGATCTGGGGAATTTGGAGGCCTAGTCAACACCTTGAACTCATTGTTGTGTCAAACCATTCCTGAACCATTTTTGCTTTGAGGCAGGGTGCATTATCCTGCTGAAAGAGGCCAATGCCATCAAGGAATACCGTTGCCATGAAAGGGTGCATATTGTCTGCAACAATGCTTATGTACACTCACCTAAAGGATTATTAGGAACACCATACTAATACTGTGTTTTGACCCCCTTTCACCTTCAGAACTGCCTTAATTCTACGTGGCATTGATTCAACAAGGTGCTGAAAGCATTCTTTAGACATGTTGGCACATATTGATAGGATAGCATCTTGCAGTTGATGGAGATTTGTGGGATGCATATCCAGGGCACGAAGCTCCCGTTCCACCACATCCCAAAGATGCTCTATTGGGTTGAGATCTGGTGACTGTGGGGGCCATTTCAGTACAGTGAACTCATTGTCATGTTCAAGAAACCAATTTGAAATGATTCGAGCTTTGTGACATGGTGCATTATCCTGCTGGAAGTAGCCATCAGAGGATGGGTACATGGTGGTCATAAAGGGATGGACATGGTCAGAAACAATGCTCAGGTAGGCCGTGGCATTTAAAGGAGGGGCCTAAAGTGTGCCAAGAAAACATCCCCCACACCATTACACCACCATCACCAGCCTGCACAGTGGTAACAAGGCATGATGGATCCATGTTCTCATTCTGTTTACGTCAAATTCTGACTCTACCATCTGAATGTCTCAACAGAATTCGAGACTCATCACACCAGGCAACATTCTTCCAGTCTTCAACTGTCCAATTCTGGTGAGCTCGTGCAAATTGTAGCCTCTTTTTCCTATTTGTAGTGGAGATGAGTGGTACCCGGTGGGGTCTTCTGCTGTTGTAGCCCATCTGCCTCAAGGTTGTGCGTGTTGTGGCTTCACAAATGCTTTGCTGCATACCTCGGTTGTAACGAGTGGTTATTTCAGTCAAAGTTGCTCTTCTATCAGCTTGAATCAGTCGGCCCATTCTCCTCCGACCTCTTGCATCAACAAGGCATTTTCGCCCACAGGACTGCCGCATACTGGATGTTTTTCCCTTTTCACACCATTCTTTGTAAACCCTAGAAATGGTTGTGCGTGAAAATCCCAGTAACTGAGCAGATTGTGAAATACTCAGACCGGCCCGTCTGGCACCAACAACCATGCCACGCTCAAAATTGCTTAAATCACCTTTCTTTCCCATTCTGATATTCAGTTTGGTATTCAGGAGATTGTCTTGACCAGGACCATACCCCTAAATACATTGAAGCAACTGCCATGTGATTGGTTGATTAGATAATTGCATTAATGAGAAATTGAACAGGTGTTCCTAATAATCCTTTAGGTGAGTGTAGTTGCTAGGTGTCAAAGTAACATCCACACAAATGGCAAGACCCAAGGTTTCCGAGCAGAACATTGCCAAAGGCATAACACTGCCTCCGCCGGCTTGCCTCCTTCCCATAGCGCAGTGATTCCCAACCAGGGGTACTCGGTCCCCTGGGGGTACTTGGCCTGTCCTTGGGGGGTACTTGAAAACACTCATGACACCATAGGCTTACTAGTGAAATTAACATGAAGGGGTACTCCAAGCAGTGCAGAATATTTTCAGGGGTACAGTAACTGAAAAAGGTTGGGAGCCACTGCCATCGTGCATCCGGGTGCCATGTGTTCTCCAGGTAAACGACGCACAAGCACCCGGCCATCCACGTGATGTAAAAGGAAACATGACTCATCAGACCAGGCCACCTTCTTCCATTGCTCTGTGGTTCAGTTCTGATGCTCATGTGGCCACTGTGGGGGCTGTCGACAGTGGACAGAGGTCCGCATGGGCATCCTGACAGGTCTGTAGCTAGGCAGTTTTAGAGATGCTCTGACCCAGTTGTCTAGCCATTACAATTTGACCCTTGTCAAAGTTGCTCCTAACGCTTGCCCATTTTTCCTGCTTCTAACACATCAACTTTGAGGACAGAATGTTCACATGCTGCCTAATATATCCCACCCACTGACAGGTGCCATAATGACGAGATAATCAGTGTTATCCACTTCACCTGTCAGTGGACATAATGTATGGCTGATCGGTGTATATTATTGCTATATTTTAGCTTAATTCTTACTACGTAGATGTCGTGAGCCACGAGAAGAATTACATTGTGCAGGATTACGCTGTGTAATTCAGTGCATTTAATAAATAAACTTTGAACTTCTGGATTTCGAATTCTGTTTATTGGCTTCTGCCTACATGTTCTCCCTACATGTACATCTGACCATGATATTTGCCAGCATCTGGGTGTTGAGTTGAAAATAAATTCTACCTGCTCTACAACTGCGACAATACCTCTTCATTAACCAAGTTGTATTGTGGGAAAATCAATGGAGCAACTTCGCCAAAGAGACATACAAGTATGTGATAAACATTTTACTGAAGAAGATCGTGACCCACATTCACTTAGAAGAGGACTAAAGGCAAATGCAATTCCATCAAGTTACCCAGTTCAACCCGGGAAGAAAACAGATTATACAGTTGTGCTCAACAGTTTGCATACCCTTGGAGAATTGGTAATGTATGTACCATTGGTAAAGAAAACATGAGTGAGCAGACAAAACACACTGTGAAGACTGTGATGGCCACTCCAGAACCTTCACCTTTTTCTGCTGTAACCACTGGAGGGTCAACTTGGCCTTGTGCTTAGGGTCACTGTCGTGCTGGAAAGTCTGAGACCGTCCCATGCACAGCTTTCATGAAGAATGCAAATTGTCAGCCTGTATTTAGAGATAACATGCTGCATTCATCTTGCCATCAATTTTCAAAAGATTCCCGTGCCTTTAGACCTCACACAACTCCAGAACATCAGTGAGCCACCACCATGCTTCACAGTGGGGATGGTATTCTCTTCACTATAGGCCTTGTTGACCCCTCTCCAAATATAGCACTTATGGTTGTGACCATAAAGCTCTATTTTGGTCTTGTCACTCCAAATTACATTGTGCCAGAAGCTCTTCCCCCAGAGCAGCCTGTATTTCTCCTGAGGTTACCTGTTGGTTCTTCTTTGTATCCCCAACAATTCTTCTGGCAGTTTTGGCTGAAATCTTTCTTGGTCTACCTGACCTTGGTATCAAGAGATCCCTGAATTCTCCAGTTCTTAATAAGTGATTGAACAGTACTGACTGGCATTTGCAAGGCTTTCGATATCTTTTTATATCCTTTTCCATCTTTATAAAGTTCCATTACCTTGTTACACAGGTCTTTTGACAGTTCTTTTCTGCTCTCCATGGTTCAGTATCTAGCCTGCTCAGTGCATCCACGTGAGAGCTAACAAACTCATTGACTATTTATACATAGACACTATTTGCAATTTAAAAAGCCACCGGTGTGGGAAATTCTACTTTAATTGCCATTTTCATCTGTGTGTCACCTTGTGTGTCTGTAACACACAAGGCCAAACATTCAAGGGTATGTACACTTTTGATCAGGGCCATTTGGGTGATTTCTGTTATCATTATGATTTTGAAATAAGCCAAACAACTGTGCGCTAATAAATGACTTCATATGATCACTATCCTTAAATAAACAACTGTTGTTTTGCATGATGCGTCAAAATTCAAAATCAATGCCAACATGTTCACAATTTCTGCTAGGGTGTACAAATTTATAAGCACAACTGTAAGCAGTACTTCTGATTGCTGTTATAATACACAAAGTACACATTGCCATTGGATATTCTGGGCAAGGTTTGGGGATTAACGGGTTCACCATCGCCCCCCTTTAGCTGCTGTCCAAGCTTCTAGTTCTGTCAATTCATCCTCTGTGTATTCTGGTTAGAAGTATCTATCCATCGAAAAGAGCAGCAGCACCAGCGTTCCATACACCTTCAGTTCCAACCATCACATGAATGCATCCCGAACTTCAATTATCGTTCACACCAGGTCCCTGTTTGTTAATGTGTATGTGTTTAAATGTTTCCCCTCTGCTCCCCACAGTGTGGATTATTGATGTTGTCATGTTTGATGTCGTGTGTGTTGCTGGTTAAACGGAAGTTCCTTTAGAGGGTTGTATACTGCCGTTTTGCTGCTTTAGTCAGCCATTTGCTTTTGTTGTATTTGTTGTGCTCAGTGTTTGTTTGTTTCTTAAATTAAAGATTCTACACCGACTACTCCTGCCTGCTCCTGGTTCCTTGCTCCCGCAACACTGCACCTCATTACACAGTCAGACATATGGATTTTCCTTTCTCTCTCAAGCAAATGAAGTTTGACTGTCCAAGGTGAATATCAAACACAAAATAGATAACTTGCTTTCTAGCAAGCAATAATAAAAATAAAAAAATCACTCTGAAGTATACATTTAATCTTCCCGAAAAAACGAGGATTGATATAATTGTGAACAAAACTGACCGGTAAACACAAGAAATATCTCGTTTATTTTAAATGAGAATTATAAAGAAAAAATTAATTTTGAGGAATACAACATTGTCATGTTGTTTGAAGTAAACACTTTCTTAGTTTGGAGTATTTTAGAGTTAAGTTTCTGATGTTACGATGCCAATAACGCTGAATACTGATTGAGACAGAGCTGAATAATGGATTGTTTTAAAATATGACAATGTGCCTTAAGGGACAACTCTGGGTAAGTGCACTTGGGTGTGGGGGGGGGGGGGGGGCAAAGCCGGGCATTTGCCCTCCAGAAAGAATTTAACCTCCAGATAGAATCCCCCCAGTTTGGTTTTCCCATTACATATGCCACCTTGTTTATAAAAAATGCCCCCGAGTCATTTCATCCAAGAGCTGGGCCTGACAAAATTAAAGATCTCCACCTTTTGTTCGTACATCCAGGGAATACCCATCATCTTCTTTCTGGCATTTATCTTAAATGTGTAGGCCCGAGTAGAGGGGCAGACAGAACAATACATCTAGATGTAGTCCAGACAGAACAAGCTGGACTACCTGTGCAAACTGATTGGGCTGCAGGTACCGCCTAATGCTACCAGTAGTGACAAGGAGACTACCAAAACGCTAAACTAGAGAAGAATCATTCAGAAAGGATAAGAAGCGAAAGCTATTGTCTGTGGCCACCACCTGAAAACCATTCTCTTTTTGGGGGTTGTCTTGACGTTGCCTCTCCAGTGCACATGTTGTTACTTTCATTTCCACCAAAACTGGTGACAGTGATTCACAAACAGTTATGCTTTCAAACTGGACAGATTGATATCCCTGAAGTTTAATTGACTTGCTGCTACAGTATACTGTGAAGATTACGTGTTCCCTTAATTTCTTTGAGCAGTGTATTCATTATCTTTGTCTGCAGAAGGTTTCTCTGAAATGGAGACCCCATGAACACCAAGTGCAGAATATGGTAAAAGGTAAGAGAAACCACACATCTTGGTATAAACAAAGCCTTGACCACATTGACAAAAAAAAGCCCCTTTCACTGCACAAAGAGTCAGATAAAACTTGCTGTTCCCCGAAGTAGTCAGTCATTCAGCAAGTCATACAGACAGGTCCATTGTTCCAGAATCTTTTTTATCAACCCCACCATCATAACCAATAGTGATTGCTATGTCTGGTAAGACGCTTTATCTATTTTCAATATTGTTCTGTAAGAGATTTAATATTAGTGGATTAAACTGACATTTTCCTCTAAATCTACAAGAAATACATTATAATGACAAAAACTGATTTTAAATATGTGGATTTAAATATCTTATGTATTAAATTTTTTATAACAGAAATTTGTAAACAAATGAACTAATCACACACGTAGCGTAATGAGCAGGTGTCAGAATAAAATACAATACGGCTGAAGGCCTGACCAAAACATTAAATATTATTAAATATTTTAAATAATGAAAAAATGTATAATAATGCTTGCAAGCACCACCAGTATGCGAGTGAATTGCAATTTTTCAGAAGAACATACATATCACATTTACAGAAGTATTCAGACTCTTCGCTATAGTATTTAGACTCTTCAAATAGAGCCTATTTCCATTGATCATCTTTGAGATGTTCTTACCACTTGATTGGAATCCACCTGTGGTAAATTCAATAGATTGGACAGGATTTGGAAAGGCACATACCAGTCTATATAAGGTCCCACAGTAGACAATGAATGTTAGAGCAAAAACCAAGCCATGATGTCATAAGCAGGAGTAACACTGGGTTTTAACCACAATTCGCTGTATTAATATAGGGCTGGGGCCCTATAAAATCAGAGGGCCAACTTACTTTCTGATAAAGAGAGCAATTATGTTTACTGTAACAGTCACCTGTAATAATGTGTAATGTGCAATGATAAACTATGTTGAGAGGGTTTAAAACAGATGTAGAAGCATTTAAATTAATAATATTGCCATCAATAACCAGCAAGAAAGTGAACTGAAGAATTTGCTTTCTGCTACATGTAAGACATGTTCTATTTCTACATAGAAATGTACAGTGAGGGGATTTTTTTTTTTTATCCACTGCTGATTTTGTACATTTGCCCACTGACAAAGAAATGATTAGTCTATAATTTTTATGATAGGTTTATTTGAACAGTGAGTGACAGAAAAAAAACAAAAAAAAAAAACAAACGCATTTCAATTTTTCTTTTTTTATTGATTTGCATTTTAATGAGTGAAATAAGTATTTGATCCCCTCTCAATCAAAAAGATTTCTTGTTCCCAGGTGTCTTTTATACAGGTAACAAGGTGAGATTAGGAGCACACTCTTAAAGGGAGTGCTCCTAATCTCAGTTTGTTACCTGTATAAAAGAAACCTGTCCACAGAAGTAATCAATCAAATCAGATTCAAAACTCTTCACCTTGGCCAAGAACAAAGAGCTGTCCAAGGATGTCAGGGACAAGATTGTAGAGCTACACAAGGCTGGAATGGGCTACAAGACCATCGCCAAGCAGCTTGGTGAGAAGGTGACAACAGTTGATGCGATTATTCGCAAATGGAAGAAACACAAAAGAACTGTCAATCTTCCCCGGTCTGGGGCTCCATGCAAGATCTCACCTTGTGGAGTCGCAATGATCAAAAAAATTGTGAGGAATCATCCCAGAACTACACAGTAGGATCTTGTCAATGATCTCAAGGCAGCTGGGACCATAATCACTAAGAAAACAATTGGTAACATACTACGCAGTCAAGGACTGAAATCCTGCAGCGCACGCAAAATCAAGCTCTTTGGCATCAACTCAAACTTGCCGTGTTTGGAGGAGGAGAAATGCTGCCTATGACCCCAAGAACACCATCCCCACCGTCAAACATGGAGGTGGAAACATTATGCTTTGTGGGTGTTTTTGTGCTAAGGGGACAGGACAACTTCACCGCAACAAAGAGACGATGGACGGGCCATATACCGTCAAATCTTGGGTGAGAGCCTCCTTCCCTCAGCCAGGGCATTAAAAATGGGCCGTGGATGGTTATTCCAGCATGACAATGACCCAAAACACACGGCCAAGGCAACAAAGGAGTGGCTCACGAAGAAGCACATTAAGGTTTCTGGAATGGCCTAACCAGTCTCCAGACCTGAATCCCATACAAAATCTGCAAAGAGGAATGGGACAAAATCCTTCCTGAGATGTGTGCAAACCTGGTGGCCAACTACAAGAAACCTCTGACCTCTGTGATTGCCAACAAGGGTTTTGCCACCAAGTACTAAGTCATGTTTTGCAGAGGGGTCGAATACTTATTTCACTCATTAAAATGCAAATCAATTTATAACATTTTTGACATGCGTTTTTCTGGATTTTTTTGTTGTTATTCTCTCTCACTGTTCAAATAAACGAGCCATTTAAATTATAGACTGAGCAGTTCTTTGTCAGTGGACAAACGAACAAATTTAGCAGGTGATCAACTACTTTTTTCACTAAGGAATTAAATAATTTTTCCCTCACTGTAGACCCCCATATTTCTAACAATTCATAGGCGTTCTGATGTCATTAGCGTTGTCTGTAATTTATTCCAGAAACCGGAGGCTTCACTGGATTTTAATCTCAATACAAATTCCAGTGAATGCTGTTTTGATAAAGCCAAATAGCACTGCAGTATCTTAACAGGAGGTCTGAAAATGTGAGAACATCTTATTTAAGTGTAATATCCATGTCATTTTAGTTCTACATTAAGTAAAGTTTTATTAAAGACATGGTAACATTAACCCCATCCTTCTCTCCAGTTCTCCAGACTACTGTGTTGACCCTGTTGGGGCTGTGGGGGGCCTGGATCCCCCCTGTCCTGCCCTCCTGCACCACAGGCCAACCAGTAGAGTGCAGTGCTGCCCAGTCAGCTCCCGGGACCAACCTGGCTGGTGAGGGTTTTGATGTGGTCACCATGGAGCGCAAGCAGGCCTATGTGGTGGATGTGGATAACTGGAGGAAGACCCAGAACGGGACCTGTACACTCTGTGTTAACCCTTTCATGGAGGGACAGACTCAGAGACTCCCAGCGGCTGTGGTGGACTGGAGACCCTCACACCAATGTCACATGAAGATATCCAGCACGGTCTACGAGTCCAGTGAGGCGTTTGTGAGCAAGAGTCAAACAGAGGTACTATAACTACTACAACAATGTTTCCAAAAAAGGGACACTGCATTAAATGTAAATAAAAAAAGAATGCAGTGATGTGCAAATCCTTAAAAACCCTACATTCTATAGAAAATACTACAGACAACATCTCTAATGTTGAAACTGAGATGTTTTATTGTTTCTTGAAAAATATATGCCCAGTTTGAATATGATAACAGCAACACTTTTGTTGGGACAGAGGCAACAAAAGACTGGAAAAGTTGAGTAATGCTAAAAAACTTAAAAGATAATTCCAGAGAGGAAAGGTCTGTCAGATGTGAGGATGGGGAGGGTTCACCACTATCTGAAAGACTATGCAGGCAAATAATACAACAATATAAGAATAACGTATATGTTACCCTGAATAGACCAGTAAGAATAAGAGAAATCTCTGTATGCAATGGACAAGGCCGAAAACCGATATTGGATGGCTGTGATCTTAGGGCAGCACTGCATTAAAAACAGACACGATTCTGTAGGGGAAATCTTTGCATGGACTCCAGAACACTTCTGAAAAACCATTGTCTGTGAACACAGTACGTCCCTGCATCGAAATGCAAGTTAATATTCAACCATGCAAAGAAGAAACCATACAGTGGGGAGAACAAGTATTTGATATACTGCCAATTTCCAGGTTTTCCTACTTACAAAGCATGCAGAAGTCTGCAATTTTTATCATAGGTACTCTTCAACTGTGAGTGACGGAACCTAAAACAAAAATCCAGAAAATCTCATTGTATGATTTTTAAGTAATTAATTTGCATTTTATTGCATGACATAAGTATTTGATACATCAGAAAAGCAGAACTTAATATTTGGTACAGAAACCTTTGTTTACAGAGAACATATGTTTCCTGTAGCTCTTGACCAGGTTTGCACACACTGCAGCAGGGATTTTGGCCCACTCCTCCATACAGACCTTCTCCAGATCCTTCAGGTTTCAGAGCTGTTGCTGGGTAATATGGACTTTCAGCTCCCTCCAAAGATTTTCTATTGGGTTCAGGTCTGGGGACTGGCTAGGCCACTCCAGGACCTTGAGATGCTTCTTATGGAGCCACTCCTTAGTTGCCCTGACTGTGTGTTTCGGGTCGTTGTCATGCTGGAAGACCCAGCCACGACCCTTCTTCAATGCTCTTACTGAGGGAAGGAGGTTGTTGGCCAAGATCTCACAATACATGGCCCCATCCATCCTCCCCTCGATACAGTGCAGTCGTCCTGTCCCCTTTGCAGAAAAGCATCCCCAAAGAATGATGTTTCCACCTCCATGATTCACTGTTGGGATGGTGTTCTTGGGGTTGTACTCATCTTTCTTCCTCCAAACACGGTGAGTGGATTTTAGACCAAAAAGCTCTATTTTTGTCTCATAAGACCTTCTCCCATTCCTCCTCAGGATCATCCACATGGTCATTGGCAAACTTCAGACGGGCCTGGACATGCGCTGGCTTGAGCAGGGGGAATTGCGTGCGCTGCAGGATTTTAATCCATGATGGCGTAGTGTGTTACTAATGGTTTTCTTTGAGACTGTGGTCCCAGCTCTCTTCAGGTCATTGACCAGGTCCTGCCGTGTAGTTCTGGGCTGATCCCTCACCTTCCTCATGATCATTGATGCCCCATGAGGTGAGATCTTGCATGGAGTCCCAGACCGAGGGAGATTGACCGTCATCTTGAAGTTCTTCCATTTTCTAATAATTGCGCCAACAGTTGTTGCCTTCTCACCAAGCTGCTTGCCTATTGTCCTGTAGCCCATCCCAGCCTTGTGCAGGTCTACAATTTTATCCCTGATGTCCTTACACAGCTCTCTGGTCTAGGCCATTGTGGAGAGGTTGGAGTCTGTTTGATTGAGTGTGTGGACAGGTGTCTTTTATACAGGTAACAAGTTCAAACAGGTGCAGTTAATACAGGTAATGAGTGGAGAACAGGAGGGCTTCTTAAAGAAAAACTAACAGGTCTGTGAGAGCTGGAATTCTTACCGGTTGGTAGGTGATCAAATACTTATGTCAGGCAATAAAATGCAAATTATTTAAAAATCATACAATGTGATTTTCTGGATTTTTGTTTTAGATTCCGTCTCTCACAGTTGAAGTGTACCTATGATAAAAATTAGACCTCTACATGCTTTGTAAGTAGGAAAACCTGCAAAATGGGCAGTGTATCAAATACTTGTTTATCCCCACTGTACATAAACAAGATCCAGAACTGCCACTGCCTTCTCAGGGCCTGAGCTCATTTAAGATGGACTGAAGTGAAATGCAAAACTGTCCTGTGGTCTGACAAATGTCAGAGACCATGTTTGATTGAGTTTGTATTTTTGTATGTCAACAGAGAAGTAATGTACAGTGTTTATTAGTGCGGGAGAGCTTTATTAACAAAAAGTGCGGAATGCATGAATCTACATTACTTCAGAGGTCCAACCTACTTTCTGAAATAGAGCAATGATGTGTACTGTAACAATCACCTGTTATAAAGCAAAATGCACTATGATAAACTGTCTGGAGAGGTTTTAAAACAGAGGTAGAAGCATTTATATTAATAATATTGCCATAATCAATAACCAACATGAACGTGAACTAAATAATTTACTTTCTGCTAGATGTAAGGCATGACCTATTTCTACAAAGAAAGACAATTTATATCTTAATTTCTAACAAGTTAATCTACATGTTTTGAAATGTATAGCCATATGCCCAGGTATTTGTAGGCAAGGGAATGTTCAATATTAGCACCATTGAGAGTAATCAAATACAAATTTACAGGCACCATATTTTAGATTTAGAAAATGACACACATTTGTTTTTTTCTGAATTTAACAGTATTTCAATATACTCCACGTATGTTTATAATGCATATCAATGCTATACAATGGTAGGGCCACTTAAGGGAAAACTGTATTTTCTGACTCAAAAACAAAATTTGGGGTCAGATTTAGATATGTAAATTTTTACTAGTCAAATAAACACATTTAGACAAACATTATTGAATAGAATGATTCTATTTTATTGCAACTTAATCAAATGCCAAACTGTGTAAAAGGGGGATTTTACCCAGCGAGGGCGTTTAACCCCAAACCACCCTATATTTTTTACAAGGAGTACATGTGCTAGTAAGTAGAAAAATCTATAGACCCCTTTAGAGTGGACGTCATGGTTATGTCACTCAAGTTTGGTGGTGGTATAGGAGATTTTGCACATATACTACATACTAATTTGCATATACTCCTATCAATGTTAATCATACTTATAGAGAACTGCATAATCATCAGTACACAATGTGTGTGTCCTATCTTGGAAGTAATCAAAGTACCATTGAATGCATTAAATTCAAGGGCCTGATAGACCTGTTATTTTATGGGGCTTCCAAGGCCTGCCCCACGAATATTTTATGGTGAAGGTTTGTTCGGTAAATTCCAGAAAGATAAGAAATAATGGTGGCGGATCAAGGAAAATCCGCGAAAGGGATTTGCATAATGGGATGGCCATGCGATGTTATACAAGATGGTACTGTATAAAAATTAGCGTCCACAAGTTCCTGAGTCTTTGCATCTTTTTGGGCTGGAGATCTGAACTACCTCCACGACAGTTAGGAAACGGGCAAAATCTTTGGACTAAAGGAAAAAATACATATATTTATGCCGTTGGATGTCAGAATAGGAATGCAAAAAAATATGTCCTTCATTTTGATAGAATACCGTTGTCTTAGCCACCCTTTGAAGTTAAATGAAGACGTTTATGTTCGCAAGCCATTAAACAGACACACTGGACTGATGAAATCATTCGGGCGGAATGCTCGTCTCTGCAGTGCTCATTTCATATCAGGCAAGGTTTTGTCCAATTTTTTATCACACACAGGCAAAATCAGTGATGTAGTTATAATAATAACGATAAATTAGTAAGAGCAGCAACCACAAAGCTGGCATTCTCAGTAGGCTAAACACCACTGACCAAAGTTAGCAATATTAGCTAGCGTGTAAGCAGAATTAGCATGTAAACAAACCAAATTGCTTATACTTAGACAGTTTAGCTAACATCACTCAGTATTTATGGCAGCATTTAATGAATGAATGGGATATACAGAGATATTATCAGTAATATGACATTTTTCTTACCACGTAATTGGAGTAGGCGTCCGGATGATCCTCCCGTTGTAAAGAGGTAACTGTCACTTTCTGCCACCTGTTCGGCCCCGCCCACAAAATACGTAATCGCTGTTTATTTAACATAAAAAGGGTCTGTGCGCACAGTAATAAATTCAGGACTATGATTTAATTGTCTGGATAGAGGTTTGTCTCTAGTGCTGACAATTAACCACAACATTTGTGGACAGTAAAAGATAGCTGAAAGTGTCGTGAGCAACCATTTTTTTTGCTTTCAATCAGGGACATTTCTTCTCTCAACTGTAACTTTTTCCTCTGTCCATATTGCTCAAGAGAAAGTACTGCAAAATGTTTCTGTCAATATACCTGTTTATATGTATTTTTCTAAAGGGGTCTTTAGAGAAACCAACAAAATTCTATTCTATATTTTCCTAAAAACGTTATTTTTTCAGTTGTATTTTTGCTGGAATTTTGTTGGTATTCTTATCAAGTAATATTACCAACACAAAAAATGGCATTGCATTACAATGACCCAAATTATGTTTTAATTATGTTTGCTATGTAGCAGACAATTGCTTAAGGTAACATTAATGGATAGATACACTTAGATAGTGTGAGAATTATTTCTGATATTTAGCAGTATAACAGCTGAAAACCGTTGGTTTACTGGGTTGAAACTGGTGACCGAACATGTGCAAAAACGTAATTTTTGATAATTTGTGCAACTACATTTTTTGTTGCAAATACGATTGTCGCACCGTAGAGCCCTGTACATTAATACTATTTTATGAATGTATAATTGATATGTCCACTATATTTATGTAGGTAGATGTTAGTTGGAAGATTGGCTTGGACGTTATGACCCCCCAGGCAAAGGGGTCAGTCGTGTTGGGGGGTACCCACTCCAGAGCTGCTAAAACAGTCATGGACCAGTCCAAGCAGGACCAGTACAGCTTCATCAAACAGGAAACACACTGCTCCTATTACAGGTGATTTACTTGTTTTAATATAGCTGCAATATTAGTGCTAACACTGCTCTCTAGTGGCTCGTTGACACATTACACTCTGGGAAAGTCTGGATTGTAGAGGTTATATATAGAGGTTGTAAGATGATATAGTTTATAGAAGATATAATGGGTTAGGTTTCTAATATTAACATAAAGACATCCAAACATACAGAGGTCCAAGAATTTACTTTTGTTGGTATCCCCAAATTTAAAAATGTGTTGTTGAAAATAATCTATTAAATCCTATTAACAGGTCTATAATCCATCCAACAACTGCATTTAACCTACATGACTCATTACTAATTAACTCTCCATCTTGTGTTTCTTTAGTTACCGGTTGATTGAGGACCCTCCTCTACATCCTGAGTTTTCTCGCTCCCTGGGTCTCCTCCCTCCCCTCTACACCACCCAGACCAAGGCTGAATACACCCGTTTCCTTGACATTTTTGGCACCCACTACATCAGGAAGGTTCACCTGGGGGGGCGGGTGAAGAGTGTCACCTCCCTGAGAGTGTGCAAGGCAGCACTGAATGGTTACAATGAGAATGAGGTGATGGCCATTTAAAAATAGAATGCATTTACATTTATTGGTATTTTCTAAACCTTTTACATTTTTCTTTTCTTTTTTTGAAGGTCAAGGACTGTCTGGAAGCTGAGGCCTCTGTCGCCACCAGCACTGGAACAGCCGAAGTCAAAACAGAGACCAAGTTCTGCAAGAATGACCTTAAAAGTCGTGACACCAAAGAGAGTTTCAGCAACATGTTTAATGACAGGTTTGATTGACTTTGATTTGATTGATTACCAATGTGGTGCTTGTTGTAGTGGAACAGGACTAATAATGATAAACTAACAAACAGGTTTACTGAGGTGGTGGGGGGACAGACGGATGGAGCAACTGACCTGCTCTTCTCCAGGACGGGTGGAACCTCCAAGGGCTTCACTGATTGGGCAAGAACCCTGAAAACTGTTCCAGACATCATCAGTTACTCCCTCCACCCCCTCCACCTTTTGGTGAAGCGAACCAATAAAAGGGCAGGGCTGAAGAAAGCAGTGGAAGACTACATCCTGAAACATGCCCTGGTCAAGCACTGCTCTGGGAAGTGTAAGAGTAGCTCCAGGCCCAGTACCCATGACTCCTGCCAGTGTGTGTGCCAGGCCAGCAAGGAGATGACCACCCAGTGCTGCCCGCAGGAGAAAGGCCTGGCCCGACTAACGGTCACCATAAAATACGCCAGGGGCCTCTACGGGGACACTACGTCACAGACTGACGGCTTTGTCAAGGTATGATTGCTTAATCTGAATGTTTAAATGGGTATTACATTTTAATAAGCGCACTTTAAAACTGATCTAGGTTATGACACCAGGTCATATATCCCTTATATTTCACAACAAAACTAGTGATGGGATCCTCGTATTGTGGTTTTTAAAATCAGAAACTGTAGCTTTAAATCCAGTTTACTCTTTTTGTGAAGGTGTTCATGGGTAATGATGCCAAGCAGACACCTGTGATCAACAACAATGACAACCCCAGGTGGAACGAAAACATTGACTTTGGCACTGTCAAGCTCTCCCTGGCCAGTGAGCTCAAATTTGCTGTGTACGACAAAGACAGCACCTGGTATAAGCCGTGGGATGACCTTCTAGGGGAGTGCCCCATTCGGCCAGTCAAAGTGGGGTCTCATAAGAATGAAATGTGTTCACTAAATCATGGCAACTTGTTCTACTCCTACATGGTTGAATGTGCCCCAGGACTTGGGGGCCCAACCTGTGGGGAGTACATTCCCTCTCCAATGAACTCTGACCTTTCTGGCATCTACACCTCCCGTAACGCCCTGAACATGACCCAGGATCTACTGGCTCACATCAGGATGGGCCGGCCCCCAGTAGACCCGTTGGCCTTCATGATGAAGCAGAAAGCAAATGATCACCCTCGTCTCTCTGCCCTCAATGAGCTGTGATCAAAACCTATTTTTATGTAGCTTATTTCTAACCTCTTATTCTGAGGCAGAAGCAATATTACTTTGGTCATTAATGGAAAAATGCTGCAAAAACAAATAAAACAAAAATCCAAAGCATATACTGTGTGTGACGACGGCGCCCTACCCTGCAGCAGACAAGTTCCAGTGTTCGACGTCACCGGCCTTCTGACACCACCGTCCATCTCATCATGCATTTCACCTGTGTCTTGTTTAGCGCACCTGATTCTCATCATCATTCCCCCCAGTATATATGTTCCCTCTGCTCCCCCTGTCTTTGTGTGTTATTGTCTCTGTATGGTCAAAAGAGCTGTGTTACGCTTCGTAGCGACATATATATATTCACGCAATAGTATTAAAAGATACTACTAATCACGCCGTTCTCCTGCTCCTCCTTATTCCGCCCCCTGAAGACGTGACACTGTGTATTTTGAAAAGCAATGGTTTCTTACACTTTTATAGCATTAACCAATTGGAAATGTGATGCTCTAAACTCTTTAGACGTCTGTGTTAATTCACTCCAGACTGACCAAATTACTTTGTGTTAGCTACCCCTGCAATAAAAATGCAATTTCATTTTAAGGTATTCATAACTGGTTGTCCATCACAAATTAATTGACTCTTACCTAAAGACATGTGGTTTTTGTGTTCACTTTAATGGACGCTTCTTTATAAATACATCAACTTTATTTATGTTTATTATTTATTAATAGCTTTTTTGACTTCACTGTTTTAACTGCCTGACTTGGCCAGTTCAATGACTTTGGATGTATCTTTCCTTTAAACGTTAGTACTCTTCAGTAATACAACGCCGCTTCAGTAACGTGATGATTCAGTATTACAACGCCGCTTCAGTAACGTGATGATTCAGTATTACAACACCGCTTCAGTAAAGTGATAATTCAGTATTACAACGCCGCTTCAGTAACGTGATGATTCAGTATTACAAAGCCGCTTCAGTAACTTGATGATTCAGTATTACAAAGCTGCTTCAGTAACGTCATGATTCAGTATTACAACACCGCTTCAGTAATGTGATGATTCAGTATTACAATGCCGCTTCAGTAACATGATGATTCAGTATTACAACTTTGCTTCAGTAACGTGATGATTCAGTAATACAACACTGCTTCAGTAACTTGATGATTCAGTATTACAACGCCGCTTCAGTAACTTGATGATTCGGTATTACAACGCAGCTTCAGTAACATGATGATTCAATATTATGACGCAACTTCAGTAACATGATGATTCAGTATTACAATGCCGCTTCAGTAACATGATGATTCAGTATTACAATGCTGCTTCAGTAACATGATGATTTAGTAATACGTCGCTTCAGTAACCAGATGATTCGGTATTACAACGCCACTTCAGTAACATGATGATTCAATATTATGACGCAGCTTCAGTTAAATGATGATTCAGTATTACAATGCCGCTTCACTAACATGATGATTCAGTAATACAACACTGCTTCAGTAACTTGATGATTCAGTATTACAACTTTGCTTCAGTAACTTGATGATTCAGTATTACAACTTTGCTTCAGTAACGTGATGATTCAGTAATACAACGCTGCTTCAGTAACTTGATGATTCAGTATTACAACGCCGCTTCAGTAACTTGATGATTCAGTATTACAACGCCGCTTCAGTAACTTGATGATTCGGTATTACAACGCCGCTTCAGTAACATGATGATTCAATATTATGACGCAACTTCAGTAACATGATGATTCAGTATTACAATGCCGCTTCAGTAACATGATGATTCAGTAATACAACGCTGCTTCAGTAACTTGATGATTCAGTATTACAACTTTGCTTCAGTAACTTGATGATTCAGTATTACAACTTTGCTTCAGTAACGTGATGGTTCAGTAATACAACGCTGCTTCAGTAACTTGATGATTCAGTATTACAACGCTGCTTCAGTAACTTGATGATTCAGTATTACAATGCCGCTTCAGTAACTTGATGATTCGGTATTACAACGCCGCTTCAGTAACATGATGATTCAATATTATGATGCAACTTCAGTAACATGATGATTCAGTATTACAATGCCGCTTCAGTAACATGATGATTCAGTAATACAACGCTGCTTCAGTAACTTGATGATTCAGTATTACAACGCCGCTTCAGTAACTTGATGATTCAGTATTACAATGCCCCTTCAGTAACTTGATGATTCAATATTATGACGCAACTTCAGTAACATGATGATTCAGTATTACAATGCTGCTTCAGTAACATGATGATTCAGTATTACAATGCTGCTTCAGTAACATGATGATTTAGTAATACGTTGCTTCAGTAACCAGATGATTCGGTATTACAACGCCACTTCAGTAACATGATGATTCAATATTATGACGCAGCTTCAGTAAAATGATGATTCAGTATTACAATGCCGCTTCACTAACATGATGATTCAGTAATACAACACTGCTTCAGTAACGTGATGATTCAGTATTACAACTTTGCTTCAGTAACTTGATGATTCAGTATTACAACTTTGCTTCAGTAACGTGATGATTCAGTAATACAACGCTGCTTCAGTAACTTGATGATTCAGTATTACAACGCCGCTTCAGTAACTTGATGATTCAGTATTACAACGCCGCTTCAGTAACTTGATGATTCGGTATTACAACGCCGCTTCAGTAACATGATGATTCAATATTATGATGCAACTTCAGTAACATGATGATTCAGTATTACAATGCCGCTTCAGTAACATGATGATTCAGTAATACAACGCTGCTTCAGTAACTTGATGATTCAGTATTACAACTTTGCTTCAGTAACTTGATGATTCAGTATTACAACTTTGCTTCAGTAATGTGATGATTCAGTAATACAACGCTGCTTCAGTAACTTGATGATTCAGTATTACAACACCGCTTCAGTAACTTGATGATTCAGTATTACAACGCCGCTTCAGTAACTTGATGATTCGGTATTACAACGCCGCTTCAGTAACATGATGATTCAATATTATGACGCAACTTCAGTAACATGATGATTCAGTATTACAATGCCGCTTCAGTAACATGATGATTCAGTAATACAACGCTGCTTCAGTAACTTGATGATTCAGTATTACAACGCCGCTTCAGTAACTTGATGATTCAGTATTACAATGCCCCTTCAGTAACTTGATGATTCGGTATTACAACGCTGCTTCAGTAACGTGATGATTCAGTAATACGTCGCATCAGTAACGTGATGATAACCTATTTCTATTAAATTGTCTGAAAGGCCAGATAACCTTTGGTATAAGGATTGAACTTTTCTGTCAGTAAGCTTCATCTTTCTTTGGCTGATGTAGCTACAAGGATCACTGAGTTACCGTTACAGGGAATTTACTGTTCCACGGTAATGTGAGAACAGGAGCTGGACAGAACCAAAGGAAAGGAAGTAAAAGTTAATTAAACCCCTCCTACCTTCCCACTCCTAACCTAACTTCACTAACCATAATACAGGAGGATGGTCTGTCCAGGTCTTACCTAGTGTGTCTACTGTACTCTAACCATAAATCAGGGGGGTGGTCTGTCCAGGTCTTACCTAGTGTGTCTACTGTACTCTAACCATAATACATGGGGGATGGTCTGTCCAGGTCTTACCTAGTGTGTCTACTGTACTCTAACCATAATACAAGATGGTCTGTCCAGGTCTTACCTAGTGTGTCTACTGTACTCTAACCATAACACAGGGGGGTGGTCTGTCCAGGTCTTACCTAGTGTGTCTACTGTACTCTAACCATAACACAGGGGGTGGTCTGTCCAGGTCTTACCTAGTGTGTCTACTGTACTCTAACCATAACACAGGGGGTGGTCTGTACAGGTCTTACCTAGTGTGTCTACTGTACTCTAACCTTAACACAGGGGGGTGGTCTGTACAGGTCTTACCTAGTGTGTCTACTGTACTCTAACCATAATACAAGATGGTCTGTCCAGGTCTTACCTGTGTGTCTACTGTACTCTAACCATAATACAAGATGGTCTGTCCAGGTCTTACCTAGTGTGTCTACTGTACTCTAACCATAATACAAGATGGTCTGTCCAGGTCTTACCTAGTGTTCATAGAAAGTTAGAACGGAACGGGTAATGTATGCCCACATGCCTCTTGCCTAAGCATTCCCAAGGTGCTCCCCTTCCCCCTGTGAACAAATGAAACTGGTTTTAAACCCCCCAAACTAGCAAAAGTAATCTGTACTTGTCAGACACAACTCTAAAGACCGGCTAACAAAAAACACACCAAAGCTCTCACAGGTAACACATCAACCAACACAGGACACAAAAAACAGGGCTGACGAAGGAACACTGAGGCTTTAATCAAGCTGGGGAAGGAGTTGGTGGTTGAAGGAACCCAGCTGAATGCACTGATGAGAGGGAGGGATCAGAGCTCCAATCAGTGATGGGGCCCACCAATCAACTGCTCCAGGAATTCGGGAAGCCATTTCCTGAAACAGAAACAAACAAACACACACAGCAACTAGGGAATGTAACATGTCCACCCCAAGAACATAAAACCCTAGTTTGTAACAACGAAAACCAAAACGCATTCCAAATTTACTAAGCATGTGATAACAAATTCACCGAACCCTTCACTTAGTGAATCTGTAAATTGTATCCCTGTACAATCAGAGCCCACTGCATTAGGCTCTGATTTGCCTATGAAGCACAAAGGATTATGGTCTGTGAAGACCAGAACAGGCAAGGCACTGGGGACTACATATACCTCAGAAAACTGTATGGCTAGCGTCTCTTGTTGAACTTACGGGAGAAGAAGGTGATGGGCTGATCCACTCCCTCCTCATCCTCCTGCAAGAGAACTGCACCCACCCCCACAATGCTAGCGTCTACCTCCAACTTAAAAGGTTTGTCAAAGTTGGGGGTGGCAAACATTGGGGCATGTTGTGGAGATTTTTGAACTAAGGTACATTTGAGAAATGTATTTTCTATTACCTGGTATGTTACTCTTTACTTTGAGTGTGACGCACATTGTCTGTATAGTGCCAGAGGATTATTAAGTACTCTGACCATGTTTATCTAAACACAACAGTAAACATTATGGCAGGAAGGATAAAGTGGGGGGACACCCCTCCCTTTGGGTAAACCTATGTGACATAAGACAGATGAGCAGCATCTTACCACACCCATTTTCCCCCTATAAGTACTGATGATTGTCGTGTATTAATTTAGAGACTCCTCAAATGATTATTCTGTAAGCATTTGACGCGTATCTCTATTTGCAAATAAACTATGAATTGTGCCAAGAGAGTTTTGTCTCTGTACTTACTACTTTAAAAGTTCTGATCAATGGAATTACCATCAGAGGCACTACAAAGTAGCGCTTTGGTAGAACCAAAAGTACAGTGACATTCCTGGGATCACTTAAATGGCACTTTTTGAGCAGATATGTAAGGGGGCCTGCTGCCGTCAAAGTTCTTACAGAACGTACGATAGTGAGGGTTAAAGAAGCCTTCTCCAACCACTGAAAAAACATTTTCAAGCTGGCAAGGTGTTCACACCAAGTAGACGAATGAATCACCACAACGCCAAGGTAAGCAGAACAATTTGTCACATCCACTAACACAATGTTAACTAGACGCTGAAAAGAGGCAGCAGCATTGCACATTCCAAAGTGCATCACAGTATATTGTACGAAGTTATCAGGTGTAACTAAAGGCAGGATTTTAGAGGTTTGAGAGGTTAGAGGCACTTGCCAATAGCCTTTTAGCCAATCTAACTTACTAAAGTAAGCAGCAGAACCAATTCTATCAATGCAGTCATCTATGCAAGGTAGTGGGAAAGAATCTGGTATTGTAATGAAATTCACACGATGATGGTCCGTACATATGCAGGACTTACTTGTCAGGCTTGGGAACAAAGACACACTGGGAACTCCAGGATGCAAAGATTTGCTTTCTGTCCCTTGTACTTTAGCTACTATTCTATGTTGATAAGTAGGACAAATGTGCATGTCCATGACAATCAAAAGTCAGTCCAAAATGTTTGTTCTAGTGCCTGCATGAATACCTGTTTTGAGGCAGATGTTAATCCATCTTCACAATTCTTCACCTCATATGACCTGAAGGTGACCAGTAGGCTTGATACTGTCCACCCTTGCTGTCATGCCAGTTGGGCTCTCGTCGCCAAGGGGATTCCCTCCCTCCAATGCTTTTCGGGGTAAGAGTCACTGGCTTGTTGTTGACTCTCTGTTGCGCACTTGTGCAATTGGGCTGAACGCTGCTGGCAATACTCGGCCCTCATTCAGTGGGGTTGCGGTTGGTGGGTGTCCCTTTGGTTAAGGCCTGGCAATGTGGGTGGATTCATTTCCTGCCTGTTGGGCCCTGTCCGGGGCCTCCCCCGGGTAGGGCCACAGTGTCACCGGACCCCCCCGTCTCAGTTCCAAGGTGTTACGCTGCTATATTATTGTGCTGGGGGGATATGAGGGATGTACTACTAACTTTTCTCAGTCTCCTCCAGTTTTACATTTTAGGAGGAGATGAGGTCCTGGTCCACACCTGCGGATTACCTGGTTTGGGGGGCCCGTTGCTGTCCCTGTCCTTGTCCACCTGGTCATACTTCTGACCTAATCTAAAATCAAATAGACTCTGGATTTAGCCCAGAGAAATGTATTTATTATTCCAATTGGACTTAATATCTCACCCGGCACAGCTGAAGAGGACTGGTCACCCCTCTGAGCCTGGGTCCTCTCTAGGTTTCTTCCTAAAATTCGACCTTAGGGAGTTTTTCCTAGCCATTGAAATTCAACACTACTGTTGTTTGCTCCTTGGGGTTTAAGGCTGGGTGTCTCTGTAAAGCACTTTGTGACAACTGCTGTTGTAAAAAGGGCTTTATAAATACATTTGATTGATTGATAGTACACCGCCGAGACGGAGCATCGCAGCGGGGAGAGAGCCACTGTGCCACACAGAGTAGACATTACAGGAACACATCCAGAAACCATTGTCTGTGAACACAGTACATCGCTGCATCCACAAATGCAAGTTAAAACTCTACCATGCAAAGAAGAAACCATACATAAACAAGATCCTGAAATGCCAGGGCCTTCTCCGGGCCCAAGCTCGTTTAAGATGGACTGAGGCGAAGTGGAAACTGTCCTGTGGTTTGACGAATCAAAATGTGAAATTATTTTTGGGTATCATGGAAACGCTGCATCCTCCGAACTAAAGAGCAGAGGGACCATACGGCTTGTTATCAGCACACAGTACAATAGCCAACATCCATGACAGAATGGGGGTGCAATAATGCACATGGCATGGGTGACTTGCACATCTGTGAGGACACCATTAATGCTGAACAACATACACAAGTTATGGAGCAAAATATGCTGCCATCCAGACGACTTTCAGGAAAGTCCTTGCTTATTTCAGCAAGGCACTGCCAAACCACATTCTGCACATAGTATAGCAGTATTGCTTCATAATAAAAGAGTCTGGGTACTAAACTAGCCTGCCTGCAGTCTAGACCTGTCCCATATTGCGCATTATGAAATAAAATTTACAAAAAGGGAGACCCTGACCTGTTGAGTAGCTGAGCAAGAATGGGAATACATTTCACTTTCAAAACTACAGAAATTGCTCTCTTCAGATCCCACATGCATAAAGAGTGTTGTTAAAAGTAGAGGTGATCAAACAGTGGAAAACATGCCCCTATCCCAACTTTTTTTAAACGTGTTGTCTTTCTACTATTTTCAATTAAATATATGGGTTAGACAAATGACTGTGTCCTTTTGTTTCTTCCGAAAGCTCTCCATTGTTTAAAGCTCTCCATTGAATGGCCTTCGTGTTCATTCATTGCATTCCATTCTTGGTGTTGGCCGCAGACAATTCCTCTCTCCTTATCCTTCCTTTTTTGCTATTTTCATTGTCACTACTGGTAGCATGAGACAGTACCTGCAGCCCATTCAGGTTGCACAGGTAGTCCAGCTCCACCAGGATGGCACATCAATACGTGCCGTCACAAGAAGGTTTGCTGTGTCTCCCAGTACAGTCTCAAGAGCATGGAGGAGATACCAGGAGACGGGCCATTACATTGGGGGGGCTGGACAGGGCCGTAGAAGGGCATCGACCAAGCAGCAGGACCGGTATCTGCTCCTTTGTGGGAGGAGGTACAGGAGGAGCACTGCCAGCGGGCTACTGGTGTGCAATGTCCTCTAGTGGGAAATGTGTTCACAGCCCAACACTGTGCAGCTCGTTTGGCATCCGCCAGAGAACACAAGAATTGGCAGGTCCACCAATCTGGATGTAGTCATACAGAACAATCTACATATAGCCCAGAGAATGACACAGATGTAGGCAAAGTGGCTGTGCCTGGGACTGGTTGGGTTGGGTATGTGAATGCTCGACCAATCAGGGAGAGATGGAGCACACAGATGAGAAGGTCCTGAAAACAGTGTCACACAAATATAAATGATCTGTATTTGTCTGCAAAAGGTTTCTCTGAAGTGGGACCACATCATTATTATAATTATTATAGAAACAGAAAACAAACAGAGAAAAAAAATACTATGAGAAAACATAGTGTTTTCTCATTTCCTCAAAGAAGGACCACAGAAAAGACTAGGTAATGTCATTAGCTACAGCATGTCTGAGAACATTGTTTTACTGTGGTGCTTCCTTATCTCATTTCCACTGATAGGGATTTAACTATGTGACTGTCAATAAACTGCTACCAATATCTCTGTCCTAGCCAACACATGTACCAAGCCTTCACTATTGTTTTTACACTGTGTAAATCCCATATTCCATGTAAAAAATGTCTGTAAACTACATTGAGCATCATCTTTTACGTTACAACATGACATCTGTATCTTACTATGGGACTAACATTACAGTTTTTTCTGAATACTTAAGCGCCAATCGTGATCCTTGTAGCACAATTCCTAAAACTATTAATACGTATAGCAAAACCACTCACTGAGTTTGCAAAACTAAAAGCACAAACACTGGTTTGCACTCAGTTTGCAATTTTGTAAAACACACTTTGCAAAACTGTAGGCACAATTCACTGCACAACACTCTTTTTGCAGAACTTTAAATACAACTCACTGCTTACACTTAATCACCAAATTTCCAACACACTCCTACCAAAATTATACACATCTATCATTAACACCATTTTGCCAACTGTCTGGCACACTTTCACATGTGAAAACTGTTTTAGATAATTAGTTCACTTTGCAATCAGCCTAAGCACTATAAATAAGCCACAGGTAAGCTGTCTGTGTGGAGTACAATGGAAGGAGCAGTAAGAGTGAGAAGAGTGAGAATCAGAGGAGGCCGAGGAGGCCGAGGGAGAGGACGTGGAGGTGAAGAACTTGGAGGAAGAGGTCGTGGAGTTGAAGAAGCGAGAGGGTTAGAGGAAGTTAGAGGAAGAGGACAAGGAGGAGCAAGAAGAGGACGAGGAGGGGAAAGAGGAAGGGTAAGAAGAGTAAGAAATAGGATAACTGATGACATCAGAGCTACAATAGTGGACCATGTCATCAACCATGGGATGACCCTGAGGGAAGCTGGCCAACGGGTTCAGCCTAATCTGAGCCGCTACACTGTGGCAAGCATCATTAGGACATTTCCAAATGAGAATCGGTAAGTACTTTGTAGCACTGCCATACTCTAATGAGAAACACAACAGTACCATACATGCAAAAATACTGAAATTGTTACTTTACAGAATTGCTAGACGTCCAGATGTTGGGGGCAGAGGAAGAATGTTCACTCCAGAGCAAGAGACCCATATAGTGAACATGGTGATTGCCAATAATGCAATAAGACTGTGCGAAATACAGTAGCGCATAATTGATAATGACACCATCTTTCAAAATATACACAGTGTAAGCATTTCTGCACTAAGTCGTGTACTTGCGCGCCACAGAATGAGAATGAAGCAAATTTACAGAGTTCCTTTTGAGAGAAACACAGAACGTGTAAAGCAACTGCGATATGACTATGTGCAGGTAAGCTATAGTGTCATTGGTTCTGAATTTGGAAGTGCATACTGTAGTGCTGTGCATGGGCCTGATGTGTTGCATTTGTTTTTTCTTGTCCAGAGAGTGATGGAACTAGAAGCAGATGCCATGGGACATGAGCTACTTTTTGTAGATGAGGCCGGTTTTAACCTCAGTAAAACCAGGAGACGTTGCAGGAACATTATTGGACACTGTGCCATCATCAATGTCCCAGGACAACGTGATGGTAACATAACCATGTTTGCAGCTATAAGCCTAAATGGTGTTGTTCACCATCATGCAACCATAGGCCCATACAACACTGCACACATTATTGCATTCCTGGACTCCTTATATGACATGCTCACTGTTCAGAGACCAGAGCATAACCGATATGTCATCATATGGGACAATGTTAGTTTCCATAGGGCTGCTTTGGTCCGCAACTGGTTTACAGACCACCCATTCTTCATGGCACTCAACCTCCCTCCATTCTCTCCATTCTTAAATCCCATCGAGGAATTCTTCTCTGCCTGGCGCTGGAAAGTGTACGACCGTCATCCTCATCAACAGGTAGCCCTTTTACAGGCATTGGAGGAGGCATCATGTCAGGCCTGGATACGGCATTCAAGGAGATATTTTCCCCGGTGCCTTGGACTGGAGGATATCGCATGCGATGTGGACAAAATTTTGTGGCCGGACCCAGAAAGACGACATGATGTAGGCTGATTGTCTTTTACTTTTATTTTTTTTGGTGAAATTACTATTTTGTGTTCTGACTTTGTCTTGGTTTTGATAAGTGTGAATAAACACCACTACTTGAAGTTTGGATCCTTGTATGTTTACAAAAGTATGACCTCAAATTGACATCTGTACACAGAGAAAGCAAAAGCCAGATGTGTTTTCTATTCATACCATCAGTGTGTAGTTGGCACATTGTGTGCTTAGTAGATGATGGCTTATGTTTACTGTTTGATACGAAAACACAATTTTTACGAAGGTGTGAAGAGTTAATCTAGCTGTGTTCGCTTTTGCAAGAGAACTACAATGTTTTGATAATTGGGTGAAAGGTTTTCTTGTTTGTGTGTAGAGTTTAGCAAAAATAGCCAATAGTTACAAAAAATGTGCTTGAGCAATCAGAAAAAAACTGTAAGTTGTAGTCCTGTCCTCTGGGTTGCATGCTGTTCTGTTTTTTAACAGTGCTTCTGTGAGGCGTGAAGAAAAATGCTTTATGCATCAGACAGACAAAAGAGATTGTTTCGTTTTCTGTTCAGTTGTTTATGCAGGACAGTAATCAATAAAAAAATCTATGAAAAGAACAGTGTTCAATTGGTCAATATATGTATACCCCATTACAGTGAACCAAAAACCTAATAAACATGCTCAAATGAACAGAAGACTCTCTCTTTCTCCTTTTTTTAAAAAGTAATTTGTCTTCTGCACAGTCCTTGTGGAAGACAAATTACTCTGTGTCCATTTGTTTTTTCAGAAAGCTTTCCAGTGTCTTTAAAGGCTACCCAATGACCTCATGACCCTCCTGTTCATTCAGTGCATAGGCACCATAGCTGGGGAACATGAAATGCACCTCGTAGGGTGAGTTACGGTCAAACCGTGGGCAGCAGTAAGCCAACCACAGGTGTTTAGGGATCCCTAGTCGGGCCTCATTTCCTAGGCACATGGTGGCCCTGGAGACCGCCACCCCACTTATCATGTAGGACGGCCTTCCATGGAAGAAGTTGTTAAGCTGGTGGCACACAGCTTCTAAATATGCACTCCAGCTCTTCCAAGAAGTCAGTGATGTTAATACAGGACTTTTGCTAACATAAGCAATGACGTACTTATTAGGATTATAACATGCAAAACAACCATCAAACAATCAAAGTGTCACGCTGTTAGGTATTGTTGAAGTATAACACTTCCCCGAGTTGGTTTGTTGGAAAGGAGAATAAAACACAGGGAGTCAGGGCAATTACCGTAGTTATATGTCCATTTATTACAGAAGCTTCTGGAGACACGTGTCGCCGCACAATGTCTAAGGATCAACATTCAAAACATCATTTTTATACTTCTACTACGCCCAAAAGATAGAGGCGTTAACTTACAAAGTGTGTGCCATTGGCCCAATCCCAGTTTTATTCCTTATAGGATAACTGCAAGTATCTTCTTGTCTCCTCCTGGTATCTGTCTGGCCTGTCAGACTATGTGTGTGTGTGTCTCTAACCTGTGTCCTGTTTCTCACAAAACAGACATACTAAATCTTTCTCTCCCCGGCAACTGCTTAACCAGGGTTTCCTATCCTCCTACTTGCTCCTTCAGTTTCGGTTCATATTACAGACATTTAATATTTTGTTTCATTGGTTACAACAGCTTATAACAGTTCACTAACTTATACAATCACTACATCTACAATTCCCCCTTTTGATCTCTCCCCAGAGAGATCACCCCTATTCGCCAAGCTCCAGTTCTCCCGGGTCATGCTGCTCCAGTAGAGGCATCAGCATCCCTGGTGGCGGTCCTGGTGCCTTCTCAATGGCTGTAGAAATCACTCTCATGGCAAGCCCTCTTATGCATGGGATACAACAACACCCACAAGTAACCATTATAGCACCAAATGTAGAAAGCGATAAAAGAACAGACATTATCAAACCTTTCCACTGGCCGAACATTGAGGTCATCCATTCCTCCAGCGGATTATCTATCCCAGAATGCTCGTATGCGACCCCTTAACATAGTCCAAATCAATCCCCCAAATTTCCTCAAACAGGTGTCCTCAAGTGGGGTCGCTGACCTCTTCGCTGGGGGAATGAAGACCCGATGCCAACCTGGGAAACCTGTATCAACACACAACACACATCATTATTCTACCAATTCCCATATACTACTTCATTCTACTATCATCTCCCCAGACCTTTCTCTGTAACCCTGTCATCTTGGTACGAGTGGTATGAGCCACTCGGTGTCCTATACCCCCTTTAGTTACAGTATTTTTCAGTTCTTTCCCCTAAGAGTCTATTCCCCTGGCGCCGTCCTCTGTCTCCTTCACTCGCTCGTGGTCCTGCTGTGTCCTGTGGTCCGCTCCTGGCACCGGTCCGGCTGGTGTTGGTCCTCCTTCCGTCCACGCTGGGGAAAGCTCCTCCTTCCCGGTTTGGATGAGGTCCGTTAACGACCTTCCTGGCTCCTGCGCTGGTGTACACTGACTCCAATGGTACCACGTCTCTCCTTTGTCCCTCAGGCGGACCGCATGACTCGTTCTCTCCACCACCTGATGAGGACCCGTCCACCTTGGCTCCGACCACTTTCGCTTGATGACCTTCAGCAACACCCACTCCGCCTGGGGCAGGTTCTGGTCCAGCGGGTGCAGGTCCCTCCGTTCTCCGACTCTGTTGGTGAATTCTGAAACGAGAGCTCGCAATTCATCAAAATACACTCTGTGATCGTTGGGCCACTTTACCCCTTCCGGGACCGCAGGCCCCGCGGCTGGTCCTGGAAACTGTCTCCCCGTCAGCAGCTCGTATGGGGTGAACCCAGTGGTCTGAATTAACGAGCATTGAATCGTCATGAGTGCCAGTGGCAGTGCATCCACCCAGTTCAATTTAGTCTGTGCACATATCTTAGCCAACTTGTTTTTTAAGTTTTGGTTCATCCTTTCTACCTTTCCCTGGGACTGTGGATGGTACACAGTGCCAAAAGCATGTTTTAGGCCCAATAAGCTCTCTACCTTCTGTAAATCACTGTTCTTAAAGTGAGTCCCATTGTCTGACCTAATTTTCTCTGGGAAGCCGTGTCTGGGAATGTACTGGTTCACTAAACACTTGATCACTGTCTGACTGTCCTCCCTTCTTGCTGGCCAGGCTTCTGGCCACCCTGTGAACATGTCCACACACACTAACATGTAACGGCACCCCCGTACTGTTTCCCCCATGTCAGTGTAGTCTATCACTATCTCTTGTCCAGGTCTCGTCGTCATGGGGGACGCCCCCATCTCAGGTTTGATCGTCGGTTTTGGATTGTGGTGTGTGCAGATGGTGCATGTCCTAGTGTAGTTACGTACCATGTCTACCATAAACGGGTTCCTCAACATCTGTGCTGGCCCTACATGGCCCAACCCGTGGGCTTCTGCAAATTTATCTCCCCGCATGGCTGGTGGAAGTATTACTCTACCGTCTGGCCCTCTCCAGAGCCCGCTCGTCTCTGTTGCTCCTCTCTGTTGCCAAATTGTTTTCTCTTGTAGGGAAGCCCCCTTTTGATGTCTCACTAGCTCGTCTCTCTCAGAGCCTTCTCCCCCCTTTTTCTGAAACAGGACCCCGTTCATGACTCATCCTGTTTCAGAAAAATCTAGAAAAAAGGTGTTGTGTAGTCTGGTATGGCCAGATCAGCTGCGGTGGCTAGTTGTTGTTTCAGCAAAATGAAGTCTTTGTCGGCCGGGCAAGTCCAATTGAGAGTGGCTTTAAGTTTACGCATTCCCTGCTCCTTAACTAGCGCTCTAAGTGGCTCTGTGAGCCCTGAATAGTTTGGGATGTAATTGCGGCTGTACCCCGTGAGCCCTAGGAATGATAGCATTTCCTGAACAGTAGTGGGTTTAGGATGGTGGAGGCTGGTTGTGCGGTGAGCTGGGGAAAGCCCCGCTCCCTTCTGCGAGATTACTCTGCCCAGAAAGGAGACCTGCGTCCTTACCAGCTGTAGCTTTTCTTTTGACACCTTGAACCCTTTCTCAGCCAGTCTGGTGAGGACCATCATTGTAGCTTGGATGCAGGCGGCCACCGTTGGGGCCGCCATTGTCGCCCCTATGTGTGAAAGAAAAAATATCACGAAGTTCCTCTGCTGGTGGGAGACAGAAAAAAGCGTTAGCCAGGTCAATGCAGGTGTACCATTTTTACGTCTTACAGCTGTGTGAGTACCATACGTTTGGCGCCTGAGTGAGTGTCCAATCAGTACATTTGACCGCCCTTTTAACCATGGGCCCCAGGTCTTTTGCTTGGTGTTTAGGATGCAGGGCCTACATGTATGAATTTAGACCCGACCTGCCACGTGTCCCCACACACTACATCCCCAAACCCCTCTCTATACACCTCATCGCCCTGCCGATCATAAAATAGGGTTACATGTGGGGGGTCTGGCAGAGGAAAGTACGGCTCGAGGAGGGAGACCCACGGCCTCCACTTGAAGTCGATGTCCCGTCTGGTAACGTGACAGTTAGTCCATCTGGAGAACACAAGATATTAGCCCCCAGTTTTATCAACAAGTCTCTCCCCAATAAGTTCACTGGTGTGTTTGCTGACACCACATACGGATGGCTGAGGGCCTGTTTACCCAGTATCGTTTTAAAAGGAAATGTCACTGGCAAAGTCTGTCCCACTCCTTCAAACCCCACAACTTCCCCTGTCTTGGAGGATAGTAGTCCTGTGACGGGAGGGGCGGTGATGGTGGAAAACGTGGCACCTGTGTCAACCAGAAAGGAGAAGTCCTTCCCGTCGACATTCAGGGACAGCATAGGATCTGCCCTTCCCCCGCTGTCCCCTCCCCCCCCTGTAGACCGTCACACCTGGTCCCACCCTCCCTCATAAGAGAGTGGGTATTGTCCAGGTGCGCTAGGTGGTGGGACGGCGTGTGGGTTGGGAACTGGAGCTGCCCCTTGGTTTGGGAATCCTCTGCCCCCTCCAGTGTTCTGTGGGCAGTTTCTGGACCAGTGGTTCGGGTCACCACACGTAAAGCAGGCTCCGTATGGGACTTGGGCTCCTGAAGCCCCTCTGCCTCTACCCCGCCCCCTCCCCCTACCATAACCTCCCCTCGGAGTCCCTGGTCGATAACCATAGTCCACCTCCCTCTCCCATCGGGGGTAATTTATCTACCAGTGCCTGTACGTGTCCCAGCCCCAATGGTTTATATCGCGGTTCTCCGCCTCCCACTCTAAAGAGAGGCAGCTGAAACCCAGCGCAACCAGCTTCCCCTGCTTGTGACCACGTATACATTTTATTTTGAGTCTTTTGAATTGATTCTACTGTGTCATGGTGTAGTTTATGTTCTGGTGGTGTAGTTTATGTTCCCATTCCTTCTCCTTTTCTCTATATCTCCCTCTCTTGACCAAATTGGCTGTTTCCTTCTTGTCTCTAACTCTATCTCGATTTTTAGAACACTCCCTCTCCTTATTCCACAAAATAACATGTAATGATCTCCTTTCCTCCATCCTTAATCCTGCCTCGCTCACCACTTGTCGCAATTTCTCTTCTATCCCTTCTTTTTCTTTCTGAATTGGGTCCATCCTGCCTACAACAGTCATTACATTTGCCACCTGTATCCCCAATTGTTTCCACTTCCCAGTGCCTGGACACCGCCCATCGTCATCAACTTCTCTCTCACACTTCCCGTCCATTTCAACCTGACTTACGTTACCGGGACTCAGAATAATTAACAAATGATTAACGGGTACCTGACCCAACACTTTTTGGGACTTGAACCCAGTTCTCTTATACAGAATTTGGGGAGCTCTAAAACTCCCCGGGACTCCAACCCAGATACAGAATTTGGGGAGTTCTAAACCTCCCCGGGACTCTAACCCAGATACAGAATTTGGGGAGTTCTAAAACTCCCCGGGCCTCTAACCCAGATACAGAATTTGGGGAGTTCTAAAACTCCCCGGGACTCTAACCCAGATACAGAATTTGGGGAGCTATAAAACTCCCCGGGACTCTAACCCAGATACAGAATTTGGGGAGTTATAAAACTCCCCGGGACTCTAACCCAGATACAGAATTTGGGGAGTTCTAAAACTCCCCGGGACTCTAACCCAGATACAGAATTTGGGGAGTTCTAAAACTCCCCGGGACTCTAACCCAATACAGAATTTGGGGAGTTCTAAAACTCCCCGGGACTCTAACCCAATACAGAATTTGGGGAGCTATAAAACTCCCCGGGACTCTAACCCAGATACAGAATTTGGGGAGTTCTAAAACTCCCCGGGACTCTAACCCAATACAGAATTTGGGGAGTTATAAAACTCCCCGGGACTCTAACCCAGATACAGAATTTGGGGAGTTCTAAACCTCCCCGGGACTCTAACCCAGATACAGAATTTGGGGAGTTCTAAACCTCCCCGGGACTCTAACCCAGATACAGAATTTGGGGAGTTCTAAAACTCCCCGGGACTCTAACCCAATACAGAATTTGGGGAGCTATAAAACTCCCCGGGACTCTAACCCAGATACAGAATTTGGGGAGTTCTAAAACTCCCCGGGACTCTAACCCAATACAGAATTTGGGGAGTTATAAAACTCCCCGGGACTCTAACCCAGATACAGAATTTGGGGAGTTCCAAAACTCCCCGGGACTCTAACCCAACTGGTTGCCGAGACTCTAACTCGCAACTCTCCACCGTCCCCGTCGGGAAGTGGCGTAGGGTAGTCAACCCTAGAACGATTAACGGGCCTCTAACCCGACTTACAGTGAGACTCTAACTCACACACCGGTAGCGGGCCTCTAACCCGACTTACAGTGAGACTCTAACTCACACACCGGTAACGGGCCTCTAACCCGACTTATAGTGAGACTCTAACTCACAGACCGTTCCCCTGACCCCCTGAATTTAAACCAGCCTCCCAATACGTTTTCCACAGGTTCAAAATTTAGTTCATAGCCAATATGCAGATTTAGATATAACAGGCTCTGCTTACCTTTATCATGAGCCGGCTCGGAACCTGTGAATCTCGCGTAGGTTGTCTGGACAAGATCGAATTCCTTCTCCTCTTTCCAATCCCGGAACGAGCCCCCAAATTGTTGAAGTATAACACTTCCCCGAGTTGGTTTGTTGGAAAGGAGAATAAAACACAGGGAGTCAGGGCAATTACCGTAGTTATATGTCCATTTATTACAGAAGCTTCTGGAGACACGTGTCGCCGCACAATGTCTAAGGATCAACATTCAAAACATCATTTTTATACTTCTACTACGCCCAAAAGATAGAGGCGTTAACTTACAAAGTGTGTGCCATTGGCCCAATCCCAGTTTTATTCCTTATAGGATAACTGCAAGTATCTTCTTGTCTCCTCCTGGTATCTGTCTGGCCTGTCAGACTATGTGTGTGTGTGTGTCTCTAACCTGTGTCCTGTTTCTCACAAAACAGACATACTAAATCTTTCTCTCCCCGGCAACTGCTTAACCAGGGTTTCCTATCCTCCTACTTGCTCCTTCAGTTTCGGTTCATATTACAGACATTTAATATTTTGTTTCATTGGTTACAACAGCTTATAACAGTTCACTAACTTATACAATCACTACATCTACAGTATGGAGACGGAGGCAAATGCAGAAGTCCATAGGGTTTCCCCTTTTTATTAAACAAACGAAGGAATAACGTAAATGAGTGCCGGGCACTACAAAAAGTCCAATGGCGCAGGCACAACAGGCACAACAGGCACAACAGGCACAACAGGCACAACAGGCACAACAGGCACAACAGGCACAACAGGCACAACAGGCACAACAGGCACAACAGGCACAACAGGCACAACAGGCACAACAGGCACAACAGGCACAACAGGCGTACACGACATATACACACACAATGACCCACCAGGACAAGGAGAAAAGGGCTGAACTAAATACACTGAGAAAACGAGGAAAACAGAAACAGGTGGGGGCTAAAACACAGGTGAACTGAATATAACGTTGAACAGAAACAAGAACAGGAAAGACCATACAAGGACAAGACAAGGAAACACAGAAAACACGAAGCGGAATGGCCCCTTAAGGAAGGGACCATTACACATACAAGGACAAGACAAGGAAACACAGAAGACACGCAGCGGAATGGCCCCTTAAGGAAGGGACCATCACAGTACCCCCCCCCAAAAGCGCGGACTCCCGGACGCGCCCAAACGCCCAAAGGGGGGGACGGGCAGGGCACCAAGGCGGAGACACAGCCCCAGGACTGGGACCAGGGACCGGAACACAAGGAGGACCCCCAGCAGAGCCCCGATCCGGCGGCCCCAAGGACCCAGGAGACCCAGCCGGGACAGCCGGGCGGCGGGAGCAGGGAGCGCCGGGACCAGGGAGGGTCGGAGGCGGGCCGGGACCATGCGGGGCGTCGGGAGCCGGGGGGACCGGCGGGGTTCCGGGAGCCGGGGGGGCCGGCGGGGTTCCGGGAGCCGGGGGGACCGGCGGGGTTCCGGGAGCCGGGGGGACCGGCGGGGGTTCAGGGGCCGGGGTGACCGGCGGAGGTTCAGGGGCCGGGGTGACCGGCGGAGGTTCAGGGGCCGGGGTGACCGGCGGAGGTTCAGGGGCCGGGGTGACCGGCGGGGTGTCAGGAGCCGGGGTGACCGGCGGGGTGTCAGGAGCCGGGGTGACCGGCGGGGTGTCAGGAGCCGGGGTGACCGGCGGGGTGTCAGGAACCGGGGAGGCCGGCGAAGGTTCAGGGGCCGGGGTGACCGGCGGGGTGTCAGGAGCCGGGGTGACCGGCGGGGTGTCAGGAGCCGGGGTGACCGGCGGGGTGTCAGGAGCCGGGGTGACCGGCGGAGTGTCAGGAGCCGGGGGGACCGGCGGAGGTTCAGGGGCCGGGGTGACCGGCGGAGGTTCAGGGGCCGGGGTGACCGGCGGAGGTTCAGGGGCCGGGGTGACCGGCGGAGGTTCAGGGGCCGGGGTGACCGGCGGGGTGTCAGGAGCCGGGGTGACCGGCGGGGTGTCAGGAGCCGGGGTGACCGGCGGGGTGTCAGGAGCCGGGGTGACCGGCGGGGTGTCAGGAACCGGGGAGGCCGGCGAAGGTTCAGGGGCCGGGGTGACCGGCGGGGTGTCAGGAGCCGGGGTGACCGGCGGGGTGTCAGGAGCCGGGGTGACCGGCGGGGTGTCAGGAGCCGGGGTGACCGGCGGAGTGTCAGGAACCGGGGAGGCCGGCGAAGGTTCAGGGGCCGGGGTGACCGGCGGGGTGTCAGGGGCCGGGGTGACCGGCGGAGGCTCAGGGGCCGGGGTGACCGGCGGAGGCTCAGGGGCCGGGGTGACCGGCGGGGTGTCATGAGCCGGGGTGACCGGGGGAGGACCGGCAGCCAGGGGAGGACCGGCGGCCGGGGGAGCCGGCGAAGGTCTATGACTTGGCTGAGGGTCAGGGGCCGGCTGAGGGTCAGGGGCCGGCTGAGAACAGGGGCCGGCTGAGGGCCAGGGGCCGGCTGAGGGCCAGGGGCCGGCTGAGGGCCAGGGGCCAGGAGAGCCGGCTGAGGGCCAGGAGCCAGGAGAGCCGGCTGAGGGCCAGGAGCCAGGAGAGCCGACGGAGGGTCGGGGACCGGCGGAGGATCCGGCTGAGGATCCGGCTGAGGATCCGGGGCAGGAGCCGGCGGAGGACCAGACGGAGGACCAGACGGAGGACCAGACGGAGGAGCCGGCGGAGGAGCCGGGGCCGGCGGAAGGGCCGGGGCCGGCGGAAGGGCCGGGGCCGGCGGAAGGGCCGGGGCCGGCGGAAGGGCCGGGGCCGGCGGAAGGGCCGGGGCCGGCGGAAGGGCCGGGGCCGGCGGAAGGGCCGGGGCCGGCGGAAGGGCCGGCTGAGGAGCAGGGGCCGGCTGAGGAGCAGGGGCCGGCGGAAGGGCCGGCTGAGGAGCAGGGGCCGGCGGAAGGGCCGGCTGAGGAGCAGGGGCCGGCGAGGGCGCCGCTGAGGCCGGGACAGGCGAGGGCGCCGCTGAGGCCGGGACAGGCGAGGGCGCCGCTGAGGCCGGGACAGGCGAGGGCGCCGCTGAGGCCGGGACAGGCGGCGATGCCTGGGCAGGAGTGGACGCCGCGGGACGAGGCGGCGGTGTCTGGGCAGGAGAAGGCGCCGCGGGAGGAGGTGGCAGCTCGGGCCACCAGTCCTCCAGGGGCGGCTCGGGCCACCAGTCCTCCAGGGGCGGCTCGGGCCACCAGTCCTCCAGGGGCGGCTCGGGCCACCAGTCCTCCAGGGGCGGCTCGGGCCACCAATCCTCCAGGGGCGGCTCGGGCCACCAATCCTCCAGGGGCGGCTCGGGCCACCAATCCTCCAGGGGCGGCTCGGGCGGACCCTGGGCAGCAGGGGGAGCTGGCGGACCCTGGGCAGCAGGGGGAGCTGGCGGACCCTGGGCAGCAGGGGGAGCTGGCGGACACTGGGCAGCAGGGGGAGCTGGCGGACACTGGGCTGCAGGGGGAGCTGGCGGACACTGGGCTGCAGGGGGAGCTGGCGGACACTGGGCTGCAGGGGGCGCTGGCTGCCTCTCCAGGGCAGCAGGGGGCGCTGGCTGCCTCTCCAGGGCAGCAGGGGGCGCTGGCTGCCTCTCCAGGGCAGCAGGGGGCGCTGGCTGCCTCTCCAGGGCAGCAGGGGGCGCTGGCTGCCTCTCCAGGGCAGCAGGGGGCGCTGGCTGCCTCTCCAGGGCAGCAGGGGGCGCTGGCTGCCTCTCCAGGGCAGCAGGGGGCGCTGGCTGCCTCTCCAGGGCAGCAGGGGGCGCTGGCTGCCTCTCCAGGGCAGCAGGGGGCGCTGGCTGCCTCTCCAGGGCAGCAGGGGGCGCTGGCTGCCTCTCCAGGGCAGCAGGGGGCGCTGGCTGCCTCTCCAGGGCAGCAGGGGGCGCTGGCTGCCTCTCCAGGGCAGCAGGGGGCGCTGGCTGCCTCTCCAGGGCAGCAGGGGGCGCTGGCTGCCTCTCCAGGGCAGCAGGGGGCGCTGGCTGCCTCTCCAGGGCAGCAGGGGGCGCTGGCTGCCTCTCCAGGGCAGCAGGGGGCGCTGGCTGCCTCTCCAGGGCAGCAGGGGGCGCTGGCTGCCTCTCCAGGGCAGCAGGGGGCGCTGGCTGCCTCTCCAGGGCAGCAGGGGGCTGGACCGGTAGCGGAGCTGGAACAGGGACCGGGGCAGGCCGCGGGACCGGAGTAGGGGCCAGGGCAGGCCGCGGGACCGGAGTAGGGACCGGGGCAGGCCGCGGGACTGGGGCAGGCCGCGGGACCGGAGTAGGGACCGGAGTAGGGACCGGGGCAGGCCGCGGGACAGGAGTAGGGACCGGGGCAGGCCGCGGGACCGGGGCAGGCCGCAGGACCGGATTAGGGACCGGAGTAGGGACCGGGGCAGGCCGCGGGACAGGAGTAAGGACCGGGGCAGGCCGCGGGACAGGAGTAGGGACCGGGGCTGACCGCGGGACAGGAGTAGGGACCGGGGCTGACCGCGGGACAGGAGTAGGGACCGGGGCTGACCGCGGGACAGGAGTAGGGACCGGGGCTGACCGCGGGACAGGAGTAGGGACCGGGGCTGACCGCGGGACACGAGTAGGGACCGGGGCTGACCGCGGGACACGAGTAGGGACCGGGGCTGGCCGCGGGACAGGAGTGGGGACCGGGGCAGGCCGCGGGACAGGAGTGGGGACCGGGGCAGGCCGCGGGACAGGAGTGGGGACCGGGGCAGGCCGCGGGACACGAGTAGAGGCCGGGGCAGGCCGCGGGACAGGAGTAGGGCCCTGGGCTGACCGCGGGACAGGAGTGGGTAGCGGGGTACGCCGAATGGCCAGCCTGCTACCACGCCAGGCCGCTCGGGGAACCTGGGAAATGAGACAGGGTGCCGACCGGAATGGGTCTCTGGGTCGGCTTTGCTGTGGCTGACGCGGGCTTACGCTGGGGGATGGCCACCGGGGAATCCAGCGGTCCAGGGGGTGACGGTAGGGGTCCTCCTCCTCGGAGTCGGAATCTGGCCATCCGAGGAGTTCCCCTACCGTCCACTTCTGCTGCCTCCTTTTTGGTCGGTGGGTCATTCTGTCACGCTGTTAGGTATGGAGACGGAGGCAAATGCAGAAGTCCATAGGGTTTCCCCTTTTTATTAAACAAACGAAGGAATAACGTAAATGAGTGCCGGGCACTACAAAAAGTCCAATGGCACAACAGGCACAACAGGCACAACAGGCACAACAGGCACAACAGGCACAACAGGCACAACAGGCACAACAGGCACAACAGGCACAACAGGCACAACAGGCACAACAGGCACAACAGGCACAACAGGCACAACAGGCACAACAGGCACAACAGGCACAACAGGCACAACAGGCACAACAGGCGTACACGACATATACACACACAATGACCCACCAGGACAAGGAGAAAAGGGCTGAACTAAATACACTGAGAAAACGAGGAAAACAGAAACAGGTGGGGGCTAAAACACAGGTGAACTGAATATAACGTTGAACAGAAACAAGAACAGGAAAGACCATACAAGGACAAGACAAGGAAACACAGAAAACACGAAGCGGAATAGCCCCTTAAGGAAGGGACCATTACACATACAAGGACAAGACAAGGAAACACAGAAGACACGCAGCGGAATGGCCCCTTAAGGAAGGGACCATCACACAAAGTGAGTTTCTGATAACAAAATGGCTGACCTGAGGCACCACACTGATCAGGGTGCAGGTGGAGGCCTTGTCTTCCATATATATATTTCCCAGATAGACATTTGGCCCAGATTTGGCATGAAGCTGGCAAAACTGGCATTCAGTCGGCACTGGCACGCACGCATCAAATAAAACACAAATTATTTATTTTAAGCATGAAACACCATCAACTTTAATTGTTTGATAGTCTCAGTTCATGCACAATATATTGTTTGGGCTTTTCAGCCTGGTTTTTAATGGTTGTTTTAGAAGCCTAATATATTTTAATAACTATCTTGTTTTACATCACAGAACCAAATGATCAGTGGTATTTTACACCAAGGCCTTCAGTTCTATCCTCCATGCAATTAAACCGCCATCAAATAACTTACCTTGACACTAGGGCTATAGTGTTTCTGCTACATACAGTTTATAGTGGCGGCCCGCCGAATTTTATGAAATGTCAATAGGCGAGCTAGAAGGCTCCGATCGCGCAACACGAAAAAGCTGGCAAACCCTAATGAAATTATGTTAATAGCCTTATGGGAACAAACTTATTAATTTGAAAATAAATTGACTAGAATTTTCTGAATCTGACAATCTCTAGGCCAGAGTAAGCCTTGAGTGTTCTGAGGGTCTGCTCCTGCATATGATATAACTTAAAGAAGATTTTTATGAATTTATTTTCATGAACTTACATAATTGGACTTCAATTTTATATCATTTAAAGTAAAAAGCATGTTCTGAATATTTTTAACGATCTTAAAAGATGATATGTACACAGTCTTGTACCTTGCCCTTTTTAACGTATTTAGATTTTTGCTCAATTTAAATAATATCATGATCTATCTCGTTGGCCAGGAATTGGCACTTTTCAAAATGTCTTAACATTCAGATTTCTTTAAAAGTCTATGTACTTCCGGGACCTGGCCGCTAAAAAATTTGCGTTAACGTTCCAGCGTTCATACAACTTATTTTTATCTATCCCAACGTATCCACTCAATCTATACTTCGTAATGTATTTGACTGCAACGTCAACCGAACAAGGATCCCGCCGAGGCTGGTGACTCACTGTACTCCCGCGGTCGCTGACTGTAGACTGCCAGGTGTCAAAGCAGCAAAGAAAAAGTGGTAAGTGAGAAACATGCATTTTATGTTTAGGATAACGTTACTTTTTTAGACAGTACATTAGCAGTTAGCTTACATAGACAAAGTTCTGTCGGGAGTCTGGCTTAAATTTTAACGATGGGGGGAGGTGTGATGCGCGCCGGTCAGAGCCCATCAAGTTGGTGTGCCGAATGATTGAGACCGATATGATGCTAACCAGTGTGGTTGAGGGCAAAGGATTGAAATACCTAGTTCAGTTCTTTGAGCTTGAGTACGTTATGCCTTCGAAGGCTACTTTGATTATACGCTTTGAAAAACACTTTGAGAAGAAGGATGAGCTAAAAGTCAAGATAACCAAGGCAGAGAAGCTACCTCTGACCACTGACTTCTGGACAGCTTTCTGTGTTCAACATGGCCACTGGCTTCCGAAGGTCATAGTTTAAAAAATAGCACATCAAATGTTGTTGCAACACAGCATACCCAGAAAATAGCATTTTGTCATTGACATTTCATTTTCATTTTAAGCTATTAAAATATAATGGTATATTAAATAATTTTTGTAATTTGGAATATTCTTCTTTGTCTTAGGTTGAAGTACGAAGACTTGAGTAAAATGATAGGGGCAATGCACAAAGAAGGGCAATACAGAGAGTCAAACAATTGATTGAAAATGAGCAGGAAAGGGGAGCGATGGTGGATGCCAAGTGTTTTTGTTGATGATTCAGAGGATTCTGAGATGCAAGTGAGGAGGAGGAAAGTGATCAGGGTCTTAATGTTGAGGACAAGGAACTAGATGAAGAGACTGTATTTCTCTAATGGCTCTGTCAGCGCTTCTCAGCATCCTTAAAATCTACCATCCCTCTCTGCCAAAAGATGGACGAACGTTACCGAAGACAAAAACAAGATACAACATTAACAATGTAGCTGGTGGCGTGTTTCAATATTGTGGAATTCTGAATTATATTGGGAAAATCTTAAATAAAGTGTGGTTTACTGTGCCAGACAGACATGCCTTTATACTGCAGCTGAATTTTGATGGTTTATTCCTCTGCAAGAGTACTAGAACACATTTCTGGTCGATTCTTGGTATGTTGCAAGGATACACCAAGAAACCAATGCTATTTCAGTTGTGTGTGATACCCCAGCCCAAGCCTTTATCAGAGGTGTGAAGTAAAACACTGCATATCATGGGTGTGACAAGTGTCGCCAAGGGGTGTTGGCAAATGTAATCGAATTACATTTCTTTAGATCAATGCAAGGCACAGAACTGGTTTCAGATGGACTACTTGCACTGAGAAATGTCATTCCCACTGAGTTTCCTTGAAGGCCACGGGCACTGGCTCAACGATGTAGGTGGAAAGCCACAGAATTACGTCAATTCTTGTTATACACTGGGCAGGTTGTGTTGAGGGGTGTGCTAAAGCCTCAGATCAATGATAACTTCATGCTTTTGTCAGTAGGTGTGTACATTTTGGCAAGTCCAAAATATTGTATGGAGATGGATGACCTCTGTTTGTTTCATTTGTTAAACACTTTGGTCAGCTTTATGGTGAAGAGTTTTGGGTTTACAATATTCATGGTCTTCTGCATCTCAGTGAAGATGTCAAAATCCATGGCAATTTAGATCTTATACCAGCAATTCCATATGAAAATGTCTCAGGAAAACTTAAAAAAATAGGTTCAGGGGCCATGCAATCCTTTGACTCAGGTGATATGCAGATTATCAGAGATGGAACATGCCAGTTACAGTCATGATGTTAAAGAGGCAACTCAAAAACTGGATAAACTGCATATGGATGGGCCAATGCCAGAGTGCTTCTCACGACAAGTTTGTCAATTTAAAGTGCTTGCTGTTGATAATATAGTTGGGTTTTAGTCCAAAACATTTTTGAGGAAAAAAGGCAATCAATATAAACAGGTGGAACACTTCTTTAAATACCCAATTGCCTCAAAAGAGTTGGGAATTTATGTGGTTTCTAACTTCTCCACCAATGTCAAGTGTTTCATGATTGGACAGAAGCTGCAGAGGTATGTGAGATTAACATTCCAAAACAGATTTGTTGTTGTTCCCCTCCTGCATTGAGACTAAACCCTGACGTTTCTCTTGTAATGTAGTTGGCTAACCAATATATTTGTGTTCATGATTGCTTCATCAGATGTTTCATATTGTTGTCTTTGACAACACAAATGAGGTTGAAGTTGTTCCTTCAGTCTGGATAAAAAAATGGAGAGTGGATGTGGCCTCCAAATAAAATTGATGTGGCAAAAGCAGTAAAAATTCCAGGAATGTCCTGGAGATGGATGGAAGCCCCATGAGGCCAGAATTATTTTCACATCACATACAGTGGGGAGAACAAATATTTGATACACTGGAGATTTTGCAGGTTTTCCCACTTACAAAGCATGTAGATGTCTGTAATTTTTATCATAGGTACTCTTCAACTGTAAGTGACAGAATCTAAAACAAAAATCCAGAAAATCACATTGTATGGTTTTTAAGTAATTATTTAGCATTTTATTGCATGACATGAGTATTTGATACATCAGAAAAGCAGAACTTCATATTTGGTACAAAAATCTTTGTTTGTAATTACAGAGATCATCCGTTTCCTGTAGTTCTTGACCAGGTTTGCACACACTGCAGCAGGGATTTTGGCCCACTCCTCCATACAGACCTTCTCCAGATCCTTCAGGTTTCAGGGCTGTTGCTGGGCAATACGGACTTTCAGCTCCCTCCAAAGATTTTCTTTTGGGTTCAGGTCTGGAGACTGGCTAGGCCACTCCAGGACCTTGAGATGCTTCTTACAGATCCACTCCTTAGTTGCCCTGGCTGTGTGTTTCGGGTTGTTGTCATGCTGGAAGACCCATCCCTGACCCATCTTCAATGGTTTTAGATCCCGCGATACATGGCCCCATCCATCCTCCCCTCAATACAGTGCAGTCGTCCTGTCCCCTTTGCAGAAAAGCATCCCCAAAGAATGATGTTTCCACCTGCATGCTTCATGGTTGGGATGGTGTTCTTGGGGTTGTACTCATCCTTCTTCTTCCTCCAAACACGGCGAGTGAAGTTTAGACCAAAAAGTTATTTTTTTGTCTCATCAAACCACATGACCTTCTCCCATTCCTCCTCTGGATCATCCAGATGGTCATTGGCAAACTTCAGACAGGCCTGGACATGCGCTGGCTTGAGGAGGGGGACTGCAGGATTTTAATCCATGACGGCGTAGTGTGATACTAATGGTTTTCTTTGAGACTGTGGTCCCAGCTCTCTTCAGGTCATTGACCTGGTCCTGCCGTGTAGTTCTGGGCTGATCCCTCACCTTCCTCATGATCATTGATGCCCCACGAGGTGAGATCTTGCATGGAGCCCCAGACCGAGGGAGATTGACCGTCATCTTGAACTTCTTCCATTTTCTAATAATTGCGCCAACAGTTGTTGCCTTCTCACCAAGCTGCTTGCTTATTGTCCTGTTGCTCATCCCAGCATCGTGCAGGTCTACAATTTTAGCCCTGATGTCCTTACACAGCTCTCTGGTCTTGGCCATTGTGGAGAGGTTGGAGTCTGTTTGATTGAGTGTGTGGACAGGTGTCTTTTATACAGCTAAAGAGTTCAAACTGGTGCAGTTTATACAGGTAATTAGTGGAGAACAGGAGGGCTTCTTAAAGAAAAACTAACAAGTCTGTGAGAGATGGAATTCTTACTAGAGGGTAGGTGAACAAATACTTATGTCATGCAATAAAATGCAAATTAATTATTTAAAAATCATACAATGTGATTTTCTGGACTTTTAAATCCTCAAGCAAACAACCAACATTTCATATACACAGATGACTGTCACGTTTTATTAATGGAGACAGAGGCAGGAGCAGAAGTTTGTGTTTCCTTTTAATAATGTTCAGGAGTGGCCTGCGGAGGGTTCAGGAATACACAAAATATGACAAGCACAATGACCAACAGCGACAGGGAGAAAATGGCCGGACTAAATACACAGACAAACGAGGAGAACAGAAACAGGTGGGGGCTAAACACAGGTGAAATGAATATACTGATTAACTGAAACAAGAACAGGAAAGACCAAACAAGGACAAGACAAGAACAAACAGAAAACACAAAGTAGAACAGTCTAGGTACCAGGTGCCGGGGGAGCCGGCGGGAAATCAGGTGCCGGCGGAGGGTCAGGAACTACTGTGCCAAACAGACATACCTTTAAACTGCAGCTGAATTTTTATGGTTTACCCCTCTGCAAGAGTACTAGTACACACTTCTGGTTGATTCTTGGTATGTTGCAAAGAAACACCAAGAAACCAATGTTTTGAATGTTATTTCAGTTGGGTGTGATACCCCAGCCCAAGCCTTTATCAGAGGTGTGATGTCACACACTGCATATCATGAGTGTGACAAGTGTCACCAAGGGGTGTCGGCAAATGTAATCGAATGACATTTCCTGAGATCAATGCAAGGCACAGAACTGATGACAGTTTTAGATAAGCAACCGATGAAGTACACTCACCTCTTTCAGATGTTGGCCTTGAAATGGTTGCTTGCTTCCCATAAGATTATATGCACCTTGTTTGTCTGGGTGTAATGCGGCATCTCGTAGATTTGTGGATCTGCACCACTGGCCCTTTGCAATGTCACATTTTATCTAGTCTAGCTTCCATGGTTTCAGATGGACTATTTGCACTGAGAAATTTCATTCCCACTGAGTTTCTTCAAAGGCCACGGACACTGGCTCAACGATGTAGGTGGAAAGCCTTCATGCTTTTGTCAGTAGGTGTGTACATTTTGGCAAGTCCAAAATATTGTATGGAGATGAATGACCTTGCTAACACTCTGTTGGTTTCATTTGTTAAACACTTTGGCCAGCTTTATGGTTTGGAGTTTTGGGTTTACAATATTCATGGTCTTCTGCATCTCAGTGAAGATGTCAAAATCCATGGCAATTTAGATCTTATACCAGCAATTTCATATGAAAATGTCTTAGGAAAACTTTAAGAAATTGGTTCGGGGCCATGCAATCCTTTGACTCAGGTGATATGCAGATTATCAGAGATGGAACATGCCAGTTACAGTCATGATGTTAACCCTTTGACGCATACGATCACACCGGTGTGATCAGTCTAGAGTGGTCCTTGAAGCTTACGATCACACCGGTGTGATTAGAAAGTATTGTTTAGAACGCATCATTAGAACGCCTAGGTACGAGTGACGTAACAATGGCTGGTCAGACCGCGCTGTTATTTACTCACATTTAGCTCAAACAGCGTTTATAACTTAATTTCCTGATTGTAATTGTTTCAAGACCACACTGTTATTAACCAGGTAGCAAGCATAAAAAAGTGTTACTTACGTACCAACAGGTAGCCAACACTAGCAGTTAGATTTTCTACAATAAACATAATACGCAAAAACTAATTATATTAGCAACTACTATAGAGCATCTAACCATTTCCTGAAAGAGCTGACAACCGGTCAAAATCATTGTGTAAAAACTTTCAAGTTACGTTACCTGTTGAGGGTGCTGCTATGCTTTTTATCAACCAAAGATAAAGAAAGGTGAGTAACTCTAAGACCTGATGGTCATTTACATTTGCCAGTCTTTCGGACAGATTTGCCATCCTGGGAAAACTATGATCTTCATTTTAGCTGCACTGCATTACAGGTCACACTTTGTTAGCTAGCGGTTAGCTGACGTTTGCTAGCTAGCTACAGTTACACATAAACCAGCTTTTGCAGCTCTTTGAATTCAAGTCAAAAAGAGAAGCTTGCAATGCAATGCATTTAGTGTTCCTTACCTGGCTGGCAAAGTGACTGTTCATGTCAACGCCAATCAATGCATGTAGCTAACGTGGGGTTAATCCAGTCAGTTTGTTTTGGTAGGGTTCATGCACAATAGCTCAATTGGCAGATCTAGCAGCGAACCGATGGCGCAAACTAAAACAGTATTACAGCACTACTTTTGTTGAGAAAAAAGCGCGTAATCTTCAAAAATCTACCTTTTCACTGATCGCATTTGTCCATTACTAAATGCAAGAATCGGAATCTATAATTTTTTGAGAGCTTCGGAATAATTACGTGAAACAATTTACACACCACCTATTGCCTGATAGATTGCGTATGTTTTATTGATACAACAAGTGAAGCGTTTCAGTATCTTTCTCTAGAAATAGGACAGCATTTTTAAGATTGGTTCATAATTATTCAATATACATTTTTAACAGTTACTACCGGTAGAAGTTTGTTAATATAATTTAAATGAAAAATTAGATGCATAACTAGTAAGCAGCGTGGTGTTTTTGGGAAGCTGCAGATTAAATGTTTTGTGACGTCACAATCAAATTCTGGAACTCTGAGTGAGTGCTGAACTCACACGCAAAAAAACTCACTCTGGGGAGCTGTTAAGGCATATTTGAAACTCACGCGTGAAAAGGTTAAAGAGGCAACTCAAAAACTGGATAAACAGCATATGGATGGGCCAATGCCAGAGTGCTTCTCAGACCCATGAGGCCAGAATTATTTTCACATCACATACAGTGGGGAGAACAAGTATTTGATACACTGCCAATTTTGCAGGTTTTCCCACTTACAAAGCATGTAAAAGAAAATTACATTTTATGGTTTTTAAGTAATTAATTTGCCTTTTATTGCATGACATAAGTATTTGATACATCAGAAAAGCAGAACTTAATAATTGGTACAAAAATCTTTGTTTGTAATTACAGAGATCATCCGTTTCCTGTAGTTCTTGACCAGGTTTGCACACACTGCAGCAGGGATTTTGGCCCACTCCTCCATACAGACCTTCTTCAGATCCTTCAGGTTTCGGGGCTGTCGCTGGGCAATTTGGACTTTCAGCTCCCTCCAAAGACTTTCTATTGGGTTCAGGTCTGGAGACTGGCTAGGCCTTCTTACAGATGATTCTTACAGAGCCACTCCTTGGTTGCCCTGGCTTTGTGTTTTGGGTCATTGTCATGCTGGAAGACCCATCCCTGACCCATCTTCAATGCTCTTACTGAGGGAAGGAGGTTGTAGATCTCGCGATACATGGCTCCATCCATCCTCCCCTCAATACAGTGCAGTCGTCCTGTCCCCTTTGCAGAAAAGCATCCCCAAAGAATGATGTTTCCACCTCCATGCTTCACGGTTGGGATGGTGACATGGACAAGACAGGGACAAACAGAAAACACGAAGTGGAACTGTCCCCTCCGGCTGGGATCGTTACAATGACTAAGAGACTTCAGATAAGACATCTTAAAACTAGTAAAACCTTTATGACCACATCAGTTGGAAATATATGTAACAGCATTTAAAAATCCATCTACAATATTAACATGCATGGGAAGGCAGTTTAAGTAAGAAATAGTAATTATATCAGCAAATACAAGACCGGCCAACCCCCAAGAAAACACCATACAGTACAGAGTTATGTGTTTACCTAATGTACTATACTCCTGTAAATTCCTTTAGAGTGAAGATTGCTTAACTAGTTTTTGTACTGTTTCTAATCTGTCATTACTGCTTGTTTTCTTCTCAGCCCTCCTGCGTTATATATAAAAAAACCAGCAAATGATCCATCCATCCATCATCTTCCGCTTATCCGGGGCCGGGTCGCGGGGGCAGCAGTCTAAGCAGGGGTGCCCAGACTTCCCTCTCCCCAGACACTTCCTCTAGCTCTTCCGGGGGGACACCGAGGCATTCCCAGGCCAGCCGGGAGACATAGTCCCTCCAGGTCTTCCCCGGGGTCTCCTCCCGGTGGGACGGGACCGGAACACCTTCCCAGGAAGTCGTTCCGGAGGCATCCGAAACAGATGCCCAAGCCACCTCAGCTGACCCCTCTCGATGTGGAGGAGCAGCGGCTCTACTCTGAGCTCCTCCCGGGTGACCAAGCTTCTCACCCTAACTTTAAGGGATCGCCCGGCCACCCTGCGGAGAAAGCTCATTTCGGCCGCCTGTATCCGGGATCTTGTCTTTTCGGTCATGACCCAAAGCTCATGACCATAGGTGAGAGTAGGAACGTAGATTGACTGGTAAATCTTCACCACGACAGACCGATACATCGACTGCATTACTGCAGAAGCTGCACCGATCCGTCTGTCAATCTCCCGTTCCATCCTTCCCTCACTCGTGAACAAGACCCCTAGATACTTAAACTCCTCCACTTGAGGCAGGCACTCTCCACCAACCTGAAGTGGGCAAGCCACCCTTTTCTGACTGAGGACCATGGCCTCGGATTTGGAGGTACTGATTTTCATCCCCACCGCTTCACACTCGGCTGCAAACCGTCCCAGTGCATGCTGAAGGTCCTGGTTAGAAGGGGCCAACACGACAACATCATCTGCAAAGAGCAGAGACGAAATTGTGTGGTCCCCAAACCTGACACCCTCCGGCCCCTGGCTGCGCCTAGAAATTCTGTCCATAAAAATTACGAACAGAACCGGTGACAAAGGGCAGCCCTGCCGGAGTCCAAAATGCGGCAGTAAGTCAGAACAAGTCTGACTTACTGCCGGCAATGCAGACCAAGCTCCTGCTTCGGTTGTACAGGGACCTGACAGCCCTTAGCAAAGGACCCAGGACCCCATATTCCCGAAGCACCCTCCACAAGATGCCGCGAGGGACACAGTCGAATGCCTTCTCCAAATCCCAAAAACACATGTGGATTGGTTGGGCAAACTCCCATGAACCCTCCAACACCCCTTAGAGGGTATAGAGTTGGTCCAGTGTTCCACGGCCCGGACGAAAACCACACTGTTCCTCCTGAATCCGAGGTTCTACTATCTGCCGTATTCTCCTCTCCAGAACCCTGGCATAGACTTTCCCGGGGAGGCTGAGAAGTGTGATCCCCCTATAGTTGGAACACACCCTCCGTTCCCCCTTCTTAAATAGAGGGACCACCACCCTGGTCTGCCATCCCAGAGGCACTGTCCCCGACCGCCACGCGATGTTGCACAGGCGTGTCAACCAAGACAGCCCTACAACATCCAGAGACTTGAGGTACTCAGGGCGGATCTCATCCAACCCCGGTGCCTTGCCGGTTTCATGACCACATCTGTGACTTCAGCCTGGGTGATGGACGAGTCCACCTCTGAGCCCTCATCCTCTGCTTCCTCAATGGAAGACGTGACAGCGGGATTGAGGAGATGCTCGAAGTACTCCTTCCACCGCCCGACGACATCTTCAGTTGAGGTCAACAGTTGCCCACCTCTACTGTAAACAGCGTTGGTAAGGCACTGTTTCCCTCTCCTGAGGCGCCGGATGGTTTGCCAGAATCTCTTCGAGGCCAGCCGATAGTACTTCTCCATGGCCTCACCGAACTCCTCCCAGGCCCGAGTTTTTGCCTCTACAACCACCCGGGCTGCAGCCCGCTTGGCCTGTCGGTACCCGTCAGCTGCCTCAGGAGTACCACAAGCCAACCAGGCCTGATAGGACTCCTTCTTCAGCTTGACGGCATCCCTTACTTCCGGTGTCCACCACCGGGTTCAGGGATTGCCGCCTCGACAGGCACCGGAGACCTTACAGCCACAGCTCTGAGCGGCCGCTTCGACAATGGCGGTGGAGAACATGGTCCACTCGGACTCAATATCTCCAACCTCCCTCGGGATCCAGTCGAAGCTCTGCCGGAGGTGGGAGTTAAAGATCTCTCTGACAGGAGACTCGGCCAGACGTTCCCAGCAGACCCTTACAGTACGCTTGGGCCTGCCGAGTCTGTCCAGCTTCCTCCCCCGCCATCGGATCCAACTCACCACCAGGTGGTGATCAGTTGACAGCTCCGCCCCTCTCTTCACCCGAGTGTCCAAGACATACGGCCACAGGTCAGATGAGACGACAACAAAGTCGATCATCGACCTGCGGCCTAAGGTGTCATGGTGCCACGTGCACTGATGGACACCCTTATGCATGAACATGGTGTTCGTTATGGACAAACTGTGACTAGCACAGAAGTCCAATAACTGAACACCACTCGGGTTCAGATCAGGGGGGCCGTTCCTCCCAATCACGCCCCTCCAGGTGTCACTGTCGTTGCCCACGTGGGCGTTGAAGTCCCCCAGTAGAACAATAGAGTCCCCAGTCGGAGCACTTTCCAGCACCCCTCCCAGAGACTCCAAGAAGGTCGGGTACTCTGCACTGCCGTTCGGCCCGTAGGCACAAACAACAGTGAGAGACCTATCCCCGACCCGTAGGCGCAGGGAAACGACCCTCTCGTTCACCGGGGTAAACTCCAACACATGGCGGCAGAGCTGGGGAGCTATAAGCAAACCCACACCAGCCCGCCGCCTCTCACCATGGGCAACTCCAGAGTGGTGAAGAGTCCATCCTCTCTCAAGGAGTGTGGTTCCAGAGCCCAAGCCGTGCGTAGAGGTGATCCCGACTACCTCTAATCGGAACCTCTCAACCTCACGCACTAACTCAGGCTCCTTCCCCGCCAGCGAGGTGACATTCCACATCCCTAGAGCCAGTTTCCGTGTCCAGAGATCGGGTTGTCTAGGCCCCTGCCTTCGATGGCCGCCCGATCCTCTTCTCACCGGCCCCTTATGGTCCCTCCTGTGGGTGGTGAGCCCACGGGAAGGCGGCCCCACGTCGCCCGTTCGGGCTGAGCCCGGCCGGGCCCCATGGGGGAAGGCCCGGCCACCAGGCGCTCGCATACGAGCCCCAACCCCGGGCCAGGCTCCAGGGTGGGGCCCCAGCTGCGCCATACCGGGCAACGTCACAGTACTCAAAATCGTATACATCATTAAGGGGGTTTTGAACCGCTCTTAGTCTGACCCGTCGCCTAAGACCTGTTTGCCATGGGAGACCCTACCAGGGGCATATGGCCCCAGACAACATAGCTCCTAGGGTCACACGGGTACTCAAACCCCTCCACCACGTTAAGGTGGCAGTTCTTGGAGGGGCCAGCAAATGATGATGGACCAAATGCAAATCATCTTTAAGACCCTAGAGGGTATGAAATCAACTGATGAACCAGAGATTGGCCTGGATCAACCCAAAGATGTCAGTGCTCTTCAGAACCTGGAGGAACAACTGCAGGGTAACCACATTTCCTAAAACTTGTTGGCTAGTTTTTTTCTTCAACAAATAAATAAATATATATGATTTCAGTTAAACACACTGGCTCTCAAAGGTGGGACGGACATTCGCGAGTGTGTTTTTGGCGTATTATGCGCGCAACCATTACAAACTACTTGGCGAAGAATATAAACATAAGAGGAGTAAATGGAAAGATTGACTTCCAGCACCTACAGATACCAGAGGTTGTGATTGGTAAATTGGCCTTGATGCCAGTAGTGTCATTCATATGTTTAAAGATGAGAAGGGAGGACAGGAAGAAAGGATCAGGAGAGGAGGCTGGAGGAAGAGGAAAGGTGAGGTGTTGAGCAGGGGAGAGGATGAAATAATTGATTTATTTATTATTTCTTTCTTTCTTTTTTTGGAATAGATACAATGGGACTACATTTTATTTATTTAGAGAACTGATTTGGGTATTGGAAATTGAGAATGGCAGGTTACTTTAAAGACAATTCCGCTAAAACAGAACCTAGGCCCTATTGACAGACATTCTGGTGTGATATTTACACGCATAGACCATCATTTTGCAGATCAGTTAAAGTAGAAAGCCTACAGTATCTCAAAGAATTGAGTGTACCCCTGACATCTTTTGTGTAGGCAAATGGCTGCCTATGCAACGTGGCTGTGCCTGGGACTGGTTTGGTTGGGTATGTGAATGCTCGACCAATCAGAGAGAGATGGAGCACACAGATGAGAAGGTCCTGAAGACAGTGTCACACAAATATAAATGATCTGTATTTGTCTGCAAAAGGTTTCTCTGAAGTGAAGACCACATCAACACCCGGAATGTGGAAGGTAACCAAAGGAAATCACACTTCCACTTTGTATAAACAAAGCCTTGACCTCATTAAAAAAAAGCCGCCTTCACGGCTCAAAAATTCAGATAAAATCATGTTGTTTCCTAAGGGAGTCGGTCATTCAGCAAGTCATACTTACAGGTCCATTGTTCCAGAATCTTTTTTATCAACCGACCATCATAACCAGTAGTGATTGCTATGTCTGGTAAGACGTTGATCTATCTTCAATTCATTCATGTTTCCAGTAGAAATTTATTCTTAATAAGTTTAATTGAAATGTTCCTGTCAATCTATATGAAATACATTATAATGATGAAAGAAAAACAGGTTTAAATTTTCTGACACATTTATTGACATTTTAAAAACAGAAATATGTCAAACATTAACTAATCAAATACCTATAATAATAATAATAATAATAATAATAATAGTAATAATAATAATACATTATAATAATATAGTGTTTTTCAGGGACCCAAAGATGCTGTACAATAGTGACATGAAAACAGAAAACAAACAGAAACAAAATAAATACTATGAGAAAACTACAACGATAGAGAGTGTGGGATTTGGCGTGGCTATGGGTAGGGGATTTTGAACAGATGAGTCTTGAGGAGTTGGTGGATGATGGGGATAGTCTCAGAGTTAAGGAAGGTTTTGGGGAGAGAGTTCCAGAGCCTAGGAGCAACCCTTGACAATGCCCTGTCTCCAAATCCTTTGAGCTTTGACTTGGGGATTATGAGGTGGCAGAAGGTCGGAGAGGTAGGCTGGGACAGTATTGTTTAGGGCTTTATATGTCAATAGGAGGATCTTGTAGTTGATGCGTTGGGAGATTGGAAGCCAGTGTAACTCACAGAGGATAGGGGTGATATGCTGCTGGGACTTGGTGTGAGTAACTAGTCTGGCTGCAGAGTTTTTAACCATTTGGAGCTTATGGAGGAATGTAGATTTGATGCCGGTAAGAAGGGAGTTGCAGTAGTCAAGACTGGAGGTTATGAAAACATGTATTAAGGTTTCAGCAGCAGGACGGGAGAGGGAAGGTCTGATGTTGCGAAGATGGAAGAATTAAGATTTTACATTTTGTTTGATGTGCTGATCAAACAAGAGTGTAGAGTCCAGAATGGTTATGTGCGTGGGTGGATGGAGAAACAACGGTGTCATCGATGCTGAGATTGAAGAGAGGTGTAGGAGGAAGACAAACAAATCATCTCAGATCCAGGGGCTAATTAAGTTTTATGAAATGAAATGTATTTCATTTTCAACACCTGAGCCAGGCAGAGCATGTTTTTGGGGGGGAGCATCCTCCCCCGTTCCACCCCATGTAGAAATCTTTTGATATACGCAAAATAAAAAATACAAAGTGTAAGCAAATTAGACAGAACATTTTCTTCAGTGTTAAAACAATGTGACAAAAACAAGCATATTCTATCTAAAACAGAAGTGCAATTTGACCAACTGAATACCCAGTGCCCTCCAAAATGCTTGAAATCATGAATATTTGTCTGTGAATATCTGATAGATAAAAAAAGTGTTTTCATCCATTGTCCAACTGTTGCACTTGTTATGTTTTCTTTGAATAATAATTTTACCAATTCCAGTGAATGTTTTGTTAAGACAAAGAGCACTGCAGTATCTTAACAGCAGGTCTGAAAATGTGAGAACATCTTATTTTGGTGTAATATCAATTTTAGTTTTAAATAACTCTTTATTAAATACATTGTGATATTAACCCCATCCTTCCCCTCTCCAGTTCTCCAGACTACTGTGTTGACCCTGTTGGGGCTGTGGGGGGCCTGGATCCCCCCTGTCCTGCCCTCCTGCACCACAGGCCAACCAGTAGAGTGCAGTGCTGCCCAGTCAGCTCCCGGGACCAACCTGGGTGGTGAGGGATTTGATGTGGTCACCATGGAGCGCAAGCAGGCCTATGTCGTGGACGTGGATAAATGGAGGAAGACCCAGAACGGGACCTGTACACTCTGTGTTAACCCTTTCATGAAGGGACAGACTCAGAGGCTCCCAGTGGCTGTGGTGGACTGGAGACCCTCACAACAATGTCACATGAAGATATCCAGCACGGTCTACGACTCCAGTGAGGCATTTGTGAGCCAGAGTCCAACAGAGGTACTACTACTACTATTATTATTAATACTGTTACAACTAGTACTACTACTACTATCATTAGTACTGTTACAACTAGTACTACTACTATTTTTATTAATAATGATAAAACTAATACTACTACTATTATTATTAATACAGTTACAGCTAGTACTACTACTACTATAACCCTCAGATCCAGAACAACAATCCTTATTTTATTTTTTATATAACCTTTATTTTAGTAGGGGAAGTCATACTGAGACCAGTATGTATGAGTGTTTTTTGTGGATGAACCCTGAACCAACACAAGCAATACACAACATGAACACAAAATTCATGGAAATAATCCTCCATCATCCTTTTGAATTGCCCTGGAGTTTGATTTAAAACGATCCTGGAATTTATTCCAAATGTGAGGTGCAGAAAAACTGCTTAACTCAGTGGAGATTGAAGGTATCTCTAGAGTTAACCATCCCTGAGACCCTGTTTGATCGTTTGTATTTCTGTATGTCAGAAGAGAATTAATGTACAGTGTGTATTTGTGCAGGAGAGCTTTATAAACACAAGGTGTAAAATACATGAATCTACATTGCTTCAGAAGCCCAAACTACTTTCTGATATAGAGAGCAGTGGTGCGTACTGAAACAACCACCTGTATAGTGTATCTGTCACACAGACATATTCATTAATAGCTGTAGCCTCTAAGCTATTCATGTTTATGACACAAGTAGTAGCCACAAAGCTACAACTGTTATGGACACTCACTCCCACTGGCGTAGCGTGGTGACGCTGGGCTGGCATGCCCAGGGGGGCACGGTCCCCCACCCACCACACTGCTGCACCCCCGATAGCTACATCAGTGCTCACGCCATTTTTCTCCTTCTTTTTTCTGCCCCGCTCACATACTAGTGTTTCATATAATAAAAACGTTTCTGTCCATCACTTCTGTTGTGTATCAGGCTGAGTATGCTACCTAACGACGTTTGGGCTGCTCCAGTGAGAAACAATATGGGACAGACCATTTGAGTAAGAGAAGGCTGTTCGGTCTGAAACAAATAAAGTATTGGAAGGCATGATTTAATTTAGTCATTTTGAGCGTCACAATCAGATTTTAAGACAAAACATTATTACAAAAAAACAATGTATTATTATTATTTTTTTTAATTGTATTTCCCTTTTTCACAGGGCCCTAAGCCTTCTGGGGCCATAGGCGGCTGCCTACCTTGTCTAATGGTACTGACCACCTCTGTAAGTGATATGTCCACTATAATTGTGTAGGTAGATGCCAGTTGGAAGATTGGCCTGAACTTAATGACCCCCAAGGTAAAGCAGTCCATCATGTTGGGGGGTACCCACTCCAGAACTGCTAGGAGAGTCATGGAGCAGTCCAAGAAGGACAAGTACAGCTTCATCAAACAGGAAACACACTGCTCCTATTACAGGTGATTTACTTGTTTTAATATAGTTGCATTACTACTGTAGAGCTAACACTGCTCTCTAGTGGCTCATTAACACTTTACACTTTGGATTGTAAAGGCTATGGGTACAGGTTGTAAAATGGTATAGTATATAGAAGATATAATGGGTTACGTTTCTAATGACCCAAAAAATTGACATACCATTATTTCACATGAAGAGATTTCAATAATTAACTTTTTTTGGTATCCCCAAATGTTAACATTTATAAAATCTATCGACAGGTCTATAATCAAACCAATCAATGTATTTAACCTACATGACTCATTACTAATTAACTCTCCATCTTGTGTTTCCTTAGTTACCGGTTGATTGAGGACCCTCCCCTACATCCTGAGTTCTCTCGCTCCCTGGGTCTCCTTCCTAACCTCTACACCCCCCAGACCAAGGCTGAATACACCCGTTTCCTTGACACCTTTGGCACCCACTACATCAGGAAGGTTCAACTGGGGGGGCGGGTGAAGAGTGTCACCTCTCTGAGAGTGTGCAAGGCAGCACTGAATGGTTACAATGAGAATGAGGTGATGGCCATTTAAAAATAGAATGCATTTACATTTATTGATATATTTTCAAAACCTTTTACATTATGTTTTTCTTTTCTTTTTTTGAAGGTCAAGGACTGTCTGGAAGCTGAGGCCTCTCGTGCCACCAATACTGCAACAGCCGAAGTCAATACTGAGACCAAGTTCTGCCAGAAGAACCATCAAGACAGCTTTAGCAGCAGGTTTAAAGACAGGTTTGATTGATTTTGATTTGATTGATTACCAATGTGGTGCCTGTTGTTGTGGGACAGGACTAATAATGATAAACTAACAAACAGGTTTAATGAGACCAGTGGTGGTTCTAGCTTGTATGGCTCCATGGGCGTACCCCCTGTTCAGCCACCCCCATATATAGGTGTATAAAAAAGACTCATAAATATCAAAAAGGAGTAACAAAGTTTGTAGTATATGAATACAAATAGAGAATCGAATTCTAACATTATCACCCTATTGCTAACAAAAAATATGCAAATAAATTCCACAAAGCCTAGATGTCTCCTCATCCTGGCCAGTGCCAGAGGGTGCTCCAAAATCTGCCAGAAGTGACCCTGAATTTCAATACAGTATAAGTCTGACACACTTAATACATTTGTTGCACAATTAAATATACATGTACATGTCATCATACACAATTTATCAAACTTTCAGAATACGAAAACAAATGAACCATACAACCTCCTTGGCTAATTCTAGGCATAAGACCCCAAAAGAGTCAATATATCACAGAAGATACAAAATACCAGCATAATATAGACACCTTTTAAGTTAGCCTACAGCTATTGTAAATGTCCCTTACTGAGCTCAGGACCTAGTCAATACAATCACAGAAAACCTTTATGAGGTCACCTCAATGAAAGTTAACCAAATCAATATTGTGCTAGATAGGTTGTAATCATTTTGCATTAAGCTAAACATATTATCATGATGAAACTGTGTGAATGGATATCCAATGTTATGTAGGGAAGTTGGACAGAGAACTGAATATTGTCTCCCTATGTGTAATAGCGTAGCAAGCAACAGAGACTAAAGAACATAAGTGTTATACTAGCCTATTTCATTACCTGCATAATATTATACTTATAGAGAGATGACATAGCTGCATACTGTACCTTTATCTTTTGCGCATTTCTCCTCATCTGTCATATTTTTTCCTAAACCGGGCACCTGATGGCTTACATCTTTTCTTATCCATTTGTGTTGATTTGTCACTGGAATCGCTATACATTCCCCATTCCCCAGCACTGTCAACCAGGAGTCAAGACTAAACCAATTCACCTTGGTTGTGTGCAGACTGGTTTTTTATTGTTCTTAAAAATTTCGCACAAACCAGAAACAAATCCACCAATACGTCTGTGAAACTATATATTCACAGTCTTATGAATGAATTGTGGTTCATTTGGTAGTATTTCGTACTGCGACTGATTTTTTCTAATCACTTTAGTACTGTACAAAGATAGAGGTGCACTATTTGATAGATTCCCCGGTCCCCCTACATCAGGCTTCCAGTGGGGAGACCTTCCCAGGCAGTAATCTGTCTAACTCACAGAATCAGGGCGCCTACTCCGACAAGGTTCATGGACCCATCGTCCCACATGGTAATATTATATCATTAAAGTGATGTGACGATAGAAAACAGATCACGCAAATGTCACCATTATGATTTATTTGGTTTGGGTGCCTCGTGCCGGCCCCGGCAAGATGTCTAAATCAACCTCAGAGAGTTTCAGCAGCATGTTTAATGACAGGTTTGATTGATTTGATTTGATTGATTCCCAATGTGGTGCTTGTTGTTGTGGAACAGGACTAATAATGATAAACTAACAAACAGGTTTACTGAGGTGGTGGGGGGACAGACGGATGGAGCAACTGACCTGCTCTTCTCCAGGACGGGTGGAACCTCCAAGGGCTTCACTGATTGGGCAAAAACCCTGAAAACTGTTCCAGACATCATCAATTACTTCCTCCATCCCCTCCACCTATTGGTGAAGCATGCCAGTAAGAGGAGAGGGCTGAAGAAAGCAGTGGAGGACTACATCCTGGAACACGGCCTGGTCAAGCACTGCTCTGGGAAGTGTAAGAGTGGCTCCAAGCCCAGTGCCCATGACTCCTGCCAGTGTGTGTGCCAGGCCAGCAAGGAGATGACCAGCCAGTGCTGCCCGCAGGAGAAAGGCCTGGCCCGACTAAAGGTCACCATAAAATACGCCAGGGGCCTCTACGGGGACACTATGTCACAGACTGACGGCTTTGTCAAGGTATGATTACTTAATCTGAATATTTAAATTGGTATTACATTTTAATAAGCACACTTCATAGCTAATCCAGGATTTGACACCAGGTAGCTTTAAATCCAGTTTACATTGATTTTCTTTCTGAAGGTGTTCTTGGATAATCAATTCAAGCAGACTGGTGTGATCTACAACAATGACAACCCCACGTGGAACACAGTCTTAGATTTTGGCACTGTCAAGCTCTCCCTGGCCAGTGAGCTCAAGTTTGCTGTGTACGACGATGACAACACGTGGTTCAAGACTTCGAACGAACTTTTAGGGAAGTGCATCATTCGGCCTATCAAAGCAGGGTCTCATAAGAATGAAATGTGTTCACTAAATCATGGCAACTTGTTCTACTCCTACATGGTTGAATGTGCCCCAGGACTTGGGGGCCCAACCTGTGGGGAGTACGTCTCTTCTCCAATGAACTCTGACCTTTCTGGCATCTACACCTCCCGTAACGCCCTGAACATGACCCAGGATCTACTGGCTCACATCCGGATGAGCCGGCCCCCAGTAGACCCGTTGGCCTTCATGATGAAGCAGAAAGCAAATGATCACCCTCGTCTCTCTGCCCTCAATGAGCTGTGATCAAAACCTATTTTTATGTAGGTTATTTCTAACCTCTTATTCTGGGGCAGAAGCAATTTTACGTTAGCCATTAATGGAAACAAACAAAGAGAAATATCCAAAGTACAGTGGGGAGAACAAGTATTTGATACACTGCCAATTTTGCAGGTTTTCTGTAATTTTTATCAAAGGTACACATCAACTGTGAAAATCCAAAAAATCACATTGTATGTGGACAGGTGTCTTTTATACAGGTAACGAGTTCAAACAGGTGCAGTTAATACAGGTAATGAGTGGAGAACTGGAGGGCTTCTTAAAGAAAAACTAACAAGTCTGTGAGGGCTGGAATTATTACTGGTTGGTAGGTGATCAAATACTTATGTCATGCAATAAAATGCAAATTAATTACTTAAAAAACATACAATGTGATTTTCTGGATTTTTGTTTTAGATTCTGTCACTCAGAGTTGAAGAGTACCAATGATTACAATTACAGACTTCTACATGCTTTGAAAACCTGCAAAATCTGCAGTGTATGAAATACTTGTTCTTCCCACTGTATATCCAATTTCTTTTTTAAAAGCAATGGTTTACGTACACTTTTATAGCACTTTTATGTAACGCTTTTAACTCTTATGACTTTCATGTGTTAATTCACTCCAGACTGGCCCATTGACTTTGTGTTAGCTACCCCTGCAATAAAAAAAGCTATTTCATTTAAGGTATTGATAACTGGTTGTCCATCCCATAAATGAATTGACTTTTATCTAATGACCTGTTGTTTTTCTGTTCACTTTTATGCCGGCCTGCCTGCCTACCTGTAGTTAAATAGCATAGCGGTCAGAGACGCGGACTGCCACGTTAGTGGGACCGGCGTTCGATCCTCGCCAGCGACAAAAACAATTTGGCATTAAGTTTTGTTCAGGATAGACTAAAATGTTGCTGGATACAAGCTTCAGTAGCTACATTATACTAAGCCTAAAATAAAACTGTTTATGATTATATTGCGATGGACAAACTGCACTGACAAATAACTTATTGCTCTCAATTTCGATTTACATAGCGCAGTTCACATAGCGTAGTGGGTAGCTATTCAACTGTCGTTGTTTTAAAGAAACGAACAAACCATGGAGTGATTGGAGTCATTGTTTTCATTACAGATTGTGTATACAATTGCTATTAGCTAGCCATCTACAGTAATCTCTTTATAATTTAATGCGTTGACCAGTGCAGAAGTAAACAGACACCACACCTCTACACACATATCAGGTGAAACAATACCCACTATTTAAATAGTATATTGCTTAAAGATACAGTCTGCCACATAGGAAACCATGGATCAAATACAGGCAGGGCAACAACATTCATCCCTAATAATTGTGGGACGGCAGAGATAGGCTTGCCTGGTTTCTTTGTTAAATCAGCAGTTGATACAAAGTGCTTTTATAAAAAACCCAGCCTGAAACCCCAAGTATCAAGCAACTACAGTGTTGATGCACAGAGGCTAGGAAAAACTCTCTTAAAGTGACTGATACTTAGGAAGAAAAAAAAAAGGGACCAGACTCAGAGGGATGACCAGTCCTCTTCTGGCTGTGCTGAACACTTTAAGAGTACAAATTGTAGTAAATAATAAATGCATGTGGGCTGTGTCCAGAGTCTATAAAACATAATCCAGGTCAGAAGCATGACCAGATGGACAAGGACAGGGACAACCCAGGAGGGAGGAATGGTCAGCGGAGTGGCAGCTGGAATCATCTGGTATTGTGTTGATCTGCAGTACCACAAGGAGGACCTTGGACAGGGACAGCTACGAGTCTTTCGAGCCGGGTACACCTGACGTGGCTACTAATTGAGGATCCTGTTTAAGTGTTTCCACACTCCATGTGGATTCTTATTTTTGCCTTTGTGCTTTACGTTCTCGGTTGCGACCTCGCCTTTGTTTTGTTGTTTTGTACCGAAATAAAGGGATGACTAAGTCCTACAGCTCTGCAATTCGTATCCTGACTCTACACAGTGACCCCTGAGGGGTTGTCAAAGACTTAATGTCCTCCGAATATTAAACGGAGGCGGACACAAGGAAAGTTTAGAGTGTTTATCTTAGATTAAAAAGGATTTACAATGTAGAAGGAGAACTGACACCCCACCCACCACACACACACACACACACACAATAATATAGCAGCGTCAAACCTTGGGGCTCAGACAGGGGGGTCCAGTGACACTGTGGCTCTATCCAAGTTTTACCCCAGATCCCGGAGTATCACCCACAGAGTTCCCTCCCATTGCTCAAGGGCCATAATGGAGAAATAACTAGTGACGCTTCGAGGCTTACTTAGACATTTCAACCCAGTCTGCTGGAAGTGAAAGGGCAGAGGCTTGCATCTGAGCAACAATATCACGACATTGATGACGTTTGAAGGTTCGCACCTCATGCGACCATCGAATGGCCTTTTTCCACTGCATGGTACCGGCTCAACTGTACTCACTGCGTTCTTGACTCACTTTGAGAGCCCACTTTGAGAGCTTTTCCAGCGCTATGTACCAGCTCGACTCGGCTCTACTCGCCTCGCCTTTTCTGCTTTTCCACTGGCCAAAAGTTAGGATAGTACCTGGTACCAGATAGTTTTGCTGTGGTACCAGATACTATCTGCAGTGAAAAATGGCACGGGGTGTGTAGAGCCGAGTTGAGCTGGTACATAGCGGTGGAAAAGCTCCCCAGGTAGAGGCGAAGCGAGAAGTGTTGATCCAGTTGAGCCGGTACCATGCAGTGGAAAAGCGCCATAATGATAGGGTTTTTAAGACAATGCGCTTTCAAAACATGCTTTAAAACATATGGAACTAAATTAGTCTACAGGCTAATTATCAAGAACTAATGAATTTCACAAGCCGGTGAATTTCAAAACGTTTCTACTACACAGCATTCTTTATCAATAATAAACCGGTATCCAAAATACACTAGACTATTGTTAGAATTATCTGATCAATTTGGAAGAGACATCAGCTGGCCAATAGCTGAAGATGTAGAGCTGTGGATGGATATGTAGTTGTTTTAGAAAGCCCTTTTCGAGTCCCAATGGTTACTTGTCATGTATCGTTTCACTGAAAACACTGGCAACATTGCATTTGTAACTTCTATGTCAGGAATATTTGCTCATCAGTTTTTAATATCACATCTTAAATCAAGCATTGGATCCACTATATTTTATGAATGTTTAACTCCAGCATTTCTGTCGTAAAGCTGTATCATTCAGATGTATGATCACCAGGTGATTAATGACATCTGAAGACTTTCAGCTTAAATTCAAGGGGTCGAACTAAAATATCGTATGAATCGTTTAGGAATTGCAGACACTTTCAAACACAGTTTCCTTATTTCAGGGGCTCAAATGTAATTGGACCAATTAACACAATCATAAATATAATTTTTATTTTTAATACTTTGTTGAGAATCCTTCGCAAGAAATGACTGCTTGAAATCTGGAACACATGGACATCGCCAAACCCTGGGTTTCCTCCTTTATGATGCTTTTCCAGGCCTTCTTCAGTTGTTTGTTCGTGGGTCTTTCTGCCTTAGGTTTTGTCTTGAGCAAGTGAAATGCATGCTCGATCAGGTTGAGGTCAGGTGATTGACTCGGCCATTGCAGAATATTACACTTCTTTGCCTTAAAAAACCCTTTGGTTGGTTTAGCAGTATGTTTTTATCTCTATACACATCAGAATTCATCTGTCTGCTTCTGTCTTGTGTCACATCATCTATAAACACTAGTGACCCAGTGCCATTGGAAGCCATGTATGCCCATGCCATCACACTGCCTCCACCATGTTTTACAGATGATGTGGTATGCTTCAGATCATGAGCCATTTTTCTTCCAATCATTCTGGTAAAGGTTGAACCTAAATGTAATCTGTCCCAAGAATGCTGTTTCATAACTGGGCTGGCTTTTTAGATTTTTTTTTTGTCTAATCTGGCCTTTCTAATCTTGAGGCTTATGAATGGCTTGCACCTTCTGGTTAACCCTCTGTATTTACTCTTGTGAAGTCTTCTCTTTATGGTAGACCTGGATAATGATATGCCTACCTCCTGGAGAGTGTTCTTCACTTGGCTGAAAGTAGTGAAGGAGTTTTTCTTTACCATGGAAAGGATCCTACGATCATCCACCAATGTTGTCTTCCACGGACGTCCAGGCCTTTTTGTGTTGCAGAGCTCACCAGTGTTCTTTTTTTCTCAGAATGTACCAAATTAGGCCACTCCTAATGTTCCTGCTATCTCTCTGATGGATTATTCCATTTTTAGTAGCATAAGGATGGCCTGTTTCACTTGCATTGAGAGCTCCTACAGAATACTTTCGCGAGCTCGTGCAGTCCATACCCCGTCGTATTTCTGCAGTTCTCCCATGGGAGGCCTACCAAGTATTTGACTAGTAGGTAGCCCTCACAGACGAAATTCCTCTATAGGAGATATAGGAGCTGCTGTAGCTACTGGTAATAGTTTTGTAGGAGCTAGCTATGTAGCTAATGTTTGTGCATTCAATTTGAGATTACTGCAAGTTGAACTCTTCTGTTCCTCACTCAAAACCTTCCTTTTTCGACTTTTCTGGAATGGAAAGAAAAAGGTGCAGTGGTCTCTTAATTTTTTCCGGAGCTGTATTCTAAATCTTATAGTTATAATTTAGATGTATGTTTTATATGTACTGTTTTTAATTGTAATATATGTAACTTAAGGTATAATGGTTTTAACCAGTTATTTTTGGCAAGAGGTAGATGTAAGGGAAACCATGTAATGGAAGTAAACAATGGTGGAATTGTCCAAATGTTACTAAGGTTACTGAAGTGACAACAGTTTGAAATAGCGAGGAGTGGGTCAGGAAATTACGAAACGGAAATGGCGAAATAGACGTATGACACCAGATAAGTTTTAGCCAGACGGGTTTTAGCCAGACAAGTCTGCAGGGCTGCAGCTGGATTCTATCGGAAAAGACGTCTATGTAAACATTCCACATGTGATATTTATTCCTGACCAGCAGGTAGCACAACTGTACAGTGGGTTTTAAAGCCTTAAGAGAATGAACAATGTTTTGGCCCAATTTGACAAAAGCCTTGAATGCTTCAGAATGCGTTGATTTGCCATCATTCGGGGGCCAGTGACTCTGCCCCCCGAATGGCATTGGAGAGAGGACATCCCAGTGGAGATTAAACCCCTTATGACAACACAGCAAGTGTGGACAGTTTCAAGACGTTTACCTTCCCACACCTGGGCCAGACCACTAAATCATAGACCATGCTGAAGGGATGAGTCTTTAGTAGACACTCTAGACTAATAATACTCTTCAGTAATACAAGGCCTCTTCAGTAACGTGATGATTCAGTTATACAACACCTATTCAGTAACCTGATGATGCGGGTGCCAGATAAACTTTAAAACTATTTTAGTGTCACATTAGAAGCACCTGTACCCTTTTAGATATGAGACTTCTGCTCCGGCATAGAATGGTCTGGTCTGGTAGCAACATACTCTAGGCCAGAATCTTCCCCATTTACAATGTGTAACGTTCCTGTCGTTACATTTCTACGTTCTGTATAGTTCAGTTCTAAGTTCTCTATATCTTTGTTCAGTTGATTCTCGTTAGTGTATTCCCCTAGTATGCCCCCTCATTATGTCCCTATTGAAGTTCCTCCTGTCCTAGTGTATTTGGTCCGTCACTGTTGCATTGTTATGTTCTTCTACATGTCCTTGTTTTGGCAAGTCTAATTTTCAGAAGAGCCTTTAGTTAGAAAACCTCTGTGCCTGTCTCCTGCTACCTTCTACAATCGTGACACAGTGGATCTCCAAAAAAAAAATCTGCATTTTCTTGTGTTACAACATGAAACAAGAATGTATTTAAAAAAAAATAATGTTTTAGCCACTGACAAAAAAGTCAATAATGTAAAATACAAAAATATACAAAAAAAAATACAAAGCATACTTGTCGGTAGATCGATAGTGATCTATTATAATTTTTTTTAAGAGGGATAAATTCATCCAAAAGGTGAAGCATTCTAGTAGTTATATGCTAGACAGGGCATGTCAGTGATACATTCTAGTGGGTATACTCTAGACAGGGCATGTCAGTGATACATTCTAATGGGTACAGTCTAGACAGGGCATGTCAGTAATACATTCTAGAGGGTATACTCTAGACAGGGCATGCCATTGATACATTCTAGTGGGTATACTCTAGACAGGGCATGTCTGTGATACATTCTAGTGGGTATAGTCTAGACAGGGCATGTCTGTGATACATTGTAGTGGGTATATTCTAGACAGGGCATGTCAGTGATACATTCTAATGGGTATACTCTAGACTGGGCATGTCAGTGATACATTCTAATGGGTATACTCTAGACAGGGCATGTCAGTGATACATTCTAATGGGTATACTCTAGACAGGGCATGTCAGTGATACATTCTAATGGGTATACTCTAGACAGGGCATGTCAGTGATACATTCTAATGGGTATACTCTAGACAGGGCATGTCAGTGATACATTCTAATGGGTATACTCTAGACAGGGCATGTCAGTGATACATTCTAATGGGTATACTCTAGACAGGGCATGTCAGTGATACATTCTAATGGGTATACTCTAGACAGGGCATGTCAGTGATACATTCTAATGGGTATACTCTAGACAGGGCATGTCAGGGATACATTCTAGTAGGTATACTCTAGACAGGGCATGAGAAACTAAGTATAAACTTTTACCGCATTTGAATTACGTTTTTTTGCCACTCGAATAACGGCAATTGTTTTACATTCTGTATATATTAAACAACTGTATATTAAATGAACATCGATAGGTATTATTTAGTTACATAAACATTACACTGTGCACTGATAGGCCTGCCAAGCCATGAGTTTGCCGTGTTTTATATGCTCCTGTCACACTTAATCTGCAGTGGAGATTATGTTGGGGTACATATACCTCCAGAACTTGGGACCTATACTATTTGAGAAGATATGAAATTGGGACCTACACTTCACAAATCTGCTTCTCTAATCATTACGCTATTTAACAATAGCGTAGTGTCGGTCGGTCACATTCGTTCTTCTTGGCTCACATCCTGTACATAGTTATCAAGGCAAACTTTTGACTAATCTAAGACTGTTTCAAATGTTTCAGACATCACTGGATAATATTATTGTCAAAGTCTTGGAACTCCAGTTGTGGATGCAGTTGTGGATGCTATTGAAAAAAAAAAGATCCCATGTAATTTGGTTTTGAAATAGTGTAATCTGTAACGAATCTTGAATTCTTAAAGCCAATGTCTGAAAGTGATTGAGCACATACAAATGTATTCCAAGCTATCCTCCAATTTTGCTATGGAAATCTAAGTCCCCGAACATTGTTTAAATGCCATGGGTTGACGGGGATTAGACTCATTAAAATGCATGATATAAGTTTGTTTTATGTAGGTCTTATTTTGAAGCACCCCAAATGGAGATGGTCTACCATTTTGAAATAATTGGTTTTCTAACAAAGCTCTATTTGTAGCATCAGCAGGGAGATACAACTGTATCTTCAACACCCACCCAAACTTTAATGCACTCATTTTCTATGAAAATGTCCTTGTTTTCTATAAAAACATACATGAAATGTTTGAATAGGAAACGTAGCAAAATGAAAAGGAAATATAGTAATTGACAAGGTTAGAAACAATGATTTTTAATTGAAATAATATTTGTTTCCTTTAAAAAAGAAAAATCTAGCTTTCATCAAAGAATCCTCCATTTGAGGCAATTATTGCCTTGCAGACCATTAGATTCCAGTTTTTGGAAGTAATCTGAAGATTTTACCCCATGATTCCTGAAGCTCCTCCCAGAAGTTGGATTGGCTTGATTGGCACGTCTTATGTACCATTAGGTCAAGCTGCTCAACAGGGTTGAGATCCGATGACTGTGCCACTCCATTACAGACAGAATACCAGCTGACTGCTTCTTCCTAAATAGTTCTTACATAGTTTGGAGCTGTGCTTTGTCCTGGGTATCTGCAGGGTATTTCATGACATTGCAAAATGGAGAGATAGCCTTCCTTCTTCAAGGAAGGGTTTAACCCTGTACAAATCTCCCACTGTACCACCATCAATCAAAATTAGAAAGGGTTTATTCCCAAGTAAGTTTCACAACAAACAAGGAATTTGTTTTGGCCTTTGGTGCAACAATCAATACAATACAAAATAAATAAGGGAAGTAAATGCTTCCCCAGAATGGCACATTGCCTCCCCCATTCTTATCAGATGGTGTCAAGCACTCCTCCAGCATCTTTTCATGTGGTCTGTGTCTGACAAATGTTTTTCTTTGTGTGCACCTCTGAGTTAGATTTGTTTGTCCATTACACTTTTCCAATCTCCCATGGTCCATTTTTTTTGTTTGTTTTCCCAGCTTTGCAACTCAACTTAGAAGTTGCCTTTTCGCTGTTAGCGTTGAGACTGGTGTTTTGCGGGTACAATGTATTTAATGAAGCTGCCAGTTGAGGACCTGTGTCTCGATGCGGGAGGCAGGACACAGGCGCAGAGAAGTGGTTCAAGTCCATTTAATTTAATTTGGCAAAAAAAGAACCAAAAACCCAAGCAGCACCAGTGACAAACACGTGACACATACACACAAACAAAACACCACACAGAGTGTGGCAAAAGATTGAAGTAAATAGGATAACAAAAAACAACTGTGCAGAGATGCCTAGGGGCATGGTCAGGTCCAGAATATGCCCCCCAGACCAGCACAGCGATGGCTAGGGGCATAGCCAGTCCATTTCTCAGACTAGACATTAATGTATTTGTCCTCTTGCTCAGTTGTGCACTGGGGCCTCCCACTCCTCTATATATTCTGGTTAGCCAGTCTGCGCTGTTTTGTGAAGGGAGTAGTGCACAGTGAAATCTTCAGTTTCTTGGAAATGTATCGCATGGAATGGCCTTCATTTTTCAGAACAAGATTAGACAGATTAGTTTGAGAAGAACGTTCTCCAGATAGTCAACTATTCTAAAGACGGACAGATTTATTGCTTCATTAATCAGCACAACAGTTTTTGGCTGTGCTAACGTAATTGCACAAGGGTTTTCTAATGATCAACTAGCTTTTTGAAATGATAAAATTGGATTAGCAAACACAATGTGCTATTGGAACACAGGACTGATGGTTGCTGATCATGGACCTCTGAATGCCTTTGTTTATGTTGTAAATGACTATTGTAGCTAGAAATGGCTGATTTGTAATGAAATATCTACAATGTCTTTACTGTATTAGTGATGAATTTTATGTTATTTTAATGGACAAACATGTTGCTTTACCTTCATAAACAAGGACATATCTATTTAACCCTAGATTTTAGATGGGTTGTGAATATGCACATTTGAATTCTACGCCATAACATCACACCATGGTTTTCACATTGTTAAGCTTTCCATTTACTGCCTTCTGCACCACACAGAACCAAAGCTGATTGGAAACTAGATTTACAACAGCTCTTTTCACAGTTTCCTCCCACATCTTTTCAAATTCTTTATCAACCTCCATATCTAACCTCAGACATAGATTATTTCTGCTGTCATCAAGTGGACAAGAAACTTTAACTGTCTTGTTCTCCATCACCGCTATGTGGTTTTTCTTGATTGTGTGAACATTAATCATCTCTTAAGCTTTTCTCTATAGTTTTCCATCTCCTTCTTGATTAAGGTGACCAGACATCCACATTAACCAAGAAATGCTCCCAGTTACCCCTTGGAAAGAAAAATGTAACCCTGAAGTACAATTGTAGCTGATACCAATCAGATGCTAAAGATGAATTTTATTTAATATGACTGTACCAAACATGCCTCCTTCCTGTCTCGTGATGAACAATTTCAACCAGTAATGCATTGTAACCACTACCTAAACAACCGCGCCCACAGCTAGAAAGGGTTGCATTGCATATTGTTGGCATTGTCTCCCAATGTTGTCTCCCAAACTCAGACCATCTCCTGGGCTGGCCTGGAACTGGTCTGCCTGTATTTGGCCATGGTCAAAGAGGACTGCCTCAGCATTGTTGACCTGGTGCATGACTTTCACCTCCTCTTCTTGCCTGAGTACAATAGATGTTTGAACTGTACTTATCACCTCAATGACTGCCTAGTCTCCGAATGATTAATGATGTCCCCCTTTTTAGGTTGGTTTTGCCCAATGCACTTTCTCTGTCCCAGCCAACACATGCTCCATGCCATTGTTTTTCCAATGCACTCTGTGAATCACATATTCCATGTAAATAATGGCTGTAAACTATCGTTTTTTATGATGTTATAACATTACAGCTGTAGCTTACTAAGGGACTCTAACCGAAACAATACTGTCCTTTCCTGCTTGGGCTTTATGCAGTACTGATAGTGTTTCTGTGAGGTGACAAGAAAACTGTTGTAGTTTAGGACACAAGGTGGACAACAGAGTTTTTATTATCATTTTAGTTGATTGATTGTCCATGACAACTGACAACAATATACTCCACAGCATCTCTTCTGGATCAGAGGCTCCAGGTCATTCAGAAATTCTTCTTAAAAAGTCTGTTCAGTTTACAAGAAATAACCCTGCAGCACTTCTTTGTAACTGCATGTGGTGGGAGATCAACAAAGAAAAGCTCACGCTTCCTTTGTATGAACACAGCCCTGACCAGATTGAGGAAAGAAAGACCTCTTCAGTGCACCAAACCACATACAAAAACCCCAGTTTGTCAGTCAGTCATTGCAAACATGGTTAAATATGGTGTTCAAAATATATGGTGTTGCTTTATAGTAAGAACTGTGCAAGACGGACAGTTGAAAAAATATTTTGAGAGAGTCGGTCCTTCCAAATTGACCTTGTTGGCCTTGGCTGTGGACATCTGTTTCAGAAATAGCCCGCTAATAGAACCCAGACCATTGTAGCAGAGTTCCCCATGGTTAAATTTTGGGTCCAGGAGTTCCCCATGTCTCCTTGTTGTTTAGTTTGAACAGTTTTGAACTGTGATGCTTGGAGACTAAAACTGCTCTTAATCGTGGTTTATTGGCCATTAACTCTACGACAAACCTGGAGCATTTTTGCTTACTGTACATATTTACAGTGGGGCAAAAAAGTATTCTTCACTTCAACTATGAGAGTTAAAATGAGAGAAAAAAAATCCAGAAAATCTCATTGTAGGATTTCTTATGAATTTATTGGTAAATTATGGTGGAAAATAAGTATTTGGTCAATAACAAAAGGTTTTCTATGGGGTTGAGATCTGGTGACTGGCTAGGCCACTCCAGGACCTTGAAATGCTTCTTACGAAGCCACTCCTTCATTGCCCGGGCATGTTGAAAGACCCAGCCACGTTTCATCTTCAATGCCCTTGCTGATGGAAGGAGGTTTTCACTCAAAATCTCACGATACATGGCCCCATTCATTCTTTCCTTAACACAGATCAGTCGTCCTGGTCCCCAAAGCATGATGTTTCCAGCACCATGCTTCACAGTAGGTATGGTGTTCTTTGGATGCAACTCAGCATTCTTTCTCCTCCAAACACGACGAGTTGAGTTTTTACCAAAAAGTTCTATTTTGGTTTCATCTGACCATATGACTCCCAAGTCTCCCAATCCTCTTCTGGACCATCCAAATACTCTCTAACAAACATCAGACGGGCCTGGACATTAAGTAGTGGGACACGTCTGGCACTGCAGGATTTGAGTCCCTGGCGGCGTAGTGTGTTACTGATGGTAGCCTTTGTTACTTTGGTCCCAGCTCTCTGCAGGTCATTCATTAGGTCCCCCCATGTGGTTCTGGGGTTTTGCTCACCGTTCTTGTGATCATTTTGACCCCACGGGGTGAGATCTTGCACGGAGCCCCGGATCGAGGGAGATTATCAGTGGTCTTGTATGTCTTCCATTTTCTTATAATTGCTCCCACAGTTGATTTCTTCACATCAAGCTGCTCACCTATTGCAGATTCAGTCTTCCCAGCCTGGTGCAGGTCTACAATTTTGTTTCTGGTGTCCTTTGACAGCTCTTTGGTCTTGACCATAGTGGAGTTTGGAGTGTGACTGTTTGAGGTTGTGGACAGGTGTCTTTTATACTGACAACAAGTTCAAACAGGTGCCATTAATACAGGTCTGTGAGAGCCAGAAATCTTGCTTGTTTGTAGGTGACCAAATACTTATTTTACCGAGGAATTTACCAATAAAATCATTAAAAAACCTACAATGTGATTTTCTGGATTTTTTTCTTTCATAGTTGAAGTGTACCTATGATGAAAATTACAGGCCTATCTTTTCTTTTTAAGTGGGAGAACTTGCCCCATTGTACTGTAAATCTGTGTTTTAGCAACAGTAAAAAAAAAAAAAAGCAAAATTCAATCATGCATGTTTTCATTCAAATGTTTTTTATTTGGGTTGGCATAGATGTTCTGTAGGGTGGGCAGTGCTGCCTAATACTCCGCCCCAAAACGTCTCACCTGTGATGTGCGCAATAGCCCGGGGAGAAGGTAATAACAATGACACACAAACGTCAAACAGAAATATCCCTGGTAAGTGTAGTTACCTTCACTTCATCACAGTGGGGAAGATGTAATTGTGCTGTGCTCATCAAGACCACAATGCCGGACTAATGGAGAAAACTGTTTTCTCACCTCCTCAAAGACTAGTATCAGAATGAATTGTTTCCACTTCAGTTTGGTTTGGACCACACAAAATACCAGATAATGTCATTACATACAGCAGGTCTGAGAACATTGTTTTACTGTGGTGCTACTTTATCACAATTCCACTGTTAGGGATTTAACTATGTGAATGTCATTGAACTGCTACCAATATCTCTGTAACTGTCTGAGAGATGTTTCAATAAATGTAAGGGGTAACAAAGATCAAAATGTGTCTAGGATGTACCGCCTTAAAATGTAAGCCTTTATATACGTTTTATTTTAATTTAGTGTAACAGGTCACATGATAGGAGTTTAATTAAGAGCATGATCAGGGCATTGTGGGTCAGAGAACAACTTGGATGCAGAGGAAAGACATGGTTTCTGTAACTTAATTAGATTTCAGCACATTTCTGTTGTGCTTAAGTTTTTAGAAACGTCCGCTAGTTTCATATACTTTAAATGACAGAGAGACGTATTTAACCTTTTACAGTTTTTATTAACTTGTAGTTTCATGGTGTCTGCTGACAGGAATGAAAGAGAAAAACGTTTAAAATTAAAAGACATGCGAGGCGTGGCCAATACTTTGGTGTAATTATAATATCTGTCCTGGCCAACACATGCACCATGCCTTCACTATTGTTTTTACACTGTGTAAAATCACATATTCCATGCAAATAATGGCTGTAAACTACACTGAGCATCATCTCTTTTATGATGTTACAACATGTCAGTTGTAGCGTACTTTGGGACTAACATTAAGTTGTAATCCTTTCCTGTGGGTTGCATGTAGTAATGTTTGTACAGAGTGTTTCTGTGGGGTGTGAAAACAAGTTGTGGTTTGTCACATTTGACACATTAATCAGACAAGAGATCTTCTGTTCGGCTGTTTGTGCAGGATATCTACAGTTTCCAATGAAAAAACTAATAATGATGTTCACCATTTTTAATGATGTTTTCTGGCACACAGTCCTTGTAGAAGATTACTTCTAGAACAAATTACTCTGTGTGTTTTTTCAGAAAGCACCTCAATGACCTCATGACCCTCCTGTTCATTCAGTGCATAGGCCCCATAGCTGGGGAACACGAAACGCACCTCGTAGGGTGAGTTATGGTCAAACCGTGGGCACCAGTAAGCCAACCACAAGTGTTTAGGGATCCCTAGTAGGGCCTCATTTCCCTGCTGTATGGTGGCCCCGGAGACAGTCACCCCACTTATCATGTAGGACTGCCTTCCACGGCAGACTTTGTTAAGCCGTTGGCACACATCTAAATAGGTGCTCCAGGTCTCATCCTGGATATCAGTGATCTTAAAACAGGTAATTAGTTAACTGGGTCGGCCTGGTGTTGGTCAGGGTTGAGCAGGCCTTGGGAGTACTCCAAAGCATCTGAGTAGTCTTCCAGCACAGCCTGGCTCTCCTGGATCAGAGGCTCCAGGTCACCACTAGAGGGTAATATCTTCATATTCCCACCCTCATCCAAAGATGCCAGCTGTGGGGTGATTGGATGAGAAAAGAAGAGGTGTGAAGATGTGTTCAGTTACAGATAAGCTCTTTGCCCTTATTGGCCTTTAATTTACAACTGGTCCTAAGGAAATATAGCATTGTTTTATGAAAGTTGTACCACAAATAATTTAGGAATTTGAGTTTTAGAAAGTGACGGGTTATACTTTATTATGAGAGTCCTAATTTCCATCTGTTGATTCTCTATTAGGTAAAATTCATAAAAAAATCTGGTGATCTGTTGATAAGCTACTGCATGCTATGGGTTGTTCTTGAAGGCACATAGAGTAATTTTGTTAAGAAATCCATTATTCAGCTCAGTCCCATTTTGTAATTAGCATTATTTGCATTGTCCAAATTCATGAATCAAAACTGTATGACCCACTATACTATAGCTGCATTGCAAGCAGGATAACAACTCTAAAACACTTCAAGCTACATTCGGTAATCTGTCGCGCTAGCATTGATTATAAAAAAAATATATATTTAAACTGTATTCTAACAAAACAAACGGTGGAATTGGCTGAATTAAAACTGGCACTAGCAAACTATTTCCTATAGCCACCATACACTGCTTCTGTTCTTCGGCAGGGATATCAGCGAGGTGAGAGTATGAAATTTAACCTAAACAAGCTATGTGATGTTAGGTTGCTTCGCCTTTGCTGGCCCAATTTCGTGGGTGGACTTCAGAGTAATATTTGTAACTGTAGAAAATGCCGTGGTCTTAAGAAAGGTAGATGGGACGTGGGAGAGATTTGAGGCTTCACTCGTTGCCATATCTGTAAGGTTTGTTTACTGTTCCATCTCTCAACCACGTCACCAGGACGACATATAGCCTCCAGATCCCAAGATCTTCCAGATCCCAATCACAAGAAACATTGCACTCCTCCCAGCTCCCAAGTCACCGAAAAACTAAGCCTGTTCAAGGTTTTGTGATAGCTGTCTAACATTCTTTGATCCTAGCCTGCCTTCCATGTTTATGATTTAGCCTATCCTATTCTGTACCTTTGCCAGAGACTTTTTAGCATACACACTTGTATTTTGGATTTTGCCTTCAGACTGCTCCTTTTGTGCTTCTGCCATTCTTCATATTCCCCATCCTACTCTTTTATAATTGCCGCTAGTTTACATTATGTACACGGATCAGCCATAACATTATGACCACCTACCTAATATTGTGTAGGTCCCCCTTTTGCCACCAAAAAGTACTTGGTCCCCTGGGGGTACTTGGCCTGTCCATGGGGGGTACTTGAAAACACTCATGACACCATAGGCTTACTAGTGAAATTAACATGAGGGGTTACTCCAAGCAGTGCAGAATATTTTCAGGGGTACAGTAACTGAAAAAGGTTGGGAGCCACTGCCATCGTGCATCCGGGTGCCATGTGTTCTCCAGGTAAGCGACGCACAAGCACCCGGCCATCCACGTGATGTAAAAGGAAACGTGACTCATCAGACCAGGCCACCTTCTTCCATTGCTCTGTGGTTCAGTTCTGATGCTCACGTGGCCACTGTAGGCACTATCAACAGTGGACAGAGGTCCGCATGGGCATCCTGACAGGTCTGTAGCTAGGCAGTTTTAGAGATGCTCTGACCCAGTTGTCTAGCCATTACAATTTGACCCTTGTCAAAGTCGCTCCTAACGCTTGCCCATTTTTCCTGCTTCTAACACATCAACTTTGAGGACAGAATGTTCACATGCTGCCTAATATATCCCACCCACTGACAGGTGCCATAATGACGAGATAATCAGTGTTATCCACTTCACCTGTCAGTGGTCATAATGTATGGCTGGTCGGTGTATATTATTGCTATATTTTAGCAAAATTAGGATTCTTACAGCCCATTTGCCTTGTCAAAATGCCTCCAAGTTGTGCAAAGTCTTTGGTCGTCTTGCATGAACCACATTTTTGAGATCTCCCCAGGGCGGCTCGATGATATTAAGGTATGAAGACCGTGATGGCCACTCCAGAACCTTCACCTTTTTCTGCTGTAACCACTGGAGGGTCAACTTGGCCTTGTGCTTAGGGTCACTGTCGTGCTGGAAAGTCTGAGACCGTCCCGTGCACAGCTTTCGTGAAGAATGCAAATTGTCAGCCTGTATTTAGAGATAACATGCTGCATTCATCTTGCCATCAATTATCAAAAGATTCCCCGTGCCTTTAGACCTCACACAACCCCAGAACATCAGTGAGCCACCACCATGCTTCACAGTGGGGATGGTATTCTCTTCACTATAGGCCTTGTTGACCCCTCTCCAAATATAGCACTTATGGTTGTGACCGTAGAGCTCTATTTTGGTCTTGTCACTCCAAATTACATTGTGCCAGAAGCTCTTCCCCCAGAGCAGCCTGTATTTCTCCTGAGGTTAACTGTGGGTTCTTCTTTGTATCCCCAACAATTCTTCTGGCAGTTTTGGCTGAAATCTTTCTTGGTCTACCTGACCTTGGTATCAAGAGATCCCTGAATTCTCCAGTTCTTAATAAGTGATTGAACAGTACTGACTGGCATTTGCAAGGCTTTCGATATCTTTTTATATCCTTTTCCATCTTTATAAAGTTCCTTTACCTTGTTACACAGGTCTTTTGACAGTTCTTTTCTGCTCTCCATGGTTCAGTATTTATCCTGCTCATTGGATCCACGTGAGAGCTAACAAACTCATTGACTATTTATACATATACACTAATTGTAATTTAAAAGCCGGTGTGGGAAATTCTACTTTAATTGCCATTTTCATCTGTGTGTGTCACCTTGTGTGTCTGTAACAAGGCCAAACATTCAAGGGTATGTACACTTTTGTTCAGGGCCATTTGGGTGATATCTGTTATCATTATGATTTTGAAATGGGCCAAACAATTATGTGCTAATAAATGGCTTCATATGATCACTATCCTTAAATAAACGACTGTTGTTTTGCATTAAGCGTCAAAATTAAAAATCAATGCCAACATGTTCACAATTTCTGGGTATACAATTTTATGAGCACAACTGTAAGTAGTACTTCTGATTGCTGTTGTAATACACAAAGTACACATTGCCTTCGGATATTCTGGGCAAGGTTTGGGGATTAACGGCTTCACCATCGCCCCCCTTTAGCTGCTGTTGAAGCTTCTAGTTCTGTCAATTCATCCTCTGTGTATTCTGGTTAGAAGTATCTATCCATCGAAAAGAGCAGCAGCACCAGCGTTCCATACACCTTCAGTTCCAACCATCACATGAATGCATCCCGGACTTGTTGTGTCACATGTCTTCAATTATCGTTCACACCAGGTCCCTGTTTGTTAATGTGTATGTGTTTAAATGTTTCCCCTCTGCTCCCCACAGTGTGGACCATTGATGTTGTCATGTTTGATGTCGTGTGTGTTGCTGGTTAAACGTAAGTTCCTTTAGAGTGTTGTATACTGCCGTTTTGCTGCTTTAGTCAGCCATTTGCTTTTGTTGTATTTGTTGTGCTCGGTGTTTGTTTGTTTCTGAAATAAAGACTCTACACCGATTACTCCTGCCTGCACCTGGTTCCTTGCTCCCGCAACACCGCAGCTCATTACACAGTCAGACATATGGATTTTCCTTTCTCTCTCAAGCAAATAAAGTTTAACTGTCCAAGGTGAATATCAAACACAAAATAGATAACTTGCTTTCTAGCAAGCAATAATACATTTAGTTCACGTGATGTTTACACTTCCCGAAAAAACGTGAGGAGTGATATAATTGTGAACAAAACTGACCGGTAAACACAAGAAGTATCTCGTTTATTTTAAATGAGAATAATAAAGAAACTGGGGGGGTGGGCAAAGCCGGGCATTTGCCCTCCAGAAATAATTTAACCTCCAGATAGAGTTTTGTTTCCCAAAAACACTGCAAATGGTAAATGCATTGCATATGCCACCTTGTTTATAAAAAATGCCCCCTGAGTCATTTCATCCAAGAGCTGGGCCTGACAAAATTAAAGATCTCTAGCTTTTGTTGGTACATCCAGGGAATACCCATCATCTTCTTTCTGGCATTTATCTTAAATGTGTAGGCCCGAGTAGAGGGGCAGACAGAACAATACATCTAGATGTAGTCCAGACAGAAAAAGCTGGACTACCTGTGCAAACTGATTGGGCTACAGGTACCGCCTAATGCTAAACTAGAGAAGAATCATTCAGAAAGGATAAGATGAGAAAGCTTTTGACTGTGGCAACCATCTGAAAACCATTCTCTTTTTGGGGGTTGTCTTGACGTTGCCTCTCCAGTGCACATGTTGTTACTTTCATTTCCACCAAAACAGGTGACATTGATTCACAAACAGTTATGCTTTCAAACTGGACAGATTGATATCCCTGAAGTTTAATTGACTTGCTGCTACAGTATACTGTGATTTTTACGTGTTCCCTTAATTTCTTTGAGCAGTGTATTCATTATCTTTGTCTGCAGAAGGTTTCTCTGAAATGGAGACCCCATGAACACCAAGTGCAGAATGTGGTAAATGGTAAGAGAAACCCCACATGTTGGTATAAACAAAGCCTTGACCACATTGACAAAAAAAAGCCCCTTTCACTGCACAAAGAGTCAGATAAAACTTGAAGTAGTCAGTCATTCAGCAAGTCATACAGACAGGTCCACTCTTCCAGAATCTTTTTTTATCAACCCCACCATCATAATCAATAGTGATTGCTGGTAAGACGCTGATCTATTTTCAATATTTTTCTGTTACAGATTTAATATTAGTGGATTAAACTGACATTTTCCTCTAAATCTGCAAGAAATACTTTATAATGACAAAAACTGTTTTTAAATATGTGGATTTAAATATCTTATGTATTAAAATTTTTATAACAGAAATTTGTAAACAAATGAACTAATCACACACATGTAGTGTAATGAGCAGGTGTGAGAATAAAATACAATATGGCTGAAGGCCTGACCAAAACATTAAATATAATTTAATATTTTAAATAATGAAAAAATTTATAATAATGCTTGCAAGCACCACCAGTATGTGAGCGTATTGCAATTTTTCAGAAGAACATAAATATCACATTTACAGAAGTATTCAGACTCTTCGCTACAGTATTCAGACTCTTCGCTATAGTATTTAGACTCTTCAAATAGAGCTTAGATACATCTTATTTCCATTGATCATCTTTGAGATGTTCTTACCACTTGATTGGAATCCACCTGTGGTAAATTCAATAGATTGGACAGGATTTGGAAAGGCACATACCTGTCTATATAAGGTCCCACAGTAGACAATGAATTTTAGAGCAAAAACCAAGCCATGATGTCATAAGCAGGAGTAACACTGGGTTTTAACCACTGGGTCGAAACCTAAATGACTTGGAGAAGATCTGCAAAGAGGAATGGGACAAAATCCCTCCTGAGATGTGTGCAAACCTGGTGGCCAACTACAAGAAACGTCTGACCTCTGTGATTGCCAACAAGGGTTTTGCCACCAAGTACTAAGTCATATTTTGCAGAGGGGTCGAATACTTATTTCACTCATTAAAATGCAAATCAATTTATAACATTTTTGACATTTTTAACATTTTTGTTGTTATTCTGTCTCACTGTCCAAATAAACCTACCATTTTAATTATAGACTGAGCATTTCTTTGTCAGTGGACAAACGTACAAAATTAGCAGGGGATCAACAACTTTTTTCACTAACTGTAACAAGGACTGTAATTTTCCCCCTCAATGTAGACCCCCATATTACTAACAATTCATAGGCGTTCTGATGTCATTAGCGTTGTCTGTAATTTATTCCAGAAACCGGGGGCTTCACTGGATTTTAATCTCAATACAAATTCCAGTGAATATTGTTTTGATAAAGCCAAATAGCACTGAAGTATCTTAACAGGAGGTCTGAAAATGTGAGAACATCTTATTTAAGTGTAATATCCATGTCATTTTTGTTCTACATTAAGTAAAGTTTTATTAAAGACATGGTAACATTAACCCCATCCTTCCCCTCCCCAGTTCTCCAGACGACTGTGTTGACCCTGTTGGGGCTGTGGGGTGCCTGGCTCATTGGTCCATATTTGCACATACTTTTCCACTTCATAAGGGCGGACACTCTAGCAACCGTAACAATTATTGGCCAATCCCTAAATGATCCTGACTAGCAAAGATTCTTGAACCACTGGTGAATACACAGCTTTTGTATGATCTTTTCTGACTGATAATTGTATTTTGAATATCCACCAATCAGCATTCCGACCAGGTCTTTGTAATTTGATTCAGTTGTAGTCAAAATAAATAGTCCAGGCCACTTTTATGTCAGTCTTGTACTATAGGGATATAATATAAATACAATCCAGAGCTTCCACTCTTAAACTTTTAGATGCTGTCTACCTCTGTGCTCTTGAGATAGCTTTAGAACTCATTGTAAATTTAATGAAAAGGTGGGATGGGCATCTCTCTATGTACGACAAGAGAGGCAAAGTATTTCCTATTTACAAGGCTTTTGCAGAAACGTCCATCTTACAACCAGGGTTTAAACTGGGATTTGGGAAGTGGGGGTGCCCTACTTTTTACTTTCCAGTTGTATCTAAAACAGCTGGCCATTGGAAGTACGGGAACTCAGGTCCTCCTAGGTCTCATTTCGACCCTGTGTGCTTCCATCCAATTGAATCCCTGCTTACATCACAAAAAAATTAAAGCAAATAATTGTGAAATCCCTTTGAAAGCCATGTCTTCTTTTCTACACTCAATTATTACTTGATTTTCCTCTCTGACATTTTCATTAATTTCCCAATACCACGCATTTCAATCATTACAAACCATAGGACTACATTTATTTTATTATCTGATTGGAAATATTCTTGTGTTTTATTTAGCGTTGGTTAATCAGAAAAAGGCAGGAGCACTATGTTTTGAATAAAGGCTATGGTTCATATTTTTTACCCAGACAGTCCCAGTGGAACAACAACAAGCATTGACGGTCCCTGGCACAAAACATTTTGAGAATAAACGGACTCCACTATATAGCTAGGGTGTAGAAAGCATGGATCTTCTGTGGTCAACTACATAAGCCATTTTCTCCATGAGAATGCTGCCTACCACACAGGACTAACCTCTTATAATGGAACTGATGGGTATGACCGTTTTACCCCTTTGACTATCAGGCTGCTGCTTAGGTTGGGGAACATTCCCCAATCAGCTGTGAGAGGATACATGCATTGGTAATAGCTTACACATAAAAAATAAATAAAAAAATCCACAATTTACAGAGTGAATTGAACAGTTAACATGGTGTGCCACAAAGACACTGTCATTGCCACGAAAAACTCACTACCCGCAGTCCTGAATATATGCCCATCTTGACGTAGTCTGTAGAAAGCTAGCTAGACATAGGCCTGCCTATTTTGAAACATAATTTGAATTAAAATGTGACAGCATGTCCTTTCTATTTTTACTGAAACAATTTTCTTCGTACCTTTAGCCCTTTAGTATTCCACGTTTTTTCGTCTGGTGCTATAGCTAAAGGACCGAGAGGTCGAACAACAAAACTTGGAGTGGGAAGAAAGTCGAGATGACCGTTGGATTTCAAAATGTGTGGTTATCACCAACTATCATCCTCCACGCGCGATGCTCTCGCGCACTCAGTAGGTAGATCAGTAGCCTAGAATAGCGCTATTGAGTATTGTGAAACTACACTATATGAGGTGTGCGCTCGTTGTTACATGGCGTTAGAGGAAAATCTTATTTAATTTAGAATAGCGATTCATAAACGTGTGTTAAATGAAAGATCCTGGTCCGGCTCCAGAAAAAGACGGGCACACGTTATTCAAATGTGCCTATTCCCATGAAGGAGGAACTAACTCGTCAGCTTTTGTAGATAGGGGGAACAGTTCTATCAACGTACTCAGACGCAGCTTTTCCTCCACGTCATTGAATTGTCCCAGAGACTGCTGTAAAAAAAAAAAGTCGGTATGTTGTTTTCTGTAAATTGTATATATTCATTGTACAGGTGAACTGAGGTGCGTAAAGATTTAAGACATGGCTTATATGGAGGATAACAGTGCTGAGGGGATTGACTGGGGTCACAAATCAGTGTTGGGAGAAAAAAAACACAGATGTACAGAACGTAATTCAGAATTGACTGGGGCTCTTCCGGAGAACGCTCACATTGGACTTCCTAGCCCAGCACCAGACATTGTAAAATGCTCCCTAATATCTGGAGACTGTCTTTACTTCCACTATGGGTGTGATGGCCAGGATGACAGGGGCTGGGGCTGTGGCTACCGCACCCTCCAGACCATGGCCTGGTGGCTGTGCCATAGCTGGTGCCCACCATCGCCTAAGGCCAAATGCAGACCCCCACCCAGCCTTCCTGAAATCCAGCACGCCTTGGTGGCAATGGGGGACAAGCCTGCATCATTTGCTGGCTCTCGTGAGTGGATAGGGACGGTCGAAGCAAGCCTGATCCTTGACTACTACTACAATGTCCCCTGTAAAGTGGTCCATGTGCGGGGTGGAGGGATAGAACTGAATAGAGCTGCTGAGGAGCTCCATGAGCACTTCCAGAGCCAGGGGTCACCTGTCATGATGGGAGGGGACCGGGATAACTCTTCCAAGGGCATACTGGGCGTGTGCAGTCGGCCTGAGGGCCAAGGGAGCTACCTGCTGGTGATGGATCCTCACTACTACGGGCCCCCGCTGGAGCGAGCGGCACTGCAGAGGTTGGGATTGGTGTCGTGGAAAAACGTGGGGTCTCTGGATACTAGTTCCTTCTATAACCTGTGTCTGCCTCAGACTGCCAAAACATGAAAGGAAGAAAGTATGATCCAGGGTAAAACAAAAAACTCCTATGTCATGAATTATTTTCGGGACTTTTGTTTGTTGTAAATATCTGAGCAATTGTTGGTCATTGTTCGAAAAAAGTTGTTACGAATACTTTAACTGTCCTGTGCAGCTGTAGCTGGAAGTGTTAGTGGCTGAATAGAACACAGTCGCCCTCTTGTGGATGAATGCAGACTGTTCAGACTTAAAGATTTAACAGTATGTAGGATTACTAAGTAGTTCTGTGGCCATACCTAAATGTTTAAAGGGTAACACACGGAAAATTATCACTGTTTTGAGGCTAAATCTGATGTATTAGAGTGAAATGTCTGGTCTTATGTTATGTTTTTTTTAGCAGTAAATCTAGCGCCAAACAATTAATCTCTGCCATTTAAATTTGTTCAGGCACTTTTCAAAAGATGCTTCATTGCTATCTAGAGGGGGTTCTTATACCTTTTAAATGTGCTAGATGTGTTTAGTATAGTGGACTTTAGCACTTTTCCAGTGTTATTTATAAAATGTTTTGAGCAGCAGAGGTGGTTTTGTGCGTTTCCCTCTTGCAGAAACACCCGTGGCCTGCATGCCTTCCCTAAATGCCTACCGCCATTGCTGAACAGTAGCTACACACCAGGAGGTTAGGTAGTGATGGGGGACATGTGATTGTGTTTGGGTGGAATGTTACGTAGTCCTTGATGCATTTCTGCAATGATCTGGCTAATTTCAGCACCAGGATGTGTCTCGTTTACTCAAACTCAATGTGAATAGTGGGGAGAGGCTTGAACAGAGAGAGAGACGAGGAAGCAGGTGTGAAGACAGATATACATACTGTGCAAGCAGCAGAGAGCCATGCTGACAAACAAGTAACCAGCAGTCACTGGGGCGGTTTTAAAAAGTAGATTTCTGACTAAACTTAATAATTCACTGGATTGTAGTTTGACTTTCTAGATCTAGGCAACACTGAATGCAGCATATGCCTGTATGAGTCTAAACTTCGTACCTACCCCCATAATATTAATTAAGAGTTCACCGGCACCCACAACTTCTACCTGAATGCTTTGTGTTCAGTATGTTGGGGGTTGGGCAAAGGCTGAAATTGGGTGGAGATTAGAGTGACCCTTTAAACAAAGTTTGTCTACATGCCTGACAGATAAATATAAATGCACTAATTATCTGTTATTTGTTAGTCGTGGGTTTATTTTATACCAGATATTTCAATATCTTGACTTTCTTCTGTGGTGAGCAGTGCAGTCTGTCTCTGCAGTGGAGAATATAAACTGTCAAGTTGTCTTTTGTTCACATAACACTGACTTGTTCTTGTTACCCAGGAGACAACATGCAAATTAAGCTTCTGATCAAAGAACAGACAACAGGTTTTAAATAGGATATGATTGTCATACAGAGATGTTCTTTGCCACTGCAATGCTGCTATATCTGCAATCTCCGACTGAGTCTAACTTCACAGGATTTGATGCCACATCTTTATTACTTGTGAATAACACCTCACCCAAAAACAACATTCAAGTATCTACTCAATACAGAAATCAGATCATGATAAAGATATGACATTGAGGTGCGACTACTGGCACGATTGCATGGTTTTTCACTATGAGTCAGGCACACAGTCATTGTAGAAGATCTGGAAGTTCTTGTCAACGTCCATCCTTCCTTTGAGTAATTTCTCCAGGTTATTCACCGGAACCTCCATCAGGTGGTTGTTGACACGGTCGTTCATCCCGTAGGCCCCGAACACCGGGAACTTGTAGCGTACGAAATAGGGTGCATTCTGGTCGTAGTCGGTGCAGCAGTAGGCCGACCACATGTACTCGGGGATGGCAACACGGTCCACGTTGTTGCGACGGATCATGTTCCCCGAGGTCGTGACCCCGGTGACCACATAGGCTTTGCCACGGCAGTAGTTGTTGAGACGCTTGCGGATGAGGTCCTTGTGCTCGGCCCATGGGCCGATGTTGAACTCTCGGACCTGTGGCGAGGGAACCAAAAGCGGTTATCTCCCATGCTCTTAAATGACTTAAGGTGGACAAAGGTAGACGTACCAAACCGTAGCCGACCTACCTGGGGAACCACGTTGGTCAGGGTGTAGGTGGCGGCTTTGTCCAAGGGGTCGGCCTGGTGCTCGTCAGGGTTGAGGTGGCCGCGCTCGTACTGGACCACGTCAGCATAGTCCTCCAGCACGGCCTGGCTGTCCTCAAAGTTCATGTGCATCTGAGAGGAGGACTGGGGGAACGGCTCCATGTTGCTCGTGCCCTTCTCTGATCCCAACTATATGGAGGGAGAGAGGAGAGGGGGAAGGTGGGGGGGATAGGGGGGAGGGAGAGGGCCAGGTGGGGGGGAGGGAGGGATAGAGGGGAGGGATGCATTAGTGGTTCCCAACCTTTTTCAGTTACTGTACCACCAACAGAATTTTGCTCTGCTCGGAGTAACCCTGAAGTACCCCCTCATGTCAATTTCACTCGTAAGCCGATGGTGTTGTGGGTTTTCTCAATGTACCCCCTGTGGAGAGGCCATGTACCCCCAGGGGTCCTAGTACCCCAGGTTGGGAACCACTGCATTACACTATATCATTTAAATGGACATTCGTTTTGTGACGACAGTGTACAAATACATTGACACAGCAGAGCACAATGCAATATTACATCCCCACTAATTTGAAGCCTGGCATACTTGGGCCTATGTCTGTATTATGGCCCGCTGTTTTGGCAGCCTGATAGACACATAGAGTGAGATGGAGACTTTGATGTCAGGGTGAAAGGTGGAAAAGTCGGGGGAAGAGAGACGTATTGCGGAAACAAGGATGTTGTTGAAACGGGAAAGTGTTGTATCACACACAACTAGATTAAAATGTTATTGTGGTACCATTCTAACTGCCCACAAACCTGCTTATCTCCAACTTCTCATTGTAGCCAGAGCAGTAATATTGTCCTGCAGAACTCTGCTTTAGTGAATGGGTGTGTCCGTTGTCAGTGTCTGTGAGAGAACCTTTGTCAAACCATTTTTTCAAATGACAATCATGTTGCTGTTTAGTGCATGTAAACACCTATGTTAAAGTTAACCTAAGATATACAACCAATGAACACCAGGCACATATCGCAGGGTTGCGAACACTAACAAAATAACACACACAAACTAAGAGGCAGAGCAGACCGACTCTCACACACACCTCCACACTTTCACACTTATTAGCCACTTACCTGCGGCTCAAACATCCAGGGAAAATCCACCCTCTTCTCCCCATCAGACTTCTTGAAGATGTAGGCCGAGTAGAGGGGGATGTGTTTGTGGGGGTCGTAGAGGGTGACGAAGCATGGCTTGTCCTCGTAACGCTGGCAGATCTTTTTCAGGGGGCTGCTGAATTGGTAGCCCCGCGGCGGGGTGCCCATGTACAAGGAGTCCTTACAGCGCTCCACGTGGTTGAAGTCCTCCACCACGCCAGCCCGGGACCCCCGCAGACAACACAGTAGGACAGCCAGAGACAGACAAGAGGGGATTGATTGGTGTCTCATGGTGACCATTGAAGCTAGTCTGCCTGTCTGTCTGCCTGTCTGTCTGTCTGTCTGTCTGTCTCTGTCTGTCTTGACTGTGTGCCTGGTCTCTCTTTCAGTTGCCTCACGATGATCCCGTTTCTCCCTCTGCCCTTCACACTACTGTAGCTGCTCTGTTTCAGCCTCTCGCTTTTTCCCTTGTATTCCTTATTATGTTTCATACATGTCGACAGTAAGTCTCTCTGGGTCAGCCCATCTCTACTCCCTATTTCAGAGCCCTTTTACATCTATTCAAAGTGGCGAGCCATGATAGCAAAGTGAGAAGCAGTATAAATGTATGTTATCAGTTTTTAGCTTCCAAAATGGCTACTTAGAACTACACCCATCAACAGGTCAAGCACTGGTTAGATGTCTTATAATATGTCATTTGTAAGCCTATTTAATGATTTCCTATCTTCTCCTTCATGCTTTCTGGAGCAGAACAAAGCTTTGTTTAGATTAAAATGTAGACTTCAAGAACAGTCTGAGACAATATGCAGACCTAACATTGTCATGTTTTACATCACCGACTTGATATGGATTTTGCTGCTGGAATTATTATTATGGGCTTCCAGTAAATATGCTTATGGATGTGTAGAAAATGAATGATGCATTGGGAAATTATTTGCAATGACTCTATTTCTACCCATTACAGTGTTATTATTTTGGACCTGTTTGTTCTTTCACACATTTAGTGTGAGGGGAGTGGGAGGTTTTAATCATATATTTTCATATCTGCTGTGTGTGTGACTACAACTGCACTTTAAAAATGAATATTGATGAATACATGTTATAATTTTTTTTTTACAGTTCATTAACAGCCACCCACAGTATGTGCCAACTGAATATCACTCTGAATAAGTGGCATTGCTAATAAGTCATAGAAAAATAAATGTTTTGACCAACACTCAAGTAGTATTGTAAGTTGTAATGAGTCATCCTACTTTTGGAATTTGTAAACTTTATTCAATCAGATTTAGATTGCAATGGAAAAAACATACATCGAATACATACATGGGTTTTGTGAATCGAGAAAATAAATTTTTTGAAGACTGCTGGTGTTTAGCAGGAAGTGACATTTTTATTTCAGGTAATGTGGTTTGGGGATAATTGATGCTCACAGTTGATCAGAGGTACTCATTCAGTTGAACTCCTCAATCTTTCACCACTTTCCTTTCCAATGAAGCATAAATGCCTGGAAAAACATGTAAAACTGAATTATAACTCAAACTAATTTTTAACATACATTTTACCACACTGTTCAAGCTCTGTCTAGGTCCTTGGACCACTCAAGGACCCTCAAGGACTTAGCTCAACATTGCTTCATTTATCTTCCTTCCCTATTTGTACTCTAACTCAGACCCATGCAGTGCATAGATGTTTGGGGTGCTTGAAGGTTGAGGTAGGCTCCAAAAGGCATGTTGGGTGTTATTAAAGCTGTGTTTTAGGGTTGACAATACAGTAGCAAGGGGCCATTTGTATACAAGATATTGTAATTGATTTGATACATTGTACACGGTCAGATAAATCATTTTGAAACCAGCCTACAGTCTTCTGAGAGCCCTAGATTGTGGAGTCCATAAATTAGGATGGGACTGTTTGTCCGAGTCGAAGACTAACTAAATTAGGCCCATGGGGGGAGTGCCCAGCTAAATTAATACAAACAGCTGAATAATACCGCTTTTGGGGTCAAGCTTGTTGCACCTTTTGAAACAAATATAATCTATATGGATCAAACTCTGAACAAATGACAACAAAATGTGAAAAGGGGGGTGTAGACTTTCTGTAGGCACTGTAAATCAGAAATGTTCCATATTGTTTTCTTGCTGAATGTAGCCCACTTAATGCAAAGCCGAAGGAGGCTGGACACAGTCGTCCATAAAGATCTGGAAATTCTTGTCCACAAAAGGGGACCTCTGAAGGAACTCCTCCAATTTCTTGACGGACAGCTCCAGGACCTGATGGATGAACAATTGAATGGAGGAGATTGACTGAATTAGATTTCAGTTATGCTCAGCAACTTTCACTTCATGGGATTATTTGACACATTTCCCAAAAACCTGATACCAGGTATAACATATTATGCTAATAATATAAAAAAAAAAAATGTATACCAAATTAAATATTTTAGTAAATGACAACAATTACACTAGATTTACCTGGTTGTTCTCATTCTCGTTGAGGCCATAGTGGGCAAAGGCTGGGAACTTGTAGCGCTCGCCAAAGGGTGCGTTGTGGTCTTAGTCAGTGCAGCAGTAGGCCGACCACAGGTACTTGGGAACCGCCACGCGGTCAATGTTATGGCGCCGGATCATGTTCCCGGATGTGACGATGCCGGTGACCACGTAGGCGGTTCCGCGGCAGTAGTTGTTAAGGCGCCTGCGGACGATGTGCTCCTGAACCTTCCAGACACCGGTGCTGAATTCTCTGACCTTAAAGACCGGCGGGCGATGTGATTCCATACAAATGTGACGTTTAAGTAGAAAAACTTAAAAAGGGTTTAACAGCATGAACAAAATGGCTGACCTGAGGCACCACGTTGGTCAGGGTGTAGGTGGAGGCCTTGTCGTCTGGGTCGGCCTGGTGCTCGTCAGGGTTGAGGTGGCCACGCTCATAGAAGACGGCATTGGTGTAGTCATCCAGCACCGCCTGGGCGTCCTCAAAGTTCCTGTGCATGTAGCCACGCGGGAAGGCCTGCATGTCTCCGGTGTCAGACATTGTGGATAGCTGGGTGGGAGATGAAGAAACAACAGTACAGGAGGACAGACAGACAGGTGAGCATTCTATTACACTCTGTGGCATGTAAAAAATGCTCATCAGGCCCGGTGGACCTGGATTTTGGTTGAAGATGACAAGATGAAAACATCTACTTGACTTTGAAAGAGTGTTCATTATTGGGTCTCTGACAATGACCCCAGCCACAGGGCATGAGGTCACTGAATGGTTTGATGAGTATGAAAATTAATAGAATGATATGCTATGGCCTTCACAACAACCAGGTCTTAACCCAGTTGAACATCTATGGGAGATTGTAGACCAACGTGTTGGACAGCTCTCCACCACCATCATCAAACACCAAATGAGGGAATATATTTTGGAAGAATGGTGTTCCATCCCTCCAGTAGGGTCACAGAGACCCGTAGAATCTGTCAAGGCGAATTGAAGCGGTTCTGGTGGCTTTTGGTTCAGCACCCTACTGAGACACTTTGTGTTGTTTTTCCTTTAGTTTGCTACCCTTTTGTACATTGTGATATGCATAGGAGGTTAATTACATGGTAACAAAGCTTCCTGTACAAAGGAGATAGGATGACATAAATAACCCTAATTGGTCTCTTAAGTCGCTCTGGATAAGAGCGCATACGATATGACAGTGCCACACACAGACAAAATAATCAAATATTACTCTAGTAAATAATGGACAGTGTTCTATTGACTTTTAATTGACGCAAAGAGTCATGTTATTGTCACACTTAACAGCTCTGAAGCTGCAGAGGGTAAGAAAAATGACAATTTCACTGGAGAGTTGTTATTACACCAAAACAGTTGCTTCGGGTTACCTGTGGTTCGTACATCCAGGGCACGTCCACCCTCTTCTCCCCATCGGAGCGTTTGAAGACGTAGGCTGAGTAGACAGGGACATGGTTAGTGGTGTCATACAGTGTCACATACCGCGCCTTGCTGTTGTAGCGCTGGCAGATCTTCTGGAGCGAGTGGTTCTCCAGGCCCACGGGGGGAGTGCCCATGTACAGGAACGCCCTGCACTCCGAAGGGAGCTCCTTCTCCACAGACCCCCGAGCGGCCGTCATCACATTGGTGACCAGCAGGAAGCCCTGTGCCCAGAGTGAGGCCATGATGGCTTAGCAAAGAGGTCACAGTGTATGGATGGACCAGACCTGTCCAAATTAAAAGGAGGAATAGCCGAGTCTGTGTTGAGGTGTCTGTCTTGTTGCTCTGTCCCTTGACCTACAGTATATCTGTCTGTGCACCTGCCCTGAGATCTTGGTGCTCGCAGTTCTGAAAGAAAGAGGCACACCTGTGTATCAGCTTCAGCTCTCCCTAATCTGGCTTTAGCATGCAAAGCCATGCACAACTTAGCTCTCTCAGCTGAGTTATCTGTATTCTAGTGAAGCAGTCGATGCTAGCCTGGTTTCAAGTATGTTTGTGTTATATTGCCTCCTGTGTTTAATTTGGCATGATGATGTCCATAAAAATTGTCATTAAAGCACAAAGTGGTCTTGGACCAGGCTAGACCATTGATATCCCAACCTGAAATTATATTCCAGACATCCTGCTCTCATAACCTCCTATGGAAGCCAGATCAATAAGATTTTAATGAGGATTGTGTTCACCGACAATGTTTTCTGGAAGTATTCCTGAGTCCGTGTTATGATTTCCATTACAGTATCATTCCTATATGTGATGCAGTGCCGTCTGAGGGCCCGAAGATCACGGGCATCCAGTATAGTTTTCCAGCCTTGACCCTTATGCACAAGAGATTGTTCCAGATTCTCTGAATCTTTGGATGATATTATGCACTGTAGATGATGATAACTTCAAACTCTTTGCAATTTTTCTCTGAGAAACTCCTGTCTGATATTGCTCCACAATTTTTTGCCGCAGCATTGGGGAAATTGGTGAACCTCTGCCCATCTTGACTTCTGAGAGACACTGCCACTCTGAGAGGCTCTTTTTATACCCAATCATGTTGCCAATTGACATAATAAGTTGCATATTGGTCCTCCAGCTGTTCCTTATCTGTACATTTAACTTTTCCGTCCTCTTATTGCTACCTGTCCCAACTTTTTTGGAATGTGTAGCTCTCATGAAATCCAAAATGAGCCAATATTTGGCATGACATTACAAAATGTCTCACTTTCAACATTCAATATGTTATCTATATTCTATTGTGAATTAATAATATAGTTTGTAAATTATTCCATTCCTTTTTTACTCACTTACTTTGTACAGTGTCCCAACTTTTTTGGAATCAGGTTTGTAGGAAAACCTGCAAAATCGGCAGTGTTTCAAATACTTGTTCTATTTACATTGCCGTTATTTTTAAGAATTTTAAACAAAAATCCTTTCAGGAAAAAAAACTGCCTTCCAGGAGACTTTGCAATATAAAAGTCTATATAACACTGTACATTTTCAACAGTACAATATAACAGCAATATAACACTGTACATTTTCAGAACAACCCACATTAAAGAAACATCTCAATGTTCAACTTAACAACTCATCATTTATATATACTTTTTAACAGGATAAAGACAACTTAGGACTGAGAGTAGACCATCTGAAACCTGGACTGCCCATGGGGATAATTCTGCCGCAGCAGAAGGGTTAGTCAGTTTACAAGTCTAAGCGTATAGGTGCCCCCCTATCTCTAGAAGGGTAACGGCGGTCAACCTGATGCTCAACAACTCCTGTAGGCCTTGGCATTGCAAGTTAAGCTTTGGTGACGGCAATATGATTTTAATGAGGATTTGACCATTGCCAAGGCTAAACAGGTTTTCCAACGAGTAAGAATAACATTAAGAAAGAACTGAATTAACAAAGCTGGTCTGAAACCTCCTGAGGACAGTTTCTCTTTAGAATGAACATTTCCTGTCACTTCCTGTCACAGAGAACTAGAGGTTTGTACCATAGCCAACAGAAAAACAAACAACTTAGCTCGCTCTGCGTTGATCAGCTTCTGTCACTTAAGTTGTGACATTTCTATTTTTACATGTTTGTGGTTACATGTGGTAGGTTTACAGTTTCTTACCAGCAGAAATGATTTTAGGTTCTGTATGAATATTTGGCCACCTACATTAACAACAGAAATGTAATAGGAAATTGTACACATTCAGCTCATTAGACTATGCGTGTGTCTATCCTCTCATAACTGTACCTTTCTGTTTGTGGTAGCTACCACTGCAATAAAAATTATATTTGATTTGAAATATTGAACTGGCCCCCTCGTTGCTCTTTAGCATCTCCTTATGTCAGCCTGGGTGCCTTTGAGCTCAACTGAGGTAGAATGCCGGAGATAGTTTAGAATTCATGTCTAGAGTTCCCGGCAGAGCAAGCACATTGATAAAAATCTGATATAATTCGGAAGACCCATCTCGATTTTGCTGGGAGTTGCTGCAATGTTGAAGGGCCTTAATCATGTCACGAAGTTGGAAATAAAAATTGGGTAAATGTAAATGCAGTATCTCACAAAAATGAGAACACCCCTCACATTTCTGCAAATATTTGATGATGACTTTTCATGTGACAACACTGAAGAAATGACACTTTGCTACAATGTAAAGTAGTGAGTGTACAACTTGTATAACAGTGTAAATTTGCTGTCCCCTCAAAATAACTTAACACACAGCCATTAATGTCTAAACCGCTGACAACAAAAGTGAGTACACCCCTAAGTGTCAAAATGTTTGTTTGTGAGGCTTTAATATCTCTATGTTTAAGCCGCAAAAGTCTATTGAGTTGCACGTATCTGATCAATACATGTCTGTTAGGACAGTGGTAAAAAACTGGCATAAGTACAAATGACACCGACCAATAAAATTCCATTAGTATCCATAGATTGATGAGAGCAGCAGTAGTATGAATTTAATTGTATATAAAGAAATTTGGGTTGTCGTTTTTGCGTCACAAACACCAGTATGCAGTTGTTTAAAGTTCACAGAACCTGTAAGCTCAGTTGCTGTCTTTGGCTGTGGAATGCACTCTCCTCCAAGAGCATAATGTCCTGGAAAATGTACTTTGTGAAAAAGCAAGCAGTGTGATAAAAATGACTTGGCGAAATGTACATCAAACGACACATCCTGAGTTCCTGTGATGAGGCAAAGTCTCCTGGAAGGCAGTTTTTTTTCCTGAAAGGATTTTTGTTAAAAATTCTTAAAAATAACGGCAATGTAAATAGACACAGCATTATTGGGAATTATAAAGGATACACAACAAATTCATGGACTGTGTCATGATTCCACCTAGGACCCCGTCTTTCTTTGTCGCCGATCTTCTAGCTGTCATCATCCCATCTACACATCAATGCATCCCCGGACTGTCTTATCATGCACTCCTGTTCCCACATCCCTAATTCCCCGTTCTTCTTCCTCCAAACACAGATAGTGGAGTTTAGACTCATCACACCACATGACTTTCTCCCATTCCTTCTCTGGATCATCCAGAAGGTCATTGGCAAACTTCAGATGGGCCTGGATATGCGCTAGCTTGAGCAAGGGGACCTTGCATGCGCTGCAGGATTTTAATCCATGACGGCGTAGTGTGTTACTAATGGTTTTCTTTGAGACTGTGGTCCCAGCTCTCTTCAGGTCATTGACCAGGTCCTGCCGTGTAGTTCTGGGCTGATCCCTCACCTTCCTCATGTCCTGTAGCCCATCATTGTTTTAGATTCCGTCTCTCACAGTTGAAGTGTACCTATGATAAAAATGACACACCTCTACATACTTTGTAAGTACAAACCCGATTCCAAAGTAGTAGGGACACTGTACAATTGTGAATAAAAACAGAATGCAATGATGTGGAAGTTTCAAATTTCCACATTTTATTCAGAATACAACATAGATGACATATCAAATGTTTAAACTGAGAAAATATATCACTTTAAGGGAAAAATAAGTTGATTTAAAATTTCATGGCATCAACACATTGCAAAAAAGTTGGGACAAGGCCATGTTCACCACTGTGTGGCATCCCCTCTTCTTTTTATAACAGACTGCAAACGTCTGGGGACTGAGGAGACAAGTTGCTCAAGTTTATGAATAGGAATGTTGTCCCAATCTTGTCAAATACAGGCTTCTAGTTGCTCAACTGTCTTAGGTCTTCTTTATCGCACCTTCCTCTTTATGATGCGCCAAATGTTTTCTATGGGTGAAAGATCTGGACTGCAGGCTGGCCATTTCAGTACCCGGATCCTTCTTCTATGCAGCCATGACATTGTAATTGATGCAGTATGTGGTCTGGCATTGTTATGTTGGAAAATGCAAGGTCTTCCCTGAAAGAGACGACGTCTGGATGGGAGCATATGTTGTTCTAGATCTTGGATGTAACTGTCAGCATTGATGGTGCCTTTCCAGATGTGTAGGCTGCCCATGCCACACGCACTCATGCAACCCCATACCATCAGAGATGCAGGCTTCTGAACTGAGTGCTGATAACAACTTGAGTTGTCCTTGTCCTCTTTAGTCAGGATGACATGGCGTCCCAGTTTTCCAAAATTAACTTCAAATTTTGATTTGTCTGACCACAGAACACTTTTCCACTTTGCCACAGTCCATTTTAAATGATCCTTGGCCCAGAGAAAACGCTTGCGTTTCTGGATCCTGTTTAGATACGGCTTCTTTTTTGACCTATAGAGTTTGCCAGCAACGGCGAATGGCACGGTGGATTGTGTTCACCAACAATGTTTTCTGGAAGTATTCCTGAGTCCGTGTTGTGATTTCCATTACAGTATCATTCCTATATGTGATGCAGTGCCGTCTGAGGGCCCGAAGATCACGGGCATCCAGTATAGTTTTCCAGCCTTGACCCTTATGCACAAGAGATTGTTCCAGATTCTCTGAATCTTTGGATGATATTATGCACTGTAGATGATGATAACTTCAAACTCTTTGCAATTTTTCTCTGAGAAACTCCTGTCTGATATTGCTCCACAATTTTTTGCCGCAGCATTGGGGGAATTGGTGAACCTCTGCCCATCTTGACTTCTGAGAGACACTGCCACTCTGAGAGGCTCTTTTTATACCCAATCATGTTGCCAATTGACATAATAAGTTGCAAATTGGTCCTCCAGCTGTTCCTTATCTGTACATTTAACTTTTCCGGCCTCTTATTGCTACCTGTCCCAACTTTTTTGGAATGTGTAGCTCTCATGAAATCCAAAATGAGCCAATATTTGGCATGACATTACAAAATGTCTCACTTTCAACATTCGATATGTTATCTATATTCTATTGTGAAATAATAATAAGTTTGAGATTTGTAAATTATTCCATTCCTTTTTTACTCACTTACTTTGTACAGTGTCCCAACTTTTTTGGAATCAGGTTTGTAGGAAAACCTGCTAAATCGGCAGTGTATCAAATACTTGTTCTCCCCACTGTACATTTTCAGAACAACCCACATTATAGAAACATCTCAATGTTCAACTTAACAACTCATCATTTATATATACTTTTTAACAGGATAAAGACAACTGAGGAATGAGAGTAGACCATCTGAAACCTGGACTGCCCATGGGGATAATTCTGCCCCAGCAGAAGGTTTAGTCAGTTTACAAGTCTAAGCGTATAGGTGCCCACCTATCTCTAGAAGGGTAACGGCGGTCAACCTGATGCTCAACAACTCCTGTAGGCCTTGGCATTGCAGGTTAAGCTTTGGTGACGGCGTGCACCGTACCCCTGTAGGACAGTAGGAAGCTATTCAAGGGTTGGTGGAGTGTTCCATGACCTTGATGCTTTTAAGGCATGTTTCATCGTTTGTACAAATCTCTCTGCCAACACACTAGTCGATGGATGGTTAGGAGCGGATTTGATGTGCTGAACTCCATTCATCAGTAGGAATGTGGCCATTGCTTGGGACACAAACTGTGGTCCGTTGTCACTCACAAGTTGACGTGGTGATCCTAACCGGCTAAACACATCTCCAAGCTTCTCAATGGCCTTCTCTGCAGTTGTAGACTTCATCATGGCAACCTGTGGCCATTTGCTATGAGCATCAATGACCATGCAACATCAAATCGGTCATCAAATTGGCCTGCAAAGTCAACATGAATGCTTTGCCAGGCTTCCTCTGGCCAATCCCATGGATGAAGAGGAGGAAGTTAGGGTACATTTCAAACATTCCGACAGGATTAACATGTTTTTGCTTTCTCTTTAATGTTTCCATTCTGTCCAGGCCACCAGAAGTAGCTATTTGCTTCCTGGCTTGTTCAATGTTCTCATTGCAAATGCAATTGGACTCTCTTCACCCTACTCCCACACCATAGGGAATCACAAGCTAGCTGGATGGACAATGATGGGTGTGTCAGTGCCTCACTGGGAAAGTGAGGCACTGAATGTTAGTCAGGCACAGACCTTGATGCTGTTTGGTAGTAACACATGTTGATAGTTTCGTTGGTTCTGGTATTGTTTGGGTTTCGCTGACAGTTTTGCTCCTGGATACTTAGTTGGTGACCCCTGACTACAAAGGTGGTTGCGTGGTTCGTGCCCCATGTGCTGGTGTAATGAATTGGATTTGTCATCATTTACAGACTGCAGACATTACGTTAAACTAGTTCCAGAATGAATCATTTTCTCTTCTGTTCAGTCTTGACTGCAGAAATGGCTAGGTAATGTCATCAGCTACAGCAGGTCTGAGATTATTGTTTTACTGTTGTGCTTCCTTATCAAAATAACACTGATAGGGATTTAACTATGTGACTGTCAATAAACTGCTACCAATATCTCTGTCCTAGCCAACACATACCAAGCCTTCACTATTGTTTTTACACTATGTAAATCCCATATTCCATGCAAATAACGTCTGTAAACTACATTGAGCATCATCTTTTTTATGATGTTACAACATTTCAGTTGTATCTTACTATGGGACTAACATTAAGTTGTAGTCCCATAATGGTGCATGCAGTGCTGTTTACAGTGTTTCTGTGAGGTGTGAAGAACAATTTTGTGGTTTGTCACATGACATAAAACAGACAAGAGATTTTTCTTATTTCTCTATTCGGTTGTTTGTACAGGACAGCAATCGACATGTACAGTTTTAGAAAAAAACTGACAAACACACATACATTTTTCTAAATGTGTTTTCTGACACACAGTCCTTGTAGAAGATAGACAAATTACTCTCTGTGTCCATTTGTTTTTTCAGAATGCCCTCCAGTATCTTTATAGGCACCTCAGTGACCTCATGACCCTCCTGTTCATTCAGTGCATAGGCACCATAGCTGGGGAACATGAAACGCACCTCATAGGGTGAGTTATGGTCAAACCGTGGGCAGCAGTAAGCCAACCTCATGTGTTTAGGGATCCCTAGTCGGGCCTCATTTCCCCACTGTATGGTGGCCCCGGAGACAGTCACCCCACTTATCATGTAGGACTGCTTTCCACGGCAGAAGTTGTTAAGCCGGTGGCGCACAACATCTAAATAGGTGCTCCAGGTCTCATCCAAGAAGTTAGTGATCTTAAAACAGGACATTAGACAAAGAATTATGTACTTACTATGATTATAACATGTACAACGACCTTCAAACATTGAAAGTGAGTTTCTGGTAAAATGGCTGACCTGAGGCACCACATTGGTCAGGGTGTAGGTGGAGGCCTTGTCTTCTGGGTCGGCCTGGTGCTGGTCTGGGTTGAGCAGGCCTCGGGAGTACTCCACAGCATCGGAGTAGTCGTCCAGCACGGCCTGGCTCTCCTGGATCAGAGGCTCCAGGTCACCACTAGAGGGCAGTATCTTCATATTCCCACCCTCATCCAAAGATGCCAGCTGTGGGGTGATTGGATGAGAAAAGAAGAGGTGTGAAGATGTGTTCAGTTACAGATAAGCTCTTTGCCCTTATTGGCCTTTAATTTACAACTGGTCCTAAGGAAATATAGCATTGCTTTATGAAAGTTGTACCACAGATAATATAGGAATTTGAGTTTTAGAAACTGACAGGTTATACTTTATTATGAGAGTCCTAATTTCCACCTGTTGATGCTCTATAGGTAACAATATTAACAAACTTTCAACAAAGTGTCTGTTGATAAGCTACTGCATGCTATGGTTAGGTTTAGGTTTAGAATAAAGTAGGTAATCCATAGAGCATCCACAGACACACCTTTGGAACTCTCAAGTGTAAAATTTTTGTCACAGTTCTCATGTTTGAGGTATATTATTTATATTTTCCATTAAAATAAGTACTTTAGATATGTTTTAATGGGCTCAATATACTATTTGAATGTCTGAATATAGTCTATATTTCACACAATGCTTCTCTTTCGTTCAGCCATGGCATTCATGCATGCAGAAATGTAGGCCAATGGGTTGGATTGGCAGTTGGCGCCAGTAGTAAGAGTGCGCGCTGCGGCGCGCTTTGTGTGCGTGATGCGTATGCTTGTGGTTTGAGTGCAGCGTGATAAACAACGGCAGTAGAGCTGGAGAAGCACGACAACAGAACGTTGTTTGCACAGAGTGACAGTTCTACTCTTTGATGAAATGGGTACAACCTAGAAGAGAGAAACTGAAACTGGTATCAATCCTACTGACGTTAGACTCAATCTTCAAAAACGAGACGTTGTATCTGTATTGTTAGAAATCAGCCTTTCGTATAGTGGTTGAAATAACGATCGCATACCCAGTCGTCAAGGGAGAGAGTAATTCAATTATTTATTGCAGTATTTGATAGTCTATTGTTCATGATTTTACTGACTAAATTCTCGATCTTACAAACTCTAGCTCATCTCAAAGAAACCTTCGGTTGTCCACTACTTTATAGACATCCCAAACAGAATACACATAAGCCCATTGGCTATTTACTGTCATGCTTTAAATGAACTTGACTTCCTGTGTACTGATAAACAGATGGTCTTTTGTTATCTAAACATAAACAAGCATACATTCATATACTTCAACACTCCCCCTCTTTCAAACATTTAAAGAAAAACATTACACATTTGATAAAACATTAAAAGTACAATTCAATTCCTAATGAAAAGAAAAGGCCCATACACTTAAGTTACAAATGACTAAGACGAAACAACAAAAAAGAGAAATACACAACAAGAAACTTGCTCCCTGGTACACAGACAATACTAGAGCCTCCAGAAAATTCAAGCGAAAGTGGCGCTCCACCAAGTTGGAAGTATTTAGACTAGCCTGCATAGACAGTACACTACAATACCGAAAATCACTCACGTCTGCTCGATCAGCTTACTTCTCCAACCTGATTGAGGTGAAAAAAAACAATCCAAAATTTCTCTTTGATACAGTTGCAAAGTTAACAAAAAAGCAAAGCTTAGCAAGTGAAGTGGGTCTTCACTTTAGTTGTAATGAATACATGAACTACTTTGATGAAAAGATCGTCACCATTAGAAAACAAATAACTGACTCCTTAAATAGTAATGGTCCTCATAATCTCAGTTGTCCTAAAAATGTCCTGAACCTCCTGGGCCAGGTGTCAATGGGGACACTTGAATTTTTTGATACCGTATCGCTCAACATATTTACTAAATTTGTAATGAGTTGCTGTTGTAAAAAGGGCTTTATAAATACATTTGATTGAAATGTTATCAATGTGCAACAAGGTAGCTTGTGCAAAGGAATTATAAACCATATAACCTATTAACAAATGTGTCTAACATAGCTAACAGCTCTCAAATTTGACTTTACCTTAGTACCATCACACAGGTCTGTGGAATTGGCAATAAAGTCCTGTTTCATGGAACATATCCGACTAGGAAAATGTTTGCCCTCTAGGGGATAAGCTGCGCAACAAAATTATAGGAGTGAAAAACTCTAGCCCGTGTTTCAGTGGTTTACCTGCTATCTACAGCACCAAAATCTAGCATTTTCACAAGACAATGGCCAAACTACCTATTGACAAACACAAACATTGTCTTGATTAATCTCCTACATTTTAGGGAATTCACAAACTCTATCCCAAAACAGAATATGTTTGTGTTGGTAAAATTACCCCAGATGAGACCAGTATGAATCCAATTTTAATCCTTAGCAATAGATACCCTGATTTAATGGGAAACAATGGTTGGGCCATCCCAGGTGGTCTGTCCTCCTTCCTGGAGCCCCTAGCTTCACCCATTTATGGTGAGCCATTAAAAAGGTCACATTTTTGTTTAATGTGAATTAAATTTAAATTCCCACACATACAAAATCTGAAGTCTGTAGTAAGATATGTTATTCTATCAATTTAGCCGATATCTTTCTTTAACTGAAGATTTGGAAAATCCTTAAAATTATGATTTTGACAGAAAACAGATTCGTTCATTAGTAAATGTACCATTTTAGAATTTAAATTCCATTAACAAGTATCAGGAGTTAGTTTTAAGACACAAAGATTATCCCAGTTACCATTGTAAATACAATCAAAGAGAAACTATATTATTTAACCAAACTCAATTCAGCATTTAAAATACAACATCTAATTTATTGGAGAGTAAACTCACTTTAGCTGTATTACCCTGTTTTGTAGGCTATGACCATATTGGATTCAAATTCAGTCCTCATGGGACAAAGCGTTTCGTTAACGTTAAAGACTATCACCATGTGGATTCTTTATTCTACCACTTATACGATATACAAGGAGAGAGACAACAATATTTAACCTTTTGTAAGAAAACCATGAGACTATTTTACCAGATTAGAAATGTATAATTGTACCAAATTCTAATTTATCACTCTGTTTAAATTTACCCATGTGTGCTAGCTAACAGCTCATCACACGAATGCACATTATCTTGGGCCTGGTAAAGGCCCAACCACATTGTCGTAAGACCCCCCTTGAGGCCTTACGAATTAAAACATTATCAAAGCAAAAAATGCATTGACTCAAATTACATCTAACATGACAAAGCACAACAAAACAGGTTATTTCTTGAATACCCATTAAAACATGTTCAAGCATGATAGGATATAACAGGCTCTCATAAATGCCTATTAAAACATGCTATTTACCATCAAAGTGCTTTTCAAACCACATGTAATATGCAATATTCAATTAAATAAACCTGACAAAGTACAGAGGAAAGTGATCAGGTTTCCTTGATTAATACCAGCTTCTTTTAAAGGTTGGGTACGATTCATTTTTGGAAATAAACATTTAAGAACTCTGAAACAATAATGATAGCCAACGTCAGTTCCTAGTATCGTCCATGATTCCAGGATCCCATAAGAGAGACTCCATCTTGAGACTACTGTCGGTTGGCCAGGTGGTCAAACAGAATTAATCTTCATCCATTTTGAATGTCTCCTTGGTCTCCTTTCCCACCTTTCGACCTTTGTCCTTTCTCAGCCATCTTAACTTTCCTTTGTCTTCTCTCTTCATGTGGACCACACTCTCCATCTGTCCATATACAGCTTTCTGAGAATCTAACTTGTTTAGCCAGAAAACATTATTTTTATTTTGACTCCAGGCATCGTTGTTAATGATCGTTTTCGTTCTTGATGGGGTCCTATTCGTGCCATTATATTTAAACATGAACGCATCATGCCAGAGGCTGCAGTCCTCCTCCTGTCATATTTTTAAACCGGGAAACTTCCGCTCCACCAACGGGTACTCTATACCCTGCTCCAGACAGAACTTGCTGTGAAAGGGGGCGAGTAGTGGTGTTACAACATCAATATGTTTTTCTTTGTAACCCAAACCCTAACCCCAGTGCTGTGATACCTAATCTTAACCCAAACCCTAACCTGAAACCCCGTGCTGTGATACCTAACCCTAACCAAACCTTAACCTATCCTTTTTCCTTTTCTAACCATACCCCAAACCTTAACCCTAACTTTAACCCCAGTGCTGTGATACCGAACATGAACCTTACTGTAACATTAAAATGCATTTATTACAGATTTAGCCAATTCGTAATGTATTATAAATTTTGGTAGTGCATTGTAATGTTACAACAATATCATATGAAATCGGGTGCCATGGTCCCCTGAGACCACGTTGCAACAACGGCTAGCAACCATATTTACATTGAGATCGATTTAACATTAAATATCAGTCAGCTCTGCTGTGATGCTTTTAATAAAGCTTCTCTTTCTCCTTAGATTTTTGACTGAGTACGTTCTTACTAAATTAAATACTATACGAACAATATATTTCGACACAGGTCACACAAATGATCTGTATTTGTCTCTGAAGTGGTGACCCAATCAGCACCAGGAATAGAGTGTGGTGGAAGTTAATCAAGGCTAACCACTCCACGTTTTGGTATAAACAAAGCCTTAACCACATTGAGAAAAACGTCCGCTTTCACGGTATAAAAAGTCAGATAACATCTTGCTGTTTCTTAAGTACGTCAGTCATTCAGCAAGTCATACAGACAGGTCCACTGTTCCAGAATCTATTTTATCAACCCACGATCATAACCAGTAGTGATTGCTACAGTATGTCTGGTAAGATGTTGATCAATTCTTCAATTCATTCTTGTTTCCAGTAGAAATGTATTGTTAAGTGTATTAACCTTCTCAGACCCTGTATCCACATATAAGGACATTATGTTTTAGGCTTCCTGCACCATGTACTTCATTCTGCTGTGCTGGTGCATGTAACATGCATTACTTATTGATCTTTGAATACCTCTCTGGTACTGACAAATGCAGTATACACTATTATGTACAGTATATATATAAAACACTGACTGCATATTTCATTAGCAGATGTTCTGTTTTGATGAAAACAGTTGAAATGAACAGTTTTCTACTTTGTTACACATTGGTGACTTGTGTTATGTAGTAAAATAAACCCAATGTCTTCATAATTTCTTTCATAAGTACTTACTGTTTAAAGACAATGCTTAGATATTATACTTATCAGGTCCTATAATCCCAAATAGCTAAGAGAAATAAATAATGCATACATTATCAAAGCTCACGTCTTAGGAGGTTAAATTGAAATGTTCAGTTTCCAAGAAATACATTATAATAATGAAACAAAAACAAGTTTAACATTTGTTGTAAATGTATGAAAATGTTTAAACCGGAAAAATGTCAAAAATGTACTAATCACACACCTGTAGTGTAATTAGGAGGTTTGAGAAGACTTTGGTAAAAACATAACAATTCGGTCAGGCTGTCCGAAAGGCTTTACATTTTTTTAATTAAATAATAACATTTGCAAGCATCACCTGTGTGCCAGAGTGTTGCAATTTCTCCTAAAAACATAAATATCACATTTATGTACATTTTCAGACTCTGCTATATGACATGTGAAAATATGTTTTTCATTGTCCAATTGTTGCACTTGTAATGTTCTCTTTGAATAATAATTTTACAATTCCAGTGAATGTTGTTTTGTTAAGAAAAATAGAACTACAGTAACTTAACAACAGGTCTGATACTGTGAGAACATCTTATTTTGGTGTAATATCAATTTTAGTTCTACATTAAATAACTCTTTATTAAATACATTGTGATATTAACCCCATCCTTCCCCTCCCCAGTTCTCCAGACTACTGTGTTGACCCTGTTGTGGCTGTGGGGGGCCTGGATCCCCCCTGTCCTGCCCTCCTGCACCACAGGCAAACTAAAAGAGTGCAATGCTGCCCCGTCAGCTCCCGGGACCAAGCTGGCTGGTGAGGGTTTTGATGTGGTCACCATGAAGCGCAAGGAGACCTATGTGGTGAACATGGATAACTGGAAGAAGAACAGGACCTGTACACTCTGTGTTAACCCTTTCATGGCGGGGCAGACTCAGAGACTCCCAGCGGCTGTGCTGGACTGGAGACCCTCACACCAATGTCACATGAAGATATCCAGCACGGTCTACGACTCCAGTGAGGCATTTGTGAACCAGAGTCAAACAGAGGTACTACTACTACTACTACTACTACCATTATTAGTACTGTTACAACTAGTACTACTACTACTATTATTATTAATAATTTTACAACTAATACTACTACTATTATTATTAATACTGTTACAACTACTACTACTACTATTATTATTAATACTGTTACAGCAAGTACTACTACTATTATTATTAATACTGTTACAGCTAGTACTACTACTATTATTATTAATACTGTTACAGCTAGTACTACTACTACTACAACCCTCAGATCCAGAACAGCAATCCTTATTTTATTTTTCATTTAACCTTTATTTTTGTAGTGGAAGTCATACTGAGACCAGTATGTATGAGTGTTTTTTTGTGGATGAACCCTGAACCAACACAAGCAATACACAACATGAACACAAAATTCATGTAAATAATCCTCCATCATGCTTTTGAATTGCCCTGGAGTTTGATTTAAAATGATCCTGGAATTTATTCCAAATGTGAGGTGCAGAAAAACTGCTTAACTCAGTGGAGATTGAAGGTATCTCTAGAGTAAACCATCCCTGAGACCCTGTTTGATCGTTTTTATTTCTGTATGTCAGAAGAGAATTAATGTACAGTGTGTATAAACACAAGGTGTAAAATACATGAATCTACGTTGCTTCAGAAGCCCAACCTACTTTCTGATATAGAGATGCGTACTGGTGCGTACTGAAACAACCACCTGTATAGTTTATCTGTCACACAGTCATATTCATTAATAGCTGTAGCCTCTAAGCTATTCATGTTTATGACACAAGTAGTAGCCACAAAGCTACAACTGTTATGGACACTCACTCCCACTGGCGTAGCGTGGTGACGCTGGGCTGGCATGCCCAGGGGGGCACGGTCCCCCACCCACCACACTGCTGCACCCCCGATAGCTACATCAGTGCTCACGCCATTTTTCTCCTTCTTTTTTCTGCCCCGCTCACATACTAGTGTTTCATATTATAAAAACGTTTCTGTCCATCACTTCTGTTGTGTATCAGGCTGAGTATGCTACCTAACGACGTTTGGGCTGCTCCAGTGAGAAACAATATGGGACAGACCATTTGAGTAAGAGAAGGCTGTTCGGTCTGAAACAAATAAAGTATTGGAAGGCATGATTTAATTTAGTCATTTTGAGCGTCACAATCAGATTTTAAGACAAAACATTATTACAAAAAAACAATGTATTATTATTATTTTTTTTAATTGTATTTCCCTTTTTCACAGGGCCCTAAGCCTTCTGGGGCCATAGGCGGCTGCCTACCTTGTCTAATGGTACTGACCACCTCTGTAAGTGATATGTCCACTATAATTGTGTAGGTAGATGCTGGTTGGAAGACTGGCCTGGACTTTGGCATAACCCCCGAGGTAAAGCAGTCCATCATGTTGGGTACCCTCTCCAGAACTGCTAGGAAAGTCATGGAGCAGTCCAAGAAGGACAAGTACAGCTTCATCAAACAGGAAACACACTGCTCCTATTACAGGTGATTTACTTGTTTTAATATAGTTGCATTACTACTGTAGAGCTAACACTGCTCTCTAGTGGCTCATTAACACTTTACACTTTGGATTGTAAAGGCTATGGGTACAGGTTGTAAAATGGTGTAGTATATAGAAGATATAATGGGTTACGTTTCTAATATGACAAAAAAAATTGACATACCATTATTTCACATGAAGAGATTTCAATAATTTACTTTTTTTGGTATCCCCAAATGTTAACATTTATAAAATCTATTAATTCCTATCGACAGGTCTATAATCAAACCAATCAATGTATTTAACCTACATGACTCATTACTAATTAACTCTCCATCCTGTGTTTCCTTAGTTACCAGTTGATTGAGGACCCTCCTCTACATCCTGAGTTCTCTCGCTCCCTGGATCGTCTCCCTTCCTACTACAACACCCATTCCAAGGCTGAATACACCCGTTTAGTTGCCACCTTTGGCACCCACTACATCAAGAAGGTTCAACTGGGGGGGCGGGTGAAGAGTGTCACCTCTCTAAAAGTGTGTGAGGCAGCACTGAATGGTTACAGCGAGAATCAGGTGATGGCCATTTAAAAATACAATGAATTTACATTTATTGATATATTTTTAAAACCTTTTACATTATGTTTTTCTTTTCTTTTCTTTTGAAGGTCAAGGACTGTCTGGAAGCTGAGGCCTCTGGTGCCACCAATACTGCAACAGCCGAAGTCAATGCTGAGACCAAGTTCTGCAAGAAGAACAATCAAGACAGATTTAGCAGCATGTTTAAAGACAGGTTTGATTGATTTTGATTTGATTGATTACCAATGTGGTGCCTGTTGTTGTGGGACAGGACTAATAATGATAAACTAACAAACAGGTTTAATGAGACCAGTGGTGGTTCTAGCTTGTATGGCTCCATGGGCGTACCCCCCGTTCAGCCACCCCCATATATAGGTGTATAAAAAAGACTCATAAATATCAAAAAGGAGTAACAAAGTTTGTAGTATATGAATACAAATAGAGAATCGAATTCTAACATTATCACCCTATTGCTAACAAAAAATATGCAAATAAATTCCACAAAGCCTAGATGTCTCCTCATCCTGGCCAGTGCCAGAGGGTGCTCCAAAATCTGCCAGAAGTGACCCTGAATTTCAATACAGTATAAGTCTGACACCCTAAATACATTTATTGCACAACTAAATATACATGTACATGTCATCATATACAATTTATCAAACTTTCAGAATACGAAAACAAATTAACCATACAACCTCCTTGGCTAATTCTAGGCATAAGACACCCCAAAAGAGTCAATATATCACAGAAGATACAAAATACCAGCATAATATAGACACCTTTTAAGTTAGCCTACAGCTATTGTAAATGCCCCTTACTGAGCTCAGGACCTAGTCAATACAATCACAGAAAACCTTTATGAGGTCACCTCAATGAAAGTTAACCAAATCAATATTGTGCTAGATAGGTTGTAATCATTTTGCATTAAGCTAAACATATTATCATGATGAAACTGTGTGAATGGATATCCAATGTTATGTAGGGAAGTTGGACAGAGAACTGAATATTGTCTCCCTATGTGTAATAGCGTAGCAAGCAACAGAGACTAAAGAACATAAGTGTTATACTAGCCTATTTCATTACCTGCATAATATTATACTTATAGAGAGATGACACAGCTGCATACTGTACCTTTATCTTTTGCGCATTTCTCCTCATCTGTCATATTTTTTCCTAAACTGGGCACCTGATGGCTTACATCTTTTCTTATCCATTTGTGTTGATTTGTCACTGGAATCGCTATACATTCCCCATTCCCCAGCACTGTCAACCAAGAGTCAAGACTAAACCAATTCACCTTGGTTGTGTGCAGACTGGTTTTTTATTGTTCTTAAAAATTTCGCACAAACCAGAAACAAATCCACCAATACGTCTGTGAAACTATATATTCACAGTCTTATGAATGAATTGTGGTTCATTTGGTAGCATTTCGTACTGCGACTGATTTTTTCTAATCACTTTAGTACTGTACAAAGATAGAGGTGCACTATTTGATAGATTCCCCGGTCCCCCTACATCAGGCTTCCAGTGGGGAGACCTTCCCAGGCAGTAATCTGTCTAACTCACAGACTAGAATCAGGGCGCCTACTCCGACAAGGTTCATGGACCCATCGTCCCACATGGTAATATTATATCATTAAAGTGATGTGACGATAGAAAACAGATCACGCAAATGTCACCATTATGATTTATTTGGTTTGGGTGCCTCGTGCCGGCCCCGGCAAGATGTCTAAATCAACCTCAGAGAGTTTCAGCAGCATGTTTAATGACAGGTTTGATTGACTTTGATTTGATTGATTCCCAATGTGGTGCTTGTTGTTGTGGGACAGGAATAATAATGATATACTAACAAACAGGTTTACTGAGGTGGTGGGTGGAAAGACGGATGGAGCAACTGACCTGCATCATCAATTACTCCCTCCACCCCCTCCACGTATTGGTGAAGGACACCAACAAAAGGGCAGGGCTGAAGAAAGCAGTGGAGGACTACATCCTGGAACACGGCCTGGTCAAGCACTGCTCTGGGAAGTGTAAGAGTGGCTCCAGGCCCAGTGCCCATGACTCCTGCCAGTGTGTGTGTCAGGCCAGCAAGGAGGTGACCAGACAGTGCTGCCCGAAGGAGAAAGGCCTGGCCCGACTAACGGTCACCATAAAATACGCCAGGGGCCTCTACGGGGACACTATGTCACAGACTGACGGCTTTGTCAAGGTATGATTACTTAATCTGAATATTTAAATTGGTATTACATTTTAATAAGCACACTTCAAAGCTAATCCAGGATTTGACACCAGGTAGCTTTAAATCCAGTTTACATTGATTGATTTTTTTTCTGAAGGTGTACTTGGGTAATGAATACAAGCAGACTGGTGTGATCTACAACAATGACAAACCCAGGTGGAACGCAGTCTTTGATTTTGGCACTTTCAAGCTCTCCCCGGCCAGTGAGCTCAAGATTTATGTTTACGACGATGACCGCACCTGGTTCAAGACGTCGTACGAACTTTTAGGGAAGTGCATTCGACATATCAAAGCAGGGTCTTATAATGATGAAATGTGTCCACTAAATCATGGCAACTTGTTCTACTCCTACATGGTTGAATGTTTCCCAGGACTTGGGGGCCCAACCTGTGGGGAGTACATCCCCTCTCCAATGAACTCTGACCTTTCTGACATCTACGCCTCCCGTAACGCCCTGAACATGACCCAGGATCTACTGGCTCACATCCGGATGGGCCGGCCCCCAGTAGACCCGTTGGCCTTCATGATGAAGCAGAAAGCAAATTATCACCCTCGTCTCTCTGCCCTCAATTAGCTGTGATCAAAACCTATTTTTATGTAGATTATTTCCAACCTCTTATTCTGATGCAGAAGCAATTTTACACTGCCAATTTTGCAGGTTTTCTGTAATTTTTATCAAAGGTACACTTCAACTGTGAAAATCCCAAAAATCACATTGTATGTGGACAGGTGTCTTTTATACAGGTAACAAGTTCAAACAGGTGCAGTTAATACAGGTAATGAGTGGAGAACTGGAGGGCTTCTTAAAGAAAAACTAACAAGTCTGTGAGGGCTGGAATTATTACTGGTTGGTAGGTGATCAAATACTTATGTCATGCAATAAAATGCAAATTAATTACTTAAAAAACATACAATGTGATTTTCTGGCTTTTTGTTTTAGATTCTGTCACTCACAGTTGAAGAGTACCAATGATTAATATTACAGACTTCTACATGCTTTGAAAACCTGCAAAATCTGCAGTGTATCAAATACTCGTTCTTCCCACTGTATATCCAATGTTTTTTGAAAAGCAATGGTTTACGTACACTTTTATAGCACTTTTATGTAACGCTTTTAACTCTTTTGACTTACATGTGTTAATTCACTCCAGACTGGCCCATTGACTTTGTGTTAGCTACCCATGCAATAAAAAAGCTATTTCATTTAAGGTATTGATAATTGGTTGTCCATCCCATAAATGAATTGACTTTTACCTAATGACCTGTTGTTTTTCTGTTCACTTTTATGCCGGCCTGCCTGCCTACCTGTAGTTAAATAGCATAGCGGTCAGAGACGCGGACTGCCACGTTAGTGGGACCAGAGTTCGATCCTCGCCACGGACAAAACCAATTTGGCATTAAGTTTTGTTCAGGATAGACTAAAATGTTGCTGGATACAAGCTTCAGTAGCTACATTATACTAAGCCTAAAATAAAACTGTTTATGATTATATTGCGATGGACAAACTGCACTGACAAATAACTTATTGCTCTCAATTTCGATTTACATAGCGCAGTTCACATAGCGTAGTGGGTAGCTATTCAACTGTCGTTGTTTTAAAGAAACGAACAAACCATGGAGTGATTGGAGTCATTGTTTTCATTACAGATTGTGTATACAATTGCTATTAGCTAGCCATCTACAGTAATCTCTTTATAACTTAATGCGTTTACTATTGTAGTGACCCTGTTACACCTCCTGTTGGTTTGGATGTTAGAACAGTGTCGTTTTGACACATTTATTTAACAGTGCAGAAGTAAACCGACACCACACCTCTACACATGTATCAGGTGAAACAATACCCACTATTTAAATAGTATATTGCTTAAAGATACAGTCTGCCACATAGGAAACCATGGATCAAATACAGGCAGGGCAACAACATTCATCCCTAATAATTGTGGGACGGCAGAGAGAGGCTTGCCTGGTTTCTTTCTTAAATCAGCAGTTGTTACAAAGTGCTTTTATAAAAAACCCAGCCTGATACCCCAAGGAGCAAGCAACTACAGTGTTGATGCACATAGGCTAGGAAAAACTCTCTTAAAGTGGCTGAAACGTAGGAAGAAAAAAAAAAGGGACCAGACTCAGAGGGATGACCAGTCCACTTCTGGCTGTGCTGAACACTTTAAGAGTAAAAATTTTAGTCATTTATAAATGCATATGGGCTGTGTCCAGAGTCTATAAAACATAATCCAGGTCAGACGCATGACCAGATGGACAAGGACAGGGACAACCCAGGAGGGAGGAATGGTCAGGGGAGTGGCAGCTGGAATCATCTGGTGTTGTGTTGATCTGCAGTACCACAAGGAGGACCTTGGACAGGGACAGCTACGAGTCTTTCGAGCCGGGTACACCTGATGTTGCTACTAATTGAGGATCCTGTTTAAGTTTCCACACTCCATGTGGATTCTTATTTTTGCCTTTGTGCTTTACGTTCTCGGTTGCGACCTCGCCTTTGTTTTGTTGTTTTGTACCGAAATAAAGGGATGACTAAGTCCTACAGCTCTGCAATTCGTATCCTGACTCTACACAGTGACCCCTGAGGGGTTGTCAAAGACTTAATGTCCTCCGAATATTAAACGGAGGCGGACACAAGGAAAGTTATAGTGTATATCTTAGATTAAAAAGGATTTACAATGTAGAATGAGAACTGACCCCCCACCCACCACACACACACACACACACAATAATATAGCAGCGTCAAACCTTGGGGCTCAGACAGGGGGGTCCAGTGACACTGTGGCTCTATCCAAGTTTAACCCCAGATCCCGGAGTATCACCCACGGAGTTCCCTCCCATTGCTCAAGGGCCATAATGGAGAAATAACTAGTGACGCTTCAAGGCTTACTTAGACATTTCAACCCAGTCTGCTGGAAGTGAAAGGGCAGAGGCTTGCATCTGAACAACAATATCACGACATTGATGACGTTTGAAGGTTCGCACCTCATGCGACCATCGAATGGCCTTTTTCCACTGCATGGTACCGGCTCAACTGTACTCACCGCGTTCTTGACTCACTTTGAGAGCCCACTTTGAGAGCTTTTCCAGCGCTATGTACCAGCTCGACTCGGCTCTACTCGCCTCGCCTTTTCTACTTTTCCACTGGCCAAAAGTTAGGATAGTACCTGGTACCAGATTATTTTGCTGTGGTACCAGATACTATCTGCAGTGAAAAATGGCATGGGGTGTGTAGAGCCGAGTCGAGCTGGTACATAGCGCTGGAAAAGCTCCCCAGGTAGAGGCGAGGCGAGAAGTGTTGATCCAGTTGAGCCGGTACCATGCAGTGGAAAAGCGCCATAATAGGGTTTTTAAGACATATGGAACTAAATTAGTCTACAGCCTAATTATTAAGAACTAATGAATTTCACAAGCCGGTGAATTTCAAAACATTTCTACTACACATCATTCTTTACCAATAATAAACCGGTATCCAAAATACCCTAGACTATTGTTAGAATTATCTGATCAATTTGGAAGAGACATCAGCTGGCCAATAGCTGAAGATGTAGAGCTGTGGATGGATATGTAGTTGTTTTAGAAAGCCCTTTTCGAGTCCCAATGGTTACTTGTCATGTATCGTTTCACTGAAAACACTGGCAACATTGCATTTGTAACAGGTGATAAACACTAGTGACCCAGTGCCATTGGAAGCCATACATGCCCATGCCATCACACTGCCTCCACCTTGTTTTACAGATGATGTGGTGTGCTTCAGATCATGAGCCTGTCTAAGCCTTCTCCATATTCTTTTTTTCCAATCATTTTGGTAAAGGTTGAACCTAAATTGAATCTGTCCAAAGAATGCTGTTCCATAACTGGGCTGGCTTTTTAGATGTTTTTTTGTCTAATCTGGCCTTTCTAATCTTGAGATTTATGAATGGCTTGCACCTTCTGGTGAACCCTCTGTATTTACTCTTGTGAAGTCTTCTCTTTATGGTAGACTTGGATAATGATATGCCTACCTCCTGGAGAGTGTTCTTCACTTGGCTGAAAGTAGTGAAGGAGTTTTTCTTTACCATGGAAAGGATCCTATGATCATCCACCAATGTTGTCTTCCATGGACGTCCAGGCCTTTTTGTGTTGCAGAGCTCACCAGTGTTCTTTTTTTCTCAGAATGTACCAAATTTGGCCACTCCTAATGTTCCTGCTATCTCTCTGATGGATTATTCCATTTTTAGTAGCATAAGGATGGCCTGTTTCACTTGCATTGAGAGCTCCTACAGAATACTTCCGCAAGCTCGTGGAGTCCATACCCCGTCATATTTCTGCAGTTCTCCCGTGGGAGGCCTACCAAGTATTTGACTAGTAGGTAGCCCTCACAGACGAAATTCCTCTATAGGAGATATAGGAGCTGCTGTAGCTACTAGTAATAATGTTGTAGGAGCTAGCTATGTAGCTAATGTTTGTGCATTCAATTTGAGACCACTACAAATTGAACTCTTCTGTTCCTCACTCAAAACCTTCCTTTTTCGACTTTTTCGGAATGGAAAGAAAAAGGTGCAGTGGTCTCTTAATTTTTTCCGGAGCTGTATTCTAAATCATATAGTTATAATTTAGATGTATGTTTTACATGTACTGTTTTTAATTGTAATATATGTAACTTAAGGTATAATGGTTTTAACAGTTATTTTTGGCAAGAGGTAGATGTAAGGGAAACCATGAAACGGAAGTAAACAATGGTGGAATTGTCCAAATGTTACTAAGGTTACTGAAGTGACAACAGTTTGAAATAGCGAGGAGTGGGTCAGGAAATTACGAAACGGAAATGTCGAAATAGACGTATGACACCAGATAAGTTTTAGCCAGACGGGTCTTCAGGGCTGCAGCTGGATTCTATTGGAAAAGACGTCTATGTAAACATTCCACATGTGATATTTATTCCTGACCAGCAGGTGGCACAATTGTACAGTGGGTTTTAAAGCCTTGAGAGAATGAACAATGTTTTGGCCCAATTTGACAAAATCCTTGAATGCTTCAGAATGCGTTGATTTGCCATCATTCGGGGGCCAGTGACTCTGCCCCCCGAATGGCATTGGAGAGAGGACATCCCATTGGAGATTAAACCCCTTATGACAACACAGCAAGTGTGGACAGATTCAAGACGTTTACCTTCCCACACCTGGGCAAGACCACTGAATCATAGACCATGCTGAAGGGATGAGTCTTTATTAGACACTCTAGACTAATAATACTCTTCAGTAATACAAGGCCTCTTCAGTAACGTGATGATTCAGTTATACAACACCTATTCAGTAACATGATGATGCGGGTGCCAGATAAACTTTCAAACTATTTTAAAAAGTGTCACATTAGAAGCACCTGTACCCTTTTAGATATGAGACTTCTGCTCCGGCATAGAATGGTCTGGTCTGGTAGCAACATGCTCTAGGCCAGAATCTTCCCCATTTACAATGTGTAACGTTCCTGTCGTTACATTTCTACGTTCTGTATAGTTCAGTTCTAAGTTCTCTATATCTTTGTTCAGTTGATTCTCGTTAGTGTATTCCCCTAGTATGCCCCCTCATTATGTCCCTATTGAAGTTCCTCCTGTCCTAGTGTATTTGGTCAGTCACTGTTGCATTGTTATGTTCTTCTACATGTCCTTGTTTTGGCAAGTCTAATTTTCAGAAGAGCCTTTAGTTAGAAAACCTCTGTGCCTGTGTCCTGCTACCTTCTACAATCGTGACACAGTGGATCTCCAAAAAAAAAATCTGCATTTTCTTGTGTTACAACATGAAACAAGAATGTATTTAAAAAAAAATAATGTTTTAGCCACTGACAAAAAAGTAAATAATGTAAAAAACAAAAAGTAAAAATCTATAAATTATTGTCTACCAGCTTCAAAAATAACGTACCATTGAGTGAAGAGGTTATTGAACAAACCATACTTGTCGGTAGATCGATAGTGATCTATTATAATCTATTTTAGAGGGATAAATTCATCCAAAATGTGAAGAATTCTAGTAGTTATATGCTAGACAGGGCATGTCTGTAATACATTCTAGTGGGTATACTCTAGACAGGGCATGTCAGTGATACATTCTAGTGGGTATACTCTAGACAGGGCATGTCAGTGATACATTCTAATGGGTACAGTCTAGACAGGGCATGTCAGTAATACATTCTAGAGGGTATACTCTAGACAGGGCATGCCATTGATACATTCTAGTGGGTATACTCTAGACAGGGCCTGTCTGTGATACATTCTAGTGGGTATAGTCTAGACAGGGCATGCCATTGATACATTCTAGTGGGTATACTCTAGACAGGGCCTGTCTGTGATACATTCTAGTGGGTATAGTCTAGACAGGGCATGTCTGTGATACATTCTAATGGGTACAGTCTAGACAGGGCATGTCAGTAATACATTCTAGAGGGTATACTCTAGACAGGGCATGCCATTGATACATTCTAGTGGGTATACTCTAGACAGGGCCTGTCTGTGATACATTCTAGTGGGTATACTCTAGACAGGGCATGTCAGGGATACATTCTAATGGGTATACTCTAGACAGGGCATGTCAGTGATACATTCTAGTGGGTATATTCTAGACAGGGCATGTCAGGGATACATTCTAGTAGGTATACTCTAGACAGGGCATGAGAAACTAAGTATAAACTTTTACCGCATTTGAATTACGTTTTTTTGCCACTCGAATAACGGCAATTGTTTTACATTCTGTATATATCAAACAACTGTATATTAAATGAACATCGATAGGTATTATTTAGTTACATAAACATTACACTGTGCACTGATAGGCCTGCCAAGCCATGAGTTTGCCGTGTTTTATATGCTCCTGTCACACTTAATCTGCAGTGGAGATTATGTTAGGGTACATATACCTCCAGAACTTGGGACCTATACTAATTGAGAAGATATGAAATTGGGACCTACACTTCACAAATCTGCTTCTCTAATCATTACGCTATTTAACAATAGCGTAGTGTCGGTCGGTGGGTCACATTCGATCTTCTTGGCTCACATCCTGTACATAGTTTTCAAGGCAAACTTTTGACTAATCTAAGACTGTTTCAAATGTTTCAGACATCACTGGATAATATTATTGTCAAAGTCTTGGAACTCCAGTTGTGGATGCAGTTGTGGATGCTATTGGAAAAAAAAAGATCCCATGTAATTTGGTTTTGAAATAGTGTAATCTGTAACGAATCTTGAATTCTTATAGCCAATGTCTGAAAGTGATTGAGCACATACAAATGTATTCCAAGCTATCCTCCAATTTTGCTATGGAAATCTAAGTCCCCGAACATTGTTTAAATGCCATGGGTTGACGGGGATTAGACTCATTAAAAGGCATGATATAAGTTTGTTTTATGTAGGTCTTATTTTGAAGCACCCCAAATGGAGATGGTCTACCATTTTGAAATAATTGGTTTTCTAACAAAGCTCTATTTGTAGCATCAGCAGGGAGATACAACAGTATCTTCAACACCCACCCAAACTTTAATGCACTCAGTTTCTATGAAAATGTCCTTGTTTTCTATAAAAACATACATGAAATGTTTGATTAGAAAACGTAGCAAAATTAAAAGGAAATATAGTAATTGACAAGGTTAGAAACAATGATTTTTAATTGAAATAATATTTGTTTCCTTTAAAAAAGAAAAATCTAGCTTTCATTAAAGAATCCTCCATTTGAGGCAATTATTGCCTTGCAGACCATTAGATTCCAGTTTTTGGAAGTAATCTGAAGATTTTACCCCATGATTCCTGAAGCTCCTCCCAGAAGTTGGATTGGCTTGATTGGCACGTCTTATGTACCATACGGTCAAGCTGCTCAACAGGGTTGAGATCCGGTGACTGTGCCACTCCATTACAGACAGAATACCAGCTGACTGCTTCTTCCTAAATAGTTCTTACATAGTTTGGAGCTGTGCTTTGTCCTGGGTATCTGCAGGGTATTGCATGACATTGCAAAATGGAGAGATAGCCTTCCTTCTTCAAGATCCCTTTTACCCTGTACAAATCTCCCACTGTACCACCATCAATCAAAATTAGAAAGGGTTTATTCCCAAGTAAGTTTCACAACAAACAAGGAATTTGTTTTGGCCTTTGGTGCAACAATCAATACAATACAAAATAAATAAGGGAAGTAAATGCTTCCCCAGAATGTCACATTGCCTCCCCCATTCTTATCAGATGGTGTCAAGCACTCCTCCAGCATCTTTTCATTTGGTCTGTGTCTGACAAATGTTTTTCTTTGTGCGCTAAACACCTCGGAGTTAGATTTGTTTGTCCATTACACTTTTCCAATCTCCCATGGTCCATTTTTTTTGTTTGTTTTCCCAGCTTTGCAACTCAACTTAGAAGTTGCCTTTTTCGCTGTTAGCGTTGAGACTGGTGTTTTGCGGGTACAATGTATTTAATGAAGCTGCCAGTTGAGGACCTGTGTCTCGATGCGGGAGGCAGGACACAGGCGCAGAGAAGTGGTTCAAATCCATTTAATTTAATTTGGCAAAAAAAGAACCAAAAACCCAAGCAGCACCAGTGACAAAAACGTGACACATACACACAAACAAAACACCACACAGAGTGTGGCAAAAGATTGAAGTAAATAGGATAACAAAAAACAACTGTGCAGAGATGCCTAGGGGCATGGTCAGGTCCAGAATTGCTTCATTAATCAGCACAACAGTTTTTGGCTGTGCTAACGTAATTGCAAAAGAGTTTTCTAATGATCAACTAGCTTTTTGAAATGATAAAATTGGATTAGCAAACACAATGTGCCATTGGAACACAGGACTGATGGTTGCTGATAATGGACCTCTGAATGCCTTTGTTTATGTTGTAAATGACTATTGTAGCTAGAAATGGCTGATTTGTAATAAAATATCTACAATGTCTTTACTGTATTACTGATTAATTTTATGTTATTTTAATGGACAAACATGTTGCTTTACCTTCATAAACAAGGACATATCTATTAACCCTAGATTTTAGATGGGTTGTGAATGTGCACATTTGAATAATATGCCATAACATCACACCATGGGTTTCACATTGTTAAGCTTTCCATTTACTGCCTTCTGCACCACACAGAACCAAAGCTGATTGGAAACGAGATTTACAACAGCTCTTTTCACAGTTTTCTCCCACATCTTTTCAAATTCTTTATCAACCTCCATATCTAACCTCAGACATAGATTATTTCTGCTGTCATCAAGTGGACAAGAAACTTTAACTGTCTTGTTCTCCATAACCGCTATGTGGTTTTTCTTGATTGTGTGAACATTAATCATCTCTTAAGCTTTTCTCTATAGTTTTCCATCTCCTTCTTGATTAAGGTGACCAGACATCCACATTAACCAAGAAATGCTCCCAGTTACCCCTTGGAAAGAAAAATGTAACCCTGAAGTACAATTGTAGCTGATACCAATCAGATGCTAAAGATGAATTTTATTTAATATGACTGTACCAAACGTGCCTCCTTCCTGTCTCGTGATGAACAATTTCAACCAGTAATGCAATGTAACCACTACCTAAACAACCGCGCCCACAGCTAGAAAGGGTTGCATTGCATATTGTTGGCATTGTGTCCCAATGTTGTCTCCCAAACTCAGACCATCTCCTGGGCTGGCCTGGAACTGGTCTGCCTGTATTTGGCCATGGTCAAAGAGGACTGCCTCAGCATAGTTGACCTGGTGCACGACTTTCACCTCCTCTTCTTGCCTGAGTACAATAGATGTTTGAACTGTACTTATCAGTCTCCGAATGACTAATGATGTCCCCCTTTTTAGGTTGGTTTTGCCCAATGCACTTTCTCTGTCCCAGCCAACACATGCTCCATGCCATTGTTTTTCCAATGCACTCTGTGAATCACATATTCCATGTAAATAATGGCTGTAAACTATCGTTTTCTATGATGTTATAACATTACAGCTGTAGCTTACTAAGGGACTCTAACCGAAACAATACTGTCCTTTCCTGCTTGGGCTTTATGCAGTGTTAAGAGTGTTTCTGTGAGATGACAAGAAAACTGTTGTAGTTTAGGACACAAGGTGGACAACAGAGTTTTTATTATCATTTTAGTTGATTGATTGTCCATGACAACTGTCAACATTATACTCCACAGCATCTCTTCTGGATCAGAGGCTCCAGGTCATTCAGAAATTCTTCTTAAAAAGTCTATTCAGTTTACAAGAAATAACCCTGCTGCACTTCTTTGTAACTGCATGTGGTGGGAGATCAACAAAGAAAAACTCACGCTTCCTTTGTATGAACACAGCCCTGACCAGATTGAGGATAGAAAGACCTCTTCAGTGCACAAAACCTCATACAAAAACCCCAGTTTGTCAGTCAGTCATTGCAAACATGGTGAAATATGGTGTTCAAAATATATGGTGTTGCTTTATAGTAAGAACTGTGCAAGACGGACAGTTTAAAAAATATTTTGAGAGAGTCGGTCCTTCCAAATTGATCTTGTTGGCCTTGGCTGTGGACATCTGTTTATGGTTTCAGAAATAGCCTGCTAATAGAACCCAGACCATTGTAGCAGAGTTCCCCATGGTTCAATTTTGGGTCCAGGAGTTCCCCATGTCTCCTTGTTGTTTAGTTTGAACAGTTTTGAACTGTGATGCTTTGAGACTAAAACTGCTCTTAATCGTGGTTTATTGGCCATTAACTCTACGACAAACCTGGAGCATTTTTGCTTACTGTACATATATACAGTGGGGCAAAAAAGTATTCTTCACTTCAACTATGAGTGACAAAATGAGAGAAAAAAAATCCAGAAAATATTTTTTATGAATATATTGGTAAATTATGGTGGAAAATAAGTATTTGGTCAATAACAAAAGGTTTTCTATGGGGTTGAGATCTGGTGACTGGCTAGGCCACTCCAGGACCTTGAAATGCTTCTTACGAAGCCACTCCTTCGTTGCCCGGGCATGTTGAAAGACCCAGCCACGTTTCATCTTCAATGCCCTTGCTGATGGAAGGAGGTTTTCACTCAAAATCTCACGATACATGGCCCCATTCATTCTTTCCTTTACACAGATCAGTCGTCCTGGTCCCCAAAGCATGATGTTTCCAGCCCCATGCTTCACAGTATGTATGGTGTTCTTTGGATGAAACTCAGCATTCTTTCTCCTCCAAACACGACGAGTTGAGTTTTTACCAAAAAGTTCTATTTTGGTTTCATCTGACCATATGACATTCTCCCAATCCTCTTCTGGACCATCCAAATACTCTCTAACAAACATCAGACGGGCCTGGACATGTACTGGCTTAAGCAGGGGGACACGTCTGGCACTGCAGGATTTGAGTCCCTGGCGGCGTAGTGTGTTACTGATGGTAGCCTTTGTTACTTTGGTCCCAGCTCTCTGCAGGTCATTCACTAGGTCCCCCCATGTGGTTCTGGGGTTTTGCTCACCGTTCTTGTGATCATTTTGACCCCACAGGGTGAGATCTTGCACGGAGCCTCGAGGGAGATTATCAGTGGTCTTGTATGTCTTCCATTTTCTTATAATTGCTCCCACAGTTGATTTCTTCACACCAAGCTGCTCACCTATTGCAGATTCAGTCTTCCCAGCCTGGGGCAGGTCTACAATTTTGTTTCTGGTGTCCTTTGACAGCTCTTTGGTCTTGACCATAGTGGAGTTTGGAGTGTGACTGTTTGAGGTTGTGGACAGGTGTCTTTTATACTGACAACAAGTTAAAACAGGTGCCATTAATACAGGTCTGTGAGAGCCAGAAATCTTGCTTGTTTGTAGGAGACCAAATACTTATTTTACAGAGGAATTTACCAATACAATCATTAAAAAACCTACAATGTGATTTTCTGGATTTTTGTCTCTCATAGTTGAAGTGTACATATGATGAAAATTACAGGCCTCTCTTTTCTTTTTAAGTGGGAGAACTTGCACAATTGGTGGCTGACTAAATACTTTTTTGCCCCATTGTACTGTAAATCTGTGTTTAAGCAACAGTAAAAAAAAAAAAAAAAAGCTAAATTCAATCATGCATGTTTTCATTCAAATGTTTTTTATTTGGGGGGGCATAGATGTTCTGTAGGGTGGGCAGTGCTGCCTAATACTCCGCCCCAAAACGTCTCACCTGTGATGTGCGCAATAGCCCGGGGAGAAGGTAATAACAATGACACACAAACGTCAAACAGAAATATCCCTGGTAAGTGTAGTTACCTTCACTTCATCACAGTGGGGAAGATGTAATTGTGCTGTGCTCATCAAGACCACAATGCCGGACTAATGGAGAAAACTGTTTTCTCACCGCCTCAAAGACTAGTATCAGAATGAATTGTTTCCACTTCAGTTTGATTTGGACCACACACAATACCAGATAATGTCATTACATACAGCAGGTCTGAGAACATTGTTTTACTGTGGTGCTACTTTATCACAATTCCACTGTTAGGGATTTAACTATGTGAATGTCATTGAACTGCTACCAATATCTCTGTAACTGTCTGAGAGATGTTTCAATAAATGTAAGGGGTAACAAAGATCAAAATGTGTCTAGGATGAACCACCTTAAAATGTAAGCGCCCTTTATATACGTTTTATTTTAATTTAGTGTAACAGGTCACATGATAGGAGTTTAATTAAGAGCATGATCAGGGCATTGTGGGTCAGAGAACAACTTGGATGCAGAGGAAAGACATGGTTTCTGTAACTTCATTAGATTTCAGCACATTTCTGTTGTCCTAAAGTTTTTAGAAACGTCCGCTAGTTTCATATACTTTAAATGACAGAGTTTTTATTAACTTGTAGTTTTCATGGTGTCTGCTGACAGGAATGAAAGAGAAAAACATTTAAAATTAAAAGACATGCGAGGCGTGGCCAATACTTTGGTGTAGTTATAATATCTGTCCTGGCCAACACATGCACCATGCCTTCACTATTGTTTTTACACTGTGTAAAATCACATATTCCATGCAAATAATGGCTGTAACCTACATTGAGCATCATCTATTTTATGATGTTACAACATTTCAGTTGTAGCGTACTATGGGACTAACATTAAGTTGTAGTCCTTTCCTGTGGGTTGCATGTAGTAATGTTTGTACAGAGTGTTTCTGTGGGGTGTGAAAACAAGTTGTGGTTTGTCACATGTGACACATTAATCAGACAAGAGATCTTCTGTTCGGCTGTTTGTGCAGGATATCTACAGTTTCTAATGAAAAAACGAATAATGATGTTCACCATTTTTAATGATGTTTTCTGGCACACAGTCCTTGTAGAAGATTACATCTAGAACAGATTACTCTCTGTGTTTGTTCAGAAAGCACCTCAGTGACCTCATGACCCTCCTGTTCATTCAGTGCATAGGCACCATAGCTGGGGAACATGAAACGCACCTCATAGGGTGAGTTATGGTCAAACCGTGGACATCAGTAAGCCAACCACAAGTGTTTAGGGATCCCTAGTCGGGCCTCATTTCCCCGCTGTATGGTGGCCCCGGAGACAGTCACCCCATTTATCATGTAGGACTGCCTTCCACGGCAGACTTTGTTAAACCGTTGGCACACATCTAAATAGGTGCTCCAGGTCTCATCCTGGATATCGGTGATCTTAAAACAGGTAATTAGCTAACTGGGTCGGCCTGGTGCTGGTATGGGTTGAGCAGGCCTTGGGAGTACTCCAAAGCATCTGAGTAGTCGTCCAGCACGGCCTGGCTCTCCTGGATCAGAGGCTCCAAGCCAACACTAGATTGCAGTATCTTCATATTCCCACCCTCATCCAAAGATGCCAGCTGTGGGGTGATTGGATGAGAAAAGAAGAGGTGTGAAGACGTGTTCAGTTACAGATAAGCTTTTTGCCCTTATTGGCCTTTAATTTACAACTGCTCCTAAGGAAATATAGCATTGTTTTATGAAAGTTGTACCACCAATAATTTAGGAATTTGAGTTTTAGAAACTGATGGGTTATACTTTATTATGAGAGTCCTAATTTCCATCTGTTGATTCTCTATTAGGTAAAATTAATAAAAAAACTTTCAACAAACTGGTGATCTGTTGATAAGCTACTGCATGCTATGGTTAGGTTTAGGTTTAGAATAAGGGTTAATGTTAGGTTTAGGATAAAGGTTCGGGTTAGTAGATAAAATGTTGCTTAGTTAAAAAGTTACTGATAGTCAGTAGGTAATCCATAGAGCATCCACAGACACACCTTTGGAACTCTCAAGAGTAAAATCGTCCTTTAATGCTAAAGTTCATGGAAACCAATTATGAAGCACATAAGTAATATGGCTAAACATAGTTTGGAGATGCATTTCTTAAATCTGAAAGATAAATCCCTTTTCATGAATTGGCTTCCATAGGTATATTTAGCTGTTGTTTTTCTCTTTTTCATAGCAAAGGTACTTGGCTTACTTTTTGACAGATAATGATGCTTGTGTACATCGTAAGGCAAAATCACAAATATCGCTCTGTCCCAGTGACTAGACTGAGTTCAATGGGGTCCCATTGTACAGTTTTTTGTATAAACAAGTTTGGAAGAAAGACATGCCAAACCTGACCAAATGTGTGTGTAGCTCAAGCTACATATACATAAATTCTAAGTTGAAGCTTAAAGGGATAGTTCCCCTTACCCTGAGTTGTTCTTGAAGGCACATAGAGTAATTTTGTTAAGAAATCCATTATTAAGCTCTGTCCCAGTATGTAATTAGCATTGTCCAAATTCATGAATCAAAACTGTACGACCCACTATACTAAAGCTGCATTGCAAGCAGGATAACAACTCTAAAACACTTCAAGCTACATTCGGTAATCTATCGCGCTAGCATTGATTATAAAAAATATATATATTTAAACTGTATTCTAACAAAACAAACGGTGGAATTGGCTGAATTCAAACTGGCACTAGCAAACTATTTCCTATAGCCACCATACACTGCTTCTGTTCTTCGGCTGAGATATCAGCGAGGTGAGAGTGTGAAATTTAACCTAAACAAGCTATGTGAAGTTAGAGTGTGAAATTTAACCTAAACAAGCTATGTGAAGTTAGGTTGCTTCGCCTAGCTGGCCCAATTTTGTGGGTGGACTTCAGAGTAATATTTGTAACTGTAGAAAATGCAGTGGTCTTAAGAAAGGTACATGGGAGAGATTTGAGGCTTCACTCGTTGCCATATCTGTAAGGTTTGTTTACTGTTCCATCTCTCAACCACGTCACCAGGACGACATATAGCCTCCAGATCCCAAGATCCTCCAGATCCCAATCACAACAAACACAGCACTCCTCCCAGCTCCCAAGTCACCGAAAAACTAAGCCTGTTCAAGGGTTTGTGATAGCTGTCTAACATTCTTTGATCCTAGCCTGCCTTCCATGTTTATGATTTAGCCTATCCTATTCTGTACCTTTGCCAGAGACTTTTTAGCATACACACTTGTATTTTGGATTTTGCCTTCAGACTGCTCCTTTTGTGCTTCTGCCATTCTTCATATTCCCCATCCTACTCTTTTATAATTGCCGCTAGTTTACGGATCAGCCATAACATTATGACCACCTACCTAATATTGTGTAGGGACCTACCACCAAAAAGTACTTGGTCCCCTGGGGGTACTTGGCCTGTCCATGGGGGGTACTTGAAAACACTCATGACACCATAGGCTTACTAGTGAAATTAACATGAAGGGGTACTTCAAGCAGTGCAGAATATTTTCAGGGGTACAGTAACTGAAAAAGGTTGGGGGCCACTGCCATCGTGCATCCTGGTGCCATGTGTTCTCCGGGTAAGCGACGCACAAGCACCCGGCCATCCACGTGATGTAAAAGGAAACGTGACTCATCAGACCAGGCCACCTTCTTCCATTGCTCTGTGGTTCAGTTCTGATGCTCACATGGCCACTGTAGGGGCTGTCAACAGTGGACAGAGGTCCGCATGGGCATCCTGACAGGTCTGTAGCTAGGCAGTTTTAGAGATGCTCTGACCCAGTTGTCTTGCCATTACAATTTGACCCTTGTCAAAGTCACTCCTAACGCTTGCCCATTTTTCATGCTTCTAAAACATCAACTTTGAGGACAGAATGTTCACATGCTGCCTAATATATCCCACCCACTGACAGGTGCCATAATGATGAGATAATCAGTGTTATCCACTTCACCTGTCAGTGGTCATAATGTATGGCTGGTCGGTGTATATTATTGCTATATTTTAGCTTAATTCTTACTACGTAGATGTTGTTTGCCGCGAGAAGAATTACATTGTGCTGGATTACGCACAGGATTAGGATTACAAATTAGGATTCTTACAGCCCATTTGCCTTGTCAAAATGCCTCCAAGTTGTGCAAAGTCTTTGGTCATCTTGCATGAACCACATTTTTGAGATCTCCCCAGGGCGGCTCGATGATATTAAGGTATGAAGACCGTGATGGCCACTCCAGAACCTTCACCTTTTTCTGCTGTAACCACTGGAGGGTCAACTTGGCCTTGTGCTTAGGGTCACTGTCGTGCTGGAAAGTCTGAGACCGTCCCGTGCACAGCTTTCGTGAAGAATGCAAATTGTCAGCCTGTATTTAGAGATAACATGCTGCATTCATCTTGCCATCAATTATCAAAAGATTCCCCGTGCCTTTAGACCTCACACAACCCCAGAACATCAGTGAACCACCACCATGCTTCACAGTGGGGATGGTATTCTCTTCACTATAGGCCTTGTTGACCCCTCTCCAAATATAGCACTTATGGTTGTGACCGTAGAGCTCTATTTTGGTCTTGTCACTCCAAATTACATTGTGCCAGAAGCTCTTCCCCCAGAGCAGCCTGTATTTCTCCTGAGGTTAACTGTGGGTTCTTCTTTGTATCCCCAACAATTCTTCTGGCAGTTTTGGCTGAAATCTTTCTTGGTCTACCTGACCTTGGTATCAAGAGATCCCTGAATTCTCCAGTTCTTAATAAGTGATTGAACAGTACTGACTGGCATTTGCAAGGCTTTCGATATCTTTTTATATCCTTTTCCATCTTTATAAAGTTCCTTTACCTTGTTACACAGGTCTTTTGACAGTTCTTTTCTGCTCTCCATGGTTCAGTATTTATCCTGCTCATTGGATCCACGTGAGAGCTAACAAACTCATTGACTATTTATACATATACACTAATTGCAATTTAAAAGCCGGTGTGGGAAATTCTACTTTAATTGCCATTTTCATCTGTGTGTGTCACCTTGTGTGTCTGTAACAAGGCCAAACATTCAAGGGTATGTACACTTTTGTTCAGGGCCATTTGGGTGATTTCTGTAATCATTATGATTTTGAAATGGGCCAAACAATTATGTGCTAATAAATGGCTTCATATGATCACTATCCTTAAATAAACGATTGTTGTTTTGCATGATGCGTCAAAATTAAAAATCAATGCCAACATGTTCACAATTTCTGGGTATACAATTTTATGAGCACAACTGTAAGTAGTACTTCTGATTGCTGTTATAATACACAAAGTACACATTGCCTTCGGATATTCTGGGCAAGGTTTGGGGATTAACGGCTTCACCATCGCCCCCCTTTAGCTGCTGTTGAAGCTTCTAGTTCTGTCAATTCATCCTCTGTGTATTCTGGTTAGAAGTATCTATCCATTGAAAAGAGCAGCAGCACCAGCGTTCCATACACCTTCAGTTCCAACCATCACATGAATGCATCCCGGACTTGTTGTCACATGTCTTCAATTATCGTTCACACCAGGTCCCTGTTTGTTAATGTGTATGTGTTTAAATGTTTCCCCTCTGCTCCCCACAGTGTGGATCATTGATGTTGTCATGTTTGATGTCGTGTGTGTTGCTGGTTAAACGTAAGTTCCTTTAGAGTGTTGTATACTGCCGTTTTGCTGCTTTAGTCAGCCATTTGCTTTTGTTGTATTTGTTGTGCTCGGTGTTTGTTTGTTTCTTAAATAAAGACTCTACACCGATTACTCCTGCCTGCTCCAAGTTCCTCGCTCCCGCAACACTGCACCTCATTACACAGTCATATGGACATATGGATTTTCCTTTCTCTCTCAAGCAAATAAAGTTTGACTGTCCAAGGTGAATATCAAACACAAAATAGATAACTTGCTTTCTAGCAAGCAATAATACATTTAGTTCACGTGATGTTTACACTTCCCGAAAAAACATGAGGATTGATATAATTGTGAACAAAACTGACCGGTAAACACAAGAAGTATCTTGTTTATTTTAAATGAGAATAATAAAGAAACTGGGGGGGTGGGCAAAGCCGGGCATTTGCCCTCCAGAAAGAATTTAACCTCCAGATAGAGTTTTGTTTCCCAAAAACACTGCAAATGGTAAATGCATTACATATGCCACCTTGTTTATAAAAAATGCCCCCTGAGTCATTTCATCCAAGAGCTGGGCCTGACAAAATTAAACATCTCTAGCTTTTGTTGGTACATCCAGGGAATACCCATCATCTTCTTTCTGGCATTTATCTTAAATGTGTAGGCCCAAGTAGAGGGGCAGACAGAACAAGCTGGACTACCTGTGCAAACTGATTGGGCTACAGGTACCGCCTAATGCTACCAGTAGTGACAAGGAGAATACCAAAACGCTAAACTAGAGAAGAATCATTCAGAAAGGATAAGATGAGAAAGCTTTTGACTGTGGCAACCATCTGAAAACCATTCTCTTTTTGGGGGTTGTCTTGACGTTGCCTCTCCAGTGCACATGTTGTTACTTTCATTTCCACCAAAACAGGTGACATTGATTCACAAACAGTTATGCTTTCAAACTGGACAGATTGATATCCCTGAAGTTTAATTGACTTGCTGCTACAGTATACTGTGATTTTTACGTGTTCCCTTAATTTCTTTGAGCAGTGTATTCATTATCTTTGTCTGCAGAAGGTTTCTCTGAAATGGAGACCCCATGAACACCAAGTGCAGAATGTGGTAAATGGTAAGAGAAACCCCACATGTTGGTATAAACAAAGCCTTGACCACATTGACAAAAAAAAGCCCCTTTCACTGCACAAAGAGTCAGATAAAACTTGAAGTAGTCAGTCATTCAGCAAGTCATACAGACAGGTCCACTCTTCCAGAATCTTTTTTTATCAACCCCACCATCATAATCAATAGTGATTGCTGGTAAGACGCTGATCTATTTTCAATATTTTTCTGTTACAGATTTAATATTAGTGGATTAAACTGACATTTTCCTCTAAATCTGCAAGAAATACTTTATAATGACAAAAACTGTTTTTAAATATGTGGATTTAAATATCTTATGTATTAAAATTTTTATAACAGAAATTTGTAAACAAATGAACTAATCACACACATGTAGTGTAATGAGCAGGTGTGAGAATAAAATACAATATGGCTGAAGGCCTGACCAAAACATTAAATATAATTTAATATTTTAAATAATGAAAAAATTTATAATAATCTTTGCAAGCACCACCAGTATGTGAGCGTATTGCAATTTTTCAGAAGAACATAAATATCACATTTACAGAAGTATTCAGACTCTTCGCTACAGTATTCAGACTCTTCGCTATAGTATTTAGACTCTTCAAATAGAGCTTAGATACATCTTATTTCCATTGATCATCTTTGAGATGTTCTTACCACTTGATTGGAATCCACCTGTGGTAAATTCAATAGATTGGACAGGATTTGGAAAGGCACATACCTGTCTATATAAGGTCCCACAGTAGACAATGAATTTTAGAGCAAAAACCAAGCCATGATGTCATAAGCAGGAGTAACACTGGGTTTTAACCACTGGGTCGAAACCTAAATGACTTGGAGAAGATCTGCAAAGAGGAATGGGACAAAATCCCTCCTGAGATGTGTGCAAACCTGGTGGCCAACTACAAGAAACGTCTGACCTCTGTGATTGCCAACAAGGGTTTTGCCACCAAGTACTAAGTCATATTTTGCAGAGGGGTCGAATACTTATTTCACTCATTAAAATGCAAATCAATTTATAACATTTTTGACATTTTTAACATTTTTGTTGTTATTCTGTCTCACTGTCCAAATAAACCTACCATTTTAATTATAGACTGAGCATTTCTTTGTCAGTGGACAAACGTACAAAATTAGCAGGGGATCAACAACTTTTTTCACTAACTGTAACAAGGACTGTAATTTTCCCCCTCAATGTAGACCCCCATATTACTAACAATTCATAGGCGTTCTGATGTCATTAGCGTTGTCTGTAATTTATTCCAGAAACCGGGGGCTTCACTGGATTTTAATCTCAATACAAATTCCAGTGAATATTGTTTTGATAAAGCCAAATAGCACTGAAGTATCTTAACAGGAGGTCTGAAAATGTGAGAACATCTTATTTAAGTGTAATATCCATGTCATTTTTGTTCTACATTAAGTAAAGTTTTATTAAAGACATGGTAACATTAACCCCATCCTTCCCCTCCCCAGTTCTCCAGACGACTGTGTTGACCCTGTTGGGGCTGTGGGGTGCCTGGCTCATTGGTCCATATTTGCACATACTTTTCCACTTCATAAGGGCGGACACTCTAGCAACCGTAACAATTATTGGCCAATCCCTAAATGATCCTGACTAGCAAAGATTCTTGAACCACTGGTGAATACACAGCTTTTGTATGATCTTTTCTGACTGATAATTGTATTTTGAATATCCACCAATCAGCATTCCGACCAGGTCTTTGTAATTTGATTCAGTTGTAGTCAAAATAAATAGTCCAGGCCACTTTTATGTCAGTCTTGTACTATAGGGATATAATATAAATACAATCCAGAGCTTCCACTCTTAAACTTTTAGATGCTGTCTACCTCTGTGCTCTTGAGATAGCTTCAGAACTCATTGTAAATTGAATAAAAAGGTGGGATGGGCATCTCTCTATGTACGACAAGAGAGGCAAAGTATTTCCTATTTACAAGGCTTTTGCAGAAACGTCCATCTTACAACCAGGGTTTAAACTGGGATTTGGGAAGTGGGGGTGCCCTACTTTTTACTTTCCAGTTGTATCTAAAACAGCTGGCCATTGGAAGTACGGGAACTCAGGTCCTCCTAGGTCTCATTTCGACCCTGTGTGCTTCCATCCAATTGAATCCCTGCTTACATCACAAAAAAATTAAAGCAAATAATTGTGAAATCCCTTTGAAAGCCATGTCTTCTTTTCTACACTCAATTATTACTTGATTTTCCTCTCTGACATTTTCATTAATTTCCCAATACCACGCATTTCAATCATTACAAACCATAGGACTACATTTATTTTATTATCTGATTGGAAATATTCTTGTGTTTTATTTAGCGTTGGTTAATCAGAAAAAGGCAGGAGCACTATGTTTTGAATAAAGGCTATGGTTCATATTTTTTACCCAGACAGTCCCAGTGGAACAACAACAAGCATTGACGGTCCCTGGCACAAAACATTTTGAGAATAAACGGACTCCACTATATAGCTAGGGTGTAGAAAGCATGGATCTTCTGTGGTCAACTACATAAGCCATTTTCTCCATGAGAATGCTGCCTACCACACAGGACTAACCTCTTATAATGGAACTGATGGGTATGACCGTTTTACCCCTTTGACTATCAGGCTGCTGCTTAGGTTGGGGAACATTCCCCAATCAGCTGTGAGAGGATACATGCATTGGTAATAGCTTACACATAAAAAATAAATAAAAAAATCCACAATTTACAGAGTGAATTGAACAGTTAACATGGTGTGCCACAAAGACACTGTCATTGCCACGAAAAACTCACTACCCGCAGTCCTGAATATATGCCCATCTTGACGTAGTCTGTAGAAAGCTAGCTAGACATAGGCCTGCCTATTTTGAAACATAATTTGAATTAAAATGTGACAGCATGTCCTTTCTATTTTTACTGAAACAATTTTCTTCGTACCTTTAGCCCTTTAGTATTCCACGTTTTTTCGTCTGGTGCTATAGCTAAAGGACCGAGAGGTCGAACAACAAAACTTGGAGTGGGAAGAAAGTCGAGATGACCGTTGGATTTCAAAATGTGTGGTTATCACCAACTATCATCCTCCACGCGCGATGCTCTCGCGCACTCAGTAGGTAGATCAGTAGCCTAGAATAGCGCTATTGAGTATTGTGAAACTACACTATATGAGGTGTGCGCTCGTTGTTACATGGCGTTAGAGGAAAATCTTATTTAATTTAGAATAGCGATTCATAAACGTGTGTTAAATGAAAGATCCTGGTCCGGCTCCAGAAAAAGACGGGCACACGTTATTCAAATGTGCCTATTCCCATGAAGGAGGAACTAACTCGTCAGCTTTTGTAGATAGGGGGAACAGTTCTATCAACGTACTCAGACGCAGCTTTTCCTCAACGTCATTGAATTGTCCCAGAGACTGTCGTTATGGGCAATTCCACGCAAATGTCAACCTTGCAGTGAAAAATTAAAGTTATCATAAAAAAATCAAAACCCTTTCTAAGTTGTCCATTTGGATCTGTATTTTATTGTATTGATGTGCTGTCATGTACATTTTAAGGACATTTCTGTTTATTCACCTCAGATAAGGTGTGCATAGATACTAAAATTGCTTTTTTTATACAAACCTATTTCATGCTTTAAAAAGAGGGATCAAAGACTCCTTTAATTATACTTTATGTTGATAGTAAGGATTTTGCAGAAAGATGGGGGCATGACTGAGATATAAATACACTCACTTTGTTATAACTGCATTTCCCTTTAAATTTATAAAGGCTATATTTAGGAAGTCACGACGTTTAAGTGCTGTGTCACGTCCGTAACGATTTAAAGAATAAGTTTAGATTGTATAATCATTATTATTACAATTAATTTGAAACTTTATGTACAAAGCCAAAATATGTCCATTCTAGTTATGATTGACAAATCATCTCACTTAATTGCTCTAAACAACCTAATTATGCGTTACGGACGGGACCGTTACGGACGCTTCACATTAAATCATGCATGATTTGACCAGCGCATATTTGTTTAATTAATTAATGTATTTATTGATTTCAAGCAATATAATGACACATAACAAAGGCAATCAAGAAGCATTCTGATTAAATCAATTCGAAAAGATAAATTCATCAACTTTACAATATAAATCGATCTATTGCTTGAAATGGAGTGGAAAGAAGTCAAACTTATTTAAACTCACCTTGGTCTTTCATCATTTTACTGTTAAAAAAAACCCACACATATATTAAATTGATCTACTGTACATCAGAACTTTTTAGAAATCAATGAATACTAGTACCATGGAGTGTGCGTGCGCGTGTTTGAGAGAGAGAGAGAAATATGAGACGCGCCTTCTGTGATGACTCACTTTCTTTCCCGCGCACGCCCTCTGTGGTCAATGGCAGTTATTTCTGTGGTGATTGTAGATCTGCGATTTCTGGACAAAATCTCTACTTTATTTGCAGTAATTGGTAAGTATTTTGGGCGTCTCTTTCACACAGATCGTCTTGATCCTCCTGACATCCAAACCAATATAAACGTGGCAAAAACCCATCGGGCCTAATGAAATGAAGTAATCATTGTGATTTTGACTTAAGACAATAACATTTCAATTATTATTTCAATGCATTGGCTAATTTTGCAATAATGTGGCTATTTTAAAGCACGATTGCGCATTCAACAACGCAAAAAGTTTTTTTTTTTAAACATTGCGATTAGTTTGACACAAAACATAATATTGCGATCATTGTGACATGATTGCTTTTTTGCATGCAAAAAAAAAAAAAACGCTCTCCAGACTGTTCTATATAGACACAGGCCAACACACTGTTACAATCAGACAGCGTTTCAATTCACTGACGGGACTGAGGGGAAACCGGTGCTCTTAACTCCGGAGAATATCGATATGATAAACTACATATATATGTATCTTAGCATTATCAATTCCATATCTTTCGGGGTCTAAAGTAAACACCTTGATGATAAAAACACATTATCAAGCAAGCAATATCATGCCCGAATTGAGTTTTGAACATGCATGTTCACATGCCGGTTACAGTTTAGCAGCATGAGAGATATGCGTGAACTAATCTATAACACGGTGATTTCAGTTTAAATTTGATTAATTGTGCAGACTTACCTTACTGATGTCTCAGATGTTTGTTGTTTCAAATAAAAAGAGACACACAAAAAGGTCTCTGTTCAAGTTTTCCAGCGTCAGCCAAGTGATGATTTCGGAACGGTCACGTCCATAACGGAAAGAAGTCACATCCGTAACGTCCGTTTTTCCTCATAAATGGATTTTTCTAAACTAAAATAAAATAAATAATGTATGTTCTATAGAGAGCCGACACTCATCCATTCGGCTAGTATTATTTATTTTGGCTTGTGCATTTTAATTCACAGAATTTCAACAAAGTATATTGTCTCCCACAAACTCGCGTCTTTTTTTGTCACGTCCATAACGCATGTGTATTTCCCTCATATTAAATATAAAACGCATGTGTAGATTGATATTTTTCTAATGTCTGTACTCCTTTATTAAGGGAGTATGGACATATAAACAGACATTTAAATATATTGGTATTAAATGCATTTTCTGAGAATTTATATTTTATGTTTTGACTGCAAATGTCACGTCCATAACGCTGGAATTGCCCGTATGTTGTTTTCTGTAAATTGTATATATTCATTGTACAGGTGAACTGAGGTGCGTAAAGATTTAAGACATGGCTTATATGGAGGATAACAGTGCTGAGGGGATTGACTGGGGTCACAAATCAGTGTTGGGAGAAAAAAAACACAGATGTACAGAACGTAATTCAGAATTGACTGGGGCTCTTCCGGAGAACGCTCACATTGGACTTCCTAGCCCAGCACCAGACATTGTAAAATGCTCCCTAATATCTGGAGACTGTCTTTACTTCCACTATGGGTGTGATGGCCAGGATGACAGGGGCTGGGGCTGTGGCTACCGCACCCTCCAGACCATGGCCTGGTGGCTGTGCCATAGCTGGTGCCCACCATCGCCTAAGGCCAAATGCAGACCCCCACCCAGCCTTCCTGAAATCCAGCACGCCTTGGTGGCAATGGGGGACAAGCCTGCATCATTTGCTGGCTCTCGTGAGTGGATAGGGACGGTCGAAGCAAGCCTGATCCTTGACTACTACTACAATGTCCCCTGTAAAGTGGTCCATGTGCGGGGTGGAGGGATAGAACTGAATAGAGCTGCTGAGGAGCTCCACGAGCACTTCCAGAGCCAGGGGTCACCTGTCATGATGGGAGGGGACCGGGATAACTCTTCCAAGGGCATACTGGGCGTGTGCAGTCGGCCTGAGGGCCAAGGGAGCTACCTGCTGGTGATGGATCCTCACTACTACGGGCCCCCGCTGGAGCGAGCGGCACTGCAGAGGTTGGGATTGGTGTCGTGGAAAAACGTGGGGTCTCTGGATACTAGTTCCTTCTATAACCTGTGTCTGCCTCAGACTGCCAAAACATGAAAGGAAGAAAGTATGATCCAGGGTAAAACAAAAAACTCCTATGTCATGAATTATTTTCGGGACTTTTGTTTGTTGTAAATATCTGAGCAATTGTTGGTCATTGTTCGAAAAAAGTTGTTACGAATACTTTAACTGTCCTGTGCAGCTGTAGCTGGAAGTGTTAGTGGCTGAATAGAACACAGTCGCCCTCTTGTGGATGAATGCAGACTGTTCAGACTTAAAGATTTAACAGTATGTAGGATTACTAAGTAGTTCTGTGGCCATACCTAAATGTTTAAAGGGTAACACACGGAAAATTATCACTGTTTTGAGGCAAAATCTGATGTATTAGAGTGAAATGTCTGGTCTTATGTTGTGTTTTTTTTAGCAGTAAATCTAGCGCCAAACAATTAATCTCTGCCATTGACATTTGTTCAGGCACCTTTCAAAAGATGCTTCATTGCTATCTAGAGGGGGTTCTTATACCTTTTAAATGTGCTAGATGTGCTTAGTATAGTGGAGTTTAGCACTTTTCCAGTGTTATTTATAAAATGTTTTGAGCAGCAGAGGTGGTTTTGTGCGTTTCCCTCTTGCAGAAGCACCCGTGGCCTGCATGCCTTCCCTAAATGCCTACCGCCATTGCTGACCAGTAGCTACACACCAGGAGGTTAGATAGTGATGGGGGACATGAGATTGTGTTTGGGTGGGTGTGAAGACAGATATACATACTGTGCAAGCAGCAGAGAGCCATGCTGACAAACAAGTAACCAGCAGTCACTGGGGCGGTTTTAAAAAGTAGATTTCTGACTAAACTTAATAATTCACTGGATTGTAGTTTGACTTTCTAGATCTAGGCAACACTGAAGCATATGCAGCATATGCATAAGGCATGACGTAAGCCTGTATGAGTCTAAACTTCGTACCCACCCCCATAGTATTAATTAAGAGTTCACCGGCACCCACAACTTCTACCTGAATGCTTTGTGTTCAGTATGTTGGGGGTTGGGCAAAGGCTGAAATTGGGTGGAGATTACCCTTTAAACAAAGTTTGTCTACATGCCCGGCAGATAAATATAAATGCACTAATTATCTGTTATTTGTTAGTCGTGGGTTTATTTTATACCAGATATTTCAATATCTTGACTTTCTTCTGTGGTGAGCAGTGCAGTCTGTCTCTGCAGTGGAGAATATAAACTGTCAAGTTGTCTTTTGTTCACATAACACTGACTTGTTCTTGTTACCCAGGAGACAACATGCAAATTAAGCTTCTGATCAAAGAACAGACAACAGGTTTTAAATAGGACATGATTGTCATACAGAGAAGTTCTTTGCCACTGCAATGCTGCTATATCTGCAATCTCCGACTGAGTCTAACTTCACAGGAGTTGATGCCACATCTTTATTACTTGTGAATAACACCTCACCCAAAAACAACATTCATGTATCTACTCAATACAGAATTTAGATCATGATAAAGATATGACATTGAGGTGCGACTACTGGCACGATTGCATGGTTTCTCACTATGAGTCAGGCACACAGTCATTGTAGAAGATCTGGAAGTTCTTGTCAACGTCCATCCTTCCTTTGAGGAATTTCTCCAGGTTATTCACCGGAACCTCTATCAGGTGGTTGTTGACACGGTCGTTCATCCCGTAGGCCCCGAACACCGGGAACTTGTAGCGTACGAAATAGGGTGCATTCTGGTCATAGTCTGTGCAGCAGTAGGCCGACCATATGTACTCGGGGATGGCAACACGGTCCACGTTGTTGCGACGGATCATGTTCCCAGAGGTCGTGACCCCGGTGACCACATAGGCTTTGCCACGGCAGTAGTTGTTGAGACGCTTGCGGATGAGGTCCTTGTGCTCGGCCCATGGGCCGATGTTGAACTCTCGGACCTGTGGCGAGGGAACCAAAAGCGGTTATCTCCCATGCTCTTAAATGACTTAAGGTGGACAAAGGTAGACGTACCAAACCGTAGCCGACCTACCTGGGGAACCACGTTGGTCAGGGTGTAGGTGGCGGCTTTGTCCAAGGGGTCGGCCTGGTGCTCGTCAGGGTTGAGGTGGCCGCGCTCGTACTGGACCACGTCAGCATAGTCCTCCAGCACGGCCTGGCTGTCCTCAAAGTTCATGTGCATGTGAGAGGAGGACTGGGGGAACGGCTCCATGTTGCTCGTGCCCTTCTCTGATGCCAACTATATGGAGGGAGAGAGGAGAGGGGGAAGGTGGGGGGGATAGGGGGGAGGGAGAGGGCCAGGTTTTGGGAGGGAGGGATAGAGGGGAGGGATGCATTAGTGGTTCCCAACCTTTTTCAGTTACTGTACCACCAACAGAATTTTGCTCTGCTCGGAGTAACCCTGAAGTACCCCCTCATGTCAATTTCACTCGTAAGCCTATGGTGTCGTGGGTTTTCTCAATGTACCCCCTGTGGAGAGGCCATGTACCCCCAGGGGTCCTAGTACCCCAGGTTGGGAACCACTGCATTACACAATATCATTTAAATGGACATTCGTTTTGTGACGACAGTGTACAAATACATGAACACAGCAGAGCACAATGCAATATTACATCCCCACTAATTTGAAGCCTGGCATACTTGGGCCTATGTCTGTATTATGGCCCGCTGTTTTGGCAGCCTGATAGACACATAGAGTGAGATGGAGACTTTGATGTCAGGGTGGAAGGTGGAAAAGTCGGGGAAAGAGAGACGTATTGCGGAAACAAGGATGTTGTTGAAACGGGAAAGTGTTGTATCACACACAACTAGATTAAAATGTTATTGTGGTACCATTCTAACTGCCCACAAACCTGCTTATCTCCAACTTCTCATTGTAGCCAGAGCAGTAATATTGTCCTGCAGAACTCTGCTTTAGTGAATGGGTGTGTCCGTTGTCAGTGTCTGTGAGAGAACCTTTGTCAAACAATTTTTTCAAATGACAATCATGTTGCTGTTTAGTGCATGTAAACACCTATGTTAAAGTTAACCTAAGATATACAACCAATGAACACCAGGCACATATCGCAGGGTTGCGAACACTAACAAAATAACACACACAAACTAAGAGGCAGAGCAGACCGACTCTCACACACACCTCCACACTTTCACACTTATTAGCCACTTACCTGCGGCTCAAACATCCAGGGAAAATCCACCCTCTTCTCCCCATCAGACTTCTTGAAGATGTAGGCCGAGTAGAGGGGGATGTGTTTGTGGGGGTCGTAGAGGGTGACGAAGCATGGCTTGTCCTCGTAACGCTGGCAGATCTTTTTCAGGGGGCTGCTGAATTGGTAGCCCCGCGGCGGGGTGCCCATGTACAAGGAGTCCTTACAGCGCTCCACGTGGTTGAAGTCCTCCACCACGCCAGCCCGGGACCCCCGCAGACAACACAGTAGGACAGCCAGAGACAGACAAGAGGGGATTGATTGGTGTCTCATGGTGACCATTGAAGCTAGTCTGCCTGTCTGTCTGTCTGTCTCTGTCTGTCTGCCTGTCTGTCTGTCTGTCTGTCTGTCTGTCTGTCTGTCTGTCTGTCTCTGTCTGTCTCTGTCTGTCTGCCTGTCTGTCTGTCTGTCTGTCTGTCTGCCTGTCTGTCTCTGTCTGTCTGTCTGCCTGTCTGTCTGTCTGCCTGTCTGTCTCTGTCTGTCTCTGTCTGTCTGTCTGCCTGTCTGTCTCTGTCTGTCTTGACTGTGTGCCTGGTCTCTCTTTCAGTTGCCTCACGATGATCCCGTTTCTCCCTCTGCCCTTCACACTACTGTAGCTGCTCTGTTTCAGCCTCTCGCTTTTTCCCTTGTATTCCTTATTATGTTTCATACATGTCGACAGTAAGTCTCTCTGGGTCAGCCCATCTCTACTCCCTATTTCAGAGCCCTTTTACATCTATTCAAAGTGGCGAGCCATGAATGTATGTTATCAGTTTTTAGCTTCCAAAATGGCTACTTAGAACTACGCCCATCAACAGGTCAAGCACTGGTTAGATGTCTTATAATATGTCATTTGTAAGCCTATTTAATGATTTCCTATCTTCTCCTTCATGCTTTCTGGAGCAGAACAAAGCTTTGTTTAGATTAAAATGTAGACTTCAAGAACAGTCTGAGACAATATGCAGACCTAACATTGTCATGTTTTACATCACTGACTTGATATGGATTTTGCTGCTGGAATTATTATTATGGGCTTCCAGTAAATATGCTTATGGATGTGTAGAAAATGAATGATGCATTGGGAAATTATTTGCAATGACTCTATTTCTACCCATTACAGTGTTATTATTTTGGACCTGTTTGTTCTTTCACACAATTAGTGTGAGGGGAGTGGGTGGTTTTAATCACATATTTTCATATCTGCTGTGTGTGTGATTACAACTGCACTTTAAAAATGAATATTGATGAATACATGTTATAATTTTTTTTTTTTACAGTTCATTAACAGCCACCCACAGTATGTGCTAACTGAATATCACTCTGAATAAGTGGCATTGCTAATAAGTCATAGCAAAATAAATGTTTTGACCAACACTCAAGTAGTATTGTAAGTTGTAATGAGTCATCCTACTTTTGGAATCTGTAAACTTTATTCAATCAGATTTAGATTGCAATGGAAAAAACATACATCAAATACATACATGGGTTTTGTGAATCGAGAAAATACATTTTTAGAAGACTGCTGGTGTTTAGCAGGAAGTGAAATTTTAATTTCAGGTAATGTGGTTTGGGGATAATTGTTGATCAGAGGTACTCATTCAGTTGAACTCCTCTATCTTTCACCACTTTCCTTTCCAATGAAGCATAAATGCCTGGAAAAACATGTAAAACTGAATTATAACTAAAACTAATTTTTAACATACATTTTACCACACTGTTCAAGCTCTGTCAAGGTCCTTGGACCACTCAAGGACCCTCAAGGACTTAGCTCAACATTGCTTCATTTATCTTCCTTCCCTATTTGTACTCTAACTCAGACCCATGCAGTGCATAGATGTTTGGGGTGCTTGAAGGTTGAGGTAGGCTCCAAAAGGCATGTTGGGTGTTATTAAAGCTGTGTTTTAGGTTTGACAATACAGTAGCAAGGGGCCATTTGTATACAAGATATTATAATTGATTTGATACATTGTACACGGTCAGATAAATCATTTTGAAACAAGCCTACACAGTCTTCTGAGAACCCTAGATTGTGGAGTCCATAAATTAGGATGGGACTGTTTGTCCGAGTCGAAGACTAACTAAATTAGGCCCATGTGTGCTTCTATACTATGGTGTATGTGTGTTGTGTTTTTGTGTTTTTTTCTGCTGGCTGTACAAATAATTGTCAAAAGGGGGGTGTAGACTTTCTGTAGGCACTGTATATCAGAAATGTTCCATATTGTTTTCTTGCTGAATGTAGCCCACTTAATGCAAAGCCGAAGGAGGCTGGACACAGTCGTCCATAAAGATCTGGAAATTCTTGTCCACAAAAGTGGACCTCTGAAGGAACTCCTCCAATTTCTTGACGGACAGCTCCAGGACCTGATGAATGAACAATTGAATGGAGGATATTGACTGAATTAGATTTCAGTTATGCTCAGCAACTTTCACTTCATGGGATTATTTGACACATTTCCCAAAAACCTGATACCAGGTATAACATATTATGCTAATAATATAAAAAAAAAAAAAAAGTATACCAAATAAAATATTTTTGTAAATGACAACAATTACACTAGATTTACCTGGTTGTTCTCATTCTCGTTGAGGCCATAGTGGGCAAAGGCGGGGAACTTGTAGCGCTCGCCAAAGGGTGCATTGTGGTCATAGTCAGTGCAGCAGTAGGCCGACCACAGGTACTTGGGAACCGCCACGCGGTCAATGTTATGGCGCCGGATCATGTTCCCGGATGTGACGATGCCGGTGACCACGTAGGCGGTTCCGCGGCAGTAGTTGTTAAGGCGCCTGCGGACGATGTGCTCCTGAACCTTCCAGACACCGGTGCTGAATTCTCTGACCTTAAAGACCGGCGGGCGATGTGATTCCATACAAATGTGACGTTTAAGTAGAAAAACTTAAAAAGGGTTTAACAGCATGAACAAAATGGCTGACCTGAGGCACCACGTTGGTCAGGGTGTAGGTGGAGGCCTTGTCGTCTGGGTCGGCCTGTTGCTCGTCAGGGTTGAGGTGGCCACGCTCATAGAAGACGGCATTGGTGTAGTCATCCAGCACCGCCTGGGCGTCCTCAAAGTTCCTGTGCATGTAGCCACGCGGGAAGGCCTGCATGTCTCCGGTGTCAGACATTGTGGATAGCTGGGTGGGAGATGAAGAAACAACAGTACAGGAGGACATACGGACAGGTGAGCATTCTATTACACTCTGTGGCATGTAAAGAATGCTCATCAGGCCCGGTGGACCTGGATTTTGGTTGAAGATGACAAGATGAAAACATCTACTTGACTTTGAAAGAGTGTTCATTATTGGGTCTCTGACAATGACCCCAGCCACAGGGCATGAGGTCACTGAATGGTTTGATGAGTATGAAAATTAATAGAATGATATGCTATGGCCTTCACAACAACCAGGTCTTAACCCAGTTGAACATCTATGGGAGATTGTACATTTAACTTTTCCGGCCTCGTATTGCTGCCTGTCCCAACTTTTTTGGAATGTGTAGCTCTCATGAAATCCAAAATGAGCCAATATTTGGCATGACATTACAAAATGTCTCACTTTCAACATTCAATATGTTATCTATATTATATTGTGAATTAATAATAAGTTTGAGATTTGTAAATTATTCCATTCCTTTTTTACTCACTTACTTTGTACAGTGTCCCAACTTTTTTGGAATCAGGTTTGTAGGAAAACCTGCTAAATCGGCAGTGTATCAAATACTTGTTCTCCCCTCATTTTCAGAACAACCCACATTAAAGAAACATCTCAATGTTCAACTTAACAACTCATCATTTATATATACTTTTTAACAGAATAAAGACAACTGAGGAATGAGAGTAGACCATCTGAAACCTGGACTGCCCATGGGGATAATTCTGCCCCAGCAGAAGGGTTAGTCAGTTTACAAGTCTAAGCGTATAGGTGCCCGCCTATCTCTAGAAGGGTAACTCCTGTAGGCCTTGGCATTGCAGGTTAAGCTTTGGTGACGGCAATATGATTTTAATGAGGATTTGACCATTGCCAAGGCTAAACAGGTTTTCCAACGAGTAAGAATAACATTAAGAAAGAACTGAATTAACAAAGCTGGTCTGAAACCTCCTGAGGACAGTTTCTCTTTAGAATGAAAATTTCCTGTCACTTCCTGTCACAGAGAACTAGAGGTTTGTACCATAGCCAACAGAAAAACAAACAACTTAGCTCGCTCTGCGTTGATCAGCTTCTGTCACTTAAGTTGTGACATTTCTATTTTTACATGTTTGTGGTTACATGTGGTAGGTTTACAGTTTCTTACCAGCAGAAATGATTTTAGGATCTGTATGAATATTTGGCCACCTACATTAACAACAGAAATGTAATAGGAAATTGTACACATTCAGCTCATTAGACTACGCGTGTGTCCATCCTCTCATAACTGTACCTTTCTGTTTGTGGTAGCTACCACTGCAATAAAAATTATATTTGATTTGAAATATTGAACTGGCCCCCTCGTTGCTCTTTAGCATCTCCTTATGTCAGCCTGGGTGCCTTTGAGCTCAACTGAGGTAGAATGCCGGAGATAGTTAAGAATTCATGTCTAGAGTTCCCGGCAGAGCAAGCACATTGATAGAAATCTGATATAATTCGGAAGACCCATCTCGATTTTGCTGGGAGTTGCTGCAATGATGAAGGGCCTTAATCATGTCACGAAGTTGGAAATAAAAATTGGGTAAATGTAAATGCAGTATCTCACAAAAATGAGAACACCCCTCACATTTCTGCAAATATTTGATTATGACTTTTCATGTGACAACACTGAAGAAATGACACTTTGCTACAATGTAAAGTAGTGAGTGTACAACTTGTATAACAGTGTAAATTTGCTGTCCCCTCAAAATAACTCAACACACAGCCATTAATGTCTAAACCGCTGACAACAAAAGTGAGTACACCCCTAAGTGAAAATGTCAAAATGTTTGTTTGTGAGGCTTTAATATATCTATGTTTAAGCCGCAAAAGTCTATTGAGTTGCACGTATCTGATCATGACATGTCTGTTAGGACAGTGGTAAAAAACTGGCATAAGTACAAATGACACCGACCAATAAAATTCCATTAGTATCCATAGATTGATGAGAGCAGCAGTAGTATGAATTTAATTGTATATAAAGAAATTTGGGTTGTCCTTTTTGCGTCACAAACACCAGTATGCAGTTGTTTAAAGTTCACAGAACCTGCTAGCTCAGTTGCTGTCTTTGGCTGGGGAATGCACTCTCCTCCAAGAGCATAATGTCCTGGAAAATGTACTTTGTGAAAAAGCAAGCAGTGTGATAAAAATGACTTGGCGAAATGTACATCAAACGACACATCCTGAGTTTCTGTGATGAGGCAAAGTCTCCTGGAAGGCAGTTTTTTTTCCTGAAAGGATTTTTGTTTAAAATTCTTAAAAATAACGGCAATGTAAATAGAAACAGCATTATTGGGAATTATAAAGGATACACAACAAATTAATGGACTGTGTCATGATTCCACCTAGGACCCCGTCTTTCTTTGTCGCCGATCTTTTAGCTGTCATCATCCCATCTACACATCAACGCATCCCCGGACTGTCTTATCATGCACTCCTGTTCCCACATCCCTAATTCCCCGTTCTTCTTCCTCCAAACACAGATAGTGGAGTTTAGACTCATCACACCACATGACTTTCTCCCATTCCTTCTCTGGATCATCCAGAAGGTCATTGGCAAACTTCAGATGGGCCTGGATATGCGCTGGCTTGAGCAAGGGGACCTTGCATGCGCTGCAGGATTTTAATCCATTACGGCGTAGTGTGTTACTAATGGTTTTCTTTGAGACTGTGGTCCCAGCTCTCTTCAGGTCATTGACCAGGTCCTGCCGTGTAGTTCTGGGCTGATCCCTCACCTTCCTCATGTCCTGTAGCCCATCATTGTTTTAGATTCCGTCTCTCACAGTTGAAGTGTACCTATGATAAAAATTACAGACCTCTACATACTTTGTAAGTACAAACCCGATTCCAAAGTAGTAGGGACACTGTACAATTGTGAATAAAAACAGAATGCAATGATGTGGAAGTTTCAAATTTCCACATTTTATTCAGAATACAACATAGATGACATATCAAATGTTTAAACTGAGAAAATATATCCCTTTAAGGGAAAAATAAGTTGATTTAAAATTTCATGGCATCAACACATCGCAAAAAAGTTGGGACAAGGCCATGTTCACCACTGTGTGGCATCCCCTCTTCTTTTTATTACAGACTGCAAACGTCTGGGGACTGAGGAGACAAGTTGCTCAAGTTCATGAATAGGAATGTTGTCCCAATCTTCTCAAATACAGGCTTCTAGTTGCTCAACTGTCTTAGGTCTTCTTTGTCGCACCTTCCTCTTTATGATGCGCCAAATGTTTTCTATGGGTGGAAGATCTGGACTGCAGGCTGGCCATTTCAGTACCCGGATCCTTCTTCTATGCAGCCATGACATTGTAATTGATGCAGTATGTGGTCTGGCATTGTCATGTTGGAAAATGCAAGGTCTTCCCTGAAAGAGACGACGTCTGGATGGGAGCATATGTTGTTCTAGATCTTGGATATAACTGTCAGCATTGATGGTGCCTTTCCAGATGTGTAGGCTGCCCATGCCACATGCACTCATGCAACCCCATACCATCAGAGATGCAGGCTTCTGAACTGAGCGCTGATAACAACTTGGGTTGTCCTTGTCCTCTTTAGTCAGGATGACATGGCGTCCCAGTTTTCCAAAATTAACTTCAAATTTTGATTTGTCTGACCACAGAACACTTTTCCACTTTGCCACAGTCCATTTTAAATGATCCTTGGCCCAGAGAAAACGCTTGCGTTTCTGGATCCTGTTTAGATACGGCTTCTTTTTTGACCTATAGAGTTTGCCAGCAACGGCGAATGGCACGGTGGATTGTGTTCACCGACAATGTTTTCTGGAAGTATTCCTGAGCCCGTGTTGTGATTTCCATTATAGTATCATTCCTATATGTGATGCAGTGCCGTCTGAGAGCCCGAAGATCACGGGCATCCAGTATAGTTTTCCAGCCTTGACCCTTATGCACAAGAGATTGTTCCAGATTCTCTGAATCTTTGGATGATATTATGCACTGTAGATGATGATAACTTCAAACTATTTGCAATTTTTCTCTGAGAAACTCCTTTCTGATATTGCTCCACAATTTTTTGCCGCAGCATTGGGGGAATTGGTGATCCTCTGCCCATCTTGACTTCTGAGAGACACTGCCACTCTGAGAGGCTCTTTTTATACCCAATCATGTTGCCAATTTACATAATAAGTTGCAAATTGGTCCTCCAGCTGTTCCTTATCTGTACATTTAACTTTTCCGGCCTCTTATTGCTACCTGTCCCAACTTTTTTGGAATGTGTAGCTCTCATGAAATCCAAAATGAGCCAATATTTGGCATGACATTATAAAATATCTCACTTTCAACATTCGATATGTTATCTATATTCTATTGTGAATTAATAATAAGTTTGAGATTTGTAAATTATTCCATTCCTTTTTTACTCACTTACTTTGTACAGTGTCCCAACTCTTTTGGAATCAGGTTTGTAGGAAAACCTGCTAAATCGGCAGTGTATCAAATACTTGCTCTCCCCACTGTACATTTTCAGAACAACCCACATTAAAGAAACATCTCAATGTTCAACTTAACAACTCATCATTTATATATACTTTTTAACAGGATAAAGACAACTGAGGAATGAGAGTAGACCATCTGAAACCTGGACTGCCCATGGGGATAATTCTGCCCCAGCAGAAGGTTTAGTCAGTTTACAAGTCTAAGCGTATAGGTGCCCGCCTATCTCTAGAAGGGTAATGGCGGTCAACCTGATGCTCAACAACTCCTGTAGGCCTTGGCATTGCAGGTTAAGCTTTGGTGACGGCGTGCACCGTACCCCTGTAGGACAGTAGGAAGCTATTCAAGGGTTGGTGGAGTGTTCCATGACCTTGATGCTTTTAAGGCATGTTTCATTGTTTGTACAAATCTCTCTGCCAACACACTAGTCGATGGATGGTTAGGAGAGGATTTGATGTGCTGAACTCCATTCATCAGTAGGAATGTGGCCATTGCTTGGGACACAAACTGTGGTCCGTTGTCACTCACAAGTTGACGTGGTGATCCTAACCGGCTAAACACATCTCCAAGCTTCTCAATGGTCTTCTCTGCAGTTGTAGACTTCATAATGGCAACCTGTGGCCATTTGCTATGAGCATCAATGACCATGAAACACATTCGGTCATCAAATTGGCCTGCAAAGTCAACATGAATGCTTTGCCAGGCTACCTCTGGTCAATCCCATGGATGAAGAAGAGGATGTTAGGGTACATTTCAAACATTCCGACAGGATTAACATGTTTTGGCTTTCTCTTTAATGTTTCCATTCAGTACAGGCCACCAGAAGTAGCTTTGTGCGATTTCTTTCATGTGGACCATTCCACATTCCGGAATGCAGAATGGTCCATGGTTGTAACACTTCTTTCCTCAGCAAAGGAAGAATGATAACCCTCCGTCTACACAGGAGGCAACCAGACTGGACTGACAGCTCAATTCTTCTTGAAATGTAAGGCTTTAGTTCCGGAGCATCTCTTGTGGCTTTACCACTGATGAGACTGTCCATCACCCCTGATAACAACGGGTCTGGTGTTTCTCCAAACGTAACTGGTGCATTTTCCACCTCTTTGAAGTAGAAAGTGTCCCCTGGGCATGACTCTGGCTTGACAACAGGCAGCGGTAGACTGGAAACTCCATCAGCGTTGCAATGCAGTTCATACTTGCGGAATCTGATGTCGTAGGTGTGCTCTGACAGCAACAGGATTCTGCTTGCAGAAAGGGATGGAATGTGGCCCAAACATAATTGTCAGCAGATGATAATCTGTAAGGGTGAATATCCTACAATAAAGATAATGGTGAAACATATGCACTCCAAAAACAATGCTTCTCGTTCTATCAGTGCATAGTTGCTTTCTGGCTTGTTCAATGTTCTCATTGCAAAGGCAATTGGACTCTCTTCACCCTACTCCCACACCATAGGGAATCACAAGCTAGCTGGATGGACAATGATGGGTCGAAGTGTGTTAGTGCCTCAGATTTTAAGATACTTCCTTGCTTTAAAAATACTTCCTTACATTGGTTCATCCATTTTCATGTTGTGCTACTGATGCAGTGGCTTCAACTTTGTTGCTAGGCTCAGAAGGAAATGTCCATAGTCATTTAGTAACCTGGGAATTAACGTAGATGGTTAACATTCTGGGGTGTTGGAGCATCCATGATAGCGTTGACCTTGGATGGAGCCTTGTGGAGGCCAGTGGCGTCGATGACATTGTCATAAGTATTTCACCAATGATTGGAAGAATACACACTTATCCTTACAAAATCACAGTCCATAGTCCTAAAATCTCTATAATATTGAATCCTTTATATCCAAACCTCCCTGTATAAGAGCTCCACTGCTCCACACTCCCATCAAATGGTCCAAAATGCCCAACAATTCCAGGCATTGTTCACTTTTTAATAGACTCCTGATTGTCAGCCACTCCAAGCTGGTCCTAACCACGGCAATAATATTCTTGAATTCATTATAGTCCTCCCCTTTAAAACACGTCGTCAGCATGCTCCAACACCTATCTTGAACCCATGCCATGTGTCTACAATGCTAAAACACTATGTTGGCTAGCTCGACAGCACTCACTTCTCTGCCAGCAATACAGAATGCTAACAACAGCAGGATACGATCTCTACCAAGCAGAATAGCTCTGATGGAATTTGTAATGTTTGTGGGTTTCATAACCACATCTCTGATAACTCGTATTGAAGAGACCAAAGACAATAGTTTGTTCAACTGTTCATCTAGAACATTTTCCGTCTTCACATTACCCAACATGCACAGTGAATACATCTATGGTAAGTATCAAGGTACACAATGTATATTCAAATCCATGCCGATGTTTCAGTATTTGATAGGTCAAAAACCCTGTCAGTCAAAATTGATTTAGAATGTATGACAGTCATCCATCCCTCCCCCACCTCAGATTATAAGGGTTGAGAAACATATTGACATCAACAGGCTGCTATCAGTGTTAATGGTGTTCAGTAGAAAATCTGACGAAAACATGACATCATGATTAAAATATCATCATCAGGAAACAGGTTGAGATGTTCCGATCTGTTGAAAGTATAACTGCAAAATAACAATTAGTGTGGCTCAACAGTCCAAACTACCATCCACTGGGTGTTGTTCTGTCAACTTCCAACAATGAAGACAATAGATCAGTCCTGAAAACCTGTGGCTCGCAGAAGTTCCATCATTAGAGTGAAGTGTCCACCCTATCAAGGCAAATGTCCATAATATTCTATGTCAAATTTCCTTTTCCACCCAGAACTGGCTTGGTTCATGTTTGGTTCCTTGTGCTATATATTAATGCCCGATAGCAACTAGCAGTGGAATAAGATTTTATATTTGACTTTGCTTAGCCAAATAAAAAAGGGTTAGATCTATTCTATTCAACCATTCAAATGTTAGACCTTACATCAAACAAATAAACTTCCAAATTAACCAATTAAAAACAAATCCTGTGAATGGAAGATGTAAAACATAACAGATGCCAATGCTCCGTTATAACTACGCAAACAATTTTTTTTCATATAACTCCTTATATGTACCAAATGTATTTGCTTTGCGCCCTAAGCTCAACTCTTTCCAATCATAATCAATTATCATATCATATATCTACCCTGCCTTCACTTCATTAAGTCAATGGGAAGTGACACCATGAGTGAATGCAGAACAATGACAAATACCGCCACAGGAGGCGCCATCCTGAACACGCACTCGCCATCATTACAGTACAGACACGAAATATAGAGAATTGGTAGTAGGGATGGATCGAGAATCCATTCCATATGGAGTTGCATACTGTATATGCATAACAAAACAATGTAAAGATGTTAAAAACAAACATTCGAAAACAATGAGACAGGAGTCTCACTCCTATAGACTTAACATGAGATAGGGTGCAGGTCAGGCTGCAGGCTGTTAGCCAGCCTGCTAGCATAGTGGAGTCTGTCAATAGCATAGCCAGACTGAGAAAAGTTAAACAAGGTAGTGTTAACAAAAACAACCTTATTAAGATAAAGCCTTCCTCCACCTCGGTCACAAATAAAAATAAAAATGATGGTATCACTTCGCATCTCAAAATGGGACTCCTAAATGTTAGATCCCTTGCTCCAAAGGCAGTTGCAGTAAATTAATTAATCTCTGATCAAAAACTAGATGTTATTGGTTTATGTGAAACGTGGCTAAAGCCTAATGAATTCACTGCCTTAAATGAGGCCTCTCCTGGTTATGCCTCATTAATGACAGAGTAAATAAATCTGTAAACGATCAAATCGAGGATCTATACTCAATACTGCCAAATACATTAGACACAGTTGCACCACTAAAAACAAAAGAAATACACAACAAGAAACTTGCTCCCTGGTACACAGACAATACTAGAGCCTCCAGAAAATTTCGAGCGAAAGTGGTGCTCCACCAAATTGGAAGTATTTAGACTAGCCTGGATAGACAGTACACTACAATACCGAAAATCACTCACGTCTGCTCGATCAGCTTACTTCTCCAACCTGATTGAGGTGAACAAAAACAATCCAAAATTTCTCTTTGATACAGTTGCAAAGTTAACAAAAAAGCAAAGTGGGTCTTCACTTTAGTTGTAATGAATACTACTTTGATGAAAAGATCGTCACCATTAGAAAACAAATAACTGACTCCTTAAATAGTAATGGTCCTCAAAATCTCAGTTGTCCTAAAAATGTCCTGAACCTCCTGGGCCAGGTGTCAATGGGGACACTTGAATTTTTTGATACCGTATCGCTCAACACATTTACTAAATTTGTAATAAGTTGCTGTTGTAAAAAGGGCTTTATAAATACATTTGATTGAAATGTTATCAATGTGCAACAAGGTAGCTTGTGCAAAGGAATTATAAACCATATAACCTATTAACAAATTTGTCTAACATAGCTAACAGCTTTCAAATTTGACTTTACCTTAGTACCATCACACACGTCTGTGGAATTGGCAATAATGCATCTATAAAGTCCTGTTTCATGGTACATATCCAACTAGGAAAATGTTTGCCCTCTAGGGGATAAGCTGCGCAACAAAATTATAGGAGTGAAAAACTCTAGCCTGTGTTTCAGTGGTTTACCTGCTATCTACAGCACCAAAATCTAGCATTTTCACAAGACAATGGCCAAACTACCTATTGACAAACACAAACATTGTCTTGATTAACCTCCTACATTTTAGGGAATTCACAAACTCTATCCCAAAACAGAATATGTTTGTGTTGGTAAAATTACCACAGATGAGACCAGTATGAATCCAATTTTAACCCTTAGCAATAGATACCCTGATTTAATGGGAAACAATGGTTGGGCCATCCCAGTTGGTCTGTCCTCCTTCCTGGAGCCCCTAGCTTCACCCATTTATGGTGAGCCATTAAAAAGATCAAATTTTTGTTTAATGTAAATTAAATTTAAATTCCCACACATACAAAATCTGAAGTCTGTAGTAAGATATGTTATTCTATCAATTTAGCCGATATCTTTCTTTAACTGAAGATTTGGGAAATCCTTAAAATTATGATTTTGACAGAAAACAAATACCCTATTTGTTCATTAGTAAATGTACCATTTTAGAATTTAAATTCCATTAACAAGTATCAGGAGTTAGTTTTAAGATACAAAGGTTATCCCAGTTACCATTGTAAATACAATCAAAAAGAAACTATATTATTTAACCAAACTCAATTCAGCATTTAAAATACAACATCTAATTTTATTGGAGAGTAAACTCACTTTAGCTGTATTACCCTGTTTTGTAGGCTATGACCATATTGGATTCAAATTCAGTCCTCATGGGACAATGCGTTTCGTTAACGTTGAAGACTATTACCATGTGGATTCTTTTTTCTACCACTTATACGATATACAAGGAGAGAGACAACAATCTTTAACCTTTTGTAAGAAAACTATGAGACTATTTTACCAGATTAGAAATGTATAATTGTACCAATTTCTAATTTATCACTCTGTTTAGATTTACCCATGTGTGCTAGCTAACAGCTCAGCACACGAATGCACATTATCTTGGGCCTGGTAAAGGCCCAACCACATTGTCGCAAGACCCCCCTTGAGGCTTTACGAATTAAAACATTATCAAAGCAATAAATGCATTGACTCAAATTACATCTAACATGACAAAGCACAACAAAACAGGTTATTTCTTGAATACCCATTAAAACATGTTCAAGCATGATAGGATATAACAGGCTCTCATAAATGCCTATTAAATATGCTATTTACCATCAAAGTGCTTTTCAAAGCACATGTAATATGCAATATTCAATTAAATAAACCTGACAAAGTACAGAGGAAAGTGATCAGGTTTCCTTGATTAATACCAGCTTCTTTTAAAGGTTGGGTACGATTCATTTTTGGAAATAAACATTTAAGAACTCTGAAACAACAATAATGATAGCCAACGTCAGTTCCTAGTATCGTCCATGATTCCAGGATCCCATGAGAGAGACTCCATCTTGAGACTACTGTCGGTCGGCCAGGTGGTCAAACAGAATTAATCTTCATCCATTTTGAATGTCTCCTTGGTCTCCTTTCCCACCTTTCGACCTTTGTCCTTTCTCAGCCATCTTAACTTTCCTTTGTCTTCTCTCTTCATGTGGACCACACTCTCCATCTGTCCATATACAGCTTTCTGAGAATCTAAATTGTTTAGCCAGAAAACATTATTTTTATTTTGATTGCAGGCATCGTTGTTAATGATCGTTTTTGTTCTTGATGGGGTCCTATTCGTGCCATGATATTTAAACATGAACGCATCATGCCAGAGGCTGCAGTCCTCCTCCTGTCATATTTTTAAACCGGGAAACTACCGCTCCACCAACGGGTACTCTATACCCTGCTCCAGACAGAACTTGCTGTGAAAGGGGGCGAGTAGTGGTGTTACAACATCAATATGTTTTTCTTTGTAACACATACCCTAACCCCAGTGCTGTGATACCTAATCTTAACCCAAACCCTAACCTGAAACCCCGTGCTGTGATACCTAACCCTAACCAAACCTTAACCTATCCTTTTTCCTTTTCTAACCATACCCCAAACCTTAACCCTAACTTTAACCCCAGTGCTGTGATACCGAACATGAACCTTACTGTAACATTAAAATGCATTTATTACGGATTTAGCCAATTCGTAATGTATTATACATTTTGGTAGTGCATTGTGATGTTACAACAATATCATATGAAATCGGGTGCCATGGTCCCCTGAGACCACGTTGCAACAACGGCTAGCAACCATATTTACATTGAGATCGATTTAACATTAAATATCAGTCAGCTCTGCTGTGATGCTTTTAATAAAGCTTCTCTTTCTCCTTAGATTTTTGACCGAGTACGTTCTTACTAAATTAAATACTATACGAACAATATATTTCAACACAGGTCACAGAAATGATCTGTATTTGTCTGCAAAAGTTTTCTCTGAATAGTGACCCAATCAGCACCAGGAATAGAGTGTGGTGGAAGTTAATCAAGGCTAACCACTCCGCGTTTTTGTATAAACAAAGCCTTAACCACATTGAGAAAAACGCCCGCCTTCACGGTATAAAAAGTCAGATAACATCTTGCTGTTTCTTAAGTACTTCAGTCATTCAGCAAGTCATACAGACAGGTCCATTGTTCCAGAATCTTTTTTATCAACCTACTATCATTACCCGTAGTGACTGTTACAGTATGTCTGGTAAGATGTTGATCAATTCTTCAATTCATTCTTGTTTCCAGTAGAAATGTATTGTTAAGTGTATTAATCTTCTCAGTACTGACAAATGCAGTATACACTATTATGTACGGTATATATATAAAACACTGACTGCATATTTCATTAGCAGATGTTCTGTTTTGATGAAAACAGTTGAAATGAACAGTTTTCTACTTTGTTACACATTGGTGACTTGTGTTATGTAGTAAAATAAACCCAATGTCTTCATAATTTCTTTCATAAGTACTTACTGTTTAAAGACAATGCTTAGATATTATACTTATCAGGTCCTATAATCCCAAATAGCTAAGAGAAATAAATAATGCATACATTATCAAAGCTCACGTCTTAGGAGGTTAAATTGAAATGTTCAGTTTACAAGAAATACATTATAATAATGAAACAAAAACAAGTTTAACATTTGTTGCAAATGTATGAAAATGTTTAAACCGGAAAAATGTCAAAAATGTACTAATCACACACCTGTAGTGTAATTAGGAGGTTTGAGAAGACTTTGGTAAAAACATAACATTTCGGTCAGGCTGTCCGAAAGGCTTTACATTTTTTTCATTAAATAATAACATTTGCAAGCATCACCTGTGTGCAAGAGTGTTGCAATTTCTCCTAAAAACATAAATATCACATGTACGTACATTTTCAGACTCTGCTATATGACATGTGAAAATATGTTTGTTGCACTTGTAATGTTCTCTTTGAATAATAATTTTACAATTCCAGTGAATGTTGTTTTGTTAAGAAAAATAGAACTGCAGTAACTTAACAGCAGGTCTGAAATTGTGAGAACATCTTATTTTGGTGTAATATCAATTTTAGTTCTACATTAAATAACTCTTTATTAAATACATTGTGATATTAAAACCCCATCCTTCCCCTCTCCAGTTCTCAAGACTACTGTGTTGACCCTGTTGTGGCTGTGGGGGGCCTGGATCCCCCCAGTCCTGCTCTCCTGCAAAACAGGCAAACTAAAAGAGTGCAATGCTGCCCAGCCAGCTCCCGGGACCAAGCTGGCTGGTGAGGGTTTTGATGTGGTCACCATGGAGCGCAAGGAGACCTATGTGGTGAACATGGATAACTGGAAGAACAACGGGACCTGTACACTGTGTGTTAACCCTTTCATGGAGGGAAAGACTCAGAGACTCCCAGCGGCTGTGCTGGACTGGAGAGCCTTACACCAATGTCACATGAAGATATCCAGCACGGTCTACGACTCCAGTGAGGCATTTGTGAACCAGAGTCAAACAGAGGTACTACTACTACTATTATTATTAATACTGTTACAACTAGTACTACTCCTATTATTATTAATAATTTTACAACTAATACTACTACTATTATTATTAATACTGTTACAACTAGTACTACTACTATTATTATTAATAATTTTACAACTAATACTACTACTATTATTATTAATACTGTTACAACTAGTACTACTACTATTATTATTAATACTGTTACAGCAAGTACTACTACTATTATTATTAATACTGTTACAGCTAGTACTACTACTATTATTATTAATACTGTTACAGCTAGTACTACTACTACTACAACCCTCAGATCCAGAACAGCATTTTTTATTTAACATTTATTTTAGTAGTGGAAGTCATACTGAGACCAGTATGTATGAGTGTTTTTTTGTGGATAAACCCTGAACCAACACAAGCAATACACAACATGAACACAAAATTCATGGAAATAATCCTCCATCATCCTTTTGATTTGCCCTGGAGTCACTAGTTCATTTGATTTAAAATGATCCTGGAATTTATTCCAAATGTGAGGTGCAGAAAAACTGCTTAACTCAGTGGAGATTGAAGGTATCTCTAGAGTTAACCATCCCTGAGACCCTGTTTAATCGTTTGTATTTCTGTATGTCAGAAGAGAATTAATGTACAGTGTGTATTTGTGCAGGAGAGCTTTATAAACACAAGGTGTAAAATACATGAATCTACGTTGCTTCAGAAGCCCAACCTACTTTCTGATTTAGAGAGCAGTGGTGCGTACTGAAACAACCACCTGTATAGTTTATCTGTCACACAGACATATTCATTAATAGCTGTAGCCTCTAAGCTATTCATGTTTATGACACAAGTAGTAGCCACAAAGCTACAACTGTTATGGACACTCACTCCCACTGGCGTAGCGTGGTGACGCTGGGCTGGCATGCCCAGGGGGGCACGGTCCCCCACCCACCACACTGCTGCACCCCCGATAGCTACATCAGTGCTCACGCCATTTTTCTCCTTCTTTTTTCTGCCCTGCTCACATACTAGTGTTTCATATTATAAAATATTTTCTGTCCATCACTTCTGTTGTGTATCAGGCTGAGTATGCTACCTAACGACGTTTGGGCTGCTTCAGTGAGAAACAATATGGGACAGACCATTTGAGTAAGAGAGGGCTGTTCGGTCTGAAACAAATAATGTATTAGAAGGCATGATTTAATTTAGTCATTTTGAGCGTCACAATCAGATTTTAAGACAAAACATTATTACAAAAAAACAATGTATTATTATAATTTTTTTTAACTATATTTCCCTTTTTCACAGGGCCCTAAGCCTTCTGGGGCCATAGGCGGCTGCCTACCTTGTCTAATGGTACTGACCACCTCTGTAAGTGATATGTCCACTATAATTGTGTAGGTAGATGCTGGTTGGAAGATTGGCCTGGACTTTGGCATGACCCCCGAGGTAAAGCAGTCCATCATGTTGGGTACCCACTCCAGAACTGCTAGGACAGTCATGGAGCAGTCCAAGAAGGACAAGTACAGCTTCATCAAACAGGAAACACACTGCTCCTATTACAGGTGATTTACTTGTTTTACTATAGTTGCATTACTACTGTAGAGCTAACACTGCTCTCTAGTGGCTCATTAACACTTTACACTTTGGATTGTAAAGGCTATGGGTACAGGTTGTAAAATGGTGTAGTATATAGAAGATATAATGGGTTACGTTTCTAATATGACAAAAAAAATTGACATACCATTATTTCACATGAAGAGATTTCAATAATTTACTTTTTTTGGTATCCCCAAATGTTAACATTTATAATCTATTAATTCCTATCGACAGGTCTATAATCAAACCAATCAATGTATTTTACCTACATGACTCATTACTAATTAACTCTCCATCCTGTGTTTCCTTAGTTACCAGTTGATTGAGGACCCTCCTCTACATCCTGAGTTCTCTCGCTCCCTGGATCGTCTCCCTTCCTACTACAACACCCATTCCAAGGCTGAATACACCCGTTTAGTTGCCACCTTTGGCACCCACTACATCAAGAAGGTTCAACTGGGGGGGCGGGTGAAGAGTGTCACCTCTCTAAAAGTGTGTGAGGCAGCACTGAATGGTTACAGCGAGAATGAGGTGATGGCAATTTAAAAATACAATGAATTTACATTTATTGATATATTTTTAAAACCTTTTACATTATGTTTTTCTTTTCTTTTTTTGAAGGTCAAGGACTGTCTGGAAGCTGAGGCCTCTGGTGCCACCAATACTGCAACAGCCGAAGTCAATGCTGAGACCAAGTTCTGCAAGAAGAACAATCAAGACAGATTTAGCAGCATGTTTAAAGACAGGTTTGATTGATTTTGATTTGATTGATTACCAATGTGGTGCCTGTTGTTGTGGAACAGGACTAATAATGATAAACTAACAAACAGGTTTAATGAGACCAGTGGTGGTTCTAGCTTGTATGGCTCCATGGGCGTACCCCCTGTTCAGCCACCCCCATATAGGTGTATAAAAAAGACTCATAAATATCAAAAAGGAGTAACAAAGTTTGTAGTATATGAATACAAATAGAGAATCGAATTCTACATTATCACCCCTAACAAAAAATATGCAAATAAAACTAAATTCCACAAAGCCTAGATGTCTCCTCATCCTGGCCAGTGCCAGAGGGTGCTCCAAAATCTACCAGAAGTGACCCTGAATTTCAATACAGTATAAGTCTGACACCCTAAATACATTTATTGCACAACTAAATATACATATACATGTCATCATGCACAATTTATCAAACTTTCAGAATACAAAAAAAATTAACCATACAACCTCCTTGGCTAATTCTAGGCATAAGACACCCCAAAAGAGTCAATATATCACAGAAGATACAAAATACCAGCATAATATAGACACCTTTTAAGTTAGCCTACAGCTATTGTAAATGCCCCTTACTGAGCTCCGGACCTAGTCAATACAATCACAGAAAACCTTTATGAGGTCACCTCAATGAAAGTTAACCAAATCAATATTGTGCTAGTTAGGTTGTAATCATTTTGCATTAAGCTAAACATATTATCATGATGAAACTGTGTGAACGGATATCCAATGTTATGTAGGGAAGTTGGACAGAGAACTGAATATTGTCTCCCTATGTGTAATAGCGTAGCAAGCAACAGAGACTAAAGAACATAAGTGTTATACTAGCCTATTGCATTACCTGCATAATATTATACTTATAGAGAGATGACATAGCTGCATACTGTACCTTTATCTTTTGCGCATTTCTCCTCATCTGTGATATTTTTTCCTAAACTGCGCACCTGATGGCTTATATCTTTTCTTATCCATTTGTGTTGATTTGTCACTGGAATCGCTATACATTCCCCATTCCCCAGCACTGTCAACCAGGAGTCAAGATTAAACCAATTCACCTTGGTTGTGTGCAGACTGGTTTTTTATTGTTCTTAAAAATTTCGCACAAACCAGAAACAAATCCACCAATACGTCTGTGAAACTATATATTCACAGTCTTATGAATGAATTGTGGTTCATTTGGTAGCATTTCGTACTGCGACTGATTTTTTCTAATCACTTTAGTACTGTACAAAGATAGAGGTGCACTATTTGATAGATTCCCCGGTCCCCCTACATCAGGCTTCCAGTGGGGAGACCTTCCCAGGCAGTAATCTGTCTAACTCACAGACTAGAATCAGGGCGCCTACTCCGACAAGGTTCATGGACCCATCGTCCCACATGGTGACATTATATCATTAAAGTGATGTGACGATAGAAAACAGATCACGCAAATGTCACCATTATGATTTTTGGTTTGGGTGCCTCGTGCCGGCCCCGGCAAGATGCCTAAATCAACCTCCGAGTGAGAGTTTCAGCAGCATGTTTAATGACAGGTTTGATTGATTTGATTTGATTGATTCCCAATGTGGTGCTTGTTGTTGTGGAACAGGACTAATAATGATATACTAACCAACAGGATTAATGAGGTGGTGGGGGGAAAGACGGATGGAACAACTGACCTGCTCTTCTCCAGGACGAGGGGAACCTCCAAGGCCTTCGCTGATTGGGCAAGCACCCTGAACACTGTTCCAGACATCATCAATTACTCCCTCCACCCCCTCCACGTATTGGTGAAGGACACCAACAAAAGGGCAGGGCTGAAGAAAGCAGTGGAGGACTACATCCTGGAACACGGCCTGGTCAAGCACTGCTCTGGGAAGTGTAAGAGTGGCTCCAAGCCCAGTGCCCATGACTCCTGCCAGTGTGTGTGTCAGGCCAGTGAGGAGGTGACCAACCAGTGCTGCCCGAAGGAGAAAGGCCTGGCCCGACTAACGGTCACCATAAAGTACGCCAAGGGCCTTTCTGGGGACACTATGTCACAGACTGACGGCTTTGTCAAGGTATGATTGCTTAATCTGAATATTTAAATTGGTATTACATTTTAATAAGCACACTTCAAAGCTAATCCAGGATTTGACACCAGGTAGCTTTAAATCCAGTTTACATTGATTTTTTTCCTGAAGGTGTACTTGGGTAATGAATACAAGCAGACTGGTGTGATCGAAAACAATGACAACCCCACGTGGAACACAGTCTTTGATTTTGGCATTTTCAAGCTCTCCCCGTCCAGTAAGCTCAAGATTCAAGTTCACGACGATGACCGCACCTGGTTCAAGAAGACGCCGTACGAACGTTTAGGGGAGTGCATTCGACCTATCAAAGCAGGGTCTTATAATGATGAAATGTGTGCACTAGATTATGGCAACTTGTTCTACTCCTACACTGTTGAATGTGCCCCAGGACTTGGGGGCCCAACCTGTGGGGAGTACATCCCCTCTCCAATGAACTCTGACCTTTCTGACATCTACGCCTCCCGTAACGCCCTGAACATGACCCAGGATCTACTGGCTCACATCCGGATGGGCCGGCCCCCAGTAGACCCGTTGGCCTTCATGATGAAACAGAAAGCAAATGATCACCCTCGTCTCTCTGCCCTCAATTAGCTGTGATCAAAACCTATTTTTATGTTGATTATTTCCAACCTCTTATTCTGAGGCAGAAGCAATTTTACACTGCCAATTTTGCAGGTTTTCTGTAATTTTTATCAAAGGTACACTTCAACTGTGAAAATCCCAAAAATCACATTGTATGTGGACAGGTGTCTTTTATACAGGTAACAAGTTCAAACAGGTGCAGTTAATACAGGTAATGAGTGGAGAACTGGAGGGCTTCTTAAAGAAAAACTAACAAGTCTGTGAGGGCTGGAATTATTACTGGTTGGTAGGTGATCAAATACTTATGTCATGCAATATAATGCAAATTAATTACTTAAAAAACATACAATGTGATTTTCTGGCTTTTTGTTTTAGATTCTGTCACTCACAGTTGAAGAGTACCAATGATTAATATTACAGACTTCTACATGCTTTGAAAACCTGCAAAATCTGCAGTGTATCAAATACTCGTTCTTCCCACTGTATATCCAATGTTTTTTGAAAAGCAATGGTTTACGTACACTTTTATAGCACTTTTATGTAACGCTTTTAACTCTTTTGACTTACATGTGTTAATTCACTCCAGACTGGCCCATTGACTTTGTGTTAGCTACCCATGCAATAAAAAAGCTATTTCATTTAAGGTATTGATAATTGGTTGTCCATCCCATAAATGAATTGACTTTTACCTAATGACCTGTTGTTTTTCTGTTCACTTTTATGCCGGCCTGCCTGCCTACCTGTAGTTAAATAGCATAGCGGTCAGAGACGCGGACTGCCACGTTAGTGGGACCAGAGTTCGATCCTCGCCACGGACAAAACCAATTTGGCATTAAGTTTTGTTCAGGATAGACTAAAATGTTGCTGGATACAAGCTTCAGTAGCTACATTATACTAAGCCTAAAATAAAACTGTTTATGATTATATTGCGATGGACAAACTGCACTGACAAATAACTTATTGCTCTCAATTTCGATTTACATAGCGCAGTTCACATAGCGTAGTGGGTAGCTATTCAACTGTCGTTGTTTTAAAGAAACGAACAAACCATGGAGTGATTGGAGTCATTGTTTTCATTACAGATTGTGTATACAATTGCTATTAGCTAGCCATCTACAGTAATCTCTTTATAACTTAATGCGTTTACTATTGTAGTGACCCTGTTACACCTCCTGTTGGTTTGGATGTTAGAACAGTGTCGTTTTGACACATTTATTTAACAGTGCAGAAGTAAACCGACACCACACCTCTACACATGTATCAGGTGAAACAATACCCACTATTTAAATAGTATATTGCTTAAAGATACAGTCTGCCACATAGGAAACCATGGATCAAATACAGGCAGGGCAACAACATTCATCCCTAATAATTGTGGGCAGAGATAGGCTTGCCTGGTTTCTTTGTTAAATCAGCAGTTGTTACAAAGTGCTTTTAAAAAAAACCCAGCCTGATACCCCAAGGAGCAAGCAACTACAGTGTTGATGGACATAGGCTAGGAAAAACTCTCTTAAAGTGGCTGAAAAGTAGGAAGAAAAAAAAAAGGGACCAGACTCAGAGGGATGACCAGTCCACTTCTGGCTGTGCTGAACACTTTAAGAGTAAAAATTGTAGTCATTTATAAATGCATATGGGCTGTGTCCAGAGTCTATAAAACATCATCCAGGTCAGACGCATTACCAGATGGACAAGGACAGGGACAACCCAGGAGGGAGGAATGGTCAGCGGAGTGGCAGCTGGAATCATCTGGTATTGTGTTGATCTGCAGTACCACAAGGAGGACCTTGGACAGGGACAGCTACGAGTCTTTCGAGCCGGGTACACCTGATGTTGCTACTAATTGAGGATCCTGTTTAAGTTTCCACACTCCATGTGGATTATTATTTTTGCCTTTGTGCTTTACGTTCTCGGTTGCGACCTCGCCTTTGTTTTGTTGTTTTGTACCGAAATAAAGGGATGACTAAGTCCTACAGCTCTGCAATTCGTATCCTGACTCTACACAGTGACCCCTGAGGGGTTGTCAAAGACTTAATGTCCTCCGAATATTAAACGGAGGCGGACACAAGGAAAGTTATAGTGTTTATCTTAGATTAAAAAGGATTTACAATGTAGAAGGAGAACTGACACCCCCCACCACACACACACACACACACACACACACACACAATAATATAGCTGCGTCAAACCTTGGGGCTCAGACAGGGGGGTCCAGTGACACTGTGGCTCTATCCAAGTTTAACCCCAGATCCCGGAGTATCACCCACAGAGTTCCCTCCCATTGCTCAAGGGCCATAATGGAGAAATAACTAGTGACGCTTCGAGGCTTACTTAGACATTTCAACCCAGTCTGCTGGAAGTGAAAGGGCAGAGGCTTGCATCTGAGCAACAATATCACGACATTGATGACGTTTGAAGGTTCGCACCTCATGCGACCATCGAATGGCCTTTTTCCACTGCATGGTACCGGCTCAACTGTACTCACTGCATTCTTGACTCACTTTGAGAGCCCACTTTGAGAGCTTTTCCAGCGCTATGTACCAGCTCGACTCGGCTCTACTTGCCTCGCCTTTTCTGCTTTTCCACTGGCCAAAAGTTAGGATAGTACCTGGTACCAGATAGTTTTGCTGTGGTACCAGATACTATCTGCAGTGAAAAATGGCACGGGGTGTGTAGAGCCGAGTAGAGCTGGTACATAGCGGTGGAAAAGCTCCCCAGTTAGAGGCGAGGCGAGAAGTGTTGATCCAGTTGAGCCGGTACCATGCAGTGGAAAAGCGCCATAATGATAGGGTTTTTAAGACATGGCGCTTTCAAAACATGCTTTAAAACATATGGAACTAAATTAGTCTACAGGCTAATTATCAAGAACTAATGAATTTCACAAGCCGGTGAATTTCAAAACGTTTCTACTACACATCATTCTTTATCAATAATAAACCGGTATCCAAAATACCCTAGACTATTGTTAGAATTATCTGATCAATTTGGAAGAGACATCAGCTGGCCAATAGCTGAAGATGTAGAGCTGTGGATGGATATGTAGTTGTTTTAGAAAGCCCTTTTCGAGTCCCAATGGTTACTTGTCATGTATCGTTTCACTGAAAACACTGGCAACATTGCATTTGTAACTTCTATGTCAGGAATATTTGCTCATCAGTTTTTAATATCACATCTTAAATCAAGCATTGGATCCACTATATTTTATTAATGTTTTACTCCAGCATTTCTGTCGTAAAGCTGTATCATTGAGATGTATGATCACCAGGTGATTAATGACATCTGAAGACTTTCAGCTTAAATTCAAGGGGTCGAACTAAAATATCGTATGAATCGTTTAGGAATTGCAAACACTTTCATACACAGTTTCCTTATTTCAGGGGCTCAAATGTAATTGGACCAATTAACACAATCATAAATAGAATTTTCATTTTTAATACTTTGTTGAGAATCCTTCGCAAGAAATGACTGCTTGAAATCTGGAACACATGGACATCGCCAAACCCTGGGTTTCCTCCTTTATGATGCTTTTCCAGGCCTTCTTCAGTTGTTTGTTCGTGGGTCTTTCTGCCTTAGGTTTTGTCTTGAGCAAGTGAAATGCATGCTCGATCAGGTTGAGATCAGGTGATTGACTCGGCCATTGCAGAATATTACACTTCTTTGCCTTAAAAAACCCTTTGGTTGGTTTAGCAGTATGTTTTTATCTCTATACACATCAGAATTCATCTGTCTGCTTCTGTCTTGTGTCACATCATCTATAAACACTAGTGACCCAGTGCCATTGGAAGCCATGTATGCCCATGCCATCACACTGCCTCCACCATGTTTTACAGATGATGTGGTATGCTTCAGATCATGAGCCATTTTTCTTCCAATCATTCTGGTAAAGGTTGAACCTAAATGTAATCTGTCCCAAGAATGCTGTTTCATAACTGGGCTGGCTTTTTAGAAGTATTTTTTTGTCTAATCTGGCCTTTCTGATCTTGAGGCTTATGAATGGCTTGCACCTTCTGGTTAACCCTCTGATTTGTCTTCTCTTTATGGTAGACTTGGATAATGATATGCCTACCTCCTGGAGAGTGTTCTTCACTTGGCTGAAAGTAGTGAAGGGGTTTTTCTTTACCATGGAAAGGATCCTATGATCTTCCACCAATGTTGTCTTCCCTGGACGTCCAGGCCTTTTTGTGTTGCAGAGCTCACCAGTGTTCTTTTTTTCTCAGAATGTACCAAACTGTGGATTTGGCCACTCCTAATGTTCCTGCTATCTCTCTGATGGATTATTCCATTTTTAGTAGCATAAGGATGGCCTGTCTCACTTGCATTGAGAGCTCCTACAGAATACTTCCGCAAGCTCGTGGAGTCCATACCCCGTCGTATTTCTGCAGTTATCCCATGGGAGGCCTACCAAGTATTTGACTAGTAGGTAGCCCTCACAGACGAAATTCCTCTATAGGAGATATAGGAGCTGCTGTAGCTACTGGTAATAGTGTTGTAGGAGCTAGCTATGTAGCTAATGTTTGTGCATTCAATTTGAGATCACTGCAAATTGAACTCATCTGTTCCTCACTCAAAACCTTCCTTTTTCGACTTTTCTGGAATGGAAAGAAAAAGGTGCAGTGGTCTCTTAATTTTTTCCGGAGCTGTATTCTAAATCATATAGTTATAATTTAGATGTATGTTTTATATGTACTGTTTTTAATTGTAATATATGTAACTTAAGGTATAATGGTTTTAACCAGTTATTTTTGGCAAGAGGTAGATGTAAGGGAAACCATGAAACGGAAGGAAACAAGTGTGGAATTGTCCAAATGTTACTAAGGTTACTGAAGTGACAACAGTTTGAAATAGCGAGGAGTGGGTCAGGAAATTATGAAACGGAAATGGCGAAATAGACGTATGACACCAGATAAGTTTTAGCCAGACGGGTTTTAACCAGACAAGTCTGTAGGGCTGCAGCTGGATTCTATCGGAAAAGACGTTTATGTAAACATTCCACATGTGATATTTATTCCTGACCAGCAGGTGGCACCACTGTACATTGAGTTTTAAAGCCTTAAGAGAATGAACAATGTTTTGGCCCAATTTGACAAAATCCTTGAATGCTTCAGAATGCGTTGATTTGCCATCATTCGGGGGCCAGTGACTCTGCCCCCTGAATGGCATTGGAGAGAGGACATCCCAGTGGAGATTAAACCCCTTATGACAACACAGCAAGTGTGGACAGATTCAAGACGTTTACCTTCCCACACCTGGGCCAGACCACTAAATCATAGACCATGCTGAAGGGATGAGTCTTTAGTAGACACTCTAGACTAATAATACTCTTCAGTAATACAAGGCCTCTTCAGTAACGTGATGATTCAGTTATACAACACCTATTCAGTAACATGATGATGCGGGTGCCAGATAAACTTTCAAACTATTTTAGTGTCACATTAGAAGCACCTGTACCCTTTTAGATATGAGACTTCTGCTCTGGCGTAGAATGGTCTGGTCTGGTAGCAACATGCTCTAGGCCAGAATCTTCCCCATTTACAATGTGTAACGTTCCTGTCGTTACATTTGTACGTTCTGTATAGTTCAGTTCTAAGTTCTCTATATCTTTGTTCAGTTGATTCTCGTTAGTGTATTCCCCTAGTATGCCCCCTCATTATGTCCCTATTGAAGTTCCTCCTGTCCTAGTGTATTTGGTCAGTCACTGTTGCATTGTTATGTTCTTCTACATGTCCTTGTTTTGGCAAGTCTAATTTTCAGAAGAACCTTTAGTTAGAAAACCTCTGTGCCTGTCTCCTGCTACCTTCTACAATCGTGACACAGTGGATCTCCAAAAAAAAAATCTGCATTTTCTTGTGTTACAACATGAAACAAGAATGTATTTTTAAAAAAATGTTTTAGCCACTGACAAAAAAGTCAATAATGTAAAATACAAAAGTAAAAATCTATAAATTATTGTCTACCAGCTTCAAAAATAACGTACCATTGAGTGAAGAGGTTATTGAACAAACCATACTTCTCGGTAGATCGATAGTGATCTATTATAATCTATTTAAGAGGGATAAATTAATCCAAAATGTGAATAATTCTAGTAGTTATATGCTAGACCGGGCATGTCTGTGATACATTCTAGTGGGTATACTCTAGACAGGGCATGTCAGTGATACATTCTAGTGGGTATACTCTAGACAGGGCATGTCAGTGATACATTCTAATGGGTATACTCTAGACAGGGCATGTCAGTAATACATTCTAGAGGGTATACTCTAGACAGGGCATGCCATTGATACATTCTAGTGGGTATACTCTAGACAGGGCCTGTCTGTGATACATTCTAGTGGGTATATTCTAGACAGGGCCTGTCTGTGATACATTGTACTGGGTATATTCTAGACAGGGCATGTCAGTGATACATTCTAATGGGTATACTCTAGACAGGGCATGTCAGTGATACATTCTAATGGGTATACTCTAGACAGGGCATGTCAGTGATACATTCTAATGGGTATACTCTAGACAGGGCATGTCAGTGATACATTCTAATGGGTATACTCTAGACAGGGCATGTCAGTGATACATTCTAATGGGTACAGTCTAGACAGGGCATGTCAGTAATACATTCTAGAGGGTATACTCTAGACAGGGCATGCCATTGATACATTCTAGTGGGTATACTCTAGACAGGGCATGTCTGTGATACATTCTAGTGGGTATAGTCTAGACAGGGCATGTCTGTGATACATTGTAGTGGGTATTTTCTAGACAGGGCATGTCAGTGATACATTCTAATGGGTATACTCTAGACAGGGCATGTCAGTGATACATTCTAATGGGTATACTCTAGACAGGACATGTCAGTGATACATTCTATTGGGTATACTCTAGACAGGGCATGTCAGGGATACATTCTAATGGGTATACTCTAGACAGGGCATGTCAGTGATACATTCTAATGGGTATACTCTAGACAGGGCATGTCAGGGATACATTCTAATGGGTATACTCTAGACAGGGCATGTCAGTGATACATTCTAATGGGTATACTCTAGACAGGGCATGAGAAACTAAGTATAAACTTTTACCGCATTTGAATTAAGTTTTTTTGCCACTCGAATCACGGCAATTGTTTTACATTCTATATATATTAAACAACTGTATATTAAATGAACATCGATAGGTATTATTTAGTTACATAAACATTACACTGTGCACTGATAGGCCTGCCAAGCCATGAGTTTGCCGTGTTTTATATGCTCCTGTCACACTTAATCTGCAGTGGAGATTATGTTGGGGTACATATACCTCCAGAACTTGGGACCTATACTATATGAGAAGATATGAAATTGGGACCTACACTTCACAAATCTGCTTCTCTAATCATTACGCTATTTAACAATAGCGTAGTGACGGTCATTCGGTCACATTCGATCTTCTTGGCTCACATCCTGTACATAGTTCTCAAGGCAAACTTTTGACTAATCTAAGACTGTTTCAAATGTTTCAGACATCACTGGATGATATTGTTGTCAAAGTCTTGGAACTCCAGTTGTGGATGCAGTTGTGGATGCTATTGAAAAAAAAAGATCCCATGTAATTTGGTTTTGAAATAGTGTAATCTGTAACGAATCTTGAATTCTTAAAGCCAATGTCTGAAAGTGATTGAGCACATACAAATGTATTCCAAGCTATCCAATTTTGCTATGGAAATCTAAGTCCCCGAACATTGTTTAAATGCCATGGGTTGACGGGGATTAGACTCATTAAAATGCATCATATAAGTTTGTTTTATGTAGGTCTTATTTTGAAGCACCCCAAATGGAGATGGTCTACCATTTTGAAATAATTGGTTTTCTAACAAAGCTCTATTTGTAGCATCAGCAGGGAGATACAACTGTATCTTCAACACCCACCCAAACTTTAATGCACTCAGTTTCTATGAAAATGTCCTTGTTTTCTATAAAAACATACATGAAATGTTTGAATAGGAAACGTAGCAAAATGAAAAGGTAATATAGTAATTGACAAGGTTAGAAACAATGATTTTTAATTGAAATAATATTTGTTTCCTTTAAAAAAGAAAAATCTAGCTTTCATCAAAGAATCCTCCATTTGAGGCAATTATTGCCTTGCAGACCATTAGATTCCAGTTTTTGGAAGTAATCTGAAGATTTTACCCCATGATTCCTGAAGCTCCTCCCAGAAGTTGGATTGGCTTGATTGGCACGTCTTACGGTCAAGCTGCTCAACAGGGTTGAGATCCGGTGACTGTGCCACTCCATTACAGACAGAATACCAGCTGACTGCTTCTTCCTAAATAGTTCTTACATAGTTTGGAGCTGTGCTTTGTCCTGGGTATCTGCAGGGTATTGCATGACATTGCAAAATGGAGAGATAGCCTTCCTTCTTCAAGATCCCTTTAACCCTGTACAAATCTCCCACTGTACCACCATCAATCAAAATTAGAAAGGGTTTATTCCCAAGTAAGTTTCACAACAAACAAGGAATTTGTTTTGGCCTTTGGTGCAACAATCAATACAATACAAAATAAATAAGGGAAGTAAATGCTTCCCCAGAATGTCACATTGCCTCCCCCATTCTTATCAGATGGTGTCAAGCACTCCTCCAGCATCTTTTCATGTGGTCTGTGTCTGACAAATGTTTTTCTTTGGGTGCTAAACACCTCGGAGTTAGATTTGTTTGTCCATTACACTTTTCCAATCTCCCATGGTCCATTTTTTTTGTTTGTTTTCCCAGCTTTGCAACTCAACTTAGAAGTTGCCTTTTCGCTGTTAGCGTTGAGACTGGTGTTTTGCGGGTACAATGTATTTAATGAAGCTGCCAGTTGAGGACCTGTGTCTCGATGCGGGAGGCAGGACACAGGCGCAGAGAAGTGGTTCAAATCCATTTAATTTAATTTGGCAAAAAAAGAACCGAAAACCCAAGCAGCACCAGTGACAAACACGTGACACATACACACAAACAAAACACCACACAGAGTGTGGCAAAAGATTGAAGTAAATTGGATAACAAAAAACAACTGTGCAGAGATGCCTAGGGGCATGGTCAGGTCCCGAATATGGCCCCCAGACCAGCACAGTGATGGCTAAGGGCATAGCCAGGACCTGATAACCTGTTAGGCGTCTGTTTCTCAAACTAGACATTAATGTATTTGTCCTCTTGCTCAGTTGTGCACTGGGGCCTCCCACTCCTCTATATATTCTGGTTAGCCAGTCTGCGCTGTTTTGTGAAGGGAGTAGTGAACAGTGAAATCTTCAGTTTCTTGGAAATGTATCGCATGGAATGGCCTTCATTTTTCAGAACAAGATTAGACAGATTAGTTTGAGAATAATGTTCTCCAGATAGTCAACTATTCTAAAGACAGACAGATTTATTGCTTCATTAATCAGCACAACAGTTTTTGGCTGTGCTAACGTAATTGCAAAAGGGTTTTCTAATGATCAACTAGCTTTTTGAAATGATAAAATTGGATTAGCGAAACACAATGTGCCATTGGAACACAGGACTGATGGTTGCTGATAATGGCCCTCTGAATGCCTTTGTAGATATTTTATTACAAATCAGCCATTTCTAGCTACAATAGTCATTTACAACATAAACAATATCTTTACTGTATTACTGATTAATTTTATGTTATTTTAATGGACAAACATGTTGCTTTACCTTCATAAACAAGGACATATCTATTTAACCCTAGATTTTAGATGGGTTGTGAATGTGCACATTTGAATAATACGCCATAACATCACACCATGGGTTTCACATTGTTAAGCTTTCCATTTACTGCCTTCTGCACCACACTGAACCAAAGCTGATTGGAAACTAGATTTACAACAGCTCTTTTCACAGTTTCCTCCCACATCTATCAAATTCTTTATCAACCTCCATATCTAACCTCAGACATAGATTATTTCTGCTGTCATCAAGTGGACAAGAAACTTTAACTGTCTTGTTCTCCATCACCGCTATGTGGTTTTTCTTGATTGTGTGAACATTAATCATCTCTTAAGCTTTTCTCTATAGTTTTCCATCTCCTTCTTGATTAAGGTGACCAGACATCCACATTAACCAAGAAATGCTCCCAGTTACCCCTTGGAAAGAAAAATGTAACCCTGAAGTACAATTGTAGCTGATAACAATCAGATGCTAAAGATGAATCAGAATTTCCTGTATGTTTTTTATTTAATATGACTGTACCAAACATGCCTCCTTCCTGTCTCGTGATGAACAATTTCAACCAGTAATGCATTGTAACCACTACCTAAACAACCACGCCCACAGCCAGCACATGCTCCATGCCATTGTTTTTCCAATGCACTCTGTGAATCACATATTCCATGTAAATAATGGCTGTAAACTATTGTTTTTTATGATGTTATAACATTACAGCTGTAGCTTACTAAGGGACTCTAACCGAAATAATACTGTCCTTTCCTGCTTGGGCTTTATGCAGTGTTAAGAGTGTTTCGGTGAGATGACAAGAAAACTGTTGTAGTTTAGGACACAAGGTGGACAACAGAGTTTTTATTATCATTTTAGTTGATTGATTGTCCATGACAACTGTCAACATTGTACTCCACAGCATCTCTTCTGGATCAGAGGGCTCAGGTCATTCAGAAATTCTTCTTAAAAAGTCTATTCAGTTTACAAGAAATAACCCTGCAGCACTTCTTTGTAACTGCATGTGGTGGGAGATCAACAAAGAAAAACTCACGCTTCCTTTGTAAGAACACAGCCCTGACCAGATTGAGGAAAAAAAGACCTCTTCAGTGCACCAAACCTCATACAAAACCCCCAGTTTGTCAGTCAGTCATTGCAAACATGGTGAAATATGGTGTTCAAAATATATGGTGTTGCATTATAGTAAGAACTGTGCAAGACGGACAGTTTAAAAAATATTTTGAGAGAGTCGGTCCTTCCAAATTGACCTCGTTGGCCTTGGCTGTGGATATCTGTTTATGGTTTCAGAAATAGCCTGCTAATAGAACCCAGACCATTGTAGCAGAGTTCCCCATGGTTCAATTTTGGGTCCAGGAGTTCCCCATGTCTCCTTGTTGTTTAGTTTCAACAGTTTTGAACTGTGATGCTTTGAGACTAAAACTGCTCTTAATTGTGGTTTATTGGCCATTAACTCTACGACAAACCTGGAGCATTTTTTCTTACTGTACATATATACAGTGGGGCAAAAAAGTATTCTTCACTTCAACTATGAGAGACAAAATGAGAGAAAAAAATCCAGAAAATATTTTTTATGAATCTATTGGTGAATTATGGTGGAAAATAAGTATTTGGTCAATAACAAAAGGTTTTCTATGGGGTTGAGATCTGGTGACTGGCTAGGCCACTCCAGGACCTTGAAATGCTTCTTACGAAGCCACTCCTTCGTTGCCCGGGCATGTTGAAAGACCCAGCCACGTTTCATCTTCAATGCCCTTGCTGATGGAAGGAGGTTTTCACTCAAAATCTCACGATACATGGCCCCATTAATTCTTTCCTTTACACAGATCAGTCGTCCTGGTCCCCAAAGCATGATGTTTCCAGCCCCATGCTTCACAGTAGGTATGGTGTTCTTTGGATGCAACTCAGCATTCTTTCTCCTCCAAACACGACGAGTTGAGTTTTTACCAAAAAGTTCTATTTTGGTTTCATCTGACCATATGACATTCTCCCAATCCTCTTCTGGACCATCCAAATACTCTCTAACAAACATCAGACGGGCCTGGACATTAAGTAGTGGGACATGTCTGGCACTGCAGGATTTGAGTCCCTGGCGGCGTAGTGTGTTACTGATGGTAGCCTTTGTTACTTTGGTCCCAGCTCTCTGCAGGTCATTCACTAGGTCCCCCCATGTGGTTATGGGGTTTTGCTCACCGTTCTTGTGATCATTTTGACCCCACAGGGTGAGATCTTGAACGGAGCCCCGGATCGAGGGAGATTATCAGTGGTCTTGTATGTCTTCCATTTTCTTATAATTGCTCCCACAGTTGATTTCTTCACACCAAGCTGCTCACCTATTGCAGATTCAGTCTTCCCAGCCTGGGGCAGGTCTACAATTTTGTTTCTGGTGTCCTTTGACAGCTCTTTGGTCTTGACCATAGTGGAGTTTGGAGTGTGACTGTTTGAGGTTGTGGACAGGTGTCTTTTATACTGACAACAAGTTAAAACAGGTGCCATTAATACAGGTCTGTGAGAGCCAGAAATCTTGCTTGTTTGTAGGAGACCAAATACTTATTTTACAGAGGAATTTACCAATACAATCATTAAAAAACCTACAATGTGATTTTCTGGATTTTTGTCTCTCATAGTTGAAGTGTACCTATGATGAAAATTACAGGCCTATCTTTTCTTTTTAAGTGGGAGAACTTAAAAAGAAAGGCTGACTAAATACTTTTTTGCCCCATTGTACTGTAAATCTGTGTTTAAGCAACAGTAAAAAAAAAAAAAAAAGCTAAATTCAATCATGTTTTCATTCAAATGTTTTTTATTTGGGGGGGCATAGATGTTCTGTAGGGTGGGCAGTGCTGCCTAATACTCCGCCCCAAAACGTCTCACCTGTGATGTGCGCAATAGCCCGGGGAGAAGGTAATAACAATGACACACAAACGTCAAACAGAAATATCCCTGGTAAGTGTAGTTACCTTCACTTCATCACAGTGGGGAAGATGTAATTGTGCTGTGCTCATCAAGACCACAATGCCGGACTAATGGAGAAAACTGTTTTCTCACCTCCTCAAAGACTAGTATCAGAATGAATTGTTTCCACTTCAGTTTGGTTTGGACCACACAAAATACCAGATAATGTCATTACATACAGCAGGTCTGAGAACATTGTTTTACTGTGGTGCTACTTTATCACAATTCCACTGTTAGGGATTTAACTATGTGAATGTCATTGAACTGCTACCAATATCTCTGTAACTGTCTGAGAGATGTTTCAATAAATGTAAGGGGTAACAAAGATCAAAATGTGTCTAGGATGTACCGCCTTAAAATGTAAGTGCCCTTTATATAAGTTTTATTTTAATTTAGTGTAACAGGTCACATGATAGGAGTTTAATTAAGAGCATGATCAGGGCATTGTGGGTCAGAGAACAACTTGGATGCAGAGGAAAGACATGGTTTCTGTAACTTAATTAGATTTCAGCACATTTCTGTTGTGCTTAAGTTTTTAGAAACGTCCGCTAGTTTCATATACTTTAAATGACAGAGAGACGTATTTAACCTTTTACAGTTTTTATTAACTTGTAGTTTGCATGGTGTCTGCTGACAGGAATGAAAGAGAAAAACATTTAAAATTAAAAGACATGCGAGGCGTGGCCAATACTTTGGTGTAATTATAATATCTGTCCTGGCCAACACATGCACCATGCCTTCACTATTGTTTTTACACTGTGTAAAATCACATATTCCATGCAAATAATGGCTGTAAACTACACTGAGCATCATCTCTTTTATGATGTTACAACATGTCAGTTGTAGCGTACTTTGGGACTAACATTAAGTTGTAGTCCTTTCCTGTGGGTTGCATGTAGTAATGTTTGTACAGAGTGTTTCTGTGGGGTGTGAAAACAAGTTGTGGTTTGTCACATTTGACACATTAATCAGACAAGAGATCTTCTGTTTGGCTGTTTGTGCAGGATATCTACAGTTTCTAATGAAAAAACGAATAATGATGTTCACCATTTTTAATGATGTTACTCCAAAGGTAGTCGTCCAGCACGGCCTGGCTCTCCTGGATCAGAGGCTCCAAGTCAACACTAGATTGCAGTATTTTCATATTCCCACCCTCATCCAAAGATGCCAGCTGTGGGGTGATTGGATGAGAAAAGAAGAGGTGTGAAGACGTGTTCAGTTACAGATAAGCTTTTTGCCCTTATTGGCCTTTAATTTACAACTGCTCCTAAGGAAATATAGCATTGTTTTATGAAAGTTGTACCACAAATAATTTAGGAATTTGAGTTTTAGAAACTGACGGGTTATACTTTATTATGAGAGTCCTAATTTCCATCTGTTGATTCTCTATTAGGTAAAATTAATAAAAAAACTTTCAACAAACTGGTGATCTGTTGATAAGCTACTGCATGCTATGGTTAGGTTTAGGTTTAGAATAAGGGTTAATGTTAGGTTTAGGATAAAGGTTCGGGTTAGTAGAAAAAATTTTGCTTAGTTAAAAAGTTACTGATAGTCAGTAGGTAATCCATAGAGCATCCACAGACACACCTTTGGAACTCTCAAGAGTAAAATCGTCCTTTAATGCTAAAGTTCATGGAAACCAATTATGAAGCACATAAGTAATATGGCTAAACATAGTTTGGAGATGCATTTCTTAAATCTGAAAGATAAATCCCTTTTCATGAATTGGCTTCCATAGGTATATTTAGCTGTTGTTTTTCTCTTTTTCACAGCAAAGGTACTTGGCTTACTTTTTGACAGATAATGATGCTTGTGTACATCGTAAGGCGAAATCACAAATATCGCTCTGTCCCAGTGACTAGACTGAGTTCAATGGGGTCCCATTGTACAGTTTTTTGTATAAACAAGTTTGGAAGAAAGACATGCCAAACCTGACCAAATGTGTGTGTAGCTCAAGCTACATATACATAAATTCTAAGTTGAAGCTTAAAGGGATAGTTCCCCTTACCCTGAGTTGTTCTTGAAGGCACATAGAGTAATTTTGTTAAGAAATCCATTATTAAGCTCTGTCCCAGTTTGTAATTAGCATTGTCCAAATTCATGAATCAAAACTGTACGACCCACTATACTAAAGCTGCATTGCAAGCAGGATAACAACTCTAAAACACTTCAAGCTACATTCGGTAATCTGTCGCGCTAGCATTGATTATAAAAAAAAATTATATTTAAACTGTATTCTAACAAAACAAACAGTGGAATTGGCTGAATTCAAACTGGCACTAGCAAACTATTTCCTATAGCCACCATACACTGCTTCTGTTCTTCGGCAGAGATATCAGCGAGGTGAGAGTGTGAAATTTAACCTAAACAAGCTATGTGAAGTTAGAGTGTGAAATTTAACCTAAACAAGCTATGTGAAGTTAGGTTGCTTCGCCTAGCTGGCCCAATTTTGTGGGTGGACTTCAGACTAATATTTGTAACTGTAGAAAATGCAGTGGTCTTAAGAAAGGTACATGGGAGAGATTTGAGGCTTCACTCGTTGCCATATCTGTAAGGTTTGTTTACTGTTCCATCTCTCAACCACGTCACCAGGACGACATTCAGCCTCCAGATCCCAATATCCTCCAGATCCCAATCACAACAAACACAGCACTCCTCCCAGCTCCCAAGTCACCGAAAAACTAAGCCTGTTCAAGGGTTTGTGATAGCTGTCTAACATTCTTTGATCCTAGCCTGCCTTCCATGTTTATGATTTAGCCTATCCTATTCTGTACCTTTGCCAGAGACTTTTTAGCATACACACTTGTATTTTGGATTTTGCCTTCAGACTGCTCCTTTTGTGCTTCTGCCATTCTTCATATTCCCCATCCTACTCTTTTATAATTGCCGCTAGTTTACATTATGTACACGGATCAGCCATAACATTATGACCACCTACCTAATATTGTGTAGGTCCCCCTTTTGCCACCAAAAAGTACTTGGTCCCCTGGGGGTACTTGGCCTGTCCATGGGGGGTACTTGAAAACACTCATGACACCATAGGCTTACTAGTGAAATTAACATGAGGGGTTACTCCAAGCAGTGCAGAATATTTTCAGGGGTACAGTAACTGAAAAAGGTTGGGAGCCACTGCCATCGTGCATCCGGGTGCCATGTGTTCTCCGGGTAAGCGACGCACAAGCACCCGGCCATCCACGTGATGTAAAAGGAAACGTGACTCATCAGACCAGGCAACTTCTTCCATTGCTCTGTGGTTCAGTTCTGATGCTCACGTGGCCACTGTAGGGGCTGTCGACAGTGGACAGAGGTCCGCATGGGCATCCTGACAGGTCTGTAGCTAGGCAGTTTTAGAGATGCTCTGACGCAGTTGTCTAGCCATTACAATTTGACCCTTGTCAAAGTCGCTCCTAACGCTTGCCCATTTTTCCTGCTTCTAACACATCAACTTTGAGGACAGAATGTTCACATGCTGCCTAATATATCCCACCCACTGACAGGTGCCATAATGACGAGATAATCAGTGTTATCCACTTCACCTGTCAGTGGTCATAATGTATGGCTGGTCGGTGTATATTATTGCTATATTTTAGCTTATATTTTAGAAGAATTACACTGTGCTGGATTACGCACAGGATTAGGATTACAAATTAGGATTCTTACAGCCCATTTGCCTTGTCAAAATGCCTCCAAGTTGTGCAAAGTCTTTGGTCATCTTGCATGAACCACATTTTTGAGATCTCCCCAGGGCGGCTCGATGATATTAAGGTATGAAGACCGTGATGGCCACTCCAGAACCTTCACCTTTTTCTGCTGTAACCACTGGAGGGTCAACTTGGCCTTGTGCTTAGGGTCACTGTCGTGCTGGAAAGTCTGAGACCGTCCCGTGCACAGCTTTCATGAAGAATGCAAATTGTCAGCCTGTATTTAGAGATAACATACTGCATTCATCTTGCCATCAATTTTCAAAAGATTCCCCGTGCCTTTAGACCTCACACAACCCCAGAACATCAGTGAGCCACCACCATGCTTCCCAGTGGGGATGGTATTCTCTTCACTATAGGCCTTGTTGACCCCTCTCCAAATATAGCACTTATGGTTGTGACCGTAGAGCTCTATTTTGGTCTTGTCACTCCAAATTACATTGTGCCAGAAGCTCTTCCCCCAGAGCAGCCTGTATTTCTCCTGAGGTTACCTGTGGGTTCTTCTTTGTAACAAGTCTTCTGGCAGTTTTGGCTGAAATCTTTCTTGGTCTACCTGACCTTGGTATCAAGAGATCCCTGAATTCTCCAGTTTTTAATAAGTGATTGAACAGTACTGACTGGCATTTGCAAGGCTTTCGGTATCTTTTTATATCCTTTTCCATCTTTATAAAGTTCCTTTACCTTGTTACACAGGTCTTTTGACAGTTCTTTTCTGCTCTCCATGGTTCAGTATTTATCCTGCTCATTGCATCCACGTGAGAGCTAACAAACTCATTGACTATTTATACATAGACACTAATTGCAATTTAAAAAGCCACAGGTGTGGGAAATTCTACTTTAATTGCCATTTTCATCTGTGTGTGTCACCTTGTGTGTCTGTAACAAGGCCAAACATTCAAGGGTATGTACACTTTTGATCAGGGCCATTTGGGTGATTTCTGTTATCATTATGATTTTGAAATGGGCCAAAAAACTATGTGCTAATAAATGGCTTCATATGATCACTATCCTTAAATAAATGACTGTTGTTTTGCATGATGCGTCAAAATTCAAAATCAATGCCAACATGTTCACAATTTCTGGGTATACAATTTTATGAGCACAACTGTAAGTAGTACTTCTGATTGCTGTTATAATACACAAAGTACACATTGCCTTCGGATATTCTGGGCAAGGTTTGGGGATTAACGGGTTCACCATCGCTCCCCTTTAGCTGCTGTTGAAGCTTCTAGTTCTGTCAATTCATCCTCTGTGTATTCTGGTTAGAAGTATAAATACATCGAAAAGAGCAGCAGCACCAGCGTTCCATACACCTTCAGTTCCAACCATCACATGAATGCATCCCGGACTTGTTGTGTCACATGTCTTCAATTATCGTTCACACCAGGTCCCTGTTTGTTAATGTGTATGTGTTTAAATGTTTCCCCTCTGCTCCCCACAGTGTGGATTATTGATGTTGTCATGTTTGATTTCGTGTGTGTTGCTGGTTAAACGTAAGTTCCTTTAGAGTGTTGTATACTGCCGTTTTGCTGCTTTAGTCAGCCATTTGCTTTTGTTGTATTTGTTATGCTCGGTGTTTGTTTGTTTCTTAAATAAAGACTCTACACCGATTACTCCTGCCTGCTCCTGGTTCCTTGCTCCCGCAACACTGCACCTCATTACACAGTCATATGGATTTTCCTTTCTCTCTCAAGCAAATAAAGTTTGACTGTCCAAGGTGAATATCAAACACAAAATAGATAACTTGCTTTCTAGCAAGCAATAATAAATTTAGTTCACTTGATGTATACACTTCTTGTGTTTACCGGTCAGTTTTGTTCACAATTATATCAATCCTCACGTTTTTTCGGGAAGAGTATCTCGTTTATTTTAAATGAGAATAATAAAGAAACTGGGGGGGTGGGCAAAGCCGGGCATTTGCCCTCCAGAAAGAATTTAACCTCCAGATAGAGTTTTGTTTCCCAAAAACACTGCAAATGGTAAATGCATTACATATGCCACCTTGTTTATAACAAAATGCCCCCTGAGTCATTTCATCCAAGAGCTGGGCCTGACAAAATTAAAGATCTCTAGCTTTTGTTGGTACATCAAGGGAATACCCATCATCTTCTTTCTGGCATTTATCTTAAATGTGTAGGCCCAAGTAGAGGGGCAGACAGAACAATACATCTAGATGTAGTCCAGACAGAACAAGCTGGGCTACCTGTGCAAACTGATTGGGCTACAGGTACCGCCTAATGCTACCAGTAGTGACAAGGAGACTACCAAAACGCTAAACTAGAGAAGAATCATTCAGAAAGGATAAGATGAGAAAGCTTTTGACTGTGGCAACCATCTGAAAACCACTCTCTTTTTGGGGGTTGTCTTGACGTTGCCTCTCCAGTGCACATGTTGTTACTTTCATTTCCACCAAAACAGGTGACATTGATTCACAAACAGTTATGCTTTCAAACTGGACAGATTGATATCCCTGAAGTTTAATTGACTTGCTGCTACAGTATACTGTGATGTTTACGTGTTCCCTTAATTTCTTTGAGCAGTGTATTCATTATCTGTCTGCAGAAGGTTTCTCTGAAATGGAGACCCCATGAACACCAAGGGCAGAATGTGGTAAATGGTAAGAGAAACCACACCTCTTGGTATAAACAAAGCCTTGACCACATTGACAAAAAAAAAGCCCCTTTCACTGCACAAAAAGTCAGATAAAACTTGCTGTTCCCCTAAGTAGTCAGTCATTCAGCAAGTCATACAGACAGGTCCATTGTTCCAGAATCTTTTTTTATCAACCCCACCATCATAACCAATAGTGATTGCTATGTCTGGTAAGACGCTGATCTACTTTCAATATTTTTCTGTTAGAGATTTAATATTAGTGGATTAAACTGACATTTTCCTCTAAATCTGCAAGAAATACATTATAATGACAAAAACGGATTTTAAATATGTGGATTTAAATATCTTATGTATTAAATTGGGTCATGACTGAAAGGACAAGATCCCGGATACAGGCGGCCGAAATGAGCTTTCTCCGCAGGGTGGCTGGGCGATCCCTTAGAGATAGGGTGAGATGCTCGGTCACCCGGCAGGAGCTTGGAGTAGAGCCGCTGCTCCTCCACATCGAGAGGGGTCAGCTGAGGTGGCTTGGGCATCTGTTTCGGATGCCTCCGGAACGCCTTCCTGGGAAGGTGTTCCGGTCCCGTCCCACCGGGAGGAGACCCCGGGGAAGACCCAGGACACGCTGGAGGGACTATGTCTCCCGGCTGGCCTGGGAATGCCTCGGTGTCCCCCCGGAAGAGCTGGAGGAAGTGTCTAGGGAGAGGGAAGTCTGGGCATCTCTGCTTAGACTGCTGCCCCCGCGACCCGGCCCCGGATGAAGCGGAAGAAGATGAATAAATGTATTAAATTTTTTATAACAGAAATTTGTAAACAAATGAACTAATCACACACATGTAGTGTAATGAGCAGGTGTGAGAATAAAATACAATATGGCTGAAGGCCTGACCAAAACATTAAATATTATTTAATATTTTAAATAATGAAAAAATTAATAATAATGCTTGCAAGCACCACCAGTATGTGAGCGTATTGCAATTTTTCAGAAGAACATAAATATCACATTTACAGAAGTATTCAGACTCTTCGCTACAAGTATTCAGACTCTTCGCTATAGTATTTAGACTTTTCAAATAGAGCTTAGGTACATCTTATTTCCATTGATCATCTTTGAGATGTTCTTACCACTTGATTGGAATCCACCTGTGGTAAATTCAATAGATTGGACAGGATTTGGAAAGGCACATACCAGTCTATATAAGGTCCCACAGTAGACAATGAATGTTAGAGCAAAAAACAAGCCATGATGTCATAAGCAGGAGTAACACTGGGTTTTAACCACAATTCGCTGTATTAATACAGGGCTGGGGCCCTATAAAATTATTTTGACAAAGAAATTTGAGTAAATTGCATGAATCTCTGTTACTTCAGAGGGCCAACTTACTGTCTGATAAAGAGAGCAATTATGTGTACTGTAACAGTCACCTGTAATAATGTGTAATGTGCAATGATAAACTATGTTGAGAGGGTTTAAAACAGATGTAGAAGCATTTAAATTAATAATATTGGCATCAATAACCAGCAAGAAAATGAACTGAAGAATTTGCTTTCTACATAGAAATGTACAGTGAGGGGATTTTTTTTTTTTATCCACTGCTGATTTTGTACATTTGCCCACTGACAAAGAAATGATTAGTCTATAATTTTAATGATAGGTTTATTTGAACAGTGAGTGACAGACAAACAACAACAAAAAAACAAACACTTTTATTTTTATTTTTTTATTGATTTACATTTTAATGAGTGAAATAAGTTTTGATCCCCTCTCAATCAAAAAGATTTCGTGCTCCCAGGTAAATGTGAACCCAGTGTTCAGACTGGTTTTCCCAGACTAGAGTGCAATGATTTAGTCCCATGTTTCTTCCTGGGAATTTATTGAAATAACATTTGTGTTATATATTATCAGCAACCACATCGCAAACACCTTCTAGACTAGCTACAACAACAGAAAAACTGATGTATAACAGGGACAAGATTGTAAAGCTACACAAGGCTGGAATGGGCTACAAGATCATTGCCAAGCACTTTGATGAGAAGGTGACAACAGTTGGTGCGATTATTCGCAAATGGAAGAAACACAAAAGAACTGTCAATCTCCCCCGGTCTGGGGCTCCATGCAAGATCTCACCTTGTGGAGTCGCAATGATCACAGGAATGGTGAGGAATCATCCCAGAACTACACAGTAGGATCTTGTCAATGATCTCAAGGCAGCTGGGATCATAGTCACTAAGAAAACAATTGGTAACATACTACGCAGTCTAGGACTGAAATCCTGCAGCGCTTGCAAGGTCTCCGTGCTCAAGAAAGCACATGTAGAGACCCATCTGAAGTTTGCCAATGAACATCTGAATAATTCTGAGCAGAACTGGGTGAAAGTGTTGTGGTCAGATGAGACCAAAATCAAGCTCTTTGGCATCAACTCAACTTGCCGTGTTTGGAGGAGGAGGAATGCTGCCTATGACCCCAAGAACACCATCCCCACCGTCAAACATGGAGGTGAAAACATTATGCTTTGTGGGTGTTTTTGTGCTAAGGGGACAGGTCAACTTCACCGCAACAAAGGGACGATGGACGGGCCATATACCGTCAAATATTGGGTGAGAGCCTCCTTCCCTCAGCCAGGGCATTGAAAATGGGCCGTGGATGGTTATTCCAGCATGACAATGACCCAAAACACAAGGCCAAGGCAACAAAGGAGTGGCTCATGAAGAAGCACATTAAGGTCCTGGAGTGGCCTAGCCAGTCTCCAGACCTTAATCCCATACAAAATCTGTGGAGGGAGCTGAAGGTTCAAATTGCCAAACGTCAGCCTCGAAACCTAAATGACTTGGAGAAGATCTGCAAAGAGGAATGGGACAAAATCCCTCCTGAGATGTGTGCAAACCTGGTGGCCAACTACAAGAAACCTCTGACCTCTGTGATTGCCAACAAGGGTTTTGCCACCAAGTACTAAGTCATGTTTTGCAGAGGGGTCGAATACTTATTTCACACATTAAAATGCAAATCAAATTATAACATTTTTGACATGCTTTTTTCTGGATTTTTTTGTTGTTATTCTGTCTCACTGCCCAAGTAAACCTACCATTTAAATTATAGACTGAGCAGTTCTGATATCATTAGCGTTGTCTGTAATTTATTCCAGAAACCGGAGGCTTCACTGGATTATAATCTCAATCCAAATTTCAGTGAATGCTGTTTTGATAAAGCCAAATAGCACTGCAGTATCTTAACAGGTCAGAAAATGTGAGAACATCTTATTTAAGTGTAATATCCATGTCATTTTTGTTCTACATTAAGTAAAGTTTTATTAAATACATTGTGATATTAACCCCATCCTTCTCTCCAGTTCTCCAGACTACTGTGTTGACCCTGTTGGGGCTGTGGGGGGCCTGGATCCCCCCTGTCCTGCCCTCCTGCACCACAGGCCAACCAGTAGAGTGCAGTGCTGCCCAGTCAGCTCCCGGGACCAACCTGGCTGGTGAGGGTTTTGATGTGGTCACCATGGAGCGCAAGCAGGCCTATGTCGTGGACGTGGATAACTGGAGGAAGACCCAGAACGGGACCTGTACACTCTGTGTTAACCCTTTCATGGAGGGACAGACTCAGAGGCTCCCAGTGGCTGTGGTGGACTGGAGACCCTCACACCAATGTCACATGAAGATATCCAGCATGGTCTACGACTCCAGTGAGGCATTTGTGAGCAAGAGTCAAACAGAGGTACTTTAACTGCTACAACAATGTTTCCAAAAAAGGGACACAGCATTAAATGTAAATAAAAAAAGAATGCAATGATGTGCAAATCCTTAAAAAAAAACTATATTCTATAGAAAATACTACAGACAACATCTCTAATGTTGAAACTGAGATGTTTTATTGTTTCTTGAAAAATATATGCCCAGTTTGAATATGATAACAGCAACACTTTTGTTGGGACAGAGGCAACAAAAGACTGGAAAAGTTGAGTAATGCTAAAAAACTTAAAAGATAATTCCAGAGAGGAAAGGTCTGTCAGATGTGAGGATGGGGAGGGTTCACCACTATCTGAAAGACTATGCAGGCAAATAATACAACAATATAAGAATAACGTATATGTTACCCTGAATAGACCAGTAAGAATAAGAGAAATCTCTGTATGCAATGGACAAGGCCGAAAACCGATATTGGATGGCTGTGATCTTAGGGCAGCACTGCATTAAAAACAGACACGATTCTGTAGGGGAAATCTTTGCATGGGCTCCGGAACACTTCTGAAAAACCATTGTCTGTGAACACAGTACGTCCCTGCATCGAAATGCAAGTTAATATTCAACCATGCAAAGAAGAAACCATACAGTGGGGAGAACAAGTATTTGATATACTGCCAATTTGCAGTTTTCCCACTTACAAAGCATGTCTTCAACTGTGAGAGACGGAATCTAAAACAAAAATCCAGAAAATCTCATTGTATGATTTTTAATTAATTTGCATTTTATTGCATGACATAAGTATTTGATACATCAGAAAAGCAAAACTTAATATTTGGTACAGAAACCTTTGTTTGCAATTACAGAGATCATCCGTTTCCTGTAGTTCTTGACCAGGTTTGCACACACTGCAGCAGGGATGTTGGCCCACTCCTCCATACAGACCTTCTACAGATCCTTCAGGTTTCAGGGCTGTTGCTGGGCAATACGGACTTTCAGCTCTCTCCAAAGATTTTCTATTTGGTTCAGGTCTGGAGACTGGCTAGGCCACTCCAGGACCTTGAGATGCTTCTTACGGACCCACTCCTTAGTTGCCCTGGCTGTGTGTTTCGTGTCGTTGTCATGCTGGAAGACCCAGCCACGACCCATCTTCAATGCTCTTACTGAGGGAAGGAGGTTGTTGACCAAGATCTCACAATACATGGCCCCATCCATCTTCCCCTCGATACAGTGCAGTTGTCCTGTCCCCTTTGCAGAAAAGCATCCCCAAAGAATGATGTTTCAACCTCCATGCTTCACTGTTGGGATGGTGTTCTTGGGGTTGTACTCATCCTTCTTCCTCCAAACACGGCGAGTGGAGTTTAGACCAAAAAGCTCTATTTTTGTCTCATCAGACCACATGACCTTCTCCCATTCCTCCTCTGGATCATACACATGGTCATTGGCAAACTTCAGAGAGGCCTGGACATGCACTGGCTTGAGCAGGGGGACCTTGCGTGCGCTGCAGGATTTTAATCCATGACGGTGTAGTGTGTTACTAATGGTTTTCTTTGAGACTGTGGTTCCAGCTCTCTTCAGGTCATTGACCAGGTTGAACTTCTTCCATTTTCTAATAATTGCGCCAACAGTTGTTGCCTTCTCACCAAGCTGCTTGCCTATTGTCCTGTAGCCCATCCCAGCCTTGTGCAGGTCTACAATTTCATCCCTGATGTCCTTACACAGCTCTCTGGTCTCGGCCATTGTGGAGAGGTTGGAGTCTGTTTGATTGAGTGTGTGGACAGGTGTCTTTTATACAGGTAACGAGTTCAAACTGGTGCAGTTAATACAGGTAAAGAGTGGAGAACAGGAGGGCTTCTTAAAGAAAAACTAACAGGTCTGTGAGAGCTGGAATTCTTACCGGTTGGTAGGTGATCAAATACTTATGTCAGGCAATAAAATGCAAATTGATTATTCAAAAATCATACAATGTGATTTCCTGGATTTTTGTTTTAGATTCCGTCTCTCACAGTTGAAGTGTACCTAAAATTTGACCTCTACATGCTTTGTAAGTAGGAAAACCTGCAAAATGGGCAGTGTATCAAATACTTGTTTATCCCCAATGTACATAAACAAGATCCAGAACTGCCACTGCCTTCTCAGGGCCTGAGCTCATTTAAGATGGACTGAAGTGAAGTGCAAAACTGTCCTGTGGTCATGTGGAATGCATGAATCTACATTACTTCAGAGGTCCAACCTACTTTCTGAAATAGAGCAATGATGTGTACTGTAACAATCACCTGTTATAAAGCAAAATGCACTATGATAAACTGTCTGGAGAGGTTTTAAAACAGAGGTAGAAGCATTTATATTAATAATATTGCCATAATCAATATCCGACATGAACGTGAACTAAATAATTTACTTTCTGCTAGATGTAAGGCATGACCTATTTCTACAAAGAAAGACAAAATATATATTAATTTCTAACAAGTTAATCTACATGTTTTGAAATGTATAACCATATGCCCAGGTATTTGTAGGCAAGGGAATGTTCAATATTAGCACCATTGAGAGTAATCAAATACAAATTTACAGGCACCATATTTTAGATTTAGAAAATTACACACATTTGTTTTTTTCAGAATTTAACAGTATTTCAATATACTCCACGTATGTTTATAATGCATATCAATGCTATACAATGGTAGGGCCACTTAAGGGAAAACTGTATTTTCTGACTCAAAAACAAAATTACATATTTACATAATTACATATTTACTAGTCAAATAAACACATTTAGACAAACATTATTGAGTAGAATGATTCTATTTTATTGCAACTTAATCAAATGCCAAACTGTGTAAATAGGGGGTTTTACCCAGCGAGGGCGTTTAACCCCAAACCACCCTATATTTTTTACAAGGAGTACATGTGCTAGTAAGTAGAAAAATCTATAGACCCCTTTAGAGTGGACGTCATGGTTATGTCACTCAAGTTTGGTGGTGGTATGGGAGATTTTGCACATATAGGTATATACTCATTTGCATATACTCCTATCAATGAATGCATCAGTGTGTTAATCATATTAATAGAGAACTGCATAATCATCAGTACACAATGTGTGTGTCCTACCTTGGAAGTAATCAAAGTACCATTGAATGCATTAAATTCAAGGGCCTGATGGACCTGTTATTTTATGGGGTTTCCAAGGCCTGCGCCACAATATTTTATGGTGAAGGTTTGCTCGGTAAATTCCAGAAAGATAAGAAATCATGATGGCGGATCAAGGAAAATCCGCCAAGGGGATTTGAATAATGGGAAGGCCATGCGATGTTATACAAGATGGTACTGTATAAAAATGAGCGTCCACAAGTTCCTGAGTCTTTGCATCTTTTTTGGGCTGGAGATCTGAACTATTCTCCACGACAGTTAGGAAACGGGCAAAATGTTAGTTTTAGGAAACGGGCAAAATCTTTGGACTAAAGGAAAAAATACATATATTTATGCCGTTGGATGTCAGAATAGGAATGCAAATGATTGATGCAAAAAATGCAAAAGATTACCTTCATTTTGATAGAATACCGTTGTCTTAGCCACCCTTTGAAGTTAAATGAAGACGTTTATGTTCGCAAGCCATTAAACAGACACACTGGACTGATGAAATCATTCTGGCGGAATGCTCGTCTCTGCAGTGCTCATTTCATATCAGGCAAGGTTTTGTCCATTTTTTATCACACACAGGCAAAATCAGTGATGTAGTTATAATAATAACGATAAATTAGTAAGAGCAGCAACCACAAAGCTGGCATTCTCAGTAGGCTAAACACCACTGACCAAAGTTAGCAATATTAGCTAGCGTGTAAGCAGAATTAGCATGTAAACAAACCAAATTGCTTATACTTAGACAGTTTAGCAAACATCACTCAGTATTTATGGCAGCATTTAATGAATGAATGGGATATACAGAGATATTATCAGTAATATGACATTTTTCTTACCACGTAATTGGAGTAGGCGTCCGGATGATCCTCCCGTTGTAAAGTGGTAACTGTCACTTTCTGCCACCTGTTCGGCCCCGCCCACAAAATACGTAATCGCTGTTTATTTAACATTAAAAGGATCTGCGCGCACAGTAATAAATTCAGGACTATGATTTAATTGTCTGGATAGAGGTTTGTCTCTAGTGCTGACAATTAACCACAACATTTGTGGACAGTAAAAGATAGCTGAAAGTGTCGTGAGCAACCATTTTTTTTGCTTTCAATCAGGGAAATTTCTTCTCTCAACGGTAACTTTTTCTCTGTCCATATTGCACAAGAGAAAGTACTGCAAAACGTTTATGTCAATATACCTGGTTATATGAATTTCTCTAAAGGTGTCCTTTAGAGAAACAACAAAATTACATTCTATATTTTCCTAAAAACATTATTTTTTCAGTTGTATTTTTGCTGGAATTTTGTAGGTATTATCAAGTAATATTACCAACACAAAAGATGGCAGTCCATTTCAATGTTTTAACTATGTTTGCTATTTAGCAGACAATTGCTTAAGGTAACATTAATGGATTGCAGACAGGCAAGCCCCTTAGATAGTGTGAGAATTATTTCAGAATTTTTGCAGCAGAACAGTTGAAAACCGTTGGTTTACTGGGTTGAAACTGGTGATCGAACATGTGCAAAAACGTAATTTTGATAATTTGTGCACCAACATTTTTTGTTGCAAATACGATTGTCGCACCGTAGAGCCCTGTACATTAATAATATTTTATGAATGTATAATTGATATGTGCACTATAATTATGTAGGTAGATGTTAGTTGGAAGATTGGCTTGGACGTTATGACCCCCCAGGCAAAAGGGTCAGTCGTGGTGGGGGGTACCTACTCCAGAGCTGCTAAAACAGTCATGGACCAGTCCAAGCAGGACAAGTACAGCTTCATCAAACAGGAAATGCACTGCTCCTATTACAGGTGATTTACTTGTTTTAATATAGCTGCATTATTAGTACTACCACTGCTCTCTAATGGCTCGTTGACACATTACACTCTGGGAAAGTCTGGATTGTAGAGGTTATATATAGAGGTTGTAAGATGGTATAGTTTATAGAAGATATAATGGGTTAGGTTTCTAATATTAACATAAAGACATCCAAACATACAGAGGTCCAAGAATTTACTTTTGTTGGTATCCCCAAATTTAAAAATGTGTTGTTGAAAATAATCTATTAAATCCTATTGACAGGTCTATAATCCATCCAACAAATGTATTTAACCTACATGACTCATTACTAATTAACTCTCCATCTTGTGTTTCCTTAGTTACCGGTTGATTGAGGACCCTCCTCTACATCCTGAGTTCTCTCGCTCCCTGGGTCTCCTCCCTCCCCTCTACACCACCCAGACCAAGGCTGAATACACCCGTTTCCTTGCCAACTTTGTCACCCACTACATCAGGAAGGTTCACCTGGGGGGGCGGGTGAAGAGTGTCACCTCCCTGAGAGTGTGCAAGGCAGCACTGAATGGTTACAATGAGAATGAGGTGATGGTCATTTAAAAATAGAATGCATTTACATTTATTGGTATTTTCTAAACCTTTTACATTTTTCTTTTCTTTTTTTTGAAGGTCAAGGACTGTCTGGAAGCTGAGGCCTCTGTCGCCACCAGCACTGGAACAGCCGAAGTCAAAACAGAGACCAACTTCTGTAAGAATGACCTTAAAAGTCGTGACACCAAAGACAGTTTTAGCAGCATGTTTAATGACAGGTTTGATTGACTTTGATTTGATTGATTCCCAATGTGGTGCTTGTTGTTGTGGAACAGGACTAATAAGGATAAACTAACAAACAGGTTTACTGAGGTGGTGGGGGGACAGACGGATGGAGCAACTGACCTGCTCTTCTCCAGGACGGGTGGAACCTCCAAGGGCTTCACTGATTGGAAAAGCACCCTGAAAACTGTTCCAGACATCATCAATTACTCCCTCCACCCCCTCCACCTTTTGGTGAAGCATGCCAGTAAGAGGGCAGGGCTGAAGAAAGCAGTGGAGGACTACATCCTGGAACACGCCCTGGTCAAGCACTGCTCTGGGAAGTGTAAGAGTGGCTCCAGGCCCAGTGCCCATGACTCCTGCCAGTGTGTGTGTCAGGCCAGCAAGGAGATGACCAACCAGTGCTGCCCGCAGGAGAAAGGCCTGGCCCGACTAAAGGTCACCATAAAATACGCCAGGGGCCTCTATGGGGACACTACGTCACAGACTGACGGCTTTGTCAAGGTATGATTGCTTAATCTGAATATTTAAATTGGTATTACATTTTAATAAGCGCACTTCAAAGCTAATCCAGGATTTGACACCAGGTATCTTTAAATCCAGTTTACATTGATTATTTTTCTGAAGGTGTTCATGGGTAATGATGCCAAGCAGACTGGTGTGATCTACAACAATGACAACCCCAGGTGGAACGCAGTCCTTGACTTTGGCACAGTCATGCTCTCCCTGGCCACTGAGCTCAAGTTTGCTGTGTACGACGATGACAGCACTTGGTACAAGTGTTTGAACAACCTTTTAGGGCAGTGCATCATTCGGCCTGTCAAAGCAGGGTCTCATAATAATGAAATGTGTTCATTAAATCGTGGCAACTTGTTCTACTCCTACATGGTTGAATGTTTCCCAGGACTTGGGGGCCCAACCTGTGGGGAGTACATTCCCTCTCCAATGAACTCTGACCTTTCTGGCATCTACACCTCCCGTAACGCCCTGAACATGACCCAGGATCTACTGGCTCACATCCGGATGAGCCGGCCCCCAGTAGACCCGTTGGCCTTCATGATGAAGCAGAAAGCAAATGATCACCCTCGTCTCTCTGCCCTCAATGAGCTGTGATCAAAACCTATTTTTATGTAGGTTATTTCTAACCTCTTATTCTGAGGCAGAAGCAATATTACTTTGGTCATTAATGGAAAATGCTGCAAAAACAAATAAAACAAAAATCCAAAGCATATACTGTGTATTTAGAAAAGCAATGGTTTCCCCTCGCATTTTTTTTTCTGTCCAGGTCTTACCTAGTGTGTCTAATATACTCTAACCATAATACTGGGGGATGGTCTGTCCAGGTCTTACCTAGTGTGTCTAATGTACTCTAACCATAATACAAGATGGTCTGTCCAGGTCTTACCTAGTGTGTCTACTGTACTCTAACCATAATACAGGGGGATGGTCTGTCCAGGTCTTACCTAGTGTGTCTACTGTACTCTAACCATAATACAAGATGGTCTGTCCAGGTCTTACCTAGTGTTTCTACTGTTCTCTAACCATAATACAGGGGGGTGGTCTGTCCAGGTCTTACCTAGTGTGTCTAATGTACTCTAACCATAATACAAGATGGTCTGTCCAGGTCTTACCTAGTGTGTCTACTGTACTCTAACCATAATACAGGGGGATGGTCTGTCCAGGTCTTACCTAGTGTGTCTACTGTACTCTAACCATAATACAAGATGGTCTGTCCAGGTCTTACCTAGTGTTTCTACTGTTCTCTAACCATAATACAGGGGGGTGGTCTGTCCAGGTCTTACCTAGTGTGTCTACTGTACTCTAACCATAATACAGGGGGGTGGTCTGTCCATGTCATGTCCTCCCTTGAGGTGCTCTGTCTTGGGTTGCTCCAGGTTGTCAGGGCAACGCATTAAGGGGTGTGGCGTCACTCTTTTGAATAGAGCCGGTACCAGCTGTTCCCTATCCCCAATCACACACCTGTTCCCGCTTGACTCATCACCGGCTGTATATCTGAGGAGCCCTGACGAACCGTCCCTGCCGGATCGTTGATCCACATCCGTATGTGTCACGGCTCACAACCAAATCCCTGAGATACTTGCGTGTCGATCCTGCTAATTCTGTTTCCCTGTGTTTGTAGGAATCTCCTGACAACCTTTACCAGCCTGTGTATCGACCTCCTGCCTGTCCAAGACTACTCTGCCTACTCCCTGTCTGTACCTCTGCCGCCAGCCCGTGTACCGAACCTCTGCTTGCCCACGACTACCCTCATATTAAATTGATTTTCACCGCACTCATCCAGTCTCTGTGCATCATAATTAATAAAATAATGTACAAAGAGAACTTTGTCTCCGTGTCCCTTACTCCGAGTGTCGATACATGGAATTACCATCACAGATTCCCTCCCTCCAATGCTTTTCGGGGGAAGAGTCACTGGCTTATTGTTGACTCGCTGTTGCGCACTTGTGCAATTGGGCTGTACGCTGCTGGCAATACTCGGCCCTCATTCAGGGGGGTTGCGGTTGGTGGGTGTCCCTTTGGTTGAAGCCTGGCAATGTGGGTGGATTGATTTCCTGCCTGTTGGGCCCTGTCCAGGGCCTCCCCCAGGTAGGGCCACAGTGTCACCGGACCCCCCGTCCCAGTTCCAAGGTGATACGCTGCTATATTATTGTGCTGGGGGATATGAGGAATGCACTACTAACTTTTCTCAGTCTCCTCCAGTATTACATTTTAGGAGGAGATGAGGTCCTGGTCCACACCTGCGGATTACCTGGTTTGGGGCGCCGTTGCTGTCCCTGTCCTTGTCCACCTGGTCATACTTCTGACCTAGTTTAAAATCAAATAGACTCTGGATTTAGCCCAGAGAAATGTATATATTATTCCAATTGGACTCTTAATATCTCACCCGGCACAGCCAGAAGAGGACTGGTCACCCCTCTGAGCCTGGGTCCTCTCTAGGTTTCTTCCTAAAATTTGACCTTCTTAGGGAGTTTTTCCTAGCCACTGAAATTCAACACTACTGTAGTTGCTCCTTGGGGTTTAAGGCCGGGTGTCTCTGTAAAGCACTTTGTGACAACTGCTGTTGTAAAAAGGGCTTTATAAATAAATTTGATTGATTGATTGACCTGGTAGAAGTACTGCAACAAACACTGACCATGGGAGGCATGCTGCGTGCGTGCGCGTGCGTGCGCGTGTGTTGCTCGTGCGTTGTGCTTGCACGCTTGTGTGACAGGAGGAGACGTGTAGTAAGGTGTAGTTTCCACTCTCTATCTGTACTCAGCAGGATGTTCAACAAGCATTTTCATCTATTCTCCACCGTCAAGTTTCATGCAGACCAAAATTACCTAAATGGTATTTCAGACATATCAAAGTCTTGAAACGGGTCTATTTGACCCTAACATAACTTAAGGGTTAAAAATAATACTCTTAAAATGTCCATAATTATTTAATGTTGTAACAGTTGGAATTGGGGCTGAATGGAATGCTAGAACATAATGTTGACGTTTGTTTATGCTGGTTCCTTGGATGGTTGAAGTAGTCAATCTATCCACAGAATTAGATACATTTTAATTTCTTTGGTCTTTACTGTTGCATTGCGTTACCACAAATGACAACGTTTCTAAATTGTTGGTAAAGACAAGGTACTCCAGTCGCCTGGATATCTACCAATACGCTGTCATCAAATGACAATAAACTAAAACAGTCTTCTGGACAGATGCTGGTTTTGTTAAAGATCCTGCCATTTCTCATTGACACAATTGGAGAGAATTATTACACACAAATGCTGCTTAAGTTGTTAGAGATAGGGGAAAACAAAATGTTGAGTATTATTGCTCTCTCAACTCTTTCAAGGCTGAAGCTTTTAATAGAGCAACATTTCACACAACTTTTACAGAAACAAATATCATACCTAAACAGCATTACCTTCTGCATCACCCTTCTCAGATTAAGGGTCTTGGTCCTACAGTGAGGCATATGTGCATGCACTTTGAGTCAAAGCATTGCTTTTTCAAGCAATGGGCTTTGAAAAGTAGTTTTAAGAATATTTTCAAATCTCTTGTGAAGCCCAGCCAACTATACAAAAGTAGTCAATGTGCATGGGAAAATGTTTCCCATGCACACTTTCAGGTGAATTTGAAATGGGCCCTGTCTCCGAGGTTAGAAAGGTTCACTATGTTGAAGGAAAAATGAAAGACTTTCTTGGAATAGAGCAGGTTGAATATGTAGTTTCTGTAGAGTGGATTATGCAACATGGAAATAAGTACACATGTGGAAAATCTTTGGTCAATTCTAATGTCATCAATAGTACTCCAGAGTTTGGAGTCGTGAAAAAAAATTATATTGTAAATGCGTCAGTGAATAGTTTTGAATGTCAACCTCTCTCTACAACTGAGTGGAATGATCATTATTTAGCTTGAAGTTCCCTACCTAGCTCAATACAATATTTTGTGGATGCTGAATATCTGGTTGATTATACGTCATACCACTATTTGACCTGTAATAATAGCAATTATGTTCCAATCAAGTATTATCTCACAGACATCACTGCAAAAATACAAGTACTTGAGTCTGTAGAGAAAGAAAGAAAATGTTTGTTGGGCAAAAACTGTTGACCTTGACATACTCCAATCTACCAGGCTCCAGTCAGGATATTCCACAAGTCCCAACGAGCCCTCTGACTGAAAACACATGAGAACTTTGACTGAAGGAAGATGTGTCTCAAAAATGTTTGAATATAAACAGATCCGTAAATAATCTTAAGATTTGTAAATCAACACTTGTAAATGTTAAGCAACTGTTGTAAATGTTTTACAGATAGGCCTATGTGTTTATTTGTGAAATATGTTTTGACATTTTCACAAATTTCATCTTTATGTTTACATATTTGCAGATTGTTTGTATTTATAAAATATTTCTTCACATTTACAAATTCTATTTTCATTTGTGAGTTGTGATGAATATACGTACAGATTTTCTATATTTACGAATATTGAGACACATCTAACTCCATAGAAATGCTTGAACCATTTCATCATCTGCAGTTTTGGCTTTTGGGTTGTCTACTACTTCAAACATGGGAGTCACATTACCACTAGCAATATTGTTCCCTAGTAACAATGTGATACCTTTTACTGGCAGCGTAGACACTACACCTTCACGGAAGCATCCTGATACCAAGTGTGACACTAGTGAATCCAGTTTAATGGTACAGGTGCGGTTTCTGTATACCCTGTTAAATGACATGCGAGCCACAATACGTTTCAGGGGACCAAAGCAGATTTATTTTCTTAATTCAACTTTAAGCATTTCTTGAAACAAGATGATGCATCTTTTACAAATAACACAGCAGCTTAAAAACCTTATGACATGTTAAAAAAGCTTGTTTCATATGGGCTATGACACAAAACAAGATGTTTTTACAATTCTTTCACTTAACACAAAATTCATGGTCCATTGACTAAAATCAAGTTTCTATATCTTACTGAAATGTTACATAATGGATTGTCTTAAATTACGTGTAATTAGATATTTTTACAAGACAAATATACTTGGTAAGATTTAGATTTTTTGCAGTGCAATGATGTGTGTCTGGTAAAAAGGACACATCCAGGGCAACCTCATAAACTCATCCAAACTCCCTGAGATGAACATCCTTGAAAAACTGCTTCACTTTAGAGGCAAGGTCTTACACTCAAACCTACACATCACCCCTCCCTACCTTGAGAACCCCAATAACCAGAGCCCATATTATTGTTCTTAGGCAGTCACCTTCTTGAAACAAAGATCTGGTGTATCGCTCAGTACCAAAACCACTATTGTTATTTGTCAGTCACTTGAAGCCCTGAACCTTATTTATGACACACACACTCCCTGCCCCAAGAGCCCTAGAACCAGAACGCTTCCTCTGAGAAGGCCAGTCTTCCACGTTTCTATCTTCCATTCTACGACCTACTTCATAAGTCAGGGTATCACCGGTGTATCACTCAGTACCAAATACATTATTATTATTTTCCTTATACGTTCACTATTCACTAACTAATTCATTAAAAACCCTTTCATACAAATCTTAAAACAAGTTACAGAAATCTAGGGACATTTTTAAAAAAAGCTAGTAATTAAACTGTATACACAAACACACTCCTCGCCCCATGAGCCCTAAAATCAGACTCCTTCCTCTGAGAAGGCCACAGCCCCCATCACCCTGACCCCCCTTGACCAGCCCCCCTTCCCTAACCTGAGACTCCCAGAACCGGACACCCTCCTCTGAGAAGGCCATCATCCTGACCCCACTTGACCAGCCCGACTTCCTAACCATCAGAAACACAGGCTCATCTCCCTCCTGTGCGAAACACATTCAGAAAAACATCCTACACCTATGAAAACCTCGTAAAAACCAACACTCGCTAAAAGACACGTGAAGTCCGGAAATGACCCCTGTTAACCTTTTGACATAAACGATAAATTATTAATCCCATAATCACCTTCACCTTCCGGTCACACCGGTCAAAGGTCAATCCCTAAAGCCATAAATCAGACATTGAACACACAAAAGTGTATACTATCCCTCTCTGGCCCCAAATGGGGTTTGGCACTGACAGTTATAGGGGGTGTTTTCTGCAAAGGGGACAGGACAACTTCTCCACACCAAAGGGACGATGGACAGGCCATATACCGTCAACTCTTGGGTGAGAACCTCCTTTCCTCAGCCAGGGCATTGAAAATGGGTCGTGGATGGGTATTCCAGCATGACAATGACCCCAAACACACGGCCAAGGCAACAAAGGAGTGGCTCATGAAGAAGCACATAAGGTCCTGGAGTGGCCTAGCCAGTCTCCAGACCTTAATCCCGTAGAAAATCTGTGGAGGTAGCTGAAGGTTCGAGTTGCCAAACGTCAGCCCCGAAACCTTAATGACTTGGAGGAGATCTGTGGGACAAAATCCCTCCTGAGATGTGTGCAAACCTGGTGGCCAACTACAAGAAATTTCTGACCTCTGTGATTGCCAACAAGGGTTTTGCCAACAAGTACTAAGTCATGTTTTGCAGGGGGGTCGAATACTTATTTCACTCATTAAAATACATATTAATTTATAACATTTTTCTGGATTTTTTATTGTTATTCTGTCTCTCACTGTTCAAATAAACCTACCATTAAAATTATAGACTGATAATTTATTTGTCAGCTGGCAAACGTACAAAATCAGCAGGGGATCAAATATTTTTTCCCTCACTGTATGTTTCATGAAACACAATTTTTTGTGTCAATCCAAGCTTAAAATAGGGTATGCACGAAACAAATCGCGTCCCGTATTGATTCTGTAAAAGGCAGTGGATTTCCGTATTATATTCCGTATTATATGGGAGGGGTGGCAACCCTAGATTAGATACCTTAATTACTTTAGTGTAGAAACAGTATATCCTATAGCTCGCTAGCTAGCCAACCAGATGTAGGCTGACACAACTAACTGTGTTTAAGTCGAAACACGCCCGGCACTGTTTTACCCATTGGTGCAGTCAAATATTGATATATGAATAAACGTAATACATTTCAGGAAAAACGTGTCCTAGCTACCTATAGACTCCAATCTACCAGGCTCCAGTCCGGATATTCCACAAGTCCCACCGAGCCCTCTGACTGAAAACACAAGCGCACGAGAACTTCGACTGAAGGAAAATGTGTGAATATAAAATTCAGATCCGTAAATAATCTTAAGATTTGTAAATGTAAGTCAACACTTGTAAATGTTAAGCAACAGTTGTAAATGTTTTACATATAGGCCTATGTGTTTTAATTGTGAAATATGTTTTTACATATTCACAAATTTCATTTATATGTTTACCTATTTGCAGATTGTTTGTATTTACAAAACATTTTTTCACATTTACAAATTCTATGTTCATTTGTGAGTTCTGATGAATATACGCACATATTTTATATATATATATTAACAAATATTGAGACACATCTAACTCCATAGAAATGCTTGAACCATTTTATCATCTGCAGTTTTGGCTTTTTGTCTACTACTTCAAACTTGGGAGTCACATTACCACTAGCAATATCGTTCCCTAGTAGCAATGTGATACCTTTTACTAGCAGCGTAGACACTACACCTTCACGGATGCGTCCTGATACCAAGTGTGACACTAAGTGGATCCAGTTTAATGGTACAGGTGCGGTTTCTGTATACCCTGTTAAATGACATGCGAGCCAGAATACGTTTCAGGGGACCAGGGTAAAACGTCAGTAACGATTACTGACTGCGCCGCCCCGTTGTCTCGTAAGATCCGTATGGGATTTTGATCAGCTTGTTCTCCTGTTAATAGTTCATAAACGGGGCATAGAAAGCGTTAGTGAAACCAGATTTTAAGTCAACAAGGCGGTCCATCGGACGCTGTTTGATTTAGAGGATGGTGACAGGGACTGTTTCGGTTGGTTTTTCATAACTGGACAGTCTGCAATCACGTGACTCATTCGGTGGCAGTAAAAACCATCTATGGTAAAAACATTCATGCTTTCCGGTTGAAGGGTTTGAGGAGGAAATACGACCTGAATGAGGGATTGAGCGGGTGTCAGTGTTCTCATCTGCCAACACCGCTGCCTGGGCCATTGTTTCCACCTTCTGTTCATTTACAGGAACTACAATTCTATCGGGGAGGGTGGTTCTTAAAATCCTCTAAGAACATAAACTCCCGAATATCAGCAAAGGTTTTAGCTTTGCTGGCTGAACACCACCGATCAAACAGAAAACTCTTTGTCTCACGCGAACTCAACAAACGGACGGTGAGCACCAGCTTCAGGCACCAACTCATAACCATTAAAATATTAAAATTGTTCTCAACCAGCTGCAAAAATAACATGTAGCTTTGAGTGGAGAGGTTATTGAACATACCATACTTGACTGTAGCTAGATAGTGATTTAGTAAAATAAATTTGTAGAGGGACAAAATCATGTAAAATCTGAAACATGTAAATTCATTTAAAAAAGAATGAGGTGACTCACATCCTGTACATAGGCAATCTTTTGACTCTTCTAAGACTGATTCAGATATTTCTGACATCACTGGATAATATTGTTGTCAATGTCTTGGAACTGTGATGCATGTGTATTGAAAATAAACATTCCAACACTGCTCCTACTACTCTGCCAATCAGGAGCCGCCACCATAAAAAAGTTGTATCCGGGAAGATCCCATGTCATTTCGTTTTAAAATATTGTAATCTGTAAATAATCTTGAATTTTTAAAGCTAATGTCTGAAAGTGATTGTGCGTGTGTGAATGAATTCCAATCTATCCTCCAGTTTTGCGATAGAGATCTAAGTGCCAACCTCCCCCTAACATTGTTTGAATACCATCAGTTGACGGGGTTCAGACTCAGTAAAATGCATCATGTAAGTTTGGTTTATGTAGTTCTTATTTTGAAGCACACCTCAAACAGAGAAGGACTACCATTTTGAAAGAGGGGAATTGGTTTTCTAACAAAGTTGCACTTGTAGCACCAGCAGACAGATACAACCATACCTTCAATACCCAACCAAACTTTAATTCACCAAATAGGAGGATGAAGTGTCTCACCGCCTTTGTACTGTCCCTTGTTCTCTGCTCTCCTAATATCTAGATGTTTCATATAGTTACGGTGATATTAATCAGTCAGTTGTAGTCATGGTCTCTGGGTCAGATCAGTACACAGGCCTTGTGCACTCCATTCATCTGCACAGTGCTAAACGGGTCACATGGGTATATTATACCCCATACAATACCGTTCAAAAGTTTGGAGTCACTTATAAATGTCCATATTTTCCATGTTTTAATAGGAAATATAACAAAACAAATAGGAAAAATAGTCACTGACAAGGTTAGAAATTGAATAAATAATTGTGTCAAATTTTGCTTTCATCAAATAATCCTCCATTTGCGTCAATTACAGCCTTGCAGAGCTTTGGCATTCTAGTTGTCAAGTGAAAAGATGCTGGAGGAGTGTTTGACACCTTCTGTCAAGGCGGCAGAGGCAATGTGATGGTCTGGATGTTTGGTGGTACAGTGGGAGATGTGTACAGGGTTAAAGGGATCTGGAAGAAGGAAGGCTAGAACTCCATTTTGCAACGTCATGCCATACTCTGCAGATACCCAGGACAAAGCACAGCTCCAAACTATGCAAGAACTATTTAGGAAGAAGCAGTCAGCTGGTATTCTGTCTATAATGGAGTGGCCATCACAGTCACCGGATCTCAACCCTGTTGAGCAGCTTGATCATAAGAAGTGCCCATCAACCTAATCCTTCAGGAAGAATGGAGTGACCTCTCTTCAGGTTACCTCAATAAATTGACAACTAGAATGCCAAAGCTCTGCAAGGCTGTAATTGACGCAAATGGAGGATTCTCTGACGAAAGCAAAATTTGACACAATTATTTATTCAATTTCTAACCTTGTAAGTGACTATATTTCCTATTTGTTTTGTTATATTTCCTATTAAAACATGGAAAACATGGACATTTATAAGTGACTCCAAACTTTTGAACGGTATTGTATGAGATATAATATACCCATGTGACCCGTTTAGCACTGTGCAGATGAATGGAGTGCACAAGGCCTGTGTACTGATCTGACCCAGAGACCATGACTACAACTGACTGATTAATATCACCGTAACTATATGAGTGTTTCTGTGAGATGACAAGAAAACGGTTGTAGTTTAGGACACGAGATGGACACCAGAGTTTTATTATCATTTAAGTTGATTGATTGTCCATGACAACTGTCAACATTGTACTCCACAGCATCTCTTCTGGATCAGAGGCTCCAGGTCACCACTAGGGGGCAATACCTACATATTCCCACCCTCACTCTAAGGAGCCAGCTGCTGGATGAAAAAAAGAGTGGATGTGTGTCCCAATCCAACCCCATTCCAGTCGAATGGCACAAATTCTTAAGCATAACCAGGAAAACTTTCTTTTAATCTAAGAGTGTTGAGGCCCGAAGCAACCTATTTATTTGCTGAATACTAGAGTTGGCCACCCAAAGATCATTCAGAAATTCTTCTTAAAGTCTGTTCAGTTTACATGAAATAACCCTGCACACCGTTTTCACCTGAAGCACTTCTTGTTAGTTTAACTTCACTTCAAAACCAAGGGCCCCAGAGACGTTCCCTGGTTCTTTGGCACAAGGGCCCCAGAGATATTCCCTGGTTCTTTGGCACAAGGGCCCCAGAGACTTTCCCTGATTCTTTGGCACAAGGGCCCTATAGACTTTCCCTGGTTCTTTGGCCTATTTGTAAGAGACATCCATAATGATAGTGTTCCTTGCCATTTGCCAAAATGTAAATGCTGAAACATATTTTTTTGTACAAAGTGTAGATGTTTGCACAGCTCAATGCCAGCCAAAGCTCAGAGGCAAAATTACTCTGTATACAAAGTGGATTCGTATATCTGAAAACAGTGTATATAAATGATCTTTATCTGCCTGTAAAGTTTTTCTCAGAGCTGAAGATGCACTTTCACAGCAACACCAAGTAACAGCATGTGGTGGGAGAACAACAAAGAAAACCGCCCCCTTTGTATGAACAAAGCCCTGACCACATTAGGGAAAAAAGCTATCTTCAGTGCTGCAAACCTCATGTAAGACCTTTCTGTCCCCCAGTTTGTCATTCAGTCATTCTGCCAATTATTCCAACAGGCAGAAAGGTCCAATGTTCCAGCATCCTTTTTAGCAACCTCATCATCGTTACCAAGGCATAGTGATTGATGTCAGGTAAGAGGGTGCTCTATCAGGTAAGAGGGTGGGGAGGGGTTGTAGATTTGTCCACTTGAGGGTTGTGTGTGTATGTAGGAGAGGGTCATACATTTTTCTAGTTGATGGTTGTGTGTGTTTGTGGGGAGGGGTTGTAGGTTTGTCCAGTTAAGGGTTGTGTGTGTATGTGGGGAGGGGTTATATGTTTGTCCAGTTGAGGGATGTGTGTGTATGTGGGGAGGGGTTATATGTTTGTCCAGTTGAGGGATGTGTGTGTATGTGGGATGTGGTCATATATTTGTCCAGTTGAGGGTTGTGTGTATGTGGGGAGGGGTTATATGTTTGTCCAGTTAAGGGTTGTGTGTGTATGTGGGGAGGGGTTATATGTTTGTCCAGTTGAGGGATGTGTGTGTATGTGGGATGTGGTCATATATATGTCCAGTTGAGGGTTGTGTGTGTATGTGGGGAGGGGTTGTATATATGTCCAGTTGAGGGTTGTGTGTGTATGTAGGAGAGGGTCATACATTTTTCTAGTTGATGGTTGTGTGTGTTTGTGGGGAGGGGTTGTAGGTTTGTCCAGTTGAGGGTTGTGTGTATGTGGGGAGTGGGCTCTAGTCAGTTTGGTTACTGGTTTATGTTCATGAGGCCTACTGCTGTTGGAAAGAAACTGTTCTTGTGGCGAGAGGTTTTGGTCCTGATAGACCTCAGCCTTCTGCCAGAGGGGAGAGCATTGAATAGTCCATTTCCAGGGTGAGAGGGATCAGCCCCAGTCTTTGCAACTCAACTCTGCGTCCTGGAAGTGCGTAGGTCTTGTAGACGGCAAAATGCAGCCAATCACCCTTTCTGCATGACGTGTTGTAGCCTGCCCTTATCCTTGGCAGTGGCTGCAGCATACCAGACGGTGATGGAGGAGGTCAGGATGGACTCCATGATGGCAGTGTAGAAATGCACCATCATAGTCTTCGGCAGGTTGAACTTTTTCAGCTACTGCAGGAAGTACTTCTGCTGGGATTTCTTTGTAAGAGAGGTGATGTTCTGCACCCACTTGAGGTCCTGGGTGATGGTGGTGCCCAGAAAGTGAAAGGCCACCACAGAGTTGGCTGGGGAGCCACCCATGGCGATGAGGGGACAGGCAGCTGGGCTTCTCCAGCTGCCTGTCCCCCCAGTCCACTATCATCTCCACAGTTTTTCTGGCATTGCCCTCCAAGTTGTTCTGACTGCACCCGTACACCAGATGGTTCATCTCCCACCTGTAGGTGGACTCGTCTCCATCAGAAATAAATCAGATGAGGGTGGTGTCATCCGCAAACTTCAGGACCTTGACAGAGTGATGACTGGAGGTGCTGCTGTTGGTGTACAGGCAAAATAGTAGGGGGGACAGGACACTGGCTTGGGGGGAGCCAGTGCTGATGGTCAAGGGGTCGGACAGATGCTTCCCCAGCCTCATGTGCTGCTTCCTATTGGACAGGAAGGCTTTGATCCACCTGCATGTGGACTCCGGCATTGGCTTTTCAGTGAAATTGCAGTGGGTATCTTCTCTCATGATTATACAGAAGATATGTTACAAATGTGATGTTAGACTACTTCTTGATTTTAATACATATGAATGAAGGAAATATTTTCCACAGTAGGTCAGTAAATGTGCTATCCACATAAAGCCCAGTAAAAACACAGACAACTACTATAATGCAAACATAACATATGATTGTAATCAATATTTATTATTCATTATATTGATTTAAATAGTAAAAACCTATTGTTCATATTTTACATTATTATTGGCAATATTCATAAATAATATAAATGCATTTGGCATTTTGCAAATGTTAAGGTTAGAAAGTCAAATAGTGCTACATTATCTTAACATTATGTTTAGGTCTGAAAACAGAATTTGTTATCTTGGAGTGTAACATCTTTTAAATAGTAGTTCAACCTTTACATACCTCCTTCTCTCAAGTTCTCCAGACTACTGTGTTGACCCTGTTGGGGCTGTGGGGGTCCTGGATCCCCCCTGTCCTGCCCTCCTGCACCACAGGCAAACTAAAAGAGTGCAGTGCTGCCCCATCAGCTCCCGGGACCAACCTGGCTGGTGAGGGTTTTGATGTGGTCACCATGGAGCGCAAGCAGGCCTATGTGGTGGACGTGGATAACTGGAGGAAGACCCAGAACGGGTTTGGGCTTTTTTACCTTTCTTTTGGTGGATTGTTTTGACGCGCGCCTTTGTCTGAGATTGTGTTGTAGATTTTTTTTTTTACTCCAGATATTGGGGAAATATGTGACAAAAGATTTATTTAGCAAAATACCAATAATACATGATCGTTGAACCAAAGAAAAAAAAAAAGGTGTTTTGAGTGAAAAAAGCAGTAAAAAAACTGTACGCGCTACTTTCCTACCAAAAAACCCAAAGGTCAAGGCCACGGTGAAGAGAACTGAATTTGGAACACCAGGTGGGCCGGGAGTGACTGGGGAGTGTCTAAGGCATGATCCAATATCAACCCCAACTTTAATTTCAAATAAATCATATCAATGTATTAATGCAATAATATTGAAAGTAAAAATAAAACAAAATCCAACAATAATCCTCCAATTGACTCCAATAAACCGGCCCCAAAAGTTTCTTGAAACAAAACAAAGCACATTTCTTTCATGGTGTCTGCTGACAGGAATGAAAGAGAGAAAAATAAATAATTAAGAGACATCTGAATGAGGGGTGGCCATTACTTCATTGGAGCGGTGTAGTTATGTTATCTGTCCTAGCCAACACATGCACCATGCCTTCACTATTGTTTTTACACTGTGTAAATCCCATATTCCATGTTTATAATGGCTGTAAACTACATTGAGCATCATCTCTTTTATGATGTTACAACATTTCAGTTGTAGCGTACTATGGGACTAACATTTAGTTGTAGTCCTTTGCTGTGGGTTGCATGCAGTACTGTTTGTACAGAGTGTTTCTGTGGGGTGTGAAAACAAGTTGTGGTTCGTCAAATTTGACACATTAATCAGACGAGAGATCTTCTGTTCAGCTGTTTGTGCAGGATATCTACAGTTTTCAATGGACATAACAAACAGAAGGCTATCTCCTTCTTCATTTTTAATGATGTTTTCAGTCCTTGTAGAAAATTGATTCTAGAACAAATTACTCTCTGTGTCCCTTTCTTTGTTCAGAAAGCACCTCAATGACCTCATGACCCTCCTGTTCATTCAGTGCATAGGCACCATAGCTGGGGAACATGAAACGCACCTTGTAGGGTGAGTTACGGTCAAACCGTGGGCACCAGTAAGCCAACCTCATGTGTTTAGGGAAACCCCTAGTCGGGCCTCATTTCCCCGCTGTATGGTGGCCCCGGAGACAGTCAACCCACTTATCATGTAGGCCCTTATTGGCCTTTAATTTAGAACTGCTACTAAGAAAATATCTGTGCCATGCCGTGGTCATTAGAAAGGTACAAGGGACGTGGGAGATTTGCAGTGGTCTCACCTCAGACAGTCAAACAGAAGAGTTAAAATTAAGAGACCACTGCAAATTGAACGCCTCTGTTCCTCACTCAAATCCTTCCTTTTCAACTTTTTTGGAAAGGCAAGAAAAAGGTGCAGTGGTCTCTTAATTTCTTCCAGAGCTGTATATATTTTCCTTTATCTCTCAAGCAAATAAAGTTTGACTGTCCGAGGTGAATATGAAATACGAAATAGTTAACTTTCTTTCTAGCTAGGAAATAATAACGTTTGTTCACTGTGATGTATACACATACACTTCCCGAAAAAAGGATTGATAGAATTGTGAACAAAACTGACCGAATATTGTAACAGGATTCAGGCCCGGTTCCTTGGGTGGGCAAAGCCAAGCATTTGCTCTCCAGAAAGAATTTGACCTCCAGATAGAATCCCCACAGTTTTGTTTCCCAAAAACACTGCAAATGGTATATGCATTACATATGCCCCCTTGTTTATAAAAAAATTCCCCTCAGTCATTTCATCCCGAAGCTGGGCCTGACAAAATGAATGATCTCTACCTGTGGTTCATACATCCAGGGCATACACATCCTCTGCTGGATTACCTGTGCAACCTGAATGGGTTGCAGGTACCGCCTCATGCTACCAGTAGTGACAAGGACATTAGAAAAATCCAATACTAGAGAAGAATCAGTCCGAAGAATAAGGAGAGAGACATTGTCGGTGGCCACCACCTGCAAAACCATTCTCTTTTTGGGGGTTGTCTTGCTGTTGCCTCTCCAGTGCACATGTTGTCACTTACATTTGCACCAAAACTGGTGACATTGATTCATAATCACTTATGCTTCCTAACTGGACAGTTAGATATCACTGAAGTTTAATTGATTTGATTTTACAGTATACTGTGATGTTTACGTGTTCCCTTAATTTCTTTGAGCAGTGTATTAATTATATTTATTTGTCTGCAAAAGGTTTCTCTGAAGTGAAGACGCCATCAACACCAAGTACAGAATGTGTTAAAAGGTAAGAGAAACCACAACTCTTGGTATAAACAAAGCCTTGACCACATTGACAAAAAAGCCCCCTTTAATGCACAAAGAGTCAGATAAAACTTCCTGTTCCCAAGGTAGTCAGTCATTCAGCAAGTCATACAGACAGGTCCACTGTTCCAGAATCTTTTTTCATCAACAATCAATACAATACAAAAGGAATGAGAGAAGTAAATACATAGGAACAGCAAAGGGAGCATTAAAATAAAAGACTGTGCATTAATAAATAACTAAAAATAACAAAAGGGTGTATGTAAGGTGCAGGATTTTGTCCCTTTGAGGGTTGTGTTTGTATGTGTGGAGGTGTAATAGATTTGTCCAGTTGAGGGTTGTGGTCAACATTTTCTTATTCTATAGTACATTAATATCGTATTGCTTATTCTAAGTATAATCCAGTCATTTATTAAGGCCATTATGTGTTTCGGCTCTGCTCACTTGTACATGATAGCTATAGTTTTGGTTAAACTTCTCAAGGGCTGTAAACATCTAGTTATCTCTCTAAGCCAAAGTTAGCAGATAATCTGGTGAGACATGTAGACTAACCATGCAAAGAAGGGGGACACATTGGGCTCTACTGAATGTATAAAGGCCTGAGCTCAAACTTTAACGGAGAGCTTCTGAACTGACTCTGCTGAGAGTGTTTTTAACTGCTCCAGGTTTATAAATCTGGAATAAAGCTTTACTTGTGAAAATAATCTACAGTCTCTGTGCCTTTCCCATTTAGTGATTTACACATCAAAATGAGGCTCCAAGGTTAACTGCACAGTGAACACAACAGTGTGGTTCAGGGGGCTCACACTCCGTTTAGGCCGGAGCAGAAGGGACCCGCCCTCGGACCTGGCAGGGAGCGTCAGTGGATGGATACGTCATCCCCAACATAAAAACTAAAGGGTGAGACTGAGTTTCTTCTTACAATAACTCCATTGGGGGAAAGGTTCTAAAGCCCTTTTAATAAGACCTGTTCAGGGAAAGGTTCTAAAGACCTTTTATGTTGTGTACAGGGTCCTAAAGAATCCCTGGATGACTACATAGACGGGTTGGAGAAGTGTTTCAGAAAGTACAGTGGCCTGGCCAGCTCTGAGAACTTTAATGGCTGCCCTGGTGCATGGCCTCCACCCTGCTTTGAGTAAAACTGTGAAACTCACTTGCATTGGGTGGGAGACAGTACCTCAACAGACTGTGACTGAACATTGTAAACATGCAGAACGGCAGCAGCAGTCTGCTGATAACAAGGCTACATCCAAACAAGAAAAGGAAAACACCAAGCTCCAGGCTGCAGGGACAAGGTCAGCAATTTGGCGCAAGTGGGGGAGGAACTGGTGGTTTTCGGAGGAGTGGAGATCAGAGGGGAGGACGAGGCGGAGGGAGAGGTGGACAGGGACGGAGCGGGGACCAGACAGGAGATCAGTCATGTTACAATTGCGGTAAATATGGTCACTTTTATAGAGGGTGCCCCGAACCGGAGAGACAGGAAGTGATCATCTCCACAGTGGGTGGTGGATGGCAGACAGGACCACCACACAATGTCACACTCAACAAACCTAAGGACGACTGAAGTGTAGCAGAGGCAGCTGACAAATCTTCACAGAAGCAGTTCCTTAAGAGATTTACCAAGTCCAAAGATACCCCTTGTGTTACCCCTCTGATCGAATGATACGTTTTCAAGTAGATACTGGTGCTTCAATGTCTGTTATCATGCATGACTCCATGTTGAAGTTTCCCAGGTCAAGTGAAACTGTGCAACACTGTAGTTGCTTCTGGAGTAGAGATGATTGAGTCTTTAACTATGCCTTTATCTGTAGATGGTATTCCAAATCGGCACCAATTCATTTTATCTACATGTTGTTCCTGCAATTTGGCTGGCAGAGACCTCATGTGCAAATTGCGCATTTAAGTTACCTGTGAACCGGATGGTCTTGTAATTACACAGCCAAAGGAGGATTGATTGATGCTGTCTGACATTCAGACAGGCCCAGATTGGCATTATGCATGGGATTTACGACCAGATTTAGACCTTATGCGCCTTGATGAAATCTACTACATTGTGCTCTCTTTCTGGAAAAACAAAATGGTTCGGTCATGCCTGAAGCGGGATTGCATTGCATTTCTCATTTCTGCCCATTGGTTAGGAACTTAAACTACGAGAAGAAACTGATAGTCAAACCAGGATTTGAAACTGTGATATACAGGAATGTGTATATAGGACCAGACCACTGTGTGTTAGCAGTCCAATTAACAAGTAAACAACAATAATAGGCTTTACTGATAGGATACCCCACATTTCAATAGCAAAGACAGATCAGGTTATCTGGGAGGATGCTGGGCCCTGGCTGGAAAATGTGCTGGACGTGAATGATTGGATTACCATAACAGATGGTTCTAAATTCTCCCCCACATTGCATGTTTGGTGTGTTCCATTCTATTGGGCTGCCCCGGCCCAGTGGGGTGTTCATGGTGTTGACAGATCTATGCCTCTATTGCAGATGATCTCATTGCCAGTTGTTGATTCCCCGCTGCTTCAGGGCCTTCCTGTTACACTGTGGGCTAAAAATAAGTAAGGAAGCTGAAGAAAAATGGCCATGGACCACTGACGGGCTGACTTCCCTGGATCGTCTCAAACACTCCCTATCTACATCTCCCTGTTTAGGTTTACCGGGTCATATGAAGCTGTTTAACCTATTTGTCTGTGAAAAAATTGGTTAATGTCTTCTGTTTTGACACAGGACCATGGTGGGAAGCAGCGGCCAGTGGCTACTGAGGCTGTTCTGGCTTGTGCAGATATTGTTGCCTTGTGGCCTCTCACTGTTCATGTTCCACATGCTGTTCATTCTCTCATCTCACAGGCTAAGACAGCACATTTGCACCCTGCTAGGTTACTGCACTACCAAAACATTGTCCTGACAATGTCTCATGTTACGCTAAAGAGATGCACTGTTCTGAACCCCGCTACCATTTTGCTAACAGATGATGATGGTGACCCTCACGACTGAGCTGCCATAGTAGAAGAAGTCAGTAAGCCACGACCCGACCTCTCAGACACACCCATTGATAATGCTGATGGCTCAGCCCGGCGTTCCCCCAAAGGGGATCCCTTGGTAGCGTATGCCGTAACATCAGCATTAGATTTATCCAGTTCAGGGTTGTGTGTGTATGTGGGGAGGGGTAATAGATTTGTCCAGTTCAGGGTTGTGTGTGTATGTGGGGAGGGGTAATAGATTTGTCCAGTTGAGGGTTGTGTGTGTATGTGGGGAGGGGTAATAGATTTGTCCAGTTGAGGGTTGTGTGTGTATGTGGGGAGGGGTTATAGATTTGTCCAGTTGAGGGTTGTGTGTGTATGTGGGGAGAACAAGTATTTGATACACTGCCGATTTTGCAGGTTTTCCCACTTACAAAGCACTTAGAAGTCTGCAATTTTTATCATAGGTACTCTTCAACTGTGAGTGATAGAATCTAAAACAAAAATCCAGTAAGTCACATTGTATTTAGGTAACTGTTAGTCACATTGTTTTTAAGTAATAAATTTGCATTTTATTGCATGACATAAGAATTTGATACGTCGGAAAAGCAGAACTTAATATTTGGTACAGAAACCTTTGTTTGCAATTACAGAGATCATACGTTTCCTGTAGATCTTGACCAGGTTTGCACACACTGCAGCAGGGATGTTGGCCCACTCCTCCATACAGACCTTCTCCAGATCCTTCAGGTTTCAGGGCTGTCGCTGGGCAATACAGACTTTCAGCTCCCTCCAAAGATTTTCTATTGAGTTCAGGTCTGGAGACTGGCTAGGCCACTCCAGGACCTTGAGATGCTTCTTACGGAGCCACTCCTTAGTTGCCCTGGCTGTGTGTTTCGGGTCGTTGTCATGCTGGAAGACCCAGCCATGACCCAACTTCAATGCTCTTACTGAGGGAAGGAGGTTGTTCACCAAGATCTCGTGATACATGGCCCCATCCATCCTCCCCTCAATACAGTGTAGTCATCCTTACAGTTGAAGTGTACCTATGATACAAATTACAGACCTCTACATGCTTTGTAAGTAGGAAAACCTGCAAAATCAGCAGTATGTCAAATAATTGTTCTCCCCACTGTATAGTCCAGACAGAACAATACAGTACATATAGATGTAGTCCAGACAGAACAATACTGTACATCTAAATGTAGTCCAGACAGAACAGTACATATTGCTGTAGTCCAGACAGAACAATACATCTAGATGTAGTCCAGACAGAACAATACATCTAGATGTAGTCCAGACAGAACAATACATCTAGATGTAGTCCAGACAGAACAATGCATCTAGATGTAGTCCAGACAGAACAATTCATCTAGATGTAGTCCAGACAGAACAATACATCTAGATGTAGTCCAGACAGAACAATACATCTAGATGTAGTCCAGACAGAACAATGCATCTAGATGTAGTCCAGACAGAACAATGCATCTAGATGTAGTCCAGACAGAACAATTCATCTAGATGTATTCCAGACAGAACAATACATCTAGATGTAGTCCAGACAGAACAATGCATCTAGATGTAGTCCAGACAGAACAATACATCTAGATGTATTCCAGACAGAACAATACATCTAGATGTATTCCAGACAGAACAATCCATCTAGATGTAGTCCAGACAGAACAATACATATAGATGTAGTCCAGACAGAACAATACATCTAGATGTATTCCAGACAGAACAATACATATAGATGTAGTCCAGACAGAACAATACATATAGATGTAGTCCAGACAGGACAAGCTGGATTACCTGTGCAACTGGAATGGGTTGCAGGTACCGCCTCATGCTACCAGTAGTGACAAGGACTCTAGAAAAATGCAATTCTAGAGAAGAATCAGTCCGAAGGATAAGGAGAGATCAAATGTCTGTGTCCACCATCTGCGAAACCATTCTCTTTTTGGGGGTTGTCTTGATGTTACCTTTTCAGTGCCTATATTGTCACTTTAATTTGCACCAAAACTGGTGACATTGATTCAGAATCGCTTATGCTTCCTAACTGGACAGTTAGATATCACTGAAGTTTAATTGACTTGATGTTACTGTGATGATTACGTGTTCCCTTAGTTTCTTTGAGCGGTGTATTAATTATACTTATTTGTCTGCAAAAGTTTTCTCTGAAGTGAAGACCCCATCAACACCAAGTACAGAATGTGGTAAAAGGTAAGAGAAACCACACCTCTTGGTATAAACAAAGCCTTGACCACATTGACAAAAAAAGCCCCCTTCAATGCACAAAGAGTCAGATAAAACTTGCTGTTCCCCAAGGTACTCAGTCATTCGGCAAGTCATACAGACAGGTCCACTGTTCCAGAATATCTTTTTATCAACCCCACCATCATAACCAATGGTGATTGCTATGTCTGGTAAGACGATCTGATCTATTTTCAATTCATTCATTTTTCTGTTAGAGATTTATTCTTAAGTGGATTAAACTTACATTTTCCTCTAAATCTACAAGAAATACATTATAATGATAAAAACTGATTTATAATCTTCTGCAAATATATTAAAAATTTTAAACAGAAATGTGTAAACAAATGAACTAATCACACACCTGTAGTGTAATGTGCAGGTGTGAGAATAAATAACCTAATTTGGTAAAAACATAATGTTTTGGTCATGCTTGCTGAAGGTTTTTGCTCAAAGTGTTGCTTTTTAAAATAATCAAATATTAAATAATAACGCTTGCAAGTATCACCAGTGTGCGAGCATATTGCAATTTTTCAGAAGAATTTAAATATCAAATTTACATAAGTATTCAGACTCTTCTCTATAGTATTTAGACTCTTCAAATAGAGCTTAGGTACCGCCTATTTCCATTGATCGTCTTTGAGATATTTCAACCACTTCATTGGAATCCATCTTTGGTACATTCAATTGATTGGACAGGACTTGGAAAGGCACATACCTGTTTAAGGTCCCACAGTAAAAAATGCATGTTAGAGCAAAAACCAAGCCATGATGTCGTAGGCGTTCTCTGTTATTTACACCAGACACAGGAGTAACACTGGATTTTAACCATAATTCATGGTATTCATGGTAATCTCCATTGCTTCAGAGGGCCAGCTTACTTTCTGATAAAGCAATGATGTGTACTCTAACAGTCATCTGTAATAAAGTGTAATGCGCAATGATAAACTATGTTGAGAGCGTTTAAAAAAGATTTAGAAGCATTTATTTTAATAATATTGTCGTCAATAACTGTCATGAAAGTGAACTGAAGAATTTGCTTCCTGCTAGATGTAAGACATGTTCATAACAAGTTCATAGGCGCTCTGATGTCATAAGCGTTGTCTGTAACTTATTCTGGACACCAGAGTCACATTTAAACCCCTATTCAAATTCCAGTGAATGTTGTTTTGATGAAGTCAAATAGAATTGAAGGATCTTAACAGTAGGTCTGAAAATGTGAGAACATCTTATTTTAGTATAATATCCATGTAGCTTTAGTTGAACATTAAATAACTCTTTATTAAATACATTGTGATATTAACCCCATCCTTCTCTCCAGTTCTCCAGACTACTGTGTTGACCCTGTTGGGGCTGTGGGGGGCCTGGATCCCCCCTGTCCTGCCCTCCTGCACCACAGGCCAACCAGTAGAGTGCAGTGCTGCCCAGTCAGCTCCCGGGACCAACCTGGCTGGTGAGGGTTTTGATGTGGTCACCATGGAGCGCAAGCAGGCCTATGTGGTGGATGTGGATAACTGGAGGAAGACCCAGAACGGGACCTGTACACTCTGTGTTAACCCTTTCATGGAGGGACAGACTCAGAGACTCCCAGCGGCTGTGGTGGACTGGAGACCCACACAACAATGTCACATGAAGATATCCAGCACGGTCTACGAGTCCAGTGAGGCATTTGTGAGAAACAGTCAAACAGAGGTACTATAACTACTACAACAATGTTTCCTAAAGAGGGACACTGCATTCAATGTAAATACAAAAAAAAATGCAATGATGTGCAAATCCTTAAAAACCCTACATTGTATAGAAAATAGTACAGACAACATCTCTAATGTTGAAACTGAGACGTTTTATTGTTTCTTGAAAAATATATGCCCAGTTTGAATATGATACCAGCAACACTTTTCTAAATTGTTGGAACAGAGGGAACAAAAGACTGGAACAGGTCAAACAGGGAAACGCGCTGTGTCAGGGAAAATCCAAAAATCCAAAAAAAAGGAAAGTAATCTATCAAACCGGTGAAATTGTCAAGATATGTATAAAGTCCAGAAATGCTTCTCAGAATAGATTACAAAACTTTGCATGGAACACAGGGAGATCAGTGGTAATACAGAGGCATCGTGATAGCTAACAAGACACAGTTGTGCATAAATTAGTGAGACAATAGGTGATAGGAGTGGGTGTGGGCAGGTGATAGGAGTGGGTGTAGGCAGGTGATAGGAGTGGGTGTGGGCAGGTGATAGGAGTGGGTGTGGGCAGGTGATAGGAGTGGGTGTGGGCAGGTGATAGGAGTGGGTGTGGGCAGGTGATAGGAGTGGGTGTGGGCAGGTGATAGGAGTGGGTGTGGGCAGGTGATAGGAGTGGGTGTAGGCAGGTGATAGGAGAGGGTGTGGGCAGGTGATAGGAGTGGGTGTGGGCAGGTGATAGGAGTGGGTGTGGGCAGGTGATAGGAGTGGGTGTGGGCAGGTGATAGGAGTGGGTGTGGGCAGGTGATAGGAGTGGGTAAACAATCTGGGTCATTAACAGGAGGAAGGAGTAAACCATCTGGGACATTTACAGGAGGAATTCTGAGTGTCTGAGTGTTCTGAGTGTCTTTTGGCAAAGTTCAATATTCAGGTGAAGAGGGGCGCTGAGTTGTGACAGCATCTCCATGTAAAATCGCTTAAAGTGTAAAATGCCCCGTTTTTATTTTAGAGTAATTCTATCATTGCCATCTATACCACTGAAAGGAATTCAGCATTGATAGGAGTATTTAAATACAATTATAATCCAAGAAAAAATATTTTAACTGTGATTTTGCACATTGCGCAATGCTACTGTAGGCATTTTGCCCCAAGAAAGCATCTGTGCCCCCTCCATTTTTGTTTCCCCATAATCACTGCAAATGTTATAGAAATTAGATATGCTCCCTACTGATGAAAAATGCCCCCACAGTAATTTTGTCCTGGAGCCAGGATTGCTTGTCTCTAAAGTGACATTTCAGCATATTCAGTTGTAATTTTGTCATATTTTATTAATATATTCTCAGGGGTAAAATACCCCTAAGGACATTTTACCCTGAAGGAGAGGGGGCGTTTAGACCCCAGCATCATCACAACAAAAAACAGGATTGCTAAAAAAATATATATATGTTTTTTTTCTCTTAACAAGGACTTAGCCTAAGGCCTTCCTATAGACATATCAAAAATCAGTTTAGAAGTCTAACTTCATCACATCACATGACAATGTAACCCAAAATGAGAAAAATAACATCTACATCTGTCAAAATTGTTTTTGTGGAATTACTCTCAGTGGAGATTTAACAGCAATTTTAATAGATTAGTGGAAACCAAGGAATGTGTGGAAAAACAATGTGGTGTCATTAGGTGATTTGATGGAGAATTAAGGGGGCCTTATAACCCAGAGAGGGCGTTTAGTTCAGGCAAGGTTTTATCCACTGTTTATCACACACAGGCAAAACCAAAGTGATTGGAGTAGGCATCCAGATGATTCTAGGTTGTAACGAGGTAACTGTCACTTTCTGCCACCAGTTCGGCCCCGCCCACAAAATAGGTAATCGCTGTTTATTTAACATAAAAAGGGTCTGTGCACACAGAAATAAATTCAGGACTATGATTTATGATGGCAGACCAGGGTGGTGGTCCCTCTTTTTAAGAAGGGGGACCGGAGGGTGTGTTCCAACTATAGGGGGATCACACTTCTCAGCCTCCCCGGGAAACTCTATGCCAGGGTTCTGGAGAGGAGAATACGGCCGATAGTAGAACCTCGGATTCAGGAGGAACAGTGTGGTTTTCGTCCGGGCCGTGGAACACTGGACCAGCTCTATACCCTCTACGGGGTGTTGGAGGGTTCATGGGAGTTTGCCCAACCAATACACATGTGTTTTGTGGATTTGGAGAAAGCATTCGACTGTGTCCCTCGCGGCATCTTGTGGAGGGTGCTTGGGGAATATGGGGTCCTGGGTCCTTTGCTAAGGGCTGTCAGGTCCCTGTACAACCGAAGCAGGAGCTTGGTCCGCATTGCCGGCAGTAAGTCAGACTTGTTCCCAGTGCATGTTGGACTCCGGCAGGGCTGCCCTTTGTCACCGGTTCTGTTCGTAATTTTTATGGACAGAATTTCTAGGCGCAGCCAGGGGCCGGAGGGTGTCAGGTTTGGGGACCACACAATTTCGTCTCTGCTCTTTGCAGATTATGTTGTCGTGTTGGCCCCTTCTAACCAGGACCTTCAGCATGCGCTGGGACGGTTTGCAGCCGAGTGTGAAGCGGTGGGGATGAAAATCAGTACCTCCAAATCCAAGGCCATGGTCCTCAGTCGGAAAAGGGTGGCTTGCCCACTTCAGGTTGGTGGAGAGTGCCTGCCTCAAGTGGAGGAGTTTAAGTATCTAGGGGTCTTGTTCACGAGTGAGGGAAGGATGGAACGGGAGATTGACAGACGGATCGGTGCAGCTTCTGCAGTAATGCAGTTGATGTATCGGTCTGTCGTGGTGAAGAAAGAGCTGAGCCGCAAGGCGAAGCTCTCGATTTACCAGTCAATCTACGTTCCTACTCTCACCTATGGTCATGAGCTTTGGGTCATGACCGAAAGGACAAGATCCCGGATACAGGCGGCCGAAATGAGCTTTCTCCGCAGGGTGGCCGGGCGATCCCTTAGAGATAGGGTGAGAAGCTCGGTCACCCGGGAGGAGCTCAGAGTAGAGCCGCTGCTCCTCCACATCGAGAGGGGTCAGCTGAGGTGGCTTGGGCATCTTTTTCGGATGCCTCCGGAACGCCTTCCTGGGAAGGTGTTTCGGTCCCGTCCCACCGGGAAGAGACCCCGGGGAAGACCTAGGACACGCTGGAGGGACTATGTCTCCCGGCTGGCCTGGGAACGCCTCTGTGTCCCCCCGGAAGAGCTAGAGGAAGTGTCTGGGGAGAGGGAAGTCTGGGCATCCCTGCTTAGACTGCTGCCCCCGCGACCCGGCCCCGGATAAGCGGAAGAAGATGGATGGATGGACTATGATTTAATTGTCTGGATAGAGGTTTGTCTCTAGTGCTGACAATTAACCACAACATTTGTGGACAGTAAAATATAGCTGAAAGTGTCGTGAGCAACCATTTGTTTTGCTTTCAATCAGGGACAAATTCGTTTCCTATGTAGCAGACAATTGCTTCAGGTAACATTAATGGATTGCAGACAGGCAAGCCCCTTAGATAGTGTGAGAATTATTTCTGATATTTTGCAGAACAGGTGAAAACCGTTGGTTTACTGGGTTGAAACTGGTGACTGAACATGTGCAAAAACGTAATTTTTTATAAATTGTGCACCTTCATTTTTAGTTGCAAATACGATTGTCACACTGTAGAGCCCTGTACATTAATAATATTTTGTATTATTGATATGTCCACTCTATTTGTGTAGGTAGATGTTAGTTGGAAGATTGGTCTGAACATTTGGACCCCCCAGGCAAAGGGGTCAGTCGTGGTGGGGGGTACCCACTCCAGAGCTGCTAAAACAGTCATGGATCAGTCCAAGCAGGACAAGTACAGCTTCATCAAACAGGAAACACACTGCTCCTATTACAGGTGATTTACTTGTTTTAATATAGCTGCATTATTAGTACTACCACTGCTCTCTAGTGGCTTGTTGACACATTACACTCTGTGAAAGTCTGGATTTTAGAGTTTATGTATAGAGGTTGTAAGATGGTATAGTTTATAGAAGATATAATAGGTTAGGTTTCTAATATGACTAAACATAAAGAATTTACTTTTGTTGGTATCCCCAAATGTGGACATTTGTAGTTTAAAATAATGTAATTCCTATTGGCAGGTCTACAATCCATCCAACAAATAAATTTAACCTACATGACTCATTACTAATTAACTCTCCATCTTGTGTTTCCTTAGTTACCGGTTGATTGAGGACCCTCCTCTACATCCTGAGTTTTCTCGCTTCCTGGGTCTCCTCCCTCCCCTCTACACCACCCAGACCAAAGCTGAATACACCCGTTTCCTTGCCACCTTCGGCACCCACTACATCAGGAAGGTTCAACTGGGGGGGCGGGTGAAGAGTGTCACCTCCCTGAGAGTGTGTGAGGCATCCCTGAAGGGTTACAAAGAGAATGAGGTGACGGCCATTTAAAAATAGAATGAAGTTACATATATTTATATTTTCTAAACATTTTACATTATGTTCTTCTTTTCTTTTTTGAAGGTCAAGGACTGTCTGGAAGCTGAGGCCTCTGTTGGCACTAGTACTGGATCAGCCGAAGTCAAAACAGAGACCAAGTTCTGCAAGAAGGACCTTAAAAGTCGTGACACCAAAGAGAGTTTCAGCAGCATGTTTAATGACAGGTTTGATTGATTTGATTGATTCCCAATGTGGTGCTTGTTGTTGTGGAACAGGACTAATAATAATCAACTAACAAACAGGTTTACTGAGGTGGTGGGGGGACAGACGGATGGAGCAACTGACCCTGCTCTTCTCCAGGACGGGTGGAACCTCCAAGGGCTTCACTGATTGGGCAAAAACCCTGAAAACTGTTCCAGACATCATCAATTACTCCCTCCACCCCCTCCACCTTTTGGTGAAGCATGCCAGTAAGAGGGCAGGGCTGAAGAAAGCAGTGGAGGACTACATCCTGGAACACGCCCTGGTCAAGCACTGCTCTGGGAAGTGTAAGAGTGGCTCCAACCCCAGTGCCCATGACTCCTGCCAGTGTGTGTGTCAGGCCAACAAGGAGATGACCAGCCAGTGCTGCCCGCAGGAGAAAGGCCTGGCCCGACTAACGGTCACCATAAAATACGCCAGGGGCCTCTACGGGGACACCTTCACCGGAACCGATGGCTTTGTCAAGGTATGATTGCTTAATCTGAATATTTAAATGGGTATTACATTTTAATTAGTGCACTTTAAAACTGATCCAGGATTTGACACTAAGTCATACTTCCTATCCCCATCCCTTATACTTCACAACAAAACTAGTGATGGGATCCTCGTATTGTGGTTTTTAAAATCAGAAACTGTAGCTTTAAATCCAGTTTACTCTTTTTGTGAAGGTGTTCATGGGTAATGATGCCAAGCAGACTGGTGTGATCTACAACAATGACAACCCCAGATGGAACACAGTCTTTGACTTTGGCACTGTCAAGCTCTCCCTGGCCAGTGAGCTCAAATTTGCTGTGTACGACAAAGACAGCACCTGGTATAAGTGGTGGGATGACCTTCTAGGGCAGTGCATCATTCGGCCTATCAAAGCAGGGTCTTATAACAATGAAATGTGTTCACTAAATCATGGCAACTTGTTCTACTCCTACATGGTTGAATGTGCCCCAGGACTTGGGGGCCCAACCTGTGGGGAGTATGTCTCTTCTCCGATGAACTCTGACCTTTCTGGCATCTACACCTCCCGTAACGCCCTGAACATGACCCAGGATCTACTGGCTCACATCAGGATGGGCCGGCCCCCAGTAGACCCGTTGGCCTTCATGATGAAGCAGAAAGCAAATGATCACCCTCGTCTCTCTGCCCTCAATGAGCTGTGATCAAAACCTATTTTTATGTAGGTTATTTCTAACCTCTTATTCTGAGGCAGAAGCAATTTTACTTTGGTCATTAAAGGAAAAAAAACCTCAAAAAACATTTCAACAAAAACACCAAAGCCTATTCTATGTTTTTAGAAAAGCAATGGTTCACTTACACTTTCATAGCATTAACCAAACGTGAATGTGACGCTTTTAACTCTTTCTGTGTTAATTCACTCTAGACTGACCCAATGACTTTGTGCTAGCTACCCCTGCAATAAAAATGCAATTTGATTTAAGGTATTAATAACTGTTTGTCCATCACATTAATGAACTGACTCTAAACTAAAGACCTATTGTTTTTGTGTTCACTTTAATGGACACTACTTTCTAAATACATAAACTTTATTTCAACAAAAACAGCTTTGTTGACTTCACTGTTCAACTGCCCGACTTGGCCAGTTCATTGATTTTGGATGTAACTTTCCAGTAAAGGTTTATATTCAATCAATAATCAAATGTATTCATAAAGCCCTTTTTGCTGGACAGCAAAAGTGGAGCCGGCCAAGAAGAGCAAATGTCTCTTACTGAGTGAGTGACTGCCTGCCTGCCTGCTTGTTAAACTGCCCATTGTTAAATAGTATAGTGGTTAGAGATGCAGACTGCCACATTGGCCACCGGTGTTTGATCCTCGCCACGGACAAAATACATTTGGCATTAGGATTTGTTCAGGATAGACTGAAACTTCCCTGGGTACAGGCTTCAGTAGCTGCTAGTTGATTGCCTTCACCTGGCATCTCAGGTCTGAATCAGTCCCATATTATTAATAGAGGATAAAGCCTGAAATGTTTCGGCCCTCCAGGACTGGAATTGAATAGCCCTGTGATAGACAAACTGCACAGACAAGGAAGATATTGCTCCACATTTCGATTTACATACTGTAGTTCACATAGCATAGTAGTTGGCTATTCAACTGCCATTGTTTTCTAAAGAAACAAACCAGTCATGGATTGATTGGGGTCGTTGTTTTCATAAAGGTACTGAATAGCTATTAGCTAGCCATCTACTGTAAACTCTAATTTAACACGTTGAATGTAGTGTAGCAACCCTGTTATACCTCTTCTTGGTTTGGATGTTAGTTAACTCATATCGAGGCCACCCCAAACTATTTTTGTTTGGGGTGGTCTCAAAGGGTTTCAACAACAAGCCCCTGGAGGTTCAGGCGAGGTGTTGGAGGGCTTGGCTGGACCTGAGGCTCCCCAGCCAGGGGGCGGCGATCGGCCAGGCCTCTCGTTCCTTCCCGCTGGTCCCAGCTCCCAGATTACCAGTTCCAGTCCACTGCCCTGTGCCTCCAGTTACAGTCCACTGCCCTGTGCCTCCAGTTCCAGTCCGCTGCCCTGTGCCTCCAGTTCCAGTCCGCTGCCCTGTGCCTCCAGTTCCAGTCCACTGCCCTGTGCCTCCAGTTCCAGTCCGCTGCCCTGTGCTTCCAGTTCCAGTCCACTGCCCTGTGCCTCCAGTTCCAGTCCACTGCCCTGTGCCTCCAGTTCCAGTCCACTGCCCTGTGCTTCCAGTTCCAGTCCACTGCCCGGCGCCCCGCCCTCTCCCCGGGATGTTCCCGGTTGTGTAGTCGGGAGCCCGCGCCTTGTGAGGGGGGCAATGTCACATCCTGGCTATAAGGATGCCCTTGGGTATCTTTATGTTGGTCTAGGGGTGATAGTCAGGGCCTGACAGAAGTGATGCCTCTAGGCATCTCTGCGCCTTGGCATTGTTTGTCCCCAATAAGAGGCAGCTGCCCTGCGTTGCCTCTAATTGGGGATCCTGTTTAAGTTCAATCTTTCCACAGTCCATGTGGATTATGGCTTATGCGTTTGTGCTTTATGTTCTCATTTGCGACCTCCCCTTTTTGTTGTTTTGTTTCTGAAACAAAGGGATGACAAACTTCCATGTCACCCTCCTCCCCAAAAAGAGAGAGAATAAGCGAGCAAACACGCCAGGCTCGTGTCGCTCTTACCATGCTACCAAGAATGTCATTCTAAACTTGGATTGCATTGAAGACCCATTCAGTAGCTACAAGCAACTGTTCTGAGAAAAAGGTGGCATAAATGATTATGGAGAGCGAGGATAGTGAAAATGGGAACATTCAGACAATGAAAAGTATCAGGACGGAATTGACCCATTTGTAAAATAGGGTAAGTGTAGCCTAAATGTTATTTTATGATAATGTTTATTATAATTGTGCATTGTTTTAGGAGAATTGCTAGGCCTATATGATAACTTCATATAACGGTAGGTAGCCAGTGGTCAAATGTGCACCATTGCTCATCGCCCACAAGGCCTTCGTGGAGCAGCTTGCGACTGAGTTGTGTGGGGTGTCACCTGTGGATATAACCATCTGAAGGAAGACTGGACACATCCCTGTTCTAATCTCCACTTCTTCCAGATATGGCATATGTAGGGAATTCCAAAGAAAATAAAGGCACCCCCAATTCAAGACACCCCATAAACATTTTTTAAATAATCCCAAAGATTTAAGAAAATCCCCCAAATTATTGGAAGTACAATATGACAAGAATATGTTTATTGACCCAATATGGGCATTTTCAATGATTTTGAGAGTTTTTGAGAAAAACGAATGTGGACGAGAGTAAAATTAAAATGCCATGTTCATTTTATTATTTCCTAATTTCAAAACCATTCAACTTGTAGTTATTCCGAACCCCTGAGGGTATCCAAATGTAATGTAAAACAGGCAACCTATTCTATTTTACTTATCCTTTTCAATGTAAAACCAAAATATGTGGACATTTTTTTTGAATTTTCACGCTATTTCACATTATTACTCATGTACGTCTCTCAAAAAAAAAAAATCAATACATCTTCCATGTTGCTGAGGGTCTGAAAAATCTCTGAATATATAGCCCTTCTTTCTTCTATTGGATGACTATTTATGAAGCCAAAATGTCAAGGTAGTGACAGGCGGGTTTGAGAATCCTAGTTCTTAGAGGGTTCAACAGAGAAGGAGGCAAGGACAATCTAGAGAGTGTTTAGCTTCGATTAAAAAGGATTTACAATGGAGAAGAAGAACTGACCCCATCTCTCCAGGACAATAGTATAGCAGCATAACTCTTGGGGCTCAGACAGGGGGGTCCAGTGAACCTGTGGCCCTATCCGAGAGGAGACCCTTAACCCTTAATTAGTAATGTGTTTTTGTGTTCTCATTGTACGTCCAGTAATGGCACAGCTGGTAGCGTTGAGGACCTTCAATCGTTAGTTTGTTGTGGTGCCAGATCGAATCCAGATCAAGTTTAACTTACTGAGTGCAAAACGATAGTGACTGTTGATGTGTAAATAATGGTTTCAGATTGTGTATCTTATGACACTCTTGACTAAATACAAAACATAGTTGAAAAATGCTAGCTGGAAAGGCAAGAAGAATGTGGGTATTCTAATTTATCTTACATTACTTTTAAATGTCTCTTTTAAAGTCATGTAAGACTATGGAAAACATGTCTATATATTCAACATGAGAGATTTATTCCTGACGAGCAGGTGGCACCAATGTGCAGTGAATTGAAAAGCCGCTAGAGATTGAACCGTTTGTGTCCCAATTTGACAAAATCCTTGAATGCTACAGAAAGCCTTGATTTCCTATCACTCTAAACAACAGTAAGTGTTGTGGAGGTTTCTGAAGCCTGATGCATTCTTACTGATTAAAGGACTGAGTCCCATTGTTTAGATAGGTAGAGGAGTGTGAGAGAGGGGATCTGGTATTTGTCCTAGGGGGCATTCTTGATTGGTAACAGTAGATTATAGGGTTAATCGTAAATCTGACTTTCCAATCTGTTGTTTGTCCAGGTGCTGTGAGTCTTCTCCTAGAGTTGATGAGGTTACCCATGTGGGGGGAGGACATCCCGCCCTTTGAGTAAACTCTTATGTGACAAGACAGATGGCAGCATCTTACCACACCCCTTTTTCTATGTAATAAATATGGATTGTGCATGTATGGAGTTAGAGACTCCTCAGACGATTATGTTTGTAAGCGGTTGACGCGTCTCTCTTATTATTAATAAAACTGTTAGAATGTGCCAAGAGAACTTTGTCTCTGTTTCTTACTCCTTTAAGAGTGTTGATACATGGAATTACCATCACATAAGCCAGTGACTTTGCCCCTCGAATGGCATTGGAGAGAGGACATCCCAGTGGAGATGAGAGCCCACCTGGCAACACAGCAGGGGGTGGACAGTTTCAAGCCTTTCCGTTCACCTTCACACACCTGGGCCATTAGAAGCACCTGTACTCTTTTAGATATGAGACTTCTGCTCCGGCATAGAAGGGTCTGGTCTGGTAGCAACATGCTTTAGATCAGAATCTTTCCCCATTTACAGTGTGTAACGTCTGGCCATGGCCTGTGCCGTGCCAGTCTTTACATTTCTATGTTCTGTATAGTTCTGTTTTGGTTCTCTGTTTCTTTGTTCAGTTGATTTTCGTTAGTGTATTCCTTTGACCTATAGCTAGTTTGCCCCCTCATTATGTCCCTATTGAAGTTCCTCCAGTCGTAATGTATGGCTTAACAACGTAGTTACATTATAGTAAGCCTTAACTGAAACTGTATACGGTTATATTGCGACTTTCTGGCATGCAATAGTCCATCTTCAGTCATGTCATCATGTCATCATGTCATCTTCTTCCGCTTATCCGGGGCCGGGTCGCGGGGGCAGCAGTCTAAGCAGGGATGCCCAGACTTCCCTCTCCCCAGACACTTCCTCTAGCTCTTCCGGGGGGACACCGAGGCGTTCCCAGGCCAGCCGGGAGACATAGTCCCTCCAGCGAGTCCTAGGTCTTCCCCGGGGTCTCCTCCCGGTGGGACGGGACCGGAACACCTTCCCAGGAAGGCGTTCCGGAGGCATCCGAAAAAGATGCCCAAGCCACCTCAGCTGACCCCTCTCGATGTGGAGGAGCAGCGGCTCTACTCTGAGCTCCTCCCGGGTGACCGAGCTTCTCACCCTATCTCTAAGGGATCGCCCGGCCACCCTGCGGAGAAAGCTCATTTCGGCCGCCTGTATCCGGGATCTTGTCCTTTCAGTAATGACCCAAAGCTCATGACCATAGGTGAGAGTAGGAACGTAGATTGACTGGTAAATCTACGCCTTGCGGCTCAGCTCTTTCTTCACCACGACAGACCGATACATCGACTGCATTACTGCAGAAGCTGCACCGATCCGTCTGTCAATCTCCCGTTCCATCCTTCCCTCACTCGTGAACAAGACCCCTAGATACTTAAACTCCTCCACTTGAGGCAGGCACTCTCCACCAACCTGAAGCGGGCAAGCCACCCTTTTCCGACTGAGGACCATGGCCTCTGATTTGGAGGTACTGATTTTCATCCCCACCGCTTCACACTCGGCTGCAAACCGTCCCAGCGCATGCTGAAGGTCCTGGTTAGAAGGGGCCAACACGACAACATCATCTGCAAAAAGCAGAGACGAAATTGTGTGGTCCCCAAACCTGACACCCTCCGGCCCCTGGCTGCGCCTAGAAATTCTGTCCATAAAAATTACGAACAGAACCGGTGACAAAGGGCAGCCCTGCCGGAGTCCAACATGCACTGGGAACAAGTCTGACTTACTGCCGGCAATGCGGACCAAGCTCCTGCTTCGGTTGTACAGGGACCTGACAGCCCTTAGCAAAGGACCCAGGACCCCATATTCCCCAAGCACCCTCCACAAGATGCCGCGAGGTACACAGTCGAATGCCTTTTCCAAATCCACAAAACACATGTGGATTGGTTGGGCAAACTCCCATGAACCCTCCAACACCCCGTAGAGGGTATAGAGCTGGTCCAGTGTTCCACGGCCCGGACGAAAACCACACTGTTCCTCCTGAATCCGAGGTTCTACTATCGGCCGTATTCTCCTCTCCAGTACCCTGGCATAGACTTTCCCGGGGAGGCTGAGAAGTGTGATCCCCCTATAGTTGGAACACACCCTCCGGTCCCCCTTCTTAAAAAGAGGGACCACCACACCGGTCTGCCATCCCAGAGGCACTGTCCCCGACCGCCACGCGATGTTGCACAGGCGTGTCAACCAAGACAGCCCCACAACATCCAGAGACTTGAGGTACTCAGGGCGGATCTCATCCACCCCCGGTGCCTTGCCACAGAGGAGTTTCTTGACCACCTCAGTGACTTCAGCCCGGGTGATGGACGAGTCCACCTCTGAGCCCTCATCCTCTGCTTCCTCAATGGAAGAAGTGACAGCGGGATTGAGGAGATCCTCGAAGTATTCCTTCCACCGCCCGACGACATCCTCAGTTGAGGTCAACAGCTGCCCACCTCTACTGTAAACAGCGTTGGTAGGGCACTGTTTCCCTCTCCTGAGGCGCCGGATGGTTTGCCAGAATCTCTTCGAGGCCAGCCGATAGTCCTTCTCCATGGCCTCACCGAACTCCTCCCAGGCCCGAGTTTTTGCCTCCACAACCACCCGGGCTGCAGCCCGCTTGGCCTGTCGGTACCCGTCAGCTGCGTCAGGAGTCCCACAAGCCAACCAGGCCTGATAGGACTCCTTCTTCAGCTTGACGGCATCCCTTACTTCCGGTGTCCACCACCGGGTTCGGGGATTGCCGCCTCGACAGGCACCGGAGACCTTACGGCCACAGCTCCGAGCGGCCGCTTCGACAATGGCGGTGGAGAACATGGTCCACTCGGACTCAATATCTCCAACCTCCCTCGGGATCCAGTCGAAGCTCTGCCGGAGGTGGGTGTTAAAGATCTCTCTGACAGGAGACTCGGCCAGACGTTCCCAGCAGACCCTTACAGTTCGCTTGGGCCTGCCGAGTCTGTCCAGCTTTCTCCCCCGCCATCGGATCCAACTCACCACCAGGTGGTGATCAGTTGACAGCTCCGCCCCTCTCTTCACCCGAGTGTCCAAGACATACGGCCGCAGGTCAGATGAGACGACAACAAAGTCGATCATCGACCTGCGGCCTAGGGTGTCCTGGTGCCACGTGCACTGATGGACACCCTTATGCTTGAACATGGTGTTCGTTATGGACAAACTGTGACTAGCACAGAAGTCCAATAACTGAACACCACTCGGGTTCAGATCAGGGGGGCCGTTCCTCCCAATCACGCCCCTCCAGGTGTCACTGTCGTTGCCCACGTGGGCGTTGAAGTCCCCCAGTAGAACAATAGAGTCCCCAGTCGGAGCACTTTCCAGCACCCCTCCCAGAGACTCCAAGAAGGTCGGGTACTCTGCACTGCCGTTCGGCCCGTAGGCACAAACAACAGTGAGAGACCTATCCCCGACCCGTAGGCGCAGGGAAACTCCAACACATGGCGGCAGAGCTGGGGAGCTATAAGCAAACCCACACCAGCCCGCCGCCTCTCACCATGGGCAACTCCAGAGTGGTGAAGAGTCCATCCTCTCTCAAGGAGTGTGGTTCCAGAGCCCAAGCTGTGCGTAGAGGTGATCCCGACTACCTCTAATCGGAACCTCTCAACCTCACGCACTAGCTCAGGCTCCTTCCCCGCCAGCGAGGTGACATTCCACGTCCCTAGAGCTAGTTTCTGTGTCCAGAGATCGGGTTGTCTAGGCCCCTGCCTTCGACTGCCGCCCGATCCTCTTCGCACCGGCCCCTTATGGTCCCTCCTGTGGGTGGTGAGCCCACGGGAGGGCGGCCCCACGTCACCCGTTCGGGCTGAGCCCGGCCGGGCCCCATGGGGGAAGGCCCGGCCACCAGGCGCTCGCATACGAGCCCCAACCCCGGGCCTGGCTCCAGGGTGGGGACCCGGCTGCGCCATACCGGGCGACGTCACGGTACTCATTATGTTGTTCTTCATTAAGGGGGGTTTGAACCGCTCTTAGTCTGACCCGTCGCCTAAGACCTGTTTGCCTTGGGAGACCCTACCAGGGGCATATAGCCCCAGACAACATAGCTCCTAGGGTCACTCGGGTACTCAAACCCCTCCACCACGTTAAGGTGGCAGTTCTTGGAGGGGTCCATCTTCAGTCTCGCTAGAAATTGATCAATTCTTATGATTATTACTAGGAGGTTAGTAGATGCAAGTAAGCCTATTACTGGCTAATAAGCTGTTAAAACAGCCAGTGGCAAAAGCCATACAGTTTATAGAAGCTATGGTGGAGGTAAACTTCATAAGAAATGTTAGTCAGTTTAACACAATCCACAATGGAGTCTAGCAACTGCTGTGTAATGCCATGGCGTAGTGGTTAAAGACAGTGCCTCTCATGTGGTCCTGAGTTTGAAGCTACTGAGAGCAATGTCATTTATTATTTATTTCTGGTAGATTCCATGATTCTCTCGTCTTTTCACTTGATGAAAAAGTTAGAAAGCGTCGCCTTTATTGATAGTTATTGTATAAATGTAATTCACGAATGAAAGAAAAAAGTATGTTGTTTTTCCATGAAAGAAAAAAATACGTTCTTATGCCATGAAATGAAATAGCTTTGTCAGACTCGCTAGCAATTGCTCAATTCTTATGACAATTCCATTAAGTTAGTAGATACCAGTAAAGCTTATTACTGGGTAATACGCTGTTAAAACGGCCAGTGGCAAACACAATACATAGCCGCTATTTGTGGTGGAGGTAAACTTAACTTTGTGGTGGAGGAAACGTTAGTCATGTCTGTAACTGTATCAATGTCATTCACGAATGGCCAATTCACTATTACAATGGCCAGTGGTAAAAGAGGATTTGTTCAGGATAGAGACAATAGGCTATACTGACACCCAGTAAGTGTACAGCTCTTTGGTGTACTGGGTGTAAGGAATTGTCAAATTAAATCTCATTGTACTGTGAAATTCTTTTGAATTTTTTTTTACTTGTAATCAGTGAAATACCACTTAGAAAAAGCCTGCCTAAAACAAGCTCCTGGACTAAATTCTAGCCAACTAAATGTAATAACTCAATTTATTCTATTTAGATTTGAGAAATCATTGCTACAGTCTTGGATCTTCACGTGCATGCATATTTTTTGGGTGAGTTGCATGCATTTTCTTTGGGTGAGTTACATGCATTGAAGTCATGATGCAAGTGCTACTCCTCATTTGAAAACCTGGTTTCAGCTACATTTATGAAGTTGTTGGTTAGTGGATAACATATCTAGCCATGACATTAAAATTTTTTTTAACATATATTAGTTGTTTTCCAATATGTAACTGGTTTGCTATGTATATTTAAGCAATCCCATTCCAATGCTGGGTGCATCTACCAAAGTATGCCGGCAGTTATTGTCATCTAAAAGAAGCACCTCACATACACTAGTTTGATGTTTACAACGATGATACCACCTGGTTCATGTCGTCGTTTGAACTTTTAGGGCAGTGCATCATTCGACCTGTCAAAGCGGGGTCTCATAATAATAAAATGTGTTCACTAAATCATGGCAACTTGTTCTACTCCTACATGGTTGAATGTGCCCCAGGACTTGGGGGCCCAACCTGTGGGGAGTACATCGCCTCTCAAATGAACTCTGACCTTTCTGGCATCTACACCTCCCGTAACCCCCTGAACATGACCCAGGATCTACTGGCTCACATCAGGATGGGCCTGCCCCCAGTAGACCCGTTGGCCTTCATGATGAAGCAGAAAGCAAATGATCACCATCGTCTCTCTGCCCTCAATGAGCTGTGATCAAAACCTATTTTTATGTAGATTATTTCTAAACTCTTATTCTGATGTAGAAACAATATTACTTTGGCCAGTAATGGAAAAATGCTGTAAAAACAAAAATCCAAAGCATATACTATGTATTTAGAAAAGCAATGGTTTACTTACACTTTTATAGCATAAACCAAACGGAAATGTGGTGATTTAAACGCTTTTTAATCAATTCACTCTAGACACTGACTTTGTGCTAGCTACCCCTGCAATAAAAATGCAATTTAACTTTAAGGTATTCACTCTTTCATTTTAAGGTATTCACTCTTTCATTTTAGGGTATTCATAACTCTGCTAAACGTTTAATGATTTGTGCCAAATAATAGATATTTAGCACTTAGCTGAAGCAGGAACAAGGTACCTTTTGTATTGTGCTTGGTTTGTGATGTGATGTGAAGTGTTGATGTAATTTTGTTAATCTAATCGAATGTAAAGTGTCTATATGTGACGTTAATGCTACCCTTTCATGGCTATTTTCATGTTAATACAGGTGATACTATGGTGAGGATATTGTGAACGGTTTTAAGAGTCAATATTGGTCTGTCCTGTAGTTATTATGGTCCTTTGTGGAAGGAAGCTATGATAAAATGGTTGAACTTAAAGGTTTCCATCAGTAAGCTTCCTCTTTCTTTGGCTGGGGTAGCTACAAGGATGACTGAGGCAGAGTATACCGTTAGCGGGAATTTACTTTTCCAAACCACGGTAATGTAGTTGGTCGGAATCAAAGGAAAGGAAGTAAAAGTTAATTAAACCCCTCCTACCTTTCCACTCCTAACCTAACTTCACTAACCATAATACAGGGGGATGGTCTGTCCAGGTCTTACCTAGTCTGTCTACTGTACTCTAACCATAATACAGGATGATCTGCCCTGGTCTAACCAAGTGTTCATAGGAAGTTAGAACGGAACGTGTAATGTATGCCTACAGGCCTCTTGCTTAAGCATTCCCAAGGTGCTCCCCTTCCCCGGTGAACAAATGAAACTGGTATTAAACCCCAACAATATCGTTCCCTAGTAACAAACGTGATACCTTTTACTAGCAGTGCAGACACTACACCTTCACGGATGCGTCCTGATACCAAGTGTGACACTAAGTGGATCCAGTTTAATGGTACAGGTGCGGTTTCTGTATACCCTGTTAAATGACATGCGAGCCACAATACGTTTCAGGGGACCAGGGTAAAATGTCAGTAACGATTACTGACTGCGCCGCCCCGTTGTCTCGTAAGATCCGTATGGGCTTTTGAACGGCTTGTTCTCCTGTTAAGAAATCACAACCGGCAGACATAAACGGGGCATAGAAAGCGTTAGTGAAACCAGATTCTAAGTCAACAAGGCGGTCCATCAGACGCTGTTTGATTTAGAGGATGGTGACAGGGACTGTTTCGGTTGGTTTTTCAGAACTGGACAGTCTGCAATCACGTGACTCATTCGGTGGCAGTAAAAACATTCATGGATTTCGTTTGCAGGCTTAAGGTTGGAGGAGGAAAAACGACCTGAATGAGGCACTGATCTGGTGTCAGCGTTCTCATTTGCCAACACCGCTGCCTGGGCCAATGCTGCCACCTTCTGTTCATTTACATGAACTACAATTCTATCGTGGAACGTGGTTCTTAAAAACAGCATAAACTCCCGAATATCAGCAAAGGTGTTACATCTGGCTGAACACCACCGATCAAACAGAGACCTTTGTTTTATGCGAACTCAACAAACGAACAGTGAGAGGGCTTTTTTGGATCCTGATGCGCTGCCTATAAGCTTCAGGCACCAACTTATAAGCACGCAACATGGTTGGTTTAACTATATCATAATGTAAACTGTCTTCCAGGGAGAGAGCGGCTACTGGTTCATGGGTTTTCCCAGACAATTTACTTTGAAACCAAAGAAGCCAAAAAGAAGAGACATTTTGCACTGTTTTGTGAAGGGAGTAGTACTCAGCGCTGTATGAGATCTGCAGTTTCTTGAGAATTTCTCCCATGGAAGAGCCTTCATTTCTCTGAACAAGAATAGACTGACAGGTTTGAGTTCTTCGTTTCTGGCCATTTTGAGCCTGTAATCAAACCCACAATGGCTGATGCTCCAGATACTGAATTTGCCTGACGGACAGTTTTATTGGTTCTTCTATCAAAACAAGAGTCTTCAGATGTGCTAACATAACTGCAAAAGGGTTTTCTAATGATCTTTTAGCTTTTTAAAATGATAAATCTGGATCAGCAAACACAATGTGCCATTGGAACACAGGACTGATGGTTGCTGATAATGGGCCTATGTACATCTATGTAGATATTCTGTTACAAATCAGCCGTTTACAGAAACAGTAGTAATTTACAACATGAACAATGTCTACTCTGTTTTTTTGATCAATTTGTTGTTATTTTAATGGACAAAATGTTTGCTTTTCCTTCAAAAGGTTTCCTTCCAAACTTCTCAACATCTGCTGTTCAAACATCTTTACAACACACCATGAGTTTCACATTGTTAAGCTTTTCATTTACCACTATACTGAACCAAAGCTGATTGGTAACTGAATGTACAACATCTCTTTTTGTTAATTCTGGTCCCAAGAATTTCCTCCCACATTGTTTAAAATTATTTTCCTCCCTATCTAACCTCAGACAGGTTTCTGCTGTCATCAAGCATCTTCAGCCCCGTTGTTCTCTGTTCTTTTTGATTGTGTGAACATTATACATTTCTGATTCAATCTGAACCGCAGCTTCAACTTGACTCAATACAGAGTTCTCCTTCTTGATTAATGTGACCAGACTCCCTTGTTTCCCCAGAAATATTAGCCCTTGGAAAGAAAAATGTAACCCTGAAGTAAATTTGCAGCTGATAATGCAGCGGTTAATAATCAGGTGCTAAAGTTGAATTGCCTATATGTTTTTTATAATATGACTTTAAGAAACATGCCTCTTTCCTGTCTTGTGATGAGCAATTTCAATCAGTAATGCATTGTAATCACTGCCTAAACTACGCCCACAGCCAGAAGGGGTTGCATCGCATAACCCTGTTTCCCAACCTTAGATGAAATTGAAGCAGCTAGACTTAAACACACATGTAAGTGGCTTTCACTGGACTGTTGGTAGCCATGTTGGTGTTGAAGCCTTATCTCCTGGGCTGGCCTGGACCTGGTCTGGCCGTATTTGGCCAAGGTCAAGGTCAGAGCCCAAGCTTTGGCCAAGAGGACTGTCTCAGAGTTGTTGACCTGGTGCATGACTTTCATCTCCTTCAGTGTCAGAATGCTGTAGGGTCAACTGGGGGAATGGCTGCATGTGGGGAATAGTTAAATCCATACATTTTCATTGCATTTTCATTGTGTGCCAATCAACACTTCAACACTGCTACAAGAGAGGTTTCAACTGTTCTTCTTATCACCTCAAAATACATAATTAATCAGTATCCGAATGACAAATTATGTCCCCCTTTTTAGGTTGGTTTTGTCCAATGCAGTTTCTCTATCCCAGCCAACACATGCTCCATGCCATTGTTTTTATAATGCACTCTGTGAATCACGTATTCCATGTAAATAATGTCTGTTAACTGTCAATTTTTATGATGTTACAACATCACAGCTGTAGCTTACTAAGGGAAACAATACTGTCCTTTCCTGCTTGGTCTTTATGCAGTACTGATAGTGTTTCTGTGAGGTGACAAGAAAACTGTTGTAGTTTAGGACACAAGGTGGACAACATAGTTTTATTTTCATTTAATCTGATTGATTGTCCATGACAACTGACAACATTATACTCCACAGCATCTCTTCTGGAGCAGAGGCTCCAGGTCACCACTAGGGGGCAGTACCTACATATTCCCACCCTCATCCCCAGTCGCCAGCTGATGGATGACTGGAAGAGAAAAGAGTGGTCACGTGTCCCAATCCAACCCCTATCCAGCTGAATGGCACAAATATTTAAGCATAACCGGGAAAACTTATTTTTATCTAAGAGTGTTGAGGCCCGAAGCAATCTATTTATTTGCTGAATACTAGAGTTGGCTACCCAAAGATCATTCAGAAATTCTTCTTAAAAAGTTTGTTCAGTTAACAAGAAATAACCCTGTACACCGTTTTCACCTGCAGCACTTCTTTGTTACTTTGACTCCACTTCAAAACCAAGGGCCCCAGAGACTTTCCTTGGTTCTTTGACCCAAGGGCCCTAGAGACTTTCCCTGGTTCTTTGGCACAAGGGCCCTAGAGACTTTCCCTGGTTCTTTGGCCTATTTGTAAGAGACATCCATTATGATAGTGTTCCTTGCCATTTGCCAAAATGCAAATACTGAAACATATATTTTTTTGTGCAAAGAGTAGACGCGTCCACACATCTCAATGACAGCCAAAGCTCAGTGGCAGAATGACAGCCATACTAAGCAAAATGACACTGTTTACAAAGTGGATTCGTAGGTCTTAAAACAGTGCATATAAATGATCTTTATCTGTCTGTAAAGTTTTTTTCAGAGCTGAAGATGCACTTTCACAGCAACACCCAGTAACAGCATGTAACGGATTACTTGTAATCAGTTACTCTCCAACTCTGGGCGTGTCTAAGGGAAGTACCCATGATCCATGATCCAAAATAAAACAAAAGAAAACAATAATCCTCCAATTGGCTCCAATATACTGGTCCCTAATTGTTCTTGAAACAAACAATTACTTAAGAAAAACCAAAATATACATTTTCAGGTTATATTGGAGTCAATATCCAATGTCTGTGCTCTTCAAGAATTGATAATATTTCTTGCTTTAACTTGGTGCATCCAGAGATTGCACTAGGAGACACAGTTTTGTGATGGGTTGGAACATTCCAGAGGTTTGAGATTTGACCTTAATTTGTTTAAACTTTCAAACTGAGTCCTGTGGGGCTTCAATCAATTTACCCATGATCCGTGAATTGTGCAGGGCGGTCTCATCCACAACTAGAACCAGGTGCGGACTGGGTTAAAATATGGACCCAGGAATCTGAAGGGGAATGGCCCGGTTGGGAGGGGCTATTTTTTAAATGAAAAGATATTGGTTAAGTCAAACAATGTAATTAACAATATTTTAACAATTACATTGTTTGAATCTGCTGTTTGTTTGCCCCTCCTTGAACTGCCACCTTAACGTGGTGGAGGGGTTTGAGTACCCAAGTGACCCTAGGAGCTATGTTGTCTGGGGCTATATGCCCCTGGTAGGGTCTCCCAAGGCAAACAGGTCCTAGGCGAAGGGTCAGACTAAGAGCGGTTCAGAACACCCCTTAATGATGAATATTTTCTTGAGTTCCGTGACGTCGCCCGGTATGGCGCAGCCGGGGCCCCACCCTGGAGCCAGGCCCGGGGTTGGGGCTCGTACGCGAGCGCCTGGTGGCCGGGCCTTTTCCCATGTGGCCCGGCCGGGCTCTGCCCAAACGAGCGACGTGGGGCCGCCTTCCCGTGGGCTCACCACCCACAGGAGGGACCATAAGGGGTCGGTGCAGAGAGGATCGGGCAGCAGTCGAAGGCGGGGGCCTAGACAACCCGATCCCTGGACACGGAAACGAGCTCTAGGGACGTGGAACGTCACCTCGCTGGTGGGGAAGGAGCCTGAGATCGTGCGTGAGGTTGAAAGGTTCCGACTAGAGGTAGTCGGGATCACCTCTACGCACGGCTTGGGCTCTGGAACCACACTCCTTGAGAGAGGATGGACTCTTCACCACTCTGGAGTTGCCCATGGTGAGAGGCGGCGGGCTGGTGTGGGTTTGCTTATAGCTCCCCAGCTCTGCCGCCATGTGTTGGAGTTTACCCCGGTGAACGAGAGGGTCGTTTCCCTGCGCCTACGGGTCGGGGATAGGTCTCTCACTGTTGTTTGTGCCTACGGGCCGAACAGCAGTGCAGAGTACCCGACCTTCTTGGAGTCTCTGGGAGGGGTGCTGGAAAGTGCTCCGACTGGGGACTCTATCGTTCTAATGGGGGACTTCAACGCCCACGTGGGCAACGAATGTGACACCTGGAGGGGTGTGATTGGGAGGAACGGCCCCCCTGATCTGAACCCGAGCGGTGTTCTGTTATTGGACTTCTGTGCTAGTCACAGTTTGTCCATAACGAACAACATGTTCAAGCATAAGGGTGTCCATCAATGCACATGGCACCAGGACACCCTAGGCCGCAAGTCGATGATCGACGTTGTTGTCGTTTCATCTGACCTGCGGCCGTATGTCTTGGACACTTGGGTGAAGAGAGGGGCCGCGCTGTCAACTGATCACCACCTGGTGGTGAGTTGGATTCGATGGCGGGGGAGGAAGCTGGACAGACTCGGCAGGCCCAAGCGTACTGTAAGAGTCTGCTGGGAACGTCTGGCCGAGTCTCCTGTCAGAAAGATCTTTAACTCCCACCTCCGGCAGAGCTTCGACTGGATCCCGAGGGAGGCTGGAGATATTGAGTCCGAGTGGACCATGTTCTCCACCGCCATTGTCGAAGCGGCCGCTCGGAGCTGTGGCCATAAAGTCTCCGGTGCCTGTTGAGGCGGCAATCCCCAAACCCGGTGGTGGACACCGGAAGTAAGGGATGCCGTCAAGCTGAAGAAGGAGTCCTATCAGGCCTGGTTGGCTTGTGGGACTCCTGAGGTGGCTGACGGGTACCGACAGGCCAAGCGGACTGCAGCCCGGGTGGTTGTGGAGTCAAAAACTCGGGCCTGGGAGGAGTTCGGTGAGGCCATGGAGAAGGACTATCGGCCGGCCTCGAAGAGATTCTGGCAAACCGTCCGGCGCCTCAGGAGAGGGAAACAGTGCCCAACCAACGCTGTTTACAGTAGAGGTGGGCAGCTGTTGACCTCAACTGGGGATGTCGTCAGGGGGTGGAAGGAGTACTTCGAGGTTCTCCGCCGTCACGTCTTCCATTGAGGAAGCAGAGGATGAGGGCTCAGAGGTGGACTCGTCCATCACCCGGGCTGAAGTCACTGAGGTGGTCAAGAAACTCCTCGGTGGCAAGGCACCGGGGGTGGATGAGATCCGCCCTGAGTACCTCAAGTCTCTGGATGTTGTGGGGTTGTCTTGGTTGCCACGCCTGTGCAACATCGCGTGGCGGTCGGGGACAGTGCCTCTGGGATGGCAGACCGGGGTGGTGGTCCCTCTTTTTAAGAAGGGGGACCGGAGGGTGTGTTCCAACTACAGGGGGATCACACTTCTCAGCCTCCCCGGGAAAGTCTATGCCAGGGTTCTGGAGAGGAGAATACGGCCGATAGTAGAACCTCGGATTCAGGAGGAACAGTGTGGTTTTCGTCCGGGCCGTGGAACACTGGACCAGCTCTATACCCTCTACGGGGTGTTGGAGGGGTCATGGGAGTTTGCCCAACCAGTCCACATGTGTTTTGTGGATTTGGAGAAGGCATTCGACTGTGTCCCTCGCGGCGTCCTGTGGAGGGTGCTTCGGGAATATGTGGTCCTGGGTCCTTTGCTAAGGGCTGTCAGGTCCCTATACGACCGAAGCAGGAGCTTGGTCCGCATTGCCGGCAGTAAGTCAGACTTGTTCCCAGTGCATGTTGAACTCCGGCAGGGCTGCCCTTTGTCGCCGGTTCTGTTCATAATTTTTATGGACAGAATTTCTAGGCGCAGCCAGGGGCCGGAGGGTGTCAGGTTTGGGGACCACACAAATTCGTCTTTGCTCTTTGCGGATGATGTTGTCGTGTTGGCCCCTTCAAACCAGGACCTTCAGCATGCGCTGGGACGGTTTGCAGCCGAGTGTGAAGCGGTGGGGATGAGAATCAGTACCTCCAAATCCGAGGCCATGGTCCTCAGTCGGAAAAGGGTGGCTTGCCCACTTCATGTTGGTGGAGAGTGCTTGCCTCAAGTGGAGGAGTTTAAGTATCTAGGGGTCTTGTTCACGAGTGAGGGAAGGATGGAACGGGAGATTGACAGACGGATCGGTGCAGCTTCTGCAGTAATGCGGTCGTTGATCGGTCTGTCGTGGTGAAGAAAGAGCTGAGCCGCAAGGCAAAGCTCTCGATTTACCAGTCAATCTACGTTCCTACTCTCACCTATGGTCATGAGCTTTGGGTCATGACCGAAAGGACAAGATCCCAGATACAAGTGGCCGAAATGAGCTTTCTCCGCAGGGTGGCTGGGCGATCCCTTAGAGATAGGGTGAGAAGCTTGGTCACCCGGGAGGAGCTCGGAGTAGAGCCGCTGCTCCTCCACATCGAGAGGGGTCAGCTGAGGTGGCTTGGGCATCTGTTTCGGATGCCTCCGGAACGCCTTCCTGGGAAGGTGTTCCGGTCCCGTCCCACCGGGAGGAGACCCCGGGGAAGACCTAGAACACGCTGGAGGGACTATGTCTCCCAGCTGGCCTGGGAACGCCTCGGTCCCCCCCGGAAGAGCTGGAGGAAGTGTCTGGGGAGAGGGAAGTCTGGGCATCTCTGCTTAGACTGCTGCCCCCGCGACCTGGCCCCGGATGAAGCGGAAGAAGATGAATGCTGTTTGTTTGCTATAGCACGAGTGAAATGCTTGAATGTGCCCTTGTTGCAAGTTAATGCGACACAAACTTTTTTGCTACTGTCACTGTAATTGCCTCCTCTTCTGATAATGGGCTTGTGAAGGAGGCCAATGAACTACTACATTCATTTCAAGTGTCTGCACCTCTCCTCTTTCCTTGGGAGTTTTTCTCTTTATCATACCCCGCGTCCATTCTTTGGCTTTTCTCAGGTTCTGTATCGGAATTTGTTTTTGGCTGATTATACTATAATCTATATTCGACTTCGCTATGACAGGAAAGTCACCTTAGCGCTGAGTCTGCCAGCGGCATTCTTAATTGGCGGTTGAAACATCTCCATTATGGTGCTGGACTTGACAACATCTGTTTTCTCTTACTTTCTCCACACCACCGTTCCTCTTCTTCAACATTTTAACAAAAAACTTATGTTAAGAAAAGCAAAAAACTTTGCTTAAGATATTCTCCAATCCTGCAAAAATGTTAGACAAATTAAATCATGCATGGGTCACTCTTCCTCCCCCTTCGATATTGAAGTATTAGGTCGGTCCATGTGAGTAGCCTTTGTGTAGACCTTTGTGTGCCAGAGAAATAGAAACAGGCAATTTGAGGTCAGGCCGAGCGGCCCACAAAATTCCGATCATCCTGGGAAAAACTGCACGTAATGAGCGACTGCTAGACGGACCAGCCCCCCAGGAAAAGTCCCAAACCTCCCAAAGGCCAGCCCGCCCCTGACTAGAACAATGTCCTCTGGGACAAGGTTTGGTCTGGTCCTCGTCCATTTTTGCCTCTGCTTTAACTCACGTTTTTGGGTAATATAGCAGGGTGCTTAGCTTGAGTTGGCATAGCAGACCTGCATAACCAACCACCTACCCGCGATAAACCATCTTGAAGCACTGGAGATAGTCTGTACAGATGACTGTTCTTCTTTACCACTGCACCTTTGTGCAAGGCAATACATTCATTAGGAGAAAAAAAATCCTTCACACAAACAAAGGATTTCTGTTTCTGCTTCCTGCAGCTCGTCTGTTGTAATGGACCTTTTGATAAGTCTTTCTGTAATCCTGTGAACAGTTCTCCATTAGATCTTTATTCTTGCTTGTAGTTCTGGTCCATGGCTGACCAGTCACGGGGCTATCCAGATCTGAAAATTCACATAGTAGTTTCAGTGCTTGCTTGACCTAGTATCCACTCAACCACTGTTTTGAGATTCTATCATCGTGAATAATGCAAGATGAGCTTGGTGATCGCATCTACAACTTGTACTGAGATTACATTCACTGAAGCATCCTTTTTCACCTCTGGGTCATCTTTGGTGAGTGGGGTGCAGTGGCATGTCAGGCCAGTCTGTCATTGGTTGTGTGAGAGCCTGAAATCCATGCTTCATTCTTGGGAAACATTCTTGTTGTCACACCTCTAGAAGTATAGTCAGAAGGGTTCAGTGAGTTTGGCATATATCTCCATTGAGAGAGTTGAGATCCCGCCTTAATGAAGGTAACTTTGTTAGCTACAAAGGTTCAGAATCTTTTTGTTTAATTTCTGGTTAATTTTAAAATAGAGGTATTGTCAGGCCAAAGCATTTATTTTGGCCTACATTACCAATTTATTTCCAAAGCACACTTTTTACTTCACATTCTACTGGCTCTGTCAGACTCACACATTTTACCACCAGGATTGCCCAAAACGCCTCACCTTTGATGTGTGCAATAACCCGGGGAGGATGTAATCACAATGAGTGTTTTTTTTTTTAACAGCTAACTCTGTAACTGTCTGAGACATGTTTAAAGAAATGTTAAAAAAGGGGTAACATAGATGAAAATGTGTCTAAAATGTACCACCTTAAAATGTTAGTGCTCTTTATTTAAGTTTCATTTTAATTGGGTGTAACAAGTCACATGGTAGGAGTTTAGTTAAGAGCATGATCAGGGCATTGTGGGTCAGAGAGCAACATGCAGAGGGAAGACATAACAGACCCTAAAAAATAAATAATTAAAAGACATCTGAATGAGGAATGGCCATTAGCAAGTCGTATCGCAATGCAACAAACAGCTCGCTAGCCATTACCACAGGATCCGTTAATCGTTACCTCAGGAGCAGTTAACCGTTACCTCAGGAGCGGTTAATCATTACCTCAGGAGCGGTTAACCGTTAACTCAGGAGCAGGCCAAAGGAACAAAGCCACATAAGAGCTAGCGTTATCCAGGTAATTCGCTGCCCACCTCACTGCGTGAGAAGGCCAGCCTCCACTCGCGGTCGGGCCACCCCCCATCGTAGCCGGGCAGGGAAGCAGGTAGAACCCAGAGATGGCCTCCTCCTCCGTGATCTTCCCATCCCAAAAGTGGTTGGCTGTGAGCCAGCCCTGGGCCACCGCGGGCCAACCCCGGAAAGACACCACGGGCAGCAGGTCATAGAGGACCTGGCCAGGGAGTTGGGGTCGCAGAGACGCAGGGACAGCCAGGAGTGACAGGGGGCAGACTGGCGCATGTCCAGTGTGACTGGCTGGCAAAGGCACCATTCAACATTATTCAGACTTTTCTTAATGACACAATACTTTGGCTGCTTGCAGAAAAGCATTTTGGATCACGAGTTCACACCTTAACAGTGAAATCCACCCAAAACCACACATTGAGCATTTGTAGCTATAATTCGATTTCAAAATGAACACTAATGTCACGTCTTCGGGGCGGAACAAGGAGGAGCAGGAGAACGACGAAATACTTTTGGTGTATCTTTTAATAATAGAGTGATGTACATACGAAGCGCAACACTGCTCTTTGGTAACAGCGAGACAATAACACACAAAGACAGGGGGAGCAGAGGGAACATATATACTGGGGGGAATGATGAGGATGAGAACCAGGTGCGCTAAACAAGACACAGGTGAAATGCATAATGAGATGGACGGTGGTGTCAGAAGGCCGGAGACGTCAAACGCTGGAGTCTGTCTGCTGCCGATGGAACTCACGAATGAGGACTGGAGCCAGGACGTCCCTCAACGGAACCCAGCTACGCTCCTCCGGCCAGTACCCCTCCCACTCCACGAGGTACTGGAGGCCCCCCCCGGCGCCTCGAGTCGATGATGGAGGGGACGGAGTACACCGGGCCCCTTCGATGTCCAGAGGGGGGGGGGACCTCCCGCACCTCACACCCCACCGGCCTGAGGAGAGACACATGAAACGAGGGGTTAATACAGTAGTCAGGGGGAAGGCTTAAACGATATGTCACCTCGTTGACTCTCCTCAGGACTTTAAAGGGCCCCACAAACCGCGGGGCCAGCTTCCGGCAGGGCAGGCGGAGGGGCAGGTCCCTGGACGAGAGCCAGACCCGGTCGCCCGGACAATACACCGGGGCCTCCCTGCGGTAGCGGTCCGCAAAGACCTTTTGGCGGCAGACAGCGAGCCGGAGGCAAGCCTGCACAGCCTCCCACGTGCCCGCTGCCCGCCGGAACCAGTCATCCACCGCAGGGGTACAGGTCTGGCTCGGCGTCCAGGGTGCCAGGACCGGCTGGTAACCCAGCACACACTGAAAAGGTGATTTGCCCGTGGAGGTGGTGCAGAGAGTTGAGCGCGTATTCTGCCCAAGGCAGAAACTCTGCCCACTTCCTGGTTTACCCGTACCACCTGCCCGTTGGACTGGGGATGGTAGCCCGAGGTCAGCCTGACCAAGATCCCCAGGTGCTGCATGAAGGCTTTCCACACTCTGGACGTGAACTGGGGACCCCGGTCAGACACGATGTCCTCTGGCACCCCCTAGTGCCGGAAGACGTGTGTGAATAGGTCCTCCGCGGTCTGTAGGGCAGTAGGAAGGACTTGGAGAACCGATCCACAACGACCAGGATGGTGGTATGGCCCTGTGAAGGGGGAAGATCAGTCAAGAAATCAACCGATAGGTGGGACCACGGTCGTTGTGGAATGGGCAATGGGTGCAACTTGCCCACAGGTAGGTGCCGGGGTGCCTTACTCTGGGCGCACACTGAGCAGGAAGAGACGTACACCCTCTCGTCCTTGGCTAAAGTGGGCCACCAGTACTTACCGGCCAGGGCGCGCACCGTTGGCCCGATACCAGGATGACCGGAGGAGGGAGATGTATGCGCCCAGTAGATGAGGCGGTCGCGGACAGCCACCGGCACATACGTACGACCCTCAGGGCATGTGGGTGGAGAGGGCTCGTCACGCTGCGCTCTAGCGATGTCCGCGTCCAGTTCCTAGCCCACCTTGCATGGCGAGGGGTCAGCCTCCTCGCTGCCCGCTTGTACTCCAGGTTTCGGTGGTCCGTCCAGACGAGGAAAGTGTGTTTAGCCCCCTCTAACCAGTGCCGCCACGCCGACAAGGCTCGAACCACGGCCAGCAGCTCACGATCACCTATGTCATAGTTCCGCTCCGCCGCACTGAGCTTCTGGGAGAAGAAGGCACAGGGACAAAGCGTGTTATGACTCCCCGTCCGTTGGGAGAGGATAGCACAGAGCCCACAGTCGGACGCGTCCACCTCCACGTTGAACTGGAGCGACGGGTCGGGATGGGCCAGGACCGGAGCGGTCTAATTTGGTGAAAAAACGGGCCCTGTGCATCCTCTCCACCTCCGCAGAGATCAAAGGGAGAGGGTAGCGGAATGGAATGGTGATCTTGTTAAGCGCCCGGTAATCGATGCACGGGCGCAAACCACCGTCCTTCTTTTTCACAAAAAAGAAACTCGAGTAGAACTGTGACTTGGAGGGCCTAATGTAACCCTGTTCCAGCGCTTCCTTAACATATGCGGCCATAGCCTCTGTTTCGGTACGGGACAGTGGATACATGTGACGCTTTGGGAGTGCGGCTCCGTCAATGAGGTCTATCACACAATCCCCCGGCCGGTGTGGCGGTAACACAGTGGCCTTGGCCTTGGAAAAAAACGCAGCCAAGTCCCTGTATTCGGGGGGAATCGGCACGGCGGGAGCACTGTCTGGACTTTCCACCGAGGTCGAGCCAACGGAAACACCCAAACACCTACCTTGACACTTCCGCGACCACCCCGAAAGACTCTGACTAGACCAGGAGATGACGGGGTCATGTAGGGACAACCAGGGGAAACCCAAAACGACTGGGAACGTGGGCGAGGAAAGGGTTTCGCTTTGTCGGTCGCCGGTAACCATAAGGAGGGCGACAGTGCATCGGGTGACCAAGCCCGACCCTAGTGGCCGGCTGTCCAAAGCTCTCATGGGTAGGGGGGTAGTGAGGACCTGAAGGGGTATGCGTGAACGCAGAGCAAAGGACATATCCATGAAATTCCCAGCTGCGCCTGAATCTACAAGCGCCTTACACTGGGAAAGCAACGGAAAGCCGGGGAACGTAACAGGGACAGTGCACATAGAGAGGGAAGAGGTAAGTGGTGAATGGGCATGTGCTACCTGGGGTGATGCGGAAGTGCCATGCCTGTCGCCTCTCGACTCGGGGAGGGAGGTGCGATGTGGTGCGGTTGTACGGCCTCGTCTCCTCTTGGAGGCACTCCGCACCTGTCCTCCCCGACCTCTGCCCGAAAGCGCATGGGGACGGCGGCGTCTGGTTGGCAGGGTGGAACGGGCGGTCCTCTTCCGGGACGTCCTCGGGCAGCCAGCAGGTTGTCGAGACGGATGGACATGTCTACCAGTTGGTCGAGGGAGAGGGACACGTCTTGACAAGCTAGCTCCCTCCGGACGTCCTCGCGAAGGCTACACCGATAGTGGTCGATTAGAGCCCGCTCGTTCCACCCCGATCCCGCTGCCAGGGTCCGGACCTCCTGTGCGAACTCCTGCGCCGATCTCGTCCCCTGCCGTAGGTGGAACAGCCGTTCACCCGCCTCTCTCCCTTCGTGAGGTCGAACATGGCTCGGAAGCGGCGGGTGAAGTCGGCGTAGCTGCCCTGGGTGGGCTGCTCGATGTTCCAAACGGCGGTGGCCCACTCCAGGGCTTTCCCGGACAGACAGGAAAGCCCCAAGGTCCACATTCCTAAGGAACAAAAGGACTGATACCCTTCTTGGTCTAGGCAGAGGAACATGGTCAGAGTACCTAATAATCCTCTGATATTATATAGACGTGTGTCACAATCAAAGTAAAGATTTACATACCAGGTAATAGAAAGACAGACAATGCTCAAATGTACCTTAGCACCATAACACCAGCACCAGGCCGACCCAGTTAGCTAATGACCTGTTTTAAGATCACTGATATCCAGGATGAGACCTGGAGCACCTATTTAGATGTTGTGCGCGACCGGTTTAACAAAGTCTGCCGTGGAAAGCGATCCTACATGATAAGTGGGGTGACTGTCTCCGAGGCCACCACACAACAGGGAAATGAGCCCCGACTATGGATTCCTAAATACATGTGGTTGGCTTACTGGTGCCCACGGTTTGACCGTAACTCACCCTACGAGGTGCGTTTCATGTTCCCCAGCTATGGTTCCTATGCACTGAATGAACAGGAGGGTCATGAGGTCATTGAGGTGCTTTCTGAACAAACCCAGAGAGTAATTTGTTCTAGAAGTAATCTTCTACAAGGACTGTGTGCCAGAAAACATCATTAAAAATGTGTTTCTTCATTGGAAACTGTAGATATCCTGTACAAACAGCTGAACAGAAGATCTCTCATCTGTTTAATGTGTCAAATGTGACAAACCACTAAATGTTTTCATACTTCACAGAAACACTGTACAAACAGTACTGCATGCAACCCACAGGAAAGAATTACAACTTAATGTTAGTCCCAAAGTAAGCTACAACTGAAATGTTGTAACATCAAAAGAGATGATGCTTAATGTAGTTTACAGCCATTATTTACATGGAATATGGGATTTACACGGTGTAAAAACAATAGTGAACACATGGTACATGTTGGCTAAGACAGATACACTAACCTAAAGGATTATTAGGAACACCATACAAATACTGTGTTTGACCCCCTTTCGCCTTCAGAACTGCCTTAATTCTACGTGGCATTGATTCAACAAGGTGCTGAAAGCATTCTTTAGAAATGTTGGCCCATATTGATAGGATAGCATCTTGCAGTTGATGGAGATTTATGGGATGCACTTCCAGGGCACGAAGCTCCCGTTTCACCACATCCCAAAGATGCTCTATTGGGTTGAGATCTGATGACTGTGGGGGCCATTTCAGTACAGTGAACTCATGGTCATGTTCAAGAAACTAATTTGAAATGATTCGAGCTTTGTGACATGGTGCATTTTTCTGCTGGAAGTAGCCATCAGAGGATCGGTACATGGTGGTCATAAAGGGATGGACATGGTCAGAAACAATGCTCAGGTAGGCCATGGCATTTAAATGATGCCCAATTGGCACTAAGGGGCCTAAAGTGTGCCAAGAAAACATCCCCCACACCATTACACCACCACCACCAGCCTGCACAGTGGTAACAAGGCATGATGGATCCATGTTCTCATTCTGTTTATGCCAAATTCTGACTCTGAATGTCTCAACAGATATCGAGACTCATCAGACCAGGCAACATTCTTCCAGTCTTCAATTGTCATTCATGAGTCCTCTGGTTCAGTCATGGAGATGGGCTGGTTAAAACTGTCCTCTGCTCTCTTCAAACTTAAACGTTTAGACCTGTTAAAGTCTTTGATGATGTTAATGAATTAAAAGCTCTCTACAGAGCAATGATATGATAATGCCATGAGAAAAAGCTTTTGTCCAAATGTTTGTTTCAACCAAATTACGCTCTTTATCTTTTTATATGGACAAAAGCTAGTGAGAGAAACACTACGGCCTAAATGTATAACTACCACTGGGTGTGGTTGGGTAATATCATTGGTAAGTGTCCAACCTGTGAAGTAAATCAACAACATTTAAATACATTTTAAGACAAAGTTAAGACTAACAAAATAGATAGAACGCCATCACATGAAACATTTTTAAAAACATAATCCATGTTTGTATCCCAAGATGGCATTAAACAAAATGTTTGTCCAGTACTTCCTCATAACTGTGAAGATATTTTAATTCCTGATGCACTGTGTGGTGTGGGTCTGACAGCTAGGCACCTTATATAGAATAATGTGACCCCGCTAGTCCTAATGTAGGAGGGAGCACTGAACTGAGGGATTTTATTGGCTGTCTGACCAGGCGAATGAGGAATTCCATATATTTTCACAAGTGCAAGTTCTGTTATGAACTATAATTATGTGGAAATGAAACAAAAGTTAACATTTGAAAAAAATATTGTTGTACAAGTTAGAAATGTCCTTTGTAGTTGGACTCCTCAAATGTTAACAATGTAGATGAAATGCCCTCCGGTCAAACATATTGTTTTTAAGATTAGATTAGATTCAACTTTATCCTTATTAAACAGTACAAGTACAGTACAACTAAATGCAGTTAGGATCTAACCAAAAGTGCAAATAGAGGAGGGCAGAAATTTAGCAAGTTTTTACAAGTACAAAGTACATGTATATTACCAGCGAAATGTGTAGATGTGCAATGAAGGCAAATGCAGTAAAAATGGCAATACTAAATGTGCAATTAGGCAAATAGAGGAGGGGAGAAAATTTACAAGTATTTCCAAGCATTCAGTATATGTATTTTACCAGTGGAATGTGTAGATGAGCAATACTAAAATGTGCAATAAGGCAAATAGACAAGTATTAAGTATAGTGTATGTGTACAACTGGGATAATAGTTGTTCATGTACAAATGACAATTTCAAAATGGCATTCTAGATGTGCTCACGAGGCAAACGTAGGAGTGATGTAGCATGTCCACCCGAGATACCAGCAATGAGGTCCCGAGGTATACATGCGTGTTCAGCCTTTACGTAGCCGACCAGAAAATAACATTTTAAACCAAATAATAAAATTATTATTATTACTGACTAAATTAATGAGGAAACATCGCACTTTACCAATTCACACCATTGCCCCTCCATATGTAAATTAATTCAGACATCAAGGATGAGGGAGGTTGCATTTTAGACATGTTTATTCAAAGCTTTGTGATGTTGTAGGATTTGAAACATTGACAAAACTACCCAACAACTTTACAGACAATTAATCTCAAAGGTTCGTCATTAGTAGCGATGTAAATGTAATTCACTACCAGGTAGAAAGTAACCTGAAACTCCGTGACTCTGGATTGAATTTGACAAGTATTTGGCATCTCCTGTGGGAGACCCAGGATGTTTCCAAAATCAAGTCAAGTGAAAAATTCAATGACATGAAATTATGGGAACCAGTCTGACAACAGTCTGATTCAAGTGAAAAAGGACGTTTGGCCACCTTTCTGTCCCCTTGTGACTTGTCCATATTCAAGCTTAACATTGTTGTCATCCATCGTCCACCAAGTGCCTTTGGAGACCTCAGCAATGATCTTAATGCCTTGATAGGCTCATTTCCTGAAGATGGTTCAGCACTCACATTACTGCTTGATCTCAAACTCCCAACGTTTGTTTTCTAGGAATGCATTTCTACCTCTTTCTTTCCACTCCTTTCCTATATTGACCTCTAGCTTTCCTGGACTCCTACTGTCATGACTAGCCCCTCTGTCAACTAACATTACTGTGGTGGAACTGGATTTTTATCCATTTTATAGATGATTCCAACAAATTAATGTAAAAGATGAATGGATGAAAGATGCATGTAGAGAGGCTGTTTCCACAACCCAGTCTTAGTTTATATCCTCAAAATAAAGTCCTGGGTGTTGAATAGCATAAGATAGGATTACAGGACTAGTCTTGAAGAATAGTCCCCCTTATCAACTAGGGACACATTTCAATCTATGCAATATCCTCCAGGCCTCTGACCAGTAACTTTCTCTCTCCTCAAATCCTAACCTCTCTTTTGTCTCCTGCTACCACCTCTTAGACCCTGCTAATGTTGCTTTCACATCCCATCACTCTCACTGTTCCCTCTCCTGGTATAAAAACAAGGATTACCTCTATTTTTGGCCTAGAGGACGATACTTCATATCATAGTTAAAACGTGATTTCCCTTAGGTCAAGTTAACTAATAGTTTGTTTTCAGTTGTTTCTTAGATAAATCCAAATATGCCAACATATGCTGCTTCATAAAAAGAGTAGTTTACTTCTGCTGAAATGGGAATCGTGAAACAAATGTCAAAGAAAGGTTTGACGCCTGTCGTAGGGATTTACTGAGCTGATTTATTGATTATTTATACCATTGTATAATAGAGTGAAAAATCACTAGCTACCTACCGTGTTGAAATAAAGTACTGGGTCCATGTATGAAGACAGTAGGAACATGCAAGATGTGTTAATACAAAGCTAAACTAATCAAAGGAACAAGACTAGACTGATTGAGACCATAGCCATGTGTTGCTCAAAGGTCAGTTATTTTGTGAGATGTTGTCATACAAAAGGAGGTGTTTCTGAACTGTACGGCAGAAATACAGACAAAAATGCAGACAGACTGTCACTGATCTCGATTTAGTGTCTTTCTGTCTCCATTTGCAAATATTATTAAACTATATTTGTGTTAAAGAGTATTTTGGTTTCGACCTTACCTGCCTTAAATAGTTCTGACTTCAGACTTCTACCACACCTCCTCAAAGAAAGTTTCTGAATGAGTCGTTTCCTCTTCAGTTCAGTTTTGACCACAAAAAGGACTAGGTAACGTCAATAGCTACAGCAAGTGTGAGAACATTGTTTTACTGTGGTGCTGCCTTTTCATATTTCCACCAATAGGGATTTAACTATGTGACTGTAATATCTCTGTTCTGGCCAACACATATACCATGCATTCACTTTTGTTTTTCCACTGTGTAAATCCCATATTCCATGTAAATAATGTCTGTAAACTACATTGAGCATCATCTTTTATGTTACAACATTACATCTGTATCTTACTATGGGACTTACATTAAGTTGTAGTCCTGTCCTCTGGGTTGCATGCTGTTCAGTTTTTTTACAGTGCTTCTGTGAGGTGTGAAAAAATATTTTTGATGCATAAGACAGACAAAAGAGATTATTTTTCATTTTCTGTTCAGTTGTTTGTGCAAGAGAGTAAACAACAAAAAAATCATATAAAAAACACTTTGATTGGTCAATAAATGTACACCCCATTACAGTTAACAAAACTTTTTTTTCAGTAATTCAAATCAAAAAGAAACACCTTCATATATTGTAGATTCATTACACGAAGTGAAACATTTGAACACTTTTTTGTTTTAATCTTGATGAATACAGCTTACAGCTCATGGAAATAAAAAATGCAGTATCTCAAAATATTAGATTTCTTTTTATAATACAGAAATGTCGACCTGATAAGAGCTTTAATCAGCTTATTAACTCAAAACACCTGCAAATATTTCCTAAGTATGTTAATTTATGCACCCAATACTTGGTTATTTTGCATGAAATACTGCATCAATGCAGCGTGGCATGGAGGCAATCAGCCTGAGGCACTGCTAAGGTGTTATGAAAGCCCAGTTTGCTTTGGGTCTGGTGTATCTCCTTTTCCTCGTGACAATACCCCACAGATTCTCTATGGATTTCTGGTCAGGCGAGTTGGCTGGCCAATCAAGCACAGTAATACCAGGGGCAGCAAACCAGTTACCAGTCATTTTGGCACTGTGTGCCAAGTCCTGCTGGAATAAGAAATATTTTTGATATGAATTACAGATTTTTTAAAAACTTTTCCACGATATTCAAATTCTTTTGAGATGCACCTGTAATCAGGGAGAGATGGATCACACAGATAAGAGATTTCTGAATAGTGTCACACAAATATAAATGATCTGTATTTCTCTGCAAAAGGTTTCTCTAAAGTGGAGTCCCCATCAACACCAGGAACAGAATGCATTGGATTCAAGATAACAAAGTGAAGAGCTCATCAACACCAAGTGCAGAATGTGGTAAAATATAAGAGAAACCACACCTCTTGGTATAAACAAAGCTTTGACCACATAGCAAAAAAAGTCCCCTTCACGGCACAGAAATTTAGATTAAATCTTGCTGTTCCCAGAGGTAGTCAGTCATTCAGCTAGTAATACAGACAGGTCCACTGTTCCAGAACCTTTGCTAAGTCCGGTCAGACGCTGACTTATCTTCGCGCATGTTTCTAATAAAGATCTATTCTTAAGGGGATTAAATAGGAATGTTCCAATCAATCTACAGACATACATTATAATAAATAAACAAAAACATGTTAAAATATTTTTGCAAATGTATTTTTCACAAAAACAGAAATATCACATTTACATAAATATTTAGACTCTTTGCTATGACACTTGAAATTGAGATCAGGTGCAACCTGCTTCCATTGATGATCCTTGAAATGTTTCTACCACTTGATTGGAATCCACCTGTGGTAAATTCAATTGATTGGACAGGATTTGAAAAGGCACATACCCTGGGCCGTAGCCAGCTATGAGGTTACCGAGGTCCGGAGGTCGGTAATTATAAAACAAATCTATAAACATTTTTAAAAAAAAAACAGTCAGTGCAATGTAACTGTATAATCTGGAGTTGAAAACATCTGGTTTATCCTGGCAGCGGGTGTTTCCGCGGAGCTGCATCTTAAATTATTTTCTAATTGGTGTGTGATGCTTAGGCCCTGTGTTGATTTGATAGCAGCTCAAGTTCACAGGCAGCCAGGAACAAGCAATCCAGCCACACTCCAGTGTTGAACTGACCTGGCATGAAACAAGCTATGTGACTAGGACAGCTAACAATGATCAATTAATTAACCCAAGGTCAGGGATGTTGCTAGGCCTATTTTAATATACAATATTCATTACCCCGCCCCATATCAGTATATCAGTCAATATATTTTTTATTTATATATTATTTATATTTCATTTGTTTCGTCATCGGTTCCATCGCATCTTAATCTTCTTACAAATTTTGTAGAAATTGTATGGAATCATGTTCATTTGGCAGCATGTTCTGTTGAGATAAGTGCTTTGAACATAAGTCACTCATTTGAAGCAAGCTCCCTACTGTAAACAGTAACACATGTTTAAGAACGCTAAATATTTAGAAAATATTCAAATCCCCAAGGAAACCACACCCACTGCAGTGGCTTCAAATGGCGCTGCACAGCCCCACCCCCAAAATTACACCTAAACACAACCAAAGTTATACACCACAGTCACACAAGCTCTTTATCTATAATGAAATACATACAGAAAGACCTGTTGTACCTCTGTTCTCTCTGTCCTCATGGTCACAGTTATCTCTGGTTTCTTCTGGCTTTGGTTTTTTATTTATAAATAAATCTAGCCTATTCTGCAGTAATCTTTTAAGCATTTTTCTCTCACTGTTCTGTCTGACTAGTTTTCTGTGGGTGGAGGGATCAAGGAGGTTGATTAGACATAATTGATTGCATCACAGCATGTTGCTTGAAAATAATTTACTGAGGGTTTGAATGAAATGAGTCCTGAACATGTTAACAAGCTAGTTAGCATGTCCTCACAATACACTATACCAAGTCCCTCACACATACAGGCCAATCCAACTTCTGACACCAATCTAGTGTTTGGCAGGCAGAGTCTTGAACCCGCGACCTTTGTTTCCCCAGACAGACACACTGCTCCAAATAGTACAACATACAGCGCTGAAGTTTCTACTAGAAAGTTGTAGCTAGCTTTCTTGCTTTCCGTTCATGAAAAAAAATACTGATCACTTTGATATCACGACGACTGGTCTGTCGCACAAGTCGAATTTCACGAATTGCAACTAAAGCAGTTTCAATACATTACATTTTTTGAATCTCCAAAAAATATTTGAACACTTTTCACTGTCAATTTTGCAGGTTTTCCCCACTTACAAAACATATAGAAGTCTGTCATTTTTATCATAGGTACTCTTCAACTGTGAGTGATGGAATCTATAACCAAAATCCAGAAAATCCCATTGTATGATTTTTAAGTAATGAATTAGCATTTTATTGCATGACATAAGCATTTGATACATCAGCAAAGCAGAACTTAATATTTTGTACAGAAACCTTTGTTTGCAATTACAGAGATCATACGTTTCCTGTAGTTCTTGACCAGGTTTGCACACACTGCAGCAGGGATTCTGGCCCACTCCTCCATACAAACCTTCTCCAGATCCTTCAGGTTTCAAAGGAACAAGACTAGACTGATTGAGACCATAGCCATGTGTTGCTCAAAGGTCAGTTATTTTGTGAGATGTTGTCATACAAAAGGAGGTGTTTCTGAACTGTACGGCAGAAATACAGACAGAAATGCAGACAGACTGTCACTGATCTCGATTTAGTGTCTTTCTGTCTCCATTTGCAAATATTATTAAACTATATTTGTGTTAAAGAGTATTTTGGTTTCGACCTTACCTGCCTTAAATAGTTCAGACTTCTACCACACCTCCTCAAAGAAAGTTTCTGAATGAGTCATTTCCTCTTCAGTTCAGTTTTGACCACAAAAAGGACTAGGTAACATCAATAACTACAGCAAGTGTGAGAACATTGTTTTACTGTGATGCTGCCTTTTCATATTTCCACCAATAGGGATTTAACTATGTGACTGTAATATCTCTGTCCTGGCCAACACATATACCATGCATTCACTATTGCTTTTCCACTGTGTAAATCCCATATTCCATGTAAATAATGTCTGCAAACTACATTGAGCATCATCTTTTATGTTACAACATTACATCTGTATCTTACTATGGGACTTACATTAAGTTGTAGTCCTGTCCTCTGCATGCTGTTCTGTTTTTTTACAGTGCTTCTGTGAGGTGTGAAGAAATATGTTTGATGCATAAGACAGACAAAAGAGATTATTTTTCATTTTCTGTTCAATTGTTTGTGCAAGAGAGTAAACAACAAAAAAATCATATAAAAAACACTTTGATTGGTCAATAAATGTACACCCCATTCCAGTTAACAAAACCTTTTTTTCAGTAACTCAAATCAAAAAGAAACACCTTCATATATTGTAGATTCATTACACGAAGTGAAACATTTGAACACTTTTTTGTTTTAATCTTGATGAATACAGCTTACAGCTCATGGAAATAAAAAATGCAGTATCTGTCACGGTCGTGGGATGAAGAGGACACAGGCGCAGAGTAGAGGTAGGTAAGGTAATCCATGTTTAATACAAAATAAAGAAAGCAGGACTCCAACAAAACAAAAGGCAGCAACCAGTGACGTGGGTATTCCTTACACAGGACAAACAAAACCAAAATGAACCACGCCTTGGGGCCTACAAACTAAACTTAAATAGGGTCCCCAATTGGAGGCAATAACTAACACCTGCCTCCAATTGGGGAAACCAAAAAAAGGAGTAGAGGTGGCTAAAGGCCACCTCCTGTCCTGTCCTGGCTATGCCCCGAGCCCAGCGCAGAGATGGCTAGGGGCACAGCCAGGACGTGACAGTACCCCCCCCCAAAGGCGCGGGCTCCCGACCGCAAGACCGGGACGACCACACCCGGACCGGCGGAGGCTCAGCGCCCGGAGCCGCCGGCACAGGCCGGGGAGGCGGAGCCGCAGGGACAGGCCGGGGAGGCAGAGGGTCAGGAGACGGGAGAGCCGGCAGAGGGACAGGAGCCGGCAGGAGAGCCGGCGGCGGGTCGACAGCCGGCGGAGGAGCAGGAGCCGGGGGAGCCGGCGGAGGGTCGACAGCCGGCGGAGGAGCAGGAGCCGGGGGAGCCGGCGGAGGGTCGACAGCCGGCGGAGGAGCAGGAGCCGGGGGAGCCGGCGGAGGGTCGACAGCCGGCGGAGGAGCAGGAGTCGGGGGAGCCGGTGGAGGAATAGGAGACGGGGAAACCGGCGGAGGGTCAGGAGCCGGCGGAAGAGCCGGCGGAGGAGCAGGAGACGGGGGAGCCGGCGGGGGAATAGGAGCCGGCGGAGGAGCAGGAGCCGGCGGAGGCGGCGGAGGGTCCGGAGCCGGCAGAAGAGCCGGCGGAGGAGCAGGAGATGGGGAAACCGGCGGAGGGTCAGGAGCCGGCGGAAGAGCCGGCGGAGGAGCAGGAGACGGGGGAGCCGGCGGGGGAATAGGAGCCGGCGGAGGAGCAGGAGCCGGCGGAGGCGGCGGAGGGTCCGGAGCCGGCAGAAGAGCCGGCGGAGGAGCAGGAGATGGGGAAACCGGCGGAGGGTCCGGAGCCGGCGGAAGAGCCGGCGGAGGAGTAGGAGCCGGGGGAGCCGGCGGAGGAATAGGAGACGGGGGAGCCGGCGGAGGGTCAGGAGCCTGCGGAAGAGCCGGCGGAGGAGTAGGAGACGGGGAAACCGGTGGAGGGTCAGGAGCCGGCGGAAGAGCCGGCGGAGGAGTAGGAGCCGGTGGAGGAGCAGGAGCCGGGGGAGCCGGCAGAGGGTCCGGAGCCGGCGGGAGAGCCGGCGGAGGAGTAGGAGCCGGGGGAGCCGGCGGAGGAATAGGAGCTGGGGGAGCCGGCGGAGGAATAGGAGACAGGGGAGCCGGTGGAGGAACAGGAGCCGGCAGAGGAATAGGAGACGGGGGAGCCGGCGGAGGAATAGGAGCCGGCGGCAGGTCGGCAGCCGGCGGAGGAGCAGGAGCCGGGGGAGCCGGCGGATGGTTGACGGCCGGCGGGGGAGCAGGAGCCGGGGGAGCCGGCGGAGGGTCAGAACCCTGTGGGAGAGCCGGCGAAGGAGCCGGAGACGGGGAAGCCGGCGGAGGGTCAGGGAGAGCCGGGACAGGCGAGGGCGCCGCTGAGGCCGGGACAGGCGAGGGCGCCGCTGAGGCCGGGACAGGCGAGGGCGCCGTGGGACGATGCGGGGGCTCCTGGGCAGGTGAAGGCGCTGCGGGACAAGGCGGCCAGTCAACCGCGGGCTCGGGTGGCGGCGGCCAGTCATCCGCGGCCTCGGGCGGCGGCGGCCAGTCATCCGCGGCCTCGGGCGGCCAGTCAACCGCTGGCTCGGGCGGCGGCGGCCAGTCATCCATGGCCCCGGGCGGCGGCGGCCAGTCATCCATGGCCCCGGGCGGCGGCGGCCAGTCATCCGCGGGCCCGGGCGGCGGTGGCCAGTCAACCGCGGGCTCGGGCGGCGGCGGCCAGTCAACCGCGGGCTCGGGCGGCGGCGGCCAGTCATCCGCGGCCTCGGGCGGCCAGTCCACGGCGGGTCCTGGCGGCGGCGAAAACAGGGCAGCGGGAGGAGCTGGCGGCTGAGGCCACTGGGCAGCGGGTGGAGCTGGCGGCTGAGGCCACTGGGCAGCTGGTGGAGCTGGCGGCTGAGGCCACTGGGCAGCGGGAGGATCTGGCGGCTGAGGCCACTGGGCAGCGGGAGGAGCTGGCGGCTGAGGCCACTGGGCAGCGGGTGGAGCTGGAGGCTGAGGCCACTGGGCAGCGGGTGGAGCTGGCGGCTGAGGCCACTGGGCAGCTGGTGGAGCTGGCGGCTGAGGCCACTGGGCAGCGGGAGGATCTGGCGGCTGAGGCCACTGGGCAGCGGGAGGAGCTGGCGGCTGAGGCCACTGGGCAGCGGGTGGAGCTGGAGGCTGAGGCCACTGGGCAGCGGGTGGAGCTGGCGGCTGAGGCCACTGGGCAGCGGGAGGAGCTGGCGGCTGAGGCCACTGGGCAGCGGGAGGAGCTGGCGGCTGAGGCCACTGGGCTGCGGGAGGAGCTGGCGGCTGAGGCCACTGGACAGCGGGAGGAGCTGGCGGCTGAGGCCACTGGACAGCGGGAGGAGCTGGCGGCTGAGGCCACTGGGCAGCGGGAGGAGCTGGCGGCTGCGGCCACTGGGCAGCGGGAGGAGCTGGCGGCTGCGGCCACTGGGCAGCGGGAGGAGCTGGCGGCTGCGGCCACTGGGCAGCGGGGGGCGCTGGCTGTGGCTCCCGGGCAGCAGGGGGCGCTGGCGGTGCTGGCTGCGGCTCCCAGGCAGCGGGGGGCGCTGGCTGCGGCTCCCAAGCAGCAGGGGGTGCTGGCGGCGCTGGCTGCGGCTCCCAGGCAGCGGGGGGCGCTGGCGGCGCTGGCTGCAGCGCTGGCGGCGGCTCCCAGGCAGCGGGGGGCGCTGGCTGCGGCTCCCAAGCAGCAGGGGGTGCTGGCGGCGCTGGCTGCGGCTCCCAGGCAGCGGGGGGCGCTGGCTGCGGCTCCCAAGCAGCAGGGGGTGCTGGCGGCGCTGGCTGCGGCTCCCAGGCAGCGGGGGGCGCTGGCGGCTGCTTCCGGGCAGCGGGGGGCGCTGGCTGCGAGAACCGGTACGGCGGGTCCCGATAGCCCCACCAGTCCTCACATCTCCCTACATACGGGAAAGCCCTCATAGGCCCCACCGGCGTTGTTGCCCGACGGCTGTGGCTCCCAGGCAGCGGGGGGGCGCTGGCTGCGGCTCCCAGGCAGCGGGGGGCGCTGGCTGCGGCTCCCAGGCAGCGGGGGGCGCTGGCTGCGGCTCCCAGGCAGCTGGGGGCGCTGGCTGCGGCTCCCAGGCAGCGGGGGGCGCTGGCTGCGGCTCCCTGGCAGCGGGGGGCGCTGGCTGCGGCTCCCAGGCAGCGGGGGGCGCTGGCTGCGGCTCCCAGGCAGCGGGGAGCGCTGGCTGCGGCTACCGGGCAGCAGGGGGCGCTGACGGCGCTGGCTGCGGCTCCCGGGCAGCGGGGGGCGCAGGCTGCGGCTTCCGGGCAGCAGGGGGCGCAGGCTGCGGCTTCCGGGCAGCGGGGGGCGCTGGCTGCGAGAACCGGTACGGCGGGTCCCGATAGCCCCACCAGTCCTCACATCTCCCTACATACGGGAAAGCCCTCATAGGCCCCACCGGCGTTGTTGCCCGACGCCTAGGAGCTGGCACCGGGCAGGGCTGGGGCACCTGGACTACCCCACACGTGAGCACGGGTGGCACGGCCGCGTCCTTCCACTCCGCCTGCCCCCACAGCACCCCGCCAAGAAATTCTTGGGGCGGACACACGGAGGTTTGCTTACGTCGCCTCCGTCGACGTCTCCTCCGGGGTGGATGCTGTGGAGGCCCGGTGTGCCGCAGAGGACAGTAGGGGTTCTCCTACCGTCCATTTCTGCTGTGTCTCTTGGTGGTGGTTCATTCTGTCACGGTCGTGGGATGAAGAGGTCACAGGCGCAGAGTAGAGGTAGGTAAGGTAATCCATGTTTAATACAAAATAAAGAAAGCAGGACTCCAACAAAACAAAAGGCAGCAACCAGTGACGTGGGTATTCCTTACACAGGACAAACAAAACCAAAATGAACCACGCCTTGGGGCCTACAAACTAAACTTAAATAGGGTCCCCAATTGGAGGCAATAACTAACACCTGCCTCCAATTGGGGAAACCAAAAAAAGGAGTAGAGGTGGCTAAAGGCCACCTCCTGTCCTGTCCTGGCTATGCCCCGAGCCCAGCGCAGAGATGGCTAGGGGCAAAATATTAGATTTCTTTTCATAATACAGAAATGTCGACCTGAGAAGAGCTTTAATCAGCTTATTAACTCAAAACACCTGCAAATATTTTGTGAGATGTTGTCATACAAAAGGAGGTGTTTCTGAACTGTACGGCAGAAATACAGACAGAAATACAGACAGACTGTCACTGATCTCGATTTAGTGTCTTTCTGTCTCCATTTGCAAATATTATTAAACTATATTTGTGTTAAAGAGTATTTTGGTTTCGACCTTACCTGCCTTAAATAGTTCTGACTTCTACCACACCTCCTCAAAGAAAGTTTCTGAATGAGTTATTTCTTCTTCAGTTCAGTTTTGACCACAAAAAGGACTAGGTAACGTCAATAGCTACAGCAAGTGTGAGAACATTGTTTTACTGTGGTGCTGCCTTTTCATATTTCCACCAATAGGGATTTAACTATGTGACTGTAATATCTCTGTCCTGGCCAACACATATACCATGCATTCACTTTTGTTTTTCCACTGTGTAAATCCCATATTCCATGTAAATAATGTCTGTAAACTACATTGAGCATCATCTTTCATGTTACAACATTACATCTGTATCTTACTATGGGACTTACATTAAGTTGTAGTCCTGTCCTCTGGGTTGTATGCTGTTCTGTTTTTTTACAGTGCTTCTGTGAGGTGTGAAGAAATATTTTTGATGCATAAGACAGACAAAAGAGATTATTTTTCATTTTCTGTTCAGTTGTTTGTGCAAGAGAGTAAACAACAAAATAATCATATAAAAAACACTTTGATTGGTCAATAAATATACACCCCATTACAGTTAACAAAACTTTTTTTTCAGTAATTCAAATTAAAAAAAAAACACCTTCATATTTGTAGATTCATTACACGAAGTGAAACATTTGAACACTTTTTTGTTTTAATCTTGATGAATACAGCTTACAGCTCATGGAAATAAAAAATGCAGTATCTCAAAATGTTAGATTTATTTTTATAATACAGAAATGTCGACCTGAGAAGAGCTTTAATCAGCTTATTAACTCAAAACACCTGCAAATGTTTCCTAAGTATGTTAATTTATGCACCCAATACTTGGTTATTTTGCATGAAATACTGCATCAATGCAGTGTGGCATGGAGGCAATCAGCCTGAGGCACTGCTAAGGTGTTATGAAAGCCCAGATTGCTTTGGGTCTGGTGTATCTCATTTTCCTCTTGACAATACCCCACAGATTCTCTACGGATTTCTGGTCAGGCGAGTTGGCTGGCCAATCAAGCACAGTAATACCAGGGGCAGCAAACCAGTTACCAGTCATTTTGGCACTGTGTGCCAAGTCCTGCTGGAATAAGAAATCTTTTTCATATGAATTAGGGATTTTGTTTTACTTTTCCACGATATTCAAATTCTTTTGAGATGCACCTGTAATCAGGGAGAGATGGATCACACAGATAAGAGATTTCTGAATAGTGTCACACAAATATAAATGATCTGTATTTCTCTGCAAAAGGTTTCTCTAAAGTGGAGTCCCCATCAACACCAGGAACAGAATGCATTGGATTCAAGATAACAAAGTGAAGAGCTCATCAACACCAAGTGCAGAATGTGGTAAAAGATAAGAGAAACCACACCTCTTGGTATAAACAAAGCTTTGACCACATAGCAAAAAAAGTCCCCTTCACGGCACAAACATTTAGATAAAATCTTGCTGTTCCCAGAGGTAGTCAGTCATTCAGCTAGTAATACAGACAGGTCCACTGTTCCAGAACCTTTGCTAAGTCCGGTCAGACGCTGACTTATCTTCGTGCATGTTTCTAATAAAGATCTATTCTTAAGGGGATTAAATAGGAATGTTCCAATCAATCTACAGACATACATTATAATAAATAAACAAAAATATGTTAAAATATTTTTGCAAATGTATTTTTCACATAAACAGAAATATCAAATTTACATAAATATTTAGACTCTTTGCTATGACACTTGAAATTGAGGTCAGGTGCAACCTGCTTCCATTGATGATCCTTGAAATGTTTCTACCACTTGATTGGAATCCACCTGTGGTAAATTCAATTGATTGGACAGGATTTGAAAAGGCACATACCCTGGGCCGTAGCCAGCTATGAGGTTACCGAGGTCCGGAGGTCGGTAATTATAAAACAAATCTATAAACAGTTTTAAAAAAAAAACAGTCAGTGCAATGTAACTGTATAATCTGGAGTTGAAAACATCTGGTTTATCCTGGCAGCGGGTGTTTCCGCGGAGCTGCATCTTAAATTATTTTCTAATTGGTGTGTGATGCTTAGGCCCTGTGTTGATTTGATAGCAGCTCAAGTTCACAGGCAGCCAGGAACAAGCAATCCAGCCACACTCCAGTGTTGAACTGACCTGGCATGAAACAAGCTATGTGACTAGGACAGCTAACAATGATCAATTAATTAACCCAAGGTCAGGGATGTTGCTAGGCCTATTTTAATATACAATATTCATTACCCCGCCCCATATCAGTATATCAGTCAATATATTTTTTATTTATATATTATTTATATTTCATTTGTTTCGTCATCGGTTCCATCGCATCTTAATCTTCTTACAAATTTTGTAGAAATTGTATGGAATCATGTTCATTTGGCAGCATGTTCTGTTGAGATAAGTGCTTTGAACATAAGTCACTCATTTGAAGCAAGCTCCCTACTGTAAACAGTAACACATGTTTAAGAACGCTAAATATTTAGAAAATATTCAAATCCCCAAGGAAACCACACCCACTGCAGTGGCTTCAAATGGCGCTGCACAGCCCCACCCCCAAAATTACACCTAAACACAACCAAAGTTATACACCACAGTCACACAAGCTCTTTATCTATAATGAAATACATACAGAAAGACCTGTTGTACCTCTGTTCTCTCTGTCCTCATGGTCACAGTTATCTCTGGTTTCTTCTGGCTTTGGTTTTTTATTTATAAATAAATCTAGCCTATTCTGCAGGATTCTTTTTGGCATTCTTCTCTCACTGTTTTGTCTGACTAGTTTTCTGTGGGTGGAGGGATCAAGGAGGTTGATTAGACATAATTGATTGCATCACAGCATGTTGCTTGAAAATAATTTACTAAGGGTTTGAATGAAATGAGTCCTGAACATGTTAACAAGCTAGTTAGCATGTCCTCACAATACACTATACCAAGTCCCTCACACATACAGGCCAATCCAACTTCTGACACCAATCTAGTGTTTGGCAGGCAGAGTCTTGAACCCGCGACCTTTGTTTCCCCAGACAGACACACTGCTCCAAATAGTACAACATACAGCGCTGAAGTTTCTACTAGAAAGTTGTAGGTAGCTTTCTTGCTTTCCGGTCATGAAAAAAAATACTGATCACTTTGATATCACGACGACTGGTCTGTCGCAAAAGTCGAATTTCACGAATTGCAACTAAAGCAGTTTCTATACATTACATTTTTTGAATCTCCAAAAAAATATTTGAACACTTTTCACTGTCAAATTTGCAGGTTTTACCCACTTACAAAACATGTAGAAGTCTGTAATTTTTATCATAGGTACTTTTCAACTGTGAGTGATGGAATCTATAACCAAAATCCAGAAAATCCCATTGTATGATTTTTAAGTAATGAATTAGCATTTTATTGCATGACATAAGCATTTGATACATCAGCAAAGCAGAACTTAATATTTGGTACAGAAACCTTTGTTTGCAATTACAGAGATCATGTGTTTCCTGTTGTTCTTGACCAGGTTTGCACACACTGCAGCAGGGATTCTGGCCCACTCCTCCATACAGACCTTCTCCAGATCCTTCAGGTTTCAGGGCTGTCGCTGGGCAATACAGACTTTCAGCTCCCTCCAAAGATTGTTTTATTGGGTTCAGGTCTGGAGACTGGCTCCGCCACTCCAGGACCGTAAGATGCTTCTTACAGAGCCACTCCTTAGTTGCCCTGGTTGTGTGTTTTGGGTTGTTGTCATGCTGGAAGACCCAGCCATGACCCATCTTCAATGCTCTTACTGAGGGAAGGAGGTTGTTGCCCAAGATCTCGCGATACATGGCCCCATCCATCCTCCCCTCAATATGGTGCAGTCATCCTGTCCCCTTTGCAGAAAAGCATCCCCAAAGAATGATGTTTCCACCTCCATGCTTCACGGTTGGGATGGTGTTCTTGAGGTTGTACTCATCCTTCTTCTTCCTTCAAACAAGGCTAGTGGAGTTTAGACCAAAAAGCTCAATTTTCTTCTCATCAGACCACATGACTGTCTCCCATTCCTCCTCTGGATCATCCAGATGGTCATTGGCAAACTTCAGAAGGGCCTGGACAGGGGGCTTGAGCAGGGGGACCTTGCGTGCGCTGCAGGATTTTAATCCATGACGGTGTAGTGTGTTACTAATGGTTTTCTTTGAGACTGTGGTCCCAACTCTCTTCACCAGGTCCTGCCGTGTAGTTCTGGGCTGATCTCTCACCTTCCTCATGATCATTGTTGCCCCACAAGGAGAGATCTTGCATGGAGCTCCAGACCGAGGGAGATTGACCGTCATCTTGAACTTCTTCCATTTTCTAATAATTGCGCCAACAGTTATTGCCTTCTCACCAAGCTGCTTGCCTATTGTCCTGTAGCCCACCCCAGCCTTGTGCAGGTCTCTCTGGTCTTGGCCATTGTGGAGAGGTTGGAGTCTGTTTGATTGAGTGTGTGGACAGGTGTCTTTTATACAGGTAACAAGTTCAAACAGGTGCAGTTAATGAGTGGAGAACAGGAGGGCTTCTTAAAGAAAAACTAACACGTCTGTAAGAGCCAGAATTCTTATTGGTTGGTAGGTGATCAAATACTTATGTCATGCAATAAAATGCAAATTAATTATTTAAAAATCATACAATGTGATTTTCTGGATTTTAGTTTTAGATTCCGTCTCTCAGAGTGGAAGTGTACCTATGATAATAATTACAGACCTCTACATGCTTTGTAAGTGGGAAAACCTGCAATATCATCAGTGTATCAAATACTGTCCGACCTGTCAAAGCGGGGTCTTATAACAATGAGATGTGTCCATTAAATCGTGGCAACTTGTTCTACTCCTACATGGTTGAATGTGCCCCAGGACTTGGGGGCCCAACCTGTGGGGAGTACATCCCCTCTCCAATGAACTCTGACCTTTCTGGCATCTACACCTCCCGTAACGCCCTGAACATGACCCAGGATCTACTGGCTCACATCAGGATGGGCCGGCCCCCAGTAGACCCGTTGGCCTTCATGATGAAGCAGAAAGCAAATTATCACCCTCGTCTCTCTGCCCTTAATGAGCTGTGATCAAAACCTTATGCAGAGTAATGCACTGTAAACCTTAGCCTGCCTAACTAACTTTATTGCAAGTGATTTCTAAATCTCATTCTGAAAGTGAAAGCATTTTATATACATGTTTAACTTTAGGTTCAGTAAGTATATTTGGCCATCTACATTAACAACAGAAATTTAATTTAATTGTACAAATTCAGGTCATTAGACTTCTATGCATGTGTCTATCCTCTCGTGACTGTACCTTTCTGTTTGTGGTAGATACCACTATAATAATTTTTATTTGAAATATTGAACCGGCCCCCTCGTTGCTCTTTAGCGTCTACTTACAGGGGTGAACTGGCGCTATAGGCACATCGATCAACACTCTCAAAGGAGTAAGAAACAGAGACAAAGTTCTCTTGGCACATTCTAACAGTTCTATTAATATTTGCAAATATGAAGGACGCGTCAAACGCTTACAAACATAATCATCCGAGGAGTCTCTAACTCCATACATGAACAATCCGTATTTATTTCAAATGTTAGAAGGGGTGTGGTAAGTTGTTGCCATCTGTCTTATCCTTCTCAACCCCTGAGGAGACACAATGTCTGGTTAATCAACAGAGACACTGAAGGTTGTAGTCCTGTCCTCTGGGTTAATCAACATTAAGTTGTAGTCCTGTCCTCTGGGTTGCATGCTGTTCTGTTTTTTAACAGTGCTTCTGTGAGGCGTGAAGAAAAATGTTTTACAAGAGATATTGTTTTTGTTTTCTGTTCAGTTGTTTGTGCAGGACAGTAATCAACAAAAATAATTATGAAATAAACACTATTCAATTGGTCAATAAATGTATACCCCATTATAGTAAACCAAATAAACACACACAAATGAACATAAGACTATCTCTCTCTCCTTTTTTTAAAAAGTAATTTGTCCTTGTACACAGTCCTTGTAGAAGAAAAATTACTCTCTGTGTCCATTTGTTTTTTCAGAAAGCCCTCTAGTATCTTTAAAGGCACCACAATGACCTCATGACCCTCCTGTTCATTCAGTGCATAGGAACCATAGCTGGGGAACATGAAACGCACCTCCTAGGGTGAGTAACGGTTAAACCGTGGGCAGCAGTAAGCCAACCACAAGTGTTTAGGAATCCCTAGTCGGGCCTCATTTCCCCGCTGTATGGTGGCCCCGGAGACAGTTGTTAAGCCGGTGGCGCACAACATCTAAATAGGTGCTCCAGGTCTCATCCAAGAAGTCAGTGATGTTAATACAGGACATTTGCTAACATAAGCAATGATGTGCTTATAATGATTATAACATGTAAAACAACCATCAAACAATCAAAGTGAGTTTCTGATAACACAATGGCTGACCTGAGGCACCACATTGATCATGTCAGGCTTCGAGGAAGGAGGAGCAGGAGAACGAAAGCGAAACATATTTGCTGTGTTCTTTATTGCAAACGACAGCGGCGAGGCTTAACAATACTATTTTCTAAGAGATACAATAACACACAAAGACAGGGGAAGCAGAGGGAACATATATACTAGGGGGATTGATGAGGATGAGAACCAGGTGCGCTAAACAAGACACAGGTGAAATGTATAATGAGATGGACGGTGGTGTCAGAAGGCCGGTGATGTCGAACGCTGGAGCCTGTCTGCTGCAGGGGGAGGTGAAGCAGCAGAGGGCGCAGTCGTCACAGATCAGGGTACAGGTGGAGGCCTTGTCCTCCATGTGTATATTTAGCTATTGTTTTCCTCTTTATCACAGCAAAGGTACTTGGCTTACTTTTTGATTGATAATGATTCTTGTGTGCATCACACAGTGAAATCACAAATATTCCTCTTTCCCAGAGTGTAGATTGAGTTCCATGGGGTCCCAGAGTAAAACCTTTCGTATAGACACTTTTGGAAAAAAGACATGCCAAACCTGACCAAATGTGTGTAAAGCTCCAGCTACATATACATAAACTGTAAGTTGCTGCTTAAAGTTCCACTTGCTGGAATATTGTAACAGGATTAAATATCTCTACCTGTGGTTCGTACATCCAGGGCGTGTACATCCTCTTCTTTCTGTCATTTTTCTTAAATGTGTAGGCAGAGTAGAGGGGGATCCGGCGGCTGCTGTCATACAGGGTGGCTTAACACACTTTGTTCCGGTAGCACTGGCGGTACCTGCAGCGCATTCAGGCGGTACCTGCAGCGGGGTACCTGCAGCGCATTCAGGTGGCACATCAATATGTGCTGTCAAAAGAAGGTTTGCTGTGTCACCCAGTACAGTCTCAAGAGCATGGAAGAGATACCAAGAGACGGGCCGTTACTTGAGGAGAGCTGGACAGGGCCGTAGATAAGTATCAACCCAGCAGCAGGACCAATATCTCCTCCTTTGTGGGAGGAGGAACAGGAGCACTGCCAGAGCCCTACAAAACGACGTCCAGCGGGCTACTGGTGTGCGATGTCCTCTAGTGGGAACTGTGTTCTCAGCCCAGCACCGTGCAGCTTGTTTGGCATCCGCCAGAGAACACCAGAATTGACAGGTCCACCAATCTGGATGTAGTCCAGACAAAACAACACATCTAGTTGTAGTCCAGACAGAACAATGCATCTAGATGTATTTGTTTGAAAAAGGTTTCTCTGAAGTGGAGACCCCATCAACACCAGGAACAGAATTCGGTGGAAGGTAACCAAAGGAAACAACACCTCCTCTTTGTATAAACAACGCCTTGACCTCATTGAAAAAAAGCTCCTTTCACAGCTCAAAAATTTTGATAAAATCATGTTTCCCAAGTAAGTCGGTCATTCAGCAATTCATACAGACAGGACCACTATTCCAGAATCTTTTTTATCAACCCACCATCATAACCAGTAGTGACTGCTACAGTATGTCTGGTAAGATGTTGATCTTTCTTCAATTCATTCATGTTTCCATTAGAAATGTATTCTTAAAAACATTAAATTGAAATGTTCCTGTCAATCTATAAGAAATACATTATGATGACAAAACAAAAGCATGTTTAAATTTTTTAGCAAATGTATTGACATTTTAAAAACAGAAATATGTCAAACATCAACTAATCAAACACCTATAATAACAATAATACATTATATTTCTATAGCGCTTTTCAGGGATCCGAAGATGCTGTACAATAGTGACATGGAAATAGAAAACAAACAAAAACAAAAGAATACCACGAGAAAACTACAACGATTGAGAGTGTGGGATTTGGCGTGGCTATGGGTTGGGGTTTTTGAACAGATGAGTCTTGAGGCGTTGGTGGATGATGGGGATAGTCTCAGAGTTAAGGAAGGTTTTGGGGAGAGAGTTCCAGAGCCTAGGAGCAACCCTTGACTTGGGGATTGGACTTGGGGATTGGACTTGGGGATTAAGAGGTGGCCTGCAGTACTGGAACTGAGTGTGTGTGCTGGTTGATATGGAAGAAGAAGGTTGTAGAGGTAGGCTGGGACAGTATTGTTTAGGGCTTTATATGTCGATAGGAGGATCTTGTAGTTGAATCATTGGGGGATAGGAAGCCAGTGTAACTCACAGAGGTTTGGGGTGATATGCTGCTGAGACTTGGTGTGAGTGACTAGTCTGGCTGCAGAGTTTTTAACCATTTGGAGCTTATGGAGGGATGTAGATTTTATGCCGAAGAAGGGAGCTGCAGTTGTCAAGACGGGAGGTTATCAATGCATGTAATAAGGTTTCAGCAGCAGGACGGGAGAGGGAAGGTCTGAGTTTGGTGATGTTGCGAAGATGGAAGAATTAAGATTTTACAGTCTGTTTGACGTACTGATCAAAAGAGAGTGTAGAGTCCAGAATGATGTCAAGGTTACATGTGTTGGGGGATGGAGAAACAACGGTGTCATCAATGCTGAGACTGAAAGTGCCAGTTTTGTTGAGGGTGGATTTGGTTCCATTGAGTATGAGTTTTGTTTTGGCGCTGTTTAGTTTGAGGAAGTTGTCCTTCATCTATGCTTTTATTGCAGTCAGGCAGGATTCAATATGGGTCAGAGGTAGGTTTGTGAGAGACTTGTGAGAGATATATTTGTGTATCATCAGCATAGCAGTGGAAATTAAGGTTGAAGGGACGGAGGATTTGACCAAGGGGATGGATGTAGATGATGAAGAGTAGGGAACCAAGTACTGAGCCCTGGGGGACACCTTGGGTGACTGTGGCTGAATCTGAGTTTAGGCCTTTGAGTTGGATGAAATGGGTTCGGTTAGTGAAATAAGAATTGAGTCAGGCGAGTGCAGTTCCTTCAATACCCAGCCCCTCGAGCCTGGTGAGCAGAATCTGATGGTTAACGGTTTCAAAGGCAGCACTCAGGTCGAGGAGAATCAGGATGTTGAGGGAACCGGCATCAGCTGAGAGGAGAAGGTCATTGACGACTTTAAGGACTGCAGTTTCTGTGCTATGGATTGGCCGGAAACCAGACTGAAGAGGCTCATATAGATTATTTTTGAGGAGGTAGGCTTGGAGCTGTGAGGTAAGAAAGGAATGGGAGGTTGGAGGTGGGGCGGAAATTGTTAAGGATGGTGTTGTCTAGTCCAGCTTTCTTTAGGATGGGGGATGATAGCAGCAGCTTTGTAGCAGGAGGGGCCAATACCGTTAGAGAGAGAGAGGTTGACTATCCTTGTGATGTGTGGACAGAGAGCAGATATGGAGGCTTTAAGCAAGACTGTGGGAAGAGGATTGAGAGAGCAGGTAGTATTTTTGGATGTCATTATGAGTTTTGTGATGTAAGGGGAATCAACCGGACTGAATGAGGAGAGGTGAGAGTCCTGGGCAGCAGGTGGACAAATATAGAGGTTATTTATTAGATAGTGAGGAGTATATTGTTGTTATGTTATCTTTAAAAAACTGCAAAAAAGAGTTGGCAAGTTTAGTGGAGGGGCTAGAGAGTGAGTCATTGCAGGGCTGAAGTAGTTTCCTGACAGTAGAGAACAGGGTCTGTAAGTTCGTACAGGAGCTGTTGATTTTGTTTGAGATGTAGGAGGACCTAGCAGCACTGAAGGCATCTCTGTAAGCTGAAAGGTGGTGTTTGTAGGCTTCAGTGTGAACAGTGAGCCCCGATATTCTCACTATGCGTTCAAGACGACGACTAACTTGTTTCATTGGTCGGAGCTCAGATGTAAAACAGGGATGAGGAGGTGAAGGAAACATGTAGTGTAATGAGCAGGTTTGAGAAGAAAAAACATGATTCAGTGAAATTGTAGTTTCAGTTAGGCCGGCTGAAGGTCTTTGACAGAAATTTTCAATTTATTTGAAAAGGCACATACCTGTCTATATAAGATCCCACAGTACACAGAGCATGTCAGAGCAACAACCAAGTCATGATGTCAAAGGTGTGGTCTGTTACTCCGGACACAGGAGTAACACTGGATTTTAACGTTAATATACAGTAATAATATAGGGCTGGGGCCTGCCCTATAATTTGACAAATTCTACAGGAATAATGTCAAAATCCCAATGTGGTCTTCAATCTGAATACAATATTGAAGACACCCTGCAGGGACTAATTCATTTTTTTACAAGTGTATTTTATTTGGTCTACTAATTTCCAACACCTGGGCAGAGCATCTTTTTGGGGGGTATTTCTTTTTTCCTCCCCCATTCCACCCAAGTGTAGAAATGTGTTGATGTACACAAAATGCTCTGAGTAAGTGTAAGCAAATTAGACACATCGTTGTCTTCATGTTAGAACAAAACGTTAGAACGATGTGACAAAAACAAGCATATTCTATCTAAAACAGAAGTGCAATTTGACCAACTGAATACCCAGTGCCCTCCAAAATGCTTGAAATCATGAATATTTGTCTGTGAATATCTGATGGATTAAAAGAAGAGTTTTCATCCATTGTCCAACTGTTGCACTTGTTATGTTTTCTTTGAATAATAATTTTGCCAATTCCAGTGAATTTTTTTTTAAGACAAATAGCACTGCAGTATCTTAACCGCAGGTCTGAAAATGTGAGAACATCTTATTTTAGTGTAATGTACATTTTAGTTCAACATTAAATAACTCTTTATTAAATGCATTGTGATATTAACCCCATCCTTCTCCCCAGTTCTCCAGACTACTGTGTTGACCCTGTTGGGGCTGTGGGGGGCCTGGATCCCCCCTGTCCTGCCCTCCTGCACCACAGGCCAACCAGTAGAGTGCAGTGCTGCCCAGTCAGCTCCCGGGACCAACCTGGCTGGTGAGGGTTTTGATGTGGTCACCATGGAGCGCAAGCAGGCCTATGTGGTGAACATGGATAACTGGAGTAAGACCCAGAACGGGACCTGTACACTCTGTGTTAACCCTTTCATGGAGGGACAGACTCAGAGGCTCCCAGTGGCTGTGGTGGACTGGAGACCCTCACACCAATGTCACATGAAGATATCCAGCACAGTCTACGACTCCAGTGAGGCGTTTGTGAGCCAGAGTAACTCAGAAGTACTACTACTACTATTATTATTAATACTGTTACAACTAGTACAACTACTATTATTATTAATACTGTTACAACTAGTACTACTACTATTATTATTAATACTGTTACAACTAGTACTACTACTATTATTGTGACTACTGTTACAACTAGTACTACTACTATTATTAGACATTGACTACTGTTACAACTAGTACTACTACTATTATTAGACAGGTGGGTGTGACGTATGCATGTCCAGTGACTTTGTAATTTATGATTGCATTGATGTTTTACAAGGGCTGATAAGCACCCCATATGAGTGTTATAACAGATGCGATATGTTTGATGTTTAACAAAGGGGTCTTAGGGTTCCGGAATGTTAAATTCCCAGGCAATAAATAATTGTTATATCAGCAGCAATATGTTTGGTGTTGAACAAAAGGGCACCAGGGTTCAGCAATGTTATAACCCCCAGCATTTTAAGTTTCCGACAAGTGCTACAACAGATGTCCTACAATCAGTGTGTGCTAACCTTCCACGTTTTACAATGTGCATGCAGCATGGTGTTTTTCCACAAGCACCGAATTACGTGTGGGAAACATACTTTTTGTGTAAGATTTAAATGTTGAAAAGATTAATGGTGGTATGGTGACAAGAGCGTTTATATGTATGAGTTTGTCATTAATAGATAAAGTCACCGGACATGCATTCGTCATTCCGGAAGTCCCGCCCTGATACACGTCAAAACAGATGTCAAACCCAGCTAACCGGATGTCCCGCCCATCTGTCAAATCAATCTGGAAGACCCGCCCTCCAGGGTCATAAATCATCAAAGTGACGGAATATACCCTCAGTGACCGATATAGCCACCCTTCTTTTAAATAACTGACATGAGCTTTCCATCCATGCAGTCTGTCAGTTTCTTGATATATATATCTATATAATGCATAGTAATAATACTTTCTGAATGTATAATATATACATGTCCACTCCATTTGTATAGGTAGATGCCAGTTGGAAGACTGGTCTCAACGTTATAACCACCAAGGTAAAGGGGTCAGTCATGGTGGGGGGTACCCACTCCAGAACTGCTAGGAGAGTTATGGACCAGTCCAAGCAGGACAAGTACAGCTTCATCAAACAGGAAACACACTGCTCCTATTACAGGTGATTTACTTGTTTTAATATAGCTGCATTATTAGAGCTAACACTGCTCTCTAATGGCTTGTTAACACATTACACTCTGGGACATGTCTGGATTGTAGAGGTTATACATTAGGTACAGGTTATACTGTAAGACAGTATAGTTTATAGAAGATGAATGATGATTGAATAATGGTTTACTGCCTACTCACCCATGTCACATGAGGCCGGGCATTGTCGTTCACCAGGAGGAACCCAGGGCCCACTGCACCAGCATAAGGTCATGACAATGGGCCTGAGGATTTCATCCCGGTACCTAACAGCAGTCAGGGTACCGTTGGCTAGCATGTGGAGTTCTGTTTGACCCTCCAAGGATATGCCTCCCCAGACCATCACTGACCCACCAAACCAGTCATGGTGGATGATGTTGCAGGCAGCATAACTTTCACCACGGTGTCTCCAGACTCTTTCACGTCTGTCACATGCTCAGTGTGAACCAGCTCTAATCTGTGAAGAGAATGAAGCATCAATAGCGGACCTGCCAATTCTGGTGTTCTCTGGTGAATGCCAATTGAGCTGCACAGTGCTGGACTGTGAGCACAGGTCCCACTAGAGGACATCAGCTCCTCATGCCACCCTTATGGAGTCTGTTTCTGACAGTTTGATCAGAAACATGCACATCAGTAGCCAACTGGAGGTCATTTAGTTAGGCTCTGGCAGTGCTCCTCCTGTTCCTCCTCGTACACAAAGGAGCAGATATCGGTTCTGCTGCTGGGTTGATGCTCTTTTATGGCCCTGTCCAGCTCTCCTCGTGTAACGGCCCGTCTCCTGGTATCTCCTCCATGCTCATGAGACCGTATCTGGAGACACAGTAAACCTTCTTGCAATGGCACGTATGGATGTGCCATCCTGGAGGAGCTGGACGACCTGTGCAACCTGAATGGGCTGCAGGTACCGCCCCATGCTACCAGTAGTGACAAGGATACTAGAAAAACACAAAAATAGAGAAGAATCAGGAAGGATAAGGAGAGAGAGATTGTCTGTGGCCAACACCTGCTAAAACATTCCCTTTTTGGGGGTTGTCTAGCTGTTGCCTCTCCCTCTGCACTTGTTCTCACTTTCATTTGCATCAAAACAGGTGACATTTATTCACAATCACTTATGCTTCCTAACTGGACAGAATGATATCCCAGAAGTTTAACTGTCCTTGTGTTATACTGTGATAATTACAAGTTCCCTACATTTTTTAGAGCAGTGTATTAATTCCTCTTGACAGGTCTACAATCAAACAATTGAACTGAGTAGTGTCATAACAATTATTAAAGATTAATTTATTACCATATTTATACTAACTTTCTACTAACTTTCGTTTACTGTGATGTATGAAAGAGTGTGTTGATTGATACAAATGTGAAAATAACTGACCAGTAAACACAGGAAGTACCTGTTTATATGAAATAAGAAAATTAAAACTGTATTGAGTAAAACAAGATTGTCATGTTTTTTGAGGTAAACAACACCAAATCTTAGTTGAGTGTCTTAGAGTAGTTTTCCGCTTGCAATGCAGCTTTGCGATAGCTAAGTACCGTCTCCATTCATGAATTTGTACGATGCCAATAATGATAATTACTGACTTAGAGCTGAATAGTGGGTTGTTTTAAAAAATAACTATTTTAAAGATGATATAATGGGTTAAGTTTCTAATATGACTAAACAATGTGAAATACCATACTACCATTAATAATTTACTTTTGTATGTAACCCCCAATGTTGAAATTTGTTGTTGAAAATAATCTAATAAATCCTATTGACAGGTCTACAATCCAACCAACCAATGTTTTTTAACCTACAAGATGACAACGTTCTTTTACAAATTAACTCTCCATCCTGTGTTTCCTTAGTTACCGGTTGATTGAGGACCCTCCTCTACATCCTGAGTTTTCTCGCTCCCTGGGTCTCCTCCCTCCCCTCTACACCCCCCAGACCAAAGCTGAATACACCCGTTTCCTTGACATTTTTGGCACCCACTACATCAGGAAGGTTCAACTGGGGGGGCGGGTGAAGAGTGTCACCTCCCTGAGAGTGTGTGAGGCGTCCCTGAAGGGTTACAAAGAGAATGAGGTGATGGCCATTTAAAAATAGAATGAAGTTAAATGTATTTATATTTTCTAAAAATATTACATTATGTTTTTCTTTTTTTGAAGGTCAAGGACTGTTTGGAAGCTGAGGCCTCTGGTGCCACCCATACTGGAACAGTCAAAGTCAATGCTGAGACCAAGTTCTGCAAGAAGGAACTTAAAAGTCGTGACACCAAAGACAGTTTCAGCAGCATGTTTAATGACAGGTTTGATTGATGTTGATTTGATTGATTACCAATGTGGTGCTTGTTGTTGTGGAACAGGACTAATAATGATAAACTAACAAACAGGTTTACTGAGGTGGTGGGGGGACAGACGGATGGAGCAACTGACCTGCTCTTCTCCAGGACGGGTGGAACCTCCAAGGGCTTCACTGATTGGGCAAAAACCCTGAAAACTGTTCCAGACATTATCAGTTACTCCCTCCACCCCCTCCACCTTTTGGTGAAGCATGCCAGTAAGAGGGCAGGGCTGAAGAAAGCAGTGGAGGACTACATCCTGGAACACGCCCTGGTCAAGCACTGCTCTGGGAAGTGTAAGAGTGGCTCCAGGCCCAGTGCCCATGACTCCTGCCAGTGTGTGTGTCAGGCCAGCAAGGAGATGACCAACCAGTGCTGCCCGCAGGAGAAAGGCCTGGCCCGACTAAAGGTCACCATGATGTACGCCAAGGATCTTTACGGGGACACTAATTCAGAGACAGATGGTTTTGTCAAGGTATGATTGATTTAATTAATAATTTGAAATAAATTAGAAGCTTAAGAAGTGCACTTTAAAGCTAATGTAGGATTTGATATTGTTACATTTCATTAGCCCCATCCCTACTGCTGTATACCAAAATAAGTCTCGGAGATCCTAATTTGGTCGTTTTCTTTTCAAATGACTTACAGTTGCTTTAACTAAAGTTAATTTTGATTTTACTTGTGAAGGTGGTCATGGGTGCTGTAACGAAGCAGACAGGTGTGATCTACAACAACGACAACCCAAGATGGGATGAAACCTTTGTATTTAACACTGTCAAGCTGTCCCTGGCCAGTGAGCTCAAGTTTAAAGTTTACGACAAAGACAAAGGGTGGTTCAATGGAAATGACGACCTTTTAGGGGAGTGCACTGTCCGACCTGTCAAAGCAGGGTCTTATAACTATGAAATGTGTTCACTATATCATGGCAACTTGTTCTACTCCTACATGGTTGAATGTTTCCCAGGACTTGGGGGCCCAACCTGTGGGGAGTACAGGCCCTCTCCGATTAAATCTGACCTTTCTGGCATCTACACCTCCCGTAACGCCCTGAACATGACCCAGGATCTACTGGCTCACATCAGGATGGGCCGGCCCCCAGTAGACCCGTTGGCCTTCATGATGAAGCAGAAAGCAAATGATCACAGTCTTCTCTCTGCCCTTAATGAACTGTGATCATAAAACCTTATGCAGAGTAATGCACTGTAAACCTTAGCCTGCCTAACCTACTTTATTATATGTGATTTCTAAATGTCTTTTTCTGAACAAGAAAGCAATTTACATCAATAATAAATAATCAAATCCTCCAAAATAATATCAAAAGAAACAAGTATAAGTGTATACCATACAGTGCTTTTCTGGTAATGGTAATGTTTTACTTTAGGTTCAGTAAGTATATTTGGCTCTACATTAACAACAGAAATGTTACATTAGACCTCTACGTATGTGTCCATCCTCTCATAACTGTACCTTTCTGTTTGTGCTGGCTACGACTGCAATAAAAATGCTATTTGATTTGAAATATCGAACTGGCTCCCTCATTGCTGTTTAGCATTTCCTTATGTCAGCTCAATTGAGGTACAGCTCTGGGAGGTAAAACCCTGGGACCCTGCATAAAATGAAAATAAAAACAGAATACAATGTTTTTTACCTGCTTAATTGATGAAGAAATAATAAAGGAATAGTCCATACCAATGCATGAAACAGCTTTTGAATCAATTGTCCAATTACTTTTAGTCCTTTGAAAAAAGAGGGGGCTACATATTAAAGAGCTCCAATTTGGATGTGAACACCCTCAAGTTAATGCTGAGAGACTACACAAGCTCTGTAAATGGAAAGACATGGGTGAATCTCAAATCGCACACTACGTACTACAAGTACGTACTTCGCAGAAGATGGTGAGGTATGTACAGCTATATAGTAAGTAATATAGTATGCCAGTACTGGGACCAATAGAACATATTACCCTGTCATAGAATTGCGTCTCGACATTAGATCATTTTGTCACGCATTAATTAACATCATGCCAAGTTTGAATATTTTGCTAGACACCATTAAGCAATGTGTTAAACTGACTAACGTTTCTTATTAAGTTTACTTCCACCACAAATAGCATCTATGAACTGTATGGCTTTTGTCAATTGCCATTTTAAAAGCATATTAGCCAGCAATAGGCTTACTAGTATCTACTTACTATTTGGAATAGTCATAAGAATTGAGCAATTGCAAGCGAGACTGGAGATTACACTGCCAAAGAAATGTCATTTCATGGCACAACAACTTTAGTTTTTCTTTAATTCGTGATACATTCGTGATACAATAACTATCAAGGTGACGATTACAGACTTTTTCGTCAAGTGAAAAGATAAGAGAATTGTCGGAAACTACCTCCTCTTTTACTGCGCAAGGGGTTGTGGTCTATATTACCCCAAAAAGTATGCACAGATGCATACTTCGAAAACCCACCAGAAATATTCGTAATATAACTGTAAACAGTTTTGGGCCTTCTTTAACATGTAACTATAACATAGCTACTGAAGCTTGTAGCCAGTGAAATTTTGGTCTCTCCTTAACAAATCCTTATGCATAATTTGTTTTGTCTGTAGTGAGGATCCAACACCAGTCACCTACATTGCAGTCCGTGTCTCTAACCACTCACTCACCCACACAGTAAGAGACATTCGCTCTTTTTGGCTTACGCGGTCTGGCATAAATATATCACCACATTGAATTTGATGCCAGCAACATAAAAAGAAAAACGGAAAAGTTGTGTAATGCTAAAAAACCTAACCTGGTGGAACATCTCACAACTAATTAGGTCAATTGGCAACAGGTCAATAACATGATTGGGTATAAAAAGGTAATTCCATAGAGGATTGGTCTTTCAGAAGTAAGGATGGGGAGTGAACCCCTCCTGACTGCGTGGGCAAATAGTGCAACAATTTATGAATTACGTTTCCCAATGTAAAATTGCAGAGTTTGGGGACCTCATCATCTGCCGGACATAATATCATTCAAAGATTCAGAGAATCCGGAGAAATCTCTGCATGCAAAGGACAAAAAACAATAATGGATGGCCATGATCTTTGGGCCCTCAGGCAGCACTGCATTAAAAATAGACAGGATTCTGTAGTGGACATCACTGCATGGGCTCAGGAACACTTCTAAAAATCATTATCTGTGAAAACAATCGATCGCTCCATCCACAAATTCAAGTTAAAACTCTACAATGCAAAGAAGAAACTATATACAAAATATAGCTGTCAGGGTTTTGGACATATCTTTGGCCACTAGAGGCCCCATTGTATCTCTTGTTGGTTTTCAGTCTCTGTCATTAGGTCCTATTGTTGTCACCTGTGCCATGTTGCATGTTTGTGTATGTAAGTCACCCTTCTCCTGAGTAATTTGCTCAGTGTTTCCAGTGCCATGACCAAGTCTAGGTCTATCCCTTGCTGTGCCTCATCTGGAGTCTATAGCTACCTTGTGAAACTGGTATGGTTCTTTTTGTTTTTTATTAAGCACCTCCACCATTGCCTCCTAACCCAAGCCTCTTATCTGAGCCCCGGCTACCCCCACCTCAACACTTTGCAGGAGACCCTAATGCCTGCAATGGCTTCTTGGCGCAGTGTGCTCTTACCTTTGAGTTACAACCATCATCCTTCCCTTCAGATAGGGCTAAGATAGCTTATATTATCACCCTTCTCTCTGTAAGAGCCCTGTCTTGGGCCACGGCCATCTGGGAGGCTAACAATCCTGTCTGTACCAGTTACCCTGACTTTGTGGATGAGTTCAAACAGGTCTTTAATCATCCTCTCCGAGGTCGGCAGGCATCAAGGAGGCTGTTATCCATCCAGCAAGGTAAACGCAGTGTGGCAGACACTGTCATCCAGTTCCGCACTGTTGCTGCAGCTAGTGGCTGGGATGAAGAGGCCTTCATTGTATGTTTCCAGAACGGCCTCTCAGAGGACATCCAGGATGACCTGGCTACCAGAGACCCAGTTGGCACTCTTGAGACTCTAATTGAAGTGGCCATCCACTTAGACAATAGACTTAGAGAGAGAGAACGTTCCCGTAAGTCTTCCATCCCCATTCCGGTACACCTCACAACTCAAGCTTTCCAAGAAACTCCAGAGCCCATGCAATTGGGAGGTACCAGATTGTCACCCACTGAACGTGATCGGCGCATGAAAGAGGGCAGCTATCTTTACTGTGGCCAGTCTGGACATTTCAGAGTCTCCTGTCCAGAGCTCTCGGGAAAAGCTTTGTCCCGTGCAGACAGGGGAGGTCTGTGACAGGAGTTACTCAAATCTCTTCCATAACTGACACTGGCCTTCTTCTTCCGGTTACTATCTCCTGGGGCAATGAAAGACATTCTCTACAGGCTTGGGTAAATTCCGGTGCAGCTGGAAACTTTATGGACATTTCCTTACCTAAGAAGTTGAGCCTTCCCTCTGAGTCCCTTTCGTCTCCCCTGGTTGTTACTGCCCTGGATGGGCGACCTCTGGGCCATGGTGAAATCATTCGTCAAACACTCCCACTACGTCTTCTGCTTTCCCTGTAATCCTGGGCTATCCTTGGTTTCTTCGGCACAACCCCCCCATATTGACTGGTCCACCAGCACCATCCTTGAGTGGGGACCCACCTGTCATGCCACTTGCATCTTCTCGAGCCCCTCACATGTTTCTCCTCAGTCCCAAGAACTCCATGACCTCTCCCAAGTGCCCCCCGTGTATCATTCTTACCAGGAGGTTTTCAGTAAAAGCAGGGACACCTCGTTGCCCCCTCATCGGCCCTATGATTGTGCCATTGATCTGCTTCCAGGCACAATTCCCCCTAGAGGGACTAATAATGATAAACTAACAAACATGTGAGTTTCTAAATTGAAAGCAATTTACATCAATAATAAAGAATCAAATCCTCCTAAATAATTTCAAAAGAAATAAGTATATACCGTACAGTGCAACTCTAGAAATTGTCATGTTTTATTTAAGGTTCAGTAATATATTTGACAGATATATTATATAAGTATATTATATCTAAATTAACAACATAAATATAAATTGTACAATAGACTTCTAAGCATGTGTCCATCCTCTCCTAACTGTACCTTTCTGTTTGTGCTAACTACCACTATAATAAAAATGCAATTTGATTTGAAATATCAAACAGGCTCCCTCATTGCTGTTTAGCATCTCCTAATGTCACTTCGATTGAGGTACAACTCTGTGAGGTACATCCCTGTGAGGTACATCCCTGTGAGGTACATCCCTGTGTGGTACATCCCTGTGTGGTATATCCGTGTGGTACATCCCTGTAAAGTACAACCCTGTGGGGTACATCCCTGTGAGGTACATCCATGAGTGGTTCAACCCTGTGTGGTACAACCCTGTGAGGTACATCCCTGTGAGGTACATCCCTGTGAGGTACATCCCTGTGTGGTACATCCCTGTGTGGTACATCCCTGTGTGGTACAACCCTGTGTGGTACATCCCTGTGAGGTACATCCCTGTGAGGTACATCCCTGTGAGGTACAACCCTGTGAGGTACATCCCTGTGAGGTACATCCCTGTGAGACACATCCCTGTGAGACACATCCCTGTGAGGTACAACCCTGTGAGGTACATCCCTGTGAGGTACAACCCTGTGAGGTACATCCCTGTGAGGTACATCCCTGTGAGGTACATCCCTGTGAGGTACATCCCTGTGAGGTACATCCCTGTGTGGTACATCCCTGTGAGGTACAACCCTGGGATGCTGCCTAAGATTCCAATGAGTGCAAATCATTTAAACACTATTAATTTAAAAATAGTACAAAGACAACATATCACTAGTTGAAACTGAGACATTATATTACCCACATTGAATTTGATGCCAGCAACATGTTTAAAAAAAGTTGGGACAGAGACAACAAAAGACCGGAAAAGTTGTGAAAGGCCAAAAAACAAAACCTGGTGGAATATTGAACTAACTGAATGAGTTTTAATGAACTTCCGCATTTCCATATACACATTTATTTTTCCATATACATTTATATATTTTCATACCCATGCCAAATATTGAGCCATAGTGAATTTTCATTTGACCAATACGTTTCTTCTGGCTGGAAATTACATAAACAACTGACAAAACACGGTAAGATGTTGTGCTCGTTATTACAAATGAATAACGTAACTATTTCTGTTTTTAGCCATTACTTGCAATTGACTAGTATTTGACTAGAGAACTAATGCTGTTCAGCTGTTCTCAATTTATAGATGATTAGAATGCTCTCACATGGTGGAAATTATAAGACTATTTTAAATGGTATAGAAACTTGCATTTTCTCAAACATTTGCATCAATTTGGAGGGGTATGAATAATGTTGGACATGGCATTTTTTGTAGAAATGTGAAAAAACAGATGTTGAGAGAGAGGTTGTTGTCCTGGCTCCATGTAGCAAGGCCCCCTACCTTCTCTTAAGTGGTCTCATCGTTGTTGGAGATGAGACCCAGGATGGTGGTGTCATCCGCAAATTTAAGGATGATTTTGGAGCTGTGTGTGGGCACGCAGTCATGTGTGGCAGTAAAGAGGGGACTGAGTATGCAGAGTCTCTCAGAGACAATGCAGAGAGGGTGAGGTTGCCCATTCTCACCACCTGGGGTCTGCTCGTCAGGAAGTCCAGGATCCAATTGCAAAGGAAGGAGTTAATTCCCAGGGTTTTGAGCTTAGGAACAAACTTATCAGGTACAATAGTGTAGAAAGTTGAGCTGTAGTCCACGAACAGCATCCTCACATACAGTTAGGTCCGGAAATATTTGGACACTGACACAATTTTCATAATTTGGGCTCTGTATGCCACTACAAGGGATTTTAAATGAAAAAACCAAGATGCAGTTGAAGTGCAGACTTTCAGCTTTAATTCAAGAGGTTGAACAAAAATTCACTTCAGAATTCATCCGGATGTTTCTGTCTCCTATCACATCATCAATAAACACTAGTAAAGCAGTGCCATTGGAAGCCATGTATGCCCATGCTGTCACACTGCCTCCACTGTGTTTTACAGATGTTGTGTTATGCTTGGGATCATGAGCCATTCCAAGCCTTCTCCTTATCTTTTTCTTCCCATCATTCTGGTACAGGTTGGTCTTTTTTTCAACCGTCCAAAGAATGCTTTTCCAGAATGTATTTTGGTAAGTCTAATCTGGCCTTTCTATTCTTGAGGCTTGTGTTTTGCACCTTGTGGTGAATCCTCTGTATTTGCTCTCGTGAAGTCTTCCGCTTCATGGTAGACTTGGATAATGATATGCCTACCTCTTGGAGAGTATTCTTCACTGGGCTGGACGTTGTGAAGTGGTTTTTCTTCTCCATGGAAAGGATCCTACGATCATCCACCACTTTTGTCTTCTATGGACGTCCAGGCCATTTTGTGTTGCAGAGCTCACCAGTGCTTTCCTTATCCTTTCTTTATTTAACTGTAACTTGAATACATTTTGGTAAACAGCCCAAATAACAAAACTGTCAGTGTCTAACTGTATGTGTTACCCTTTTCCATGTGGGAGAGGGCGATGTGTGTCACCAGGACGATGGCATCGCCCATAGATCTATTGGGGCGGTATGCAAATTGAAAGGGGTCCAAAGTGTCAGGAAGGGTGGAGCAGATGTGGGTTCTGACCAGCCGCTCTAAGCACTTCATGATGATGGAGGTCAGTGCTACAGGGCGGTAGTCATTCTGGCAGGTGATGGAAGGGGACCTTTCTTTGGTACAGGGACAATGGTGGTCTGTTTGAAGCAGGTGGGGATTGCAGAAAGAGTCAGGGAGAAGTTGAATATAGAGGTGAAAACCTCCACTGGCTGGTCGGCGCACAACCTGATGACACAGCCTGGAATGTCGTCTGGCCCTGGTGACTTCCGTGGGTTCACTCTTTGAAAAGCTCTCCCCATGGCCATGGCTAGGGACAGATTCCAATCATCCTGGTCCTTAGCAAGCTTTCCAGAAGGAATGGTGTTGGTCGCCTCAAACCATGCTTAGAAGGTGTTGAGCTCGTCAGGGAGAGAGGCGACAGGCCGGGCATCATTGTTGTTTGTCCCTTTATAGTCTGTGATGTGTCGCAGTCAAGACCACATGATTCTCTGGTCAGAGCTGTGGTAGTTAGACTCCAACTTATCCCTGGAGTCTCTTTAGCACTGACATTACCACTAACCCAGGGCTTTTGATTGGTCCTAACATTAACCCTCGGGACGACATCATCGATGCACTTGGAAATATTGAGCTGTGATCCATCTTACCAAATTCCAGGCAGAGGAGGGGTTTGTAGATGTTTTGTATTTGTGAATAACATTGGTCAAGTGTCTGATCACCACGGGTATGAAAGTTAATGTGTTGGTTGTATTTCGGCAAAACTATTTGCCCTTTTGAAGTCACCAAAAAAAATTTAAGTTGCCTCAGGGTGGGCGTCCTCTAGTCCATTAATTACTACGTATAGGTCATCTAGTATGCAAGCTTTATCCGCCTGTGGAGATATGTAGAATGCTGTGATTATAGCAGAGCTGAATTCCCGCAGAAGTTAGAAGGGCCGTACATTTACAGTGAGTAGCTCCTGGTCTGGTGAAGAGTATATTGAAAGTACTGCAACATCCGAACCTCAGCGAGAGTTAACCATAATGCAGACCCCTCTGCATTTACGTTTACCTGACACAGAAGCTCTGTCCTGCCGGTAGATGGCAAACCAGATGGGGTAATGGATGAGTCAGGCACCATAGGGTCCAGGCAGGTCTCAGTAAACGCCAGCACACACCTGTTCACAATGTCTGGACAGTCAATCCAAGTGTGTAGCTCATCCATTTTATTGTCCTGGGATTGAACATTAGCATGTAAAATGCTAGGTAACGGCGGATTGCAGTATCTTGTCTGAGATCTACATAGGATACCGGCAAGTTCGCCTCTCTTCTTTCTCCTCCGTCGGTGTGTTGGTAAACATATTGGCGGCAGGACAAAGGAATCACAGCAAGCGTTTCCGGTAAGTAGAGAAAAAGTCTGTATTTAGTGATGAACAAACTTCTAAAAGTGCTGGTCGATCTTAATGTATGAGCGACAGTGCAGCATGAGCAAAAATAAAAACCATATAAACAGTAATTAGCAAAAAACTGCGTTGTCAATTCGGAGCCATCGTCAGTCTGACCATTCTCTATGGTGCACTGGAAGTGAAATATCAACATAACCTGAAAGGCCGCTCAGCGGAGAAGAAGACACCGCTCCAAAACCACCATTAAAAAAAAGCCAGACTACTGTATGGTTTGCAACTGCACATGCGGAGAAGTTATAGAAACACCCATGACAGTAGCAGCAGAATCCAAAGCCAGAGAGCACAGCCATTGTAAACATAAGATAAACAAAAAAAGAACAACAATAATCACAACACATAAAACAATCACTTGCAGGATCAACACCCCAACATTCCCCCAGCTGTCTCGTAGCCATCCAAACATGTCCCAATCCGGAGTGACATGTAATGTAACAGCCTGTGTCTGTATTCGTTCAGCCAAGGCATATACAGGATTAGACACATCAGGAATGAAGGTACAGCATTCTTTCCCTATTAAGGCACATGTGCCACCCATGGCAGACAGAAGTAAATCCAATGCAGCTCTATTTTGTAGGGCGACATTACGTACTGCCACAATCTCAGTAGTAATTTTGTCCAGAGGATCTGCTGTGACATTGCTAAACTTACCAATCATTGAAGCCAATTTAACTTCCTTTATTGTTCTACCAACTCCTAATCTATCACCTTCTGTAATATCCCTTTTAGGGCTGATATCAGTGTATGGGAGAGTGGATAACACACAGGCAGCAGGGAGGACAAACCCTAAATAACAAGAACCTCCCAAATGACAGGCAAATGAGTGTAGGCTTTCCTACCACACACGAAATAAGTACTGTTCCATGTAGGTAGTCCATTAACAAAACCACACATACTGTCAGTCGGTTGTCCTGGAGAATGGCTGGTAGTCCATAAAGCAGTGTCCTCCCAGGTAATGTCATTAAATACAGCAGGTCTGAGAACATTGTTTTACTGTGGTGCCACTTTATCACAATTACACTGTTAGGGATTTAACAATGTGAATGTCACTGAACTGCTACCAGTATCTCTGGTACTGTCTGACATGTTTCTATGAATGTTAAAAATGTGAAACTTTGACCAAAAGGTTTATAAAATATAAAACCTTAAAATTATGTTTGGTTAAAATGTTAGTGCCCTTTATATACGTTTTATTTTAATTTAGAGTGTAATAGGTCACATGATAGGAGTTTAGTTAAGAGCATGATCAGGGCATTGTGGGTCAGAGAGCAACATGGATGCAGAGGGACGACATAACAGACCCTAAAAAATTACCTAAATCTGCACGTGGTCCAAGAGGTGCACATGGTAATTCTTTAATTTGGTTTATAGGTGTGTAATGTTTGTTGATGTGCCTTTAAATTAATAATGTGACATTTCTGTAATTTAATTTGATTTCAGCACATTTCTGTTTGGGCCTGTTTAGCAACGGACGCTAGTTTCATATACTTTCAATGAGAGTTATATAATTTAACCTTTTATGTATTGAATTTTTTAGTAGTTTTCATGGTGTCTGCTGACAAGTATAAAAGAGAGAAAAACAAATAATTAAAAGACATCTGTACGAGGCGTGGTCATTATTCCATTCAAGGGCGTAGATTTGGTTTGAACATTGGGGGGGTTTAAAGTTGTGTGCTGCCTGTTTTTTTTTTCATGTGTATTGTTATTGGATCATCTTTCTTTCTTTCTATATGCTTTAACTGATTACAAAATCAACATATACAAATATGAAAGAGACAAAATTTAGACATTTATTTTAAGATTTTTACATTCCATTTTAATGCATTTAATTTTTTTAAAGGGAAACACATGGGCTCTTGAACAACTGTAAACATTAAATTTAGATACACCACTTGCTCAAAGGCACAGAACAGTGATTATGATTACACAGTTTAAATGAAAGCTCCAAATATCTGCTTGCGTCTCTCACAACCAACAACAAATTCTTGGCACACCAACTTGTTGTCTAAGAGGTCCAACTTGTCTTGGTGGACATGACAAACTGCCACATGATTCTGTCTCTTTTGTGACATACTTGAGCGTAGCCAAGTTTTTAACCTTCTTAGGGCGCTAAAGCTCCTTTCTGCTTCAGAAGATGACACTGGTACAACCAAAAGCAACCTGACCAGAGTTTCCACTTCACTGAATAGGCCACGGACTTCCACTGACAAACCTTTAAGAATGTTTGCTGCCTCCATACTGGATCCAAATTGGTAGTTATGCCTAAACATTGGTAACTGAACTGCAAGCAACTGGCTGTTGATCTCTGGATACTCACAACACACTGAATCAATTTGTCCAGTGAGCAGAGTGTCCTCTAGTTTCTGCAAGGTCAGCAGATCTTCCTGATGAAAACATTCATTGAGCTCTGACTCAACAACATCAAGCACCTGATAAAACTCAACTCTGTAATACTCTGTTGGAGTTTTTGGCATGTATGTGCTTGTGCTCGCATCTGTACTAAAACGCTTAGGAAGTCGCCTTGGTTCTGGAACTTTGATAGGCTCTAGATTTAGAGAATCCACAATCACATTTGCTTGCTCAAAAAGACTTTGAAAGGCATCTTCATTTCTTTTGTCTTTCAAGACAGACTGAACACAAGAAATGGCAGCTTTCATGCCAGAGATAGTCTGTGTCTTTCTTTGGAGAGAAGCATTCAAACACTCCATTTCTCCAATCACAGCTCCTGCCAACACAAGACCCAGTAAGGTCTGGCCTTTGAGAAATTGTTGGTGCAAGCCATTGGCGGTGGCTGCACTAGGAGAATTACTGTTTGACATTTCCTCTAAGGAAGTGAGCACAGAATCATACTGCTTGAGAACAGATGTTATTGCTTGGTGTCGTACTGTCCATCGTGTTTGACAGAGAGGCTTCAGAGGGCTTGCGATACCATGATCTGCCCTAGCAATCTGGTTAAACTTTTCTTTGAATTTACCAGACAGGCTATACAGATTTCCTAGCTGATGCACCCAGTCAAGAGAATTTCGCAGCAGTTTTGAAGCTGTGCATGCCTTTTGGGTAACTAGGTTTACACAATGTGCTCCACAGTGCACATATAAAGATAAAGGCTGTTTCTTTTTAATTACAGCCTGTGCTCCTGAGTATTTTCCAGACATATTGGCAGCACCATCATATGTCTGGCCACGCAATCCAGATAATGGCAAATGTAATCGAGAGAGTACATCCATTGCCATTTTTGCAAGACTCTCTCCCGTAGTTTCTGTCACTGCATAAAAACCAATGAATCAAGTCATGGTCAACATAACGAAGACAAATAGACTCTTGCTCTGTACCTGAGACATCTTGTGTTCCATCAACAATTAAGGCAAACTGAGTAACAGTAAGGGACTGAATGTTATTAGCTATTCCTCTGATGATGTCATTGCTCATTATGCCAAGTAGTTCATTCTGAATTTGAGGATTTGTGTAATTATGCTTTTGTGCTAGCCACTTGTCAAGGGCTGGATCATCTGCTCCCATGCATTTTAGAAGTTGGGAAAAATGTCCCCTCTCTTCAGCATGGCCTCTCAATGCAATACCTTGTCGAGCCAAATACTGAATACATCCTACAATTTTTAGCAATGCATTTCTTGCTTCCTCCTGTTGTCTAGAAACAACTGAGGAAAGCTGTGATGCTATACTCAGGGCCGTTTGAAGGAATTTGGGGGCCCCAAGCAAAATGGACATGGAGGCCCCCCCACACGCACCCAAAGCCTACAGGAACCACAGCATAGCCATACAGTTTAAGTTCACCCACATTTATTTATAAAAAAGGTTTACAGTGCAAAAACTGCTGTTGCATATACTGTGCATAAATAAAAAAGTTTACAGTGCAAATACTGATGTAATGTGCTATGTGCATAAGTTTTGAACATTTTGAACAATTGAACATTGCAAAAAAAAAAACCACCACTGTACAATAAAATCAAATATACATTAAAAAAAGTGCACAATAACTAAATCCAACATAATTTAACACACACAAACATTAAAAATTTCAGTTTTTACAAACGTGCAATTTAAAACTGCTGTTTGCGAGCCTTGTCTTCAGCAAAGGCAATCACGATGTCCTCCATGTCCAAAGACCGGCGAACATCACGCTCAATTGACATAAGTGCCAGTCCTGTGAGCCTTGGCCCATGGTGGACCTCATGTAATTTTTTATCAGCTTCAAAGCTGAAAAGCTCCTCTCACCAGAGGCCACTGTCACAGGGAGAGTCAGGAGTAGACGCAAAGCAATGCTTAAATTACTGTACAAATCCAGTAACTTCTCACTGTATATGTAATTAAGCATGTCAAATGGTGAAGTGGCTACATGGTCTGGAAAAGATTAAATAACTAACAATTTACCATCTATTAATGATGGTTATTATAAAGTGTTACCGAAAAGATATGTAAGCAATAGCATTTCCATATTTTGATATTTAGAAGGGATGCAGCTGCTTTCACAACTACCAACGCTTAAAAACTTCCCAAGCTATTGTTTGATGCACAGAATTTATCGTGTGGTTTTCCTAACCCCCATTTGGTAAATAGATTATTTTGGTAAATAGATTATCACGGTGGAATAATAGTTCATTTCATTAGCACTTTCATCAAAACCTATTACAAAACTACAGCAACGTCATGGAATTAAACAGCGATTTTGGAACAGATCTGCGTCTTCCTTATCCCGTTAAAAAACATATTACAGTATTTAACCATATTCCGTTTGTTCAAAAAAAAGTTAGACTAACTGTTCGTTACAAGCAGCATTTGCCATCAGGCAGGTAGCTAACATAAACACATTTTTCCTAGCCTACCTGCTGCAAAATTACATCATTTGCACAAGACAAGTAGAGCTATTTTATCCAGTGTAAATTATTACTTACCACTATCTTGTTTTTTCTTATCCTCCTCTTCCTTTCTCTTCTTTCGTTTCTGGCTTCCAGAAGCATAAATCCGCTTCATGATGACTGCCGAGGTTTTGTATTTTGCCGGCAGCAGAGATCACGTGGTTGGCTGGCTGCTGTCAGCGACTAGTAGTGAGAGGGGCCCCCTTGAGGGGGATCCCGATAATAACAGTGTCATTGCACTTTACTGCATTGCATTGACTATCAAAGGGGCACAGTTTGTCTTTGCATTTATTCTCAACCAGTCGTTGTCTTGGGGCCCCAGGCCAGCTCGAGGCCCCAAGCAATTGCTTGGTTTACTTGCCTTGTCGCGACGGGCCTGGCTATACTGTTTGTTTCCTGAGCATACACAGTTGTTGCATGGCAGTGGGATTGGCTTTTAGCATGGGCTGTAAACTTTTCAACTGCCTTTTTCCAGTTCCTAAAACCAGTACTCACAAAGGCAGGATCCATCTTAGAGGCAAGCATTGTCTTCTTTGAGAGGACTTTTGCACAATAAAACCATAAAACGCCTTTTAATGTGGTACTGTAATGCAGCCATGGGAACATCTGAAACCATTTTTGCTGAAAGTGTAGCACATAGTTTGCTCTATTCTGTACTTCTATAAACTTGGGATCAGGATGTACAGGCTTTAAGCAAGTGACGATTTCTGAATCTTCTCTGTCCCTGTTGTCTGTGCTCAGATGGTCTCTAACATTAGGTTCATTCTGAAACGGACAATAAAACACTGTTACACACCAAACAGCTCCCTAGTATATTGTGTACAGTGTAGAAAATTGTACAATTAGTTTGTCATCTAAAAAATTCTTCCCTGTTTTATTCTTACCTGCTCTTCTGAAATTGCTGTTTGACTATTGTCCTCACCCTGTCCCTCACTCTGTCCTTTACTGTGATGTACACATATTCCAGTTTTAGCCTGTTGTATTGACTAAATTAACTCATCATTCGTGTTTGTATGCCATTACCTGATCAGATGTTCTTCCTGTCCTTCTTTTGATTGGTTTAATCTGCTGCTACTTTCACATTGGATCTGATATAAGAACAAAACCACTAAGACATAAAACTAAAACACCAAAAACTATCAAATTATTAAATCACACTGTATACCATCTATTCTTAATATTTAAAATATTTAATATTTTAATATTTGACTATTTTTAATTGACAAAGTAATCCTCATTAAAAAAAAACTCACAGCATACTTTTAAAGATGTATAATAATCTGATGATCAAACATTTTTGGACATTTCTGTAGCCCTCCCTGAGTCCTTGTTTTCTTACCCGTTTTTCTGAAAGAGCTAACTGTCTGTTGTCTTCTCCCTGTTCCTCACTGTTATGGAGAAAAGCCGGAATGTAAAACAGTTTCTTGACAGCCTTAGGAACTTGAATTAGTTTAAAGCTGTTTACTGGAGTATTTAAAACATTAAAGGCATTAATGTATAGCCTAACTTTACAAAGCTGCTGTTTTTCTATACTGTTCCCTTAGCCTGACTTCGTCATACTCAAATCTGTTCAGATATTGAGTCTGATACTTCTCAATTGGGGTTTTATTATGAGGCGTGTCTAAACCGAACCAAGGAAAAAAAAACTCAGCACGTAATTGGATAGACCTACAACCAATCAGAGCAACGGAGTAAATGATGCATGTTATTCATTCATATTTAAAATGTCGCGGCTCTGTTCCTCTTTTAAAATGAATGTGATGTCGATATCTTCTATAACAGACGCGATGGCAGAATCTACACAATGTTTCAATGTTGTCTAACGTTACCTTATAGCCTAGTTATCAGAGTAGGCATATTCACTGTCAACTCACAGAACACGGGGGGAATAACGTTATATGGCTAGTCAGGGTTCAGTCAGAATACCGAGTCCACAGCCCTCTCCTCGGACAGCACGTCATATACGCATTTATTCTCTGACTTATTTGTGTGAACTCGTGAAATCTCATATACGCATTTATTCTATCTGTAAACTCGTGAAATCTAAATTCTCCAGCGGCAGTCATCTTTGTTGTAAACTAATTCAACCCAAGGGCTCGTTGGTGACGTGAATGATTACGTAACTCGAGATCATCTGTCTATCAATCGTATAAAGCCCGCCCTAGCAATTTGATTGGCCCGACGATTTCTGAACGGATCATAATTACTCCTCAACGGATCGAGTCCAGACCGAACTTCCAGTCCAAAACATTTTGTGGGCGGGGTTCGGGCTGGCACCCAGGCTACTGTTTCCTATTTTATTTTATTGATTGAATGGCATCTTCTTTACCTGATCACCTGCTCCTCCTCTCCCTCTGCTGACTTGTCTACCCTGCTATATTTACCTTGAATCTGTTATAAAAACATGTTAAGAGATTATACATCTCATAACGTTATGAAATTTGTGAATAATCATTCATAATCATAAAATTCTAACATAGTATAAAAGTAAAGAAATTAAGGCGAGACACTACAGGTGAATAGGGGGGAAAAATAACTAATAGATATCATCATGAAACTTCCCCTCTTGATTACTGACATTAAGACAAATATTTTTTGTATTACAAGTTTTTAGAAAATATATGTTTAAATATGCTAATTGGGTATTATTTCATTAAATATGTGCAAATGTGCATACATTTCCAGAAGAGAAATCTGAACATTGGATAAAGCCAGATTCAAAATTCTTGTTTCATTTTGTTGACATATTACAGTCAAAGGTTTTTACAGAGGGAATTTTGGATATCTCTTTTTATCACTCCATTAATTAGAAAAAACTGCCAACAGCCATAAAAAATCTATTTTCGCCCCTCTTTTAGGTACAAAATGTTGTATAAATCAGAATGTGAATGATATATAAACAAACCCCTCTGTAAAAACCTTGAGAATAAGGATAGGAATACACATGGAAAATTTGGTGAATGTAAGTGCTGCTGAAGTGGAGATTTCTGGCTCAGAGTATGAGAAAAAACCCATTTTGAGAAAACAGCCTTTAAAGATTTGTATTGTAAAAATGCATACTTTTTTGTGGAAAAAACTATTTACAAACATAATATCTTATAAAATCATTAGCAATCAACAATACAAACCATCTAAAAAAACGTCAACACTTATAACACAGCATTTATAGCCTTTAACTGAACAGAATAGCGAAAAGAAAAGGCAAAAACACACTCCGAGCATGTCACGTGATGCGTCTGAACGAATCACGTTGTCAGAAATTGACATCAGCCAATGAGATCCGCTTTTAGAGTAAAATGCCCAATTTTAATTTGACGATTGCTTGCTGATAAAAAGGAAATTAGCATATTTAGACCTGACAGCACTCACCATGAGAGAGAGACCTTTCAGTGATATATGATATGACAGGGTACAAACAGCGATCGCGCGGAGCAGCAAGTTGATTTAGAACGACAACTTTTGATGAATTTAGGCGAAATCAAGAGACTCAAATAGACTAGAAATGTACTAAAATAAAGACCTAATGTGTGTTTTTGACTTTTTTTACACCACAAGTCTGAAAGAAGTCATGTTATTGAAGACAAGTAGCCCCCATAGAGCCCCAAATCTCAACATTGACCAGTGAAAAAAACGATGTTTTTGCCTGCCGTGTCTCCCCTTAAGTACAGAAACTGCCAGTAAATCGTTCATTCATCCAATTCGTTAAAAAGTCAGATGAATTTAGGAAGAAAACAAACACCGATGTGAATACTTTTGTCATTGATAATTACAGACACTATTGAAAAATGAACTAGCAAAACAGACGGCTGATTTGGTAACTTGTTATACTGATAAGTGAGCTATAAGTTAAATACATTGAAATGGAGATTAGCTAGCTAAAATATATCTGGTTTCACTGGTGTGTACTTAGCTATTACACAATATTCTCATACCTCATTCTCAGTACATGGTTGTTGTTTTTTTACATCCCTCTCTGACCAGCAGTTAAATAAAGTCCGCTGTGCAGCGCTTCTCTTCATTTTTGAACGTTACCGGTCGTCGTGACTCGTGTGCTCTCCACTCGCGTTGTTTTGGAAAAAGTGCGCCTTGGGCGTTACCAATCGGTTCAATGGAGGGGAGTATTATTATTATTTTTTTTCCTATTTGATTATGACAAACTCATATTTGAGTAGGAACAATTATTGTTACAAAATATATGAATTCTTCATACTTTTCATTTGATCTACTGTAATTCTCATGTCGAAATATTGGGGGGGTTGTAACTGATGGATTTGAATATTGAGGGGGTTACCTCCCCCCCATCCCCCCCATAAACTACGCCCCTGATACACACACATTTGCATATCCCTTCTCTGTGTACTACAGTATTGTACAGTATAGAATCTTCCCAGTAAACCAGCAGGGGCCAGCTCAAATAGCGGCATCGGCAGCTCGCAGTGGCATTTCCGGTGGCAGGTTGAGATGCCAACGATTTTTCCTAAGATGCCACGGCATCTTTCCCCGTTTATATGGTATTTCCGGTTGCGGCCAGAGATGCCACAAATTAACTTGTTCACCTGCCATCATTTGTATGGTATTTCCGGTGGCAACCTAGGATGCCGCGGGACCTGCCGCTGTTTGTGTTGGTTGCCTCCGGTTTTTGAGCTAGCTGTCACTCCAGTAAAGGTGTACCTACTGTTGAAACTGGTTTCTAAAAGGCTCAGGGTGATACACAATAACATTAAGCTATTATATGTTTTGGGTGTGTTACTACACTATGCAGACTTGCCATAGAGTTGTGATGTCCCGTGGAACAGTTGTTATTATTGCGCTTACAGTTTAAAGAATGTTAAGACTCAAAAAATGAGCCGGAGCGATTGATAAAACGAATATAGCTGCATTATAGCTAACACTGCTCTCTAGTGGCTAGTTTACACATTACACTCAGTGAAAGTCTGGATTGTAGAGGTCATATATAGAGGTTGTAAGATGGTATAGTTTATAGAAGAAATAATGGGTTAGGTTTCTAATGACTAAACAATGTGAAATACCATTATTTCACAGGAAGAGATCCAAGAATATACTTTTGTATGCATCTCCAAATGTTGACAAATAATCTGTTAATTCCTATTTACAGGTCTACAATCAAACCAACCAATGTTTTTAACCTACAAGCTGACAACAGTCTTTTAAAAATAACTCTCCACCTTGTGTTTTCTCAGTTACCGTTTGATTGAGGACCCTCCTCTACATCCTGAGTTTTCTCGCTCCCTGTGTCTCCTGCCCCCCTTCTACACCACCCAGACCAAAGCTGAATACACCCGTTTCCTTGCCACCTTTGGCACCCACTACATCAGGAAGGTTCAACTGGGGGGGCGGGTGAAGAGTGTCACCTCCCTGAGAGTGTGTGAGGCGTCCCTGAAGGGTTACAGCGTGAATGAGGTGATGGCCATTTAAAATTAGAATTAATTTACTGATATATATTAATTTATTGACATTTTTACATGGTGTTTTAAATGTCGTTTTTTGAAGATCAAGGACTATCTGGAAGCTGAGGCCTCTTTTGCCACCAGTACTGGAAAAGCCAGAACAGAGACCAAGTTCTGCAAGAAGGACCTTAAAAGTCGTGACACCAAAGCATGTTTAATGACAGTGTAACAGACTTTGTTTGTTAAATATTCTAATTAGTTTTGAGCACATTTTATTTTATATTTCTGTGAGTTTAAATGGGTTTAGGAAATACATTATCTGTATTATTAAGGAGGGACTTTTATTTCGAAGGGAATTCTTGTCTACGGGGAAGGAAACACAGAGCGCGCAGTTGAGCAGAGAGCCAAGTTGATCACAGTCGTTTTGCAGCTGTAACATTTGCAACTTTGTTAAGCACCCCCCGAAAAGGCATAAAGTTTGTATATATTTGATGACTGTTTTGTGTAATTCGCTGTTTGTTAATGTGTATGATAGAGTTTTTGCACTAGTAGTTAATTCGCGCTTCTTATACTCTGTTTAGCTCTTCTGATGATTTGTGAAGTCTCGCAGTGATATTGATGTGAAAACGGACTCAATGAATAAACTTCATGAACATCAGTAAAGTGTTGGCCATCATTCGGGCGGGGTCCGCTAGTGACAGGTTTGATTGATGTTGATTTGATTGATTACCAATGTGGTGCTTGTTGTTGTGGAACAGGACTAATAATGATAAACTAACAAACAGGTTTACTGAGGTGGTGGGGGGACAGACGGATGGAACAACTGACCTGCTCTTCTCCAGGACGGGTGGAACCTCCAAGGACTTCACTGATTGGGCAAAAACCCTGAAAACTGTTCCAGACATCATCAATTACTCCCTCCACCCCCTCCACCTTTTGGTGAAGCATGCCAGTAAGAGGGCAGGGCTGAAGAAAGCAGTGGAGGACTACATCCTGGAACACGCCCCGGTCAAGCACTGCTCTGGGAAGAGTAAGAGTGGCTCCAACCCCAGTACCCATGACTCCTGCCAGTGTGTGTGTCAGGCCAGCAAGGAGATGACCAGCCAGTGCTGCCCGCAGGAGAAAGGCCTGGCCCGACTAACGGTCACCATAAAATACGCCAGGGGCCTCTACGGGGACACTACGTCACAGACTGACGGCTTTGTGAAGGTATGATAACTTAATCTGAATATTTAAATTGGTATTACATTTTAATTAGTGCACTTTGTGATGGGATCCTCGTATTGTGGTTTTTAAAATCAGAAACTGTAGCTTTAAATCCAGTTTACTCTTTTTGTGAAGGTGTTCATGGGTAATGATGCCAAGCAGACTCCTGTGATCAACAACAATGACAACCCCACGTGGAACGAAAACATTGACTTTGGCACTGTCAAGCTCTCCCTGGCCAGTGAGCTCAAATTTGCTGTGTACGACAAAGACAGCACCTGGTATAAGCTGTGGGAGTTCTAGGGGAGTGCCCCATTCGGCCAGTCAAAGCAGGGTCTTATAACAATGAAATGTGTTCACTAAATCATGGCAAATTGTTCTAATCCTACATGGTTGAATGTGCCCCAGGACTTGGGGGCCCAGCCTGTGGGGAGTACGTCTCTTCTCCAATGAACTCTGACCTTTCTGGCATCTACACCTCCCGTAACGCCCTGAACATGACCCAGGATCTACTGGCTCACATCAGGATGGGCCGGCCCCCAGTAGACCCGTTGGCCTTCATGATGAAGCAGAAAGCAAATGATCACCCTCGTCTCTCTGCCCTCAATGAGCTGTGATCAAAACCTATTTTCATGTAGGTTATTTCTAACCTCTTATTTTGAGACAGAAACAATTTTACTTTGGTCATTAAAAGAAAAAAAAACTCAATTTATTTTTTCAACAAAAACACCAAAGCCTATTCTATGTTTTTAGAAAAGCAATGGTTCACTTACAATTTCATAGCATTAACCAAACGTGAATGTGACACTTTTAACTCTTTCTGTGTTAATTCACTCTAGACTGACCCAATGACTTTGTGCTAGCTACCCCTGCAATAAAAATGCAATTTGATTTAATAACTGTTTGTCCATCACATTAATGAACTGACTCTAAACTAAAGACCTATTGTTTTTGTGTTCACATTAATGGACACTACTTTCTAAATAAATTAACTTTATTTCAACAAAAACAGCTTTGTTGACTTCACTGTTCAACTGCCAGTTCATTGATTTTGGATCTAACTTTCCAGTAAAGGTTTATATGTTCAATCAATAATCAAATGTATTCATAAAGCCCTTTTTGCTGGACAGCAAAAGTGGAGCCGGCCAAGAAGAGCGAATGTCTCTTACTGAGTGAGTGACTGCCTGCCTGCCTGCTTGTTAAACTGCCCATTGTTAAATAGCATAGTGGTTAGAGATGAAGACCGCCACATTGGCCACCAGTGTTTGATCCTCGCCACGGACAAAATACATTTGGCATTAGGATTTGTTCAGGATAGACTAAAACTTCCCTGGGTACAAGCTTCAGTAGCTACACTATAGTAAGGCTAAAGTAAAACTATTTACGGTTCTATTGTGATAGACCAGGACTATTCAAATCCGGCCCTGGAGGGCCGAAGCACTTCTGGTTTTGGTTCTACCTGCTATACATAGCCGCTATTTGTGGTGGAGGTAAACTTAGTAAGAAACGTTAGTCATGTCTGTAACTGTATCAATGTCATTCACGAATGGCCATTTAACTATTACAATGGCCAGTGGTAAAAGAGGATTTGTTCAGGATAGAGACAATAGGCTATACTGACACCCAGTAAGTGTACAGCTCTTTGGTGTACTGGGTGTAAGGAATTGTCAAATTAAATCTCATTGACTGTGAAATTCTTTTGAATTGCCTGCCTAAAACAAGCTCCTGGACTAAATTCTAGCCAACTAAAGGTAATAACTCAATTTATTCTATTTAGATTTGAGAAATCATTGCTACAGTCTTGGATCTTCACGTGAGTTGCATGTGTAGCCGGCGCGGTCTGCTCGTTGCCGACTACTGCGTTGTGTTCCGGTGCACTGAAGACAAGACACTGGCGTACTTGAAGGCACTTTATTGTGTACAATTCTCTTAATCTGTTCAACATCAAGGAGAGAAAATGTTCAAAACTCTACCCTCGACCAGAATCCGCCTCTCTCAGTCGAGTAGAATGCAGACTGACTATAATCACATTCAAAAATCAAAGGAATAATATTTTTAACCTGATATAGGGAATACATACCTGTTCAACATCAAGGAGAGAAAATGTTCAAAACTCTACCCTCGACCAGAATCCGCCTAACAAAAAAAACAACTGAAACGTGGGCTTCAACACGAGAGGATAGAATGACGATCGTTAACTTACAGCTAAACAAAACATGAGGTTAGCAATTTCTCAAACTCTCAAAAATAGCTAAATTCACGACACAGCTTGATTAAATGTATGTACACTCATCATATAATATACATACAAGTTACTATGTGCACTGAAACGTTTTAGTTTTAACAGGTATATCAAGTTTATATCAACTCCGCATTAACCAAACCAACACTCTAGAGGGCGCACTTACACAACTAACTCTCCCAATATCTGTAAACTACACGAAATGTTGAACAATACAATATGTTGGTGAAATAAACTCTTTGACCTGTTACATTCACCCCTCTTTAATTTCACCAAAATCCTTCGCACGTTGAGGGTGGAAAATAACCAAAAACATATAGAATAAAACTCTTGTCCATTTGGTCCAAGATAGCCCTGGGACTCCATTTCCCATATACAGCGCATTAAGCTACTTACAAAGTAAGTTAAAAGAAAACAGCAGTTGATCAGGCTACTGCCCCTTCTAGTGAATATGATGCCTTTTACACCATATGAGATCTTGGAACACTTTCCCTCCAATATGAACATCTCATTACCCAGGTCATACTACAGGTAATAAAGAAAAATATCTTAATCTCAAAAATTTATCTAAAATAAAGAACAGAAAGACAGTGACCTTCTGACTCCTGTAACAAAACCCTTGGTGAGTGGTTTTTGCACCATGTTCTCTATCAACCGATCGACTGCCTTAACAACCCTGCCAGTACGTGTTCTGACAACCTGACTTTCAAACCCCTGTGCTTGGGAGGGTATCTGACTATCAGTCAGTGTAACAGGTAAGATGACGTCCGAAGACCCTGTCTCATCTAAGTCAGGAACATCAATTGGGGCAACAGAGTCAGTGTCAGTCATGTGCAAATCAGGGGGGTCACTGGAATCCGACAAGTCTCTCACAGGTTAGTATTCATTTTCCCCTTGGCCTCTGACCTCTTTAGACTGGGCTCTCGTGGGTGTCAGTTGAACAGACTTCCTGGACAGAGAGTGGGGCATCTCATTCTCCATCTCAGACTCATCAGCTTCTCCAATAGACACAGAGTCAGAGGATGCATTTAACCACGAACATGTACGGTCCTCAGAAGCATCTACTGCTAGGCCACTCAAAGCATCAACAGAAGGAGGCTGAAACTCACTGGCCACATCCGAGGCAGCTCCATTCGTCTCCTCATCGCTTAGTTCTGGCATGGGCAAGAAGCTCACGTCCAACATCAAATTCCGATGAACAACTTTTGTTTTCCCACTTTCGTCTCTGACTTTGTAAACGTGAGTCTGAGGGTTCCGGTCTATGATGGTATACATAGTGGCTTCCCACTTATCTGCTAACTTCCTCTTCCCTCTCTCTGCTTTATTAGCTAACAAAACTCGGTCGCCAACGTTCAAGTGGGTTCCACGAACTCTCTTGTTGTAGCCATCAGCTTGATGTTGCTGTCCTTTCCTCGCATGCTGCTGAGCTATGTCGGCAGCCACATGGAGGTTCGCCATCAGTTTCTCTGCATAAGTCTTATAATTCACTACGACTGGATCCCTCAAGACTTGTTTGAAGACCATGTCTACTGGGAGTCTGGGGACTCGACCATACATCAAATAGAATGGAGGATATCCAGTTGTTTCATGAGTGGTGGCATTATACGCAAAAGTCAAAGTCTGAATCTGTTGGACCCAGTGTTGCTTAGCTGTCAGGGGTAGGGCACGCAACATACTGCCAAGTGTCCTATTGAACCTTTCGGTTTGCCCATTTCCCATGGGATGGTATGCTGTTGTGTGTGTTTTCATAATCCCTGTGAGGCTGAGGAGTTCAGCTATGAGTTTGCTTTCAAAATTGGCCCCTTGATCAGAATGTATTCGCTCTGGGAAACCGTAGATGCAGAATACGTTATCCCATAATTTCTTTGCTATTTGCTTTGCAGTTTGGTTTATGCAGGGAAAAGCATGAGCCAATTTTGTAAAGTGGTCTGTTATGACTAACACATTGACAGATCTTTGCTTACAGTCCTCAGCACTCCAAAAATCAATGCACACCAGCTCCATGGATGCCGAAGTGCGAATGCTCTCCAAGGGAGCTCGGGCAGCTGGTTCAGGGGTCTTTGCAAGGATACAGCGTTGGCAGCATTTCACATATTCCTTGATGTCTCTTCCCATTTGCGCCCAGAAGAAACGCTGTCGGGCGAGGTGTGCTGTTCTAGCCTGCCCTTGATGCCCAGCGAAATCATGCACACCAGCGAGAGCTTTGGCCTTCAAACTAGCAGGCAGCACAAACTGATACCTCTTCTCTCTGCTTAATGGGTCTTTGGTTACCCTATATAGGACTCCGTCCTGGACTTTTAGATGATGCCACTGCTTGCACAGTGTCTGGGTCGTGAGAGCTAACCTCCTCCTCCCTCGCCTAGGTGGTGGCTCACCCCTCTGAATGAGTGGCAGGACTTCCCTGATAACTGGATCTATTTCCTGGCTGTGCCTCAGCTCGCCGATGGAGATGGCTGGAAGTGTTTCTTGTTCTGGGGGCACCACCTGGGGAAGAACATAGAGAAACTGTGTTGCTCTTATCTCTGCTCCCCTTTCCCACTCTACATGAGCTTCACAAGCAGATTTCACATGAGAGGGTTCTTGACTGCCGGCCAGCCTGTCTTGAGTGGGGTCCATAGTTACACAGCACCCTGTATCATGTACCTGGAGACACTGGGTCTTACTCCGGAAGAGATCTTGGACTTTCTCCTCTTTGGTTCCCTCCGCCTCGGCCAAAATACTTTCATAGGGCTCACTGATCAACCTTTGGCTCACTGATTTAGCAAACGGATCTCTACTCAGGGCATCTGCCACAATGTTTTTTACCCCAGGAATGTGTTTGATACTGAAGGTGTATGGGGAAAGCTTTGCCACCCACCTCTGTTCGCAAGCGTCAAGTTTTGGTTTGGTCATTATATAGGTCAAAGGATTATTGTCGGTCCACACTGTAAAAGTGTGGCCTTTCAACCAGTGGCTGAATTTTTCACAAACACTCCATTTGAGCGCCAAGAACTCCAGTCGGTGAGCAGGATACCTCTTTTGTGAGCCAGTGAGGGTCTTGCTGGCAAAGGCGATCGGGCGTGCCTTCGTTTCTCCTTCTGGTGTCTGGGACAGAACTGCCCCAAGGCCATCAAGAGACGCATCAATGGACAGAACCAAGGGCTTAGAAAAGTCTGGATGGCTAAGGACCACACAATTCAGGAGCTTCCCCTTAAGGCCGGCGAAAGCGGAATCGCAGTCAAGAGTCCAATCCGCAGGTTTGAGCTTTCTGTAGACTCCCGCATTCTGACTGTACTTCCCGGCCTTTCCTCTCCGTTTCTGGCCAGCTGTGAGAGCAAACAGGGGTTTTGCAATGGAGGAGCAATTTGGTATGTAGTGTTGGTAATAAAATACCATCCCCAGGAATGACTTCACTCTGTGAACTGAAGGAGTGCAGCCATCATCTTCCATCAAGTCCCTCTTTGACATTTTGGTGATGACCTCGACCTTCTCTGGGTCAACAGCAACACCGTCACTGTTAACGATGTGTCCGAGAAACTTCACAGATCTCCGCAACAGATGGCATTTCTTTGGACTCAACTTTAGATTGTGCTCCCGTAGCCTCTGGAAAACAACCTCTAATCTGCTGAGGGCCTGCTGTTCATTGGGGGCAAATATCAAGAGATCATCTAGGTAGCACAAGAGACTGCGGAAGTTAAGATCGCCAAAGATACTCAGCATCATCCTCATGAAGGACGCTGGACTGTTGCAAAGCCCCTGTGGCATTCTGTTATACTCGTGCAGGCCTAATGGTGTTGTGAAGGCGGTATACTTTTTGTCCTCCTCATGCATGGGCAAGTTATAAAATCCAGACGTGAGGTCCATGGTGCTGAAGACAGCATTACCGCCAAGGGCAGCCAAGCAGTCCGATTGATGGGGCAAAGGATGAGCATCCTTGATAGTTCTTGCATTCAGCCATCGAAAGTCTGTGCATATCCGGAGGTCGCCATTTTTCTTCCAAACCATCACGAGTGGAGAAGCATATTCACTCATTGATTTCCGTATGATTTCCTGTTCCTCCATCTCGGTGAGAACTTGGCGCAGCTTTTGATAGTGGGCTGGCGGCAATCTGCGATATGGAAGACGGAAGGGACGGTCGTCAGTGAGGCGGATCCTATGGGCAAAGCCCTTGGCTTCTCCACAGTCAAGATGGTGCTTTGAAAATATATCCTGATATTTCTCCAGCAATGTCACAAGTTGGAGCTTGGTGGAGGGGCTCGCTTCACAATGATCAATGTCGACATTTCCTAGACCAGACTTCTGCAGTCTGTCTTTCAGGTCACTGTTGTCGTCTTGTTTCACATGAGTCACTCTAACAGAGCCAGCATCACTCTGACAGGAACCCTGGAACAGTGTGAGATCTTCAGCTGCAACACAAGTAGAGACGTCCGCAAGCTTGCTGTTCCTTTTCAGTGTGAGTGGTTTGTCTGAGATATTTGTGATTTTCATGGGAGTCCAGCCATCTCCCCATAGCGGTGTTACCACTCTCCCCACCATAATGCCCCGAGGCACACACCTGGAGGTTGTAGGCTCCACCATAACTGTACTCCCAGGTGACTTGGGCACATTACTTGGCAGTCTTCCCCACAGCAGGTACTCTTGTTTGGGAAGGAGAGTCACCGCCTGAATTAGCTTCACTGTCCCTACTTTTCCTGGGACATCTTCACCCCTCCACCTTGTGAGACTGGTCATCATTTCTAGAAACTGTTCGCCATCTGGAGACCCTTTTGTGTCGCTCGAGATAAGTGTCCAATAACTGTTCTCGTTTTTCAGCTGATGCAGTACACGTTTCAACATGTTGGTGCCTACTATTATGTCGTCTTTCTGACCAGTGATCACCAGAACTGGGACCATGCACTTTACCCCATACAGACTTAGTTCCATGTCATACATGCACTTGGGGCGCACTTGTACTCCTCCACAGCCAACAAGGATGATATGCTGTGAGAGTTCTTGATGTGGGGTCAAGATGCTATCCGATAGTAGTCTCTGCTCTGCCTCTTCACTTATCGTGCAGGCCATTGAGCCTGTATCGAGGAGCCCTTGCAACTGAGCACAGCCATTAACTGTCACCGGTGCGTGAAATAACTCACTGAACGTCTCAACTCTGTGAATATTCTGAACAATTACCGTGCATTTATCAGACATTGCTTTACAGACATTAACATACATCTCCTTCAATTCTTCACTTTCTTCAAGGGTTGAATCTTCAACGCTCACACATCCCCTTTCCGTATGTGAGCTATCTAGTTTAAACTGGCTCCACCTTGCTCAGAGTTAGGTGGTGTGTGCGCCAACTGTGGCTGAGCGTTAATTCTTGGCCGGCGCTGTTGGCATTCTCTCTTCCAGTGGCCGGGCTTGTAACAGCCCATACAGAGGTTCGCCTGTCTACAGTGTGCAGTAGTTGAGTGTTCGGCAGACTGACAGACTTTACATCTACTCTGAACAATGGCTGCTGGTCCCCTGCTTGGTGGCACGACTGCTGTTGTGTGTGCCGTCTGCTCTAGCACACGGTTCAGCAAGCCAATGAGAGACTGCATGCAGATGCTCTCTGTCTGAGGAGAGGATGGAAGCCCCATTGCCTTTGGGTAGCCAATAAGGTCTGTTGGGTTTTCAGCAGCGACTGTCTCTGTGGTTAATGCCTGAGCATGTGCACCAATGTTCTTTGGCCGATAAGATTTGGCTTGACACATTGTTCTAGCCTCTCTCTGATGTTCAACGAGGTGTTCCTGAATCTCATTTGCTGTCCACTTTTCAGCTGTTTTGCACTTTAGGACACTTGCAAGAGCGGGGTCGGGACAGTGTTTCACCAGCATCATTGTGACTTCGTGAGAGGGGTCCTCAATGTTTTGCCCCTGCCTTCTCAGACACTCATCTGCGACATCCACGGCCTTGTTCAAGCGTATCCAATAGTCCATGGGACTTTCTCCGGCCAGAGGAAGTGTGTTATAGAAATCTGCTAAAGGCATAGAGGAGTAGGTTAACTCACTGAAATGTTGTTTCAGAATATCAAAGACGAGCTTGGAGTTCTCAGCTGGCTGCAGCGATGGCATACTGCGCAGGGTAACTTTAACAATGTCTCAAGCCTTTCCCATTAGTCTTGACATTATCTCCTGGGAGTGCTCTTGCGGGTGTACACCCCTCTTATTCAGGTAAACGCTCATAAATTCTTCCCACTCATGCACTGTGTGTTTGTCTGTTCCATCACCCCTGAAGTACGGCGGCTCTTTGACATCTGTCTTCATGACTAACTTTACTCCTGTCATGTTCAAATCAGACTGTCCATTTCCTAAGTTCAGGCTAGGCATAGGAGTGGTTTGGTTATCTGCACTACCAACAGATCTCTGTAATTGGCTAGCAATGTTCTCTCCTATTTCATGAGCTAACTGTGTGATGAGACTCCCTAGGTCTGCAGAATTCACATTTGAACTAGACACTGGCTGACGTGGAGAATGTTCATCTGTTTGGGTGTGAGTGTATGAAAATGCAGGACGGCCCACTGCACTAACGCTGCTTGCAATGTCTGGAGCATCTCTTAAGCTACGCATGTGTGGTGCGGGGGAATATTCATCAGTGCGTAAGTGTGTGGACGAGAGTACAGGTCTGCCTACTATACCAGCACCCCTAACTGGCGTGCTCTCCACCCTACTCAAAAACCTGCCCCTCCCCATGCTTACCCCTGCAGCATCTCCAACACTAAATGGTGTCTGTGCATCCTTACCATCAGTCATTTTTTTAAAAAAATAGAAAGTTGTAATAGACTATGGTAATGATATGTGAATCACCAGAACATGAGAACATGAAAAAAAATTGTAAAATGATAGAAGTAGCTGAGGTAAGCAATTAAGAGCCACAATTTACACAATTTTAACATTTGCCCTTATACTTGTCAACGTTCCGAAGAGGTTCCTACTCGTCACAGCAACCACCGGCGATCACCCTGGTGATGATCTGAAGTGAAGATAACCGGGTCACGGCACCAATGTAGCCGGCGCGGTCTGCTCGTTGCCGACTACTGCGTTGTGTTCCGGTGCACTGAAGACAAGACACTGGCGTACTTGAAGGCACTTTATTGTGTACAATTCTCTTAATCTGTTCAACATCAAGGAGAGAAAATGTTCAAAACTCTACCCTCGACCAGAATCCGCCTCTCTCAGTCGAGTAGAATGCAGACTGACTATAATCACATTCAAAAATCAAAGGAATAAAATACACCATAATTGGAAAATAAACATTGCATCTGATGCTTATCTTACGTATGTGTCATATTACATGTTATCTCTGCCAAAAACTCTGAGCTTTTAGCCTTTACATTAATACTGTGCAACATGACATAAACCATCTTTCAAATAGGTAATACATACAGTAATATGCACGAAGCAACATGTAATCCTTCACATTTGAGCTTTTCAGTGCCATTAAACACTAATCAATACATAAAAACATTTTAAATGAACATATATTTTTAACCTGATATAGGGAATACATACCTGTTCAACATCAAGGAGAGAAAATGTTCAAAACTCTACCCTCGACCAGAATCCGCCTAACAAAAAAAACAACTGAAACGTGGGCTTCAACACGAGAGGATAGAATGACGATCGTTAACTTACAGCTAAACAAAACATGAGGTTAGCAATTTCTCAAACTCTCAAAAATAGCTAAATTCACGACACAGCTTGATTAAATGTATGTACACTCATCATATAATATACATACAAGTTACTATGTGCACTGAAACGTTTTAGTTTTAACAGGTATATCAAGTTTATATCAAGCCGAAGTGAACACACCTCTCTCAGTCGAGTAGAATGCAGACTGAGAAAAGCATGAGACAACTCCGCATTAACCAAACCAACACTCTAGAGGGCGCACTTACACAACTAACTCTCCCAATATCTGTAAACTACACGAAATGTTGAACAATACAATATTTTGGTGAAATAAACTCACAAAATAAAATAAAAAATAGAAAATGAACAGTTGCAAAAATCTGTAATTCTTTGACCTGTGACACATGCATATTTTTTGGGTGAGTTGCATGCATTTTCTTTGGGTGAGTTGCATGCATTTTCTTTGGGTGAGTTGCATGCATTTTCTTTGGGTGAGTTGCATGCATTTTCTTTGGGTGAGTTAACATGCATTGAAGTCATGACGCAAGTGCTACTCCTCATTTGAAAACCTGGTTTCAGCTACATTTATGAAGTTGTTGGTTAGTGGATAACATATCAAGCCATGACGTTAAAATATTTCTTAACAGAAATTAGTTGTTTTCCAATATGTAACTGGTTTGCTATGTATATTTAAGCAATCCCATTCCAATGCTGGGTGCATCTACCAAAGTAAGCCAGCAGTCATTGTCATCAAAAAGAAGCACCTCACATACACTAGCTGATCGGTTGTATTAAAAAAGACTTGACTCACATCCTGTACATAGTTTTCAAGGCAATATTTGACTCTTCTTAGATTGACTCAGATATTTCTGACATCACTGGATAATATTGTTGTCAAAATCTTGGAACTCCAGTTGTGGAAGCATGTCTACTGAAAAAAAGCATTCCAACACTGCTCCTACTACTCTGCCAATCAGAAGACGCCACCATAAAGTTGTATCCGGGAAGATCCCATGTCATTTTGTTTTGAAATAGTGTAATATGTAAAGAATCTTGAATTCTTAAAGCCAATGTCTGAAAGTGATTGTGCGTGTGTGAATGAATCCCAAGCTATCTTCCAGTTTTGCTATAGAAATCTAATCTTTGTAATTTCCCTTCTTGTTCTCTGCTCTCCTTAGATGTAGAACTTCCATACTTATAGTCATATTAGTTTTTACAACTGATATTTGTCATATCAGTTGTAGTCATGTCCTCTGAGTCAGATCAATACATGGCATTGTGCATTCCATTTATTTGCATACCTCATACACTACCATTCAAAAGTTTGGGGTAACTTAGAAATTTCCTTGTTTTCTATGAAAACATACATGAAATGTTTGAATAGGAAATTTAGTAATTGACAAAGTTTTTGTTCTGGCCATTGGTGCGACAATCAATACAATGCAAAAGGAATAAGGGAAGTAAATGCGCCTCCAGAACATCACATTGCCTTCCCCATGCTTGTCAGATGGCGTCACCAGGGCCTCTCACTCCTCTATATATTCTGGTTAGAGCCAGTTTGCGCTGTTTTGTGAAGGGAGTAGCACACAGTGTTGTATAAGATCTTCAGTTTCTTGGCAATTTATCACATTGGAATGGCCTTAATTCTTCAGAACAAATTTAGACTGATTAGTCTGAGAAGAAAGTTCTTTGTTTCTGGCCATTTTGAGCCTGTAATCGAGCACACATTTGCTGATGCTCTAGATACTCAACTGTACTCAACAGTTTTCGGCTGTGCTAACTTAATTGCAAAAGCGTTTTCTAATGATCAGTTAGCCTTTTAAAATGTTAGAATTGGATAAGCAAACACAATGTGCCACATATCTAACCTCAGACATATCTCATTCTCCATCACTGCAATGAGGTTTTTCTTAATTGTGTGAACATTAATCATTTGTTGTTCAATCTGAACAACAGCTTAAGCTTTTCTCTATAGAGTATTCCATCTCCTTCTTGATTAAGATTACTGGACATTCACGTTTACCCAGAAATGCTTCGAGTTAGCCCTTGGAAAGAAAAATTTAACTCTGACGTAAAATTGTAGCTGATAACAATCAGATGCTAAAGTTGAATCAGAATTGTCTATATGTTTTTTTATTTTAATAAGACTGTACCAAACAATACTGTCTCATGATGAACAATTTCAACCAGTAATGCATTGTAACCACTACCTAAACAACCGCGCCCACAGCTAGAAAGGGTTGCATTGCATATTGTTGGCATTGTCTCCCAATGTTTTCTCCCAAACTCAGACTATGTCAGACCATGCATTTGGCATTTGGCAAATGTAAAGGTTAGAATGTCAAATACTGCTACACTATCTTAACATTATGTTTAGGTCTGAAAACATATATTTGTAATCATCTTTTTAATAGTAGTTTAACCTTTACATACCTTCTTCTCCCCAGTTCTCCAGACTACTGTGTTGACCCTGTTGGGGCTGTGGGGGGCCTGGATCCCCCCTGTCCTGCCCTCCTGCACCACAGGCCAACCAGTAGAGTGCAGTGCTGCCCAGTCAGCTCCCGGGACCAACCTGGCTGGTGAGGGTTTTGATGTGGTCACCATGGAGCGCAAGCAGGCCTATGTGGTGGATGTGGATAAATGGAAGACGGATCAAAATGGGACCTGTACACTCTGTGTTTGGGCTTTATTGGAACACCAGGTGTGTCGGGAGTGACTGGGGTGTGTAAGGGAAGTAATGATGATCCAATATCAACCCCAAATATAATTTCAAATAAATCACATCTGTTTATTAATACAATAATATTGAAAGTAAAAATAAAACCAAACAATAATTCTACAATTGGCTCCAATATTATACATTTTCGGGTTATAATACCAAAGTGGAGTCAATGTCCAATGTCTGTGCTCTTCAAGAATTGATAATATTTCTTACTTTAACTTGGTGCATCCGGAGCCTCCACTAGGAGACACAGTATTGTGATGGGTTTGAACATTACAGAGGTTTGAGTTTTGACTTTAAATTGTTGAAACTTTCAAACTGAGTCCTGTGGTGCTTCAAATATTCTACCCATGATCCATGAATTGCACATGGCGTTCTCATCCACAATTAAAACCAGGTGCGGACTGGGTTAGAATATGGACCCAGGAATCTGAAGGGGAATGGCCCGGTTGGGAGGGGCTATTTTTATAATGAAAAGATATTGGTTAAGTCAAACGATGTAATTAACAATACTTTAACAATTACATTGTTTGACTTCACAAATATTTCCCAGCTAACAAGGAAAGTAACTGAGACATTTGTGACGTTCCCTTAAGGTCTAATACAGGTACTGAAGGTCACAGCCTGTTCCGGACGTTCTAGTTACATTCATAACGTTCCCCTAAGGTCTTTCAGAGGTACTGAATGTCACAGACTTTTCTGGACATTACAGGTACATTCATAACGTTCCCCTAAGGTCTTTCATTGGTACTGAATGTCACAGACTTTTCTGGACGTTACAGGTACATTCGTAACGTTCCCCTAAGGTCTTTCATAGGTACTGAATGTCACAGACTTTTCTGGACGTTACAGGTACATTCGTAACGTTCCCTTAAGGTCTTTCGGAGGTACTGAATGTCACATCCTTTTCGGGATGTTACAGGTACATTCATAACGTTCCCTTAAGGTCTTTCAGAGGTACTGAAGGTCACAGCCTGTTCCGGACATTATAGGTACATTCATAACGTTCCCCTAAGGTCTTTCAGAGGTATTGATTGTCACAGCCTTTTCGGGATGTTACAGGTACATTCATAACATTCCCCTAAGGTCTTTCAGAGGTACTGAATGTCACAGACTTTTCTGGACGTTACAGGTACATTCGTAACGTTCCCCTAAGGTCTTTCATAGGTACTGAATGTCATAGACTTTTCTGGACGTTACAGGTACATTCACAACATTCCCTTAAGTTCTTTCAGAGGTACTGAATGTCACAGCCTTTTCGGGATGTTACAGGTACATTCATAACGTTCCCTTAAGGTCTTATAGAGGTACTGAATGTCACAGACTTTTCTGGACGTTACAGGTACATTCGTAACGTTCCCTTAAGGTCTTTCAGAGGTATTGAATGTCACAGCCTTTTCAGGGCATTACAGGTACATTCATAACGTTCCCTTAAGGTCTTTCAGAGGTACTGAAGGTCACAGCCTGTTCCGGACGTTCTGGGTACATTCATAACGTTCCCTTAAGGTCTTTCAGAGGTACTGAATGTCACATTTTCGGGATGAAAAACTTATTTTTACTGAGTGCATTCCCCTACAGATATAGTTTTCTGAAGGGCAGTAGTTCCGCCATATATTTTGCCAAAATGTCTGGCGTCATTGTAGTTTGTCAGATATTTCAGTTCTAGACATGCAATGAATTAAGTGCTAATTCATTGTTTTAACATCAATTACTATATTGGATATTCACTCAGAACAGGCTTTGCTATGGTCGACCAAAGAAGCTGAGTTCACGTGCTAAGCGTCATATCCAGAAGTTGTCTTTGGGAAATAGATGTATGAGTGCTGCCAGCATTCCTGCAGAGGTTGAAGGGGTGGGGGGTCAGCCTGTCAGTGCTCAGACCATACACCGCACACTGCATCAAATTGGTCTGCATGGCTGTCGTCCCAGAAGGAAGCCTCTTCTAAAGATGATGCACAAGAAAGCCTGCAAACAGTTTGCTGAAGACAACCAGACTAAGGACATGGATTACTGGAATTCGGTTCAGATGATGTCAAGTGTGTGTGGCGGCAACCAGGTGAGGAGTACAAAGACAAGTGTGTCTTGCCTACAGTCAAGCATGGTGGTGGGAGTGTCATGGTCTAGGGCTGCACGAGTGCTGCCAGCACTGGGGAGCTACAGTTCATTGAGGGAACCATGAATGCCAACATGTACTGTGACGTACTGACGCAAAGCATGATCCCCTCCCTTCTGAGACTGGGCCGCAGGGCAGTATTCCAACATCATTATGACCCCAAACACACCTCCAAGACGACCACTGCCTTGCTAAAGAAGCTGAGGGTAAAGGTGATGGACTGGCCAAGCATGTCTCCAGACCTAAACCCTATTGAGCATCTGTGGGGCATCCTCAAACAGATGGTGGTGGAGCCCAAGGTCTCTAACATCCACCAGCTCTGTGATGTCGCCATGGAGGCGTGGAAGAGGACTCCATTGGCAACCTGTGAAGCTCTGGTGAACTCCTTGCTCAAGAGGATTAAGGCAGTGCTGGAAAATGATGGTGACCACACAAAGTATTGACACTTTGGGCCCAATTTGGACATTTTCACTTGGGGTGTACTCATTTTTGTTGCCAGCGGTTTAGACATTAATGGCTGTGTGTTGTGTTATTTTAAGGGGACAGCAAATGTACACTGTTATACAAGCTGTACACTCTCTACTTTACATTTTAGCAAAGTTTCATTTCTTCAGTGTTGTCACATAAAAACATATAATCAAATATTGACAAAACTGTGAGGGGTGTACTCACTTTTGTGAGATACTGTATATTAAGTTAATGTTCATCGTGGACTGAGCTTTTTTTTTTTTTTAAGTATTTTGACATATTTATGGTAATGTTGTTAGGCTCAATAAAGTTGTGGGTCCACCAGCCCCACAAACATTGGGTGACATGCATTTTATATATGTCTTTCATGTCTTCTGGAAAACACTTTGTTGCCTTGTGTATGAAAATGTGCTATACAAATACATTTGACTCGACTAACTAAAATAGTAACACCACGCAAGGGTTAAATATCACGACACTATTCAGATATCCAGGGAACTTCTTTGAAACCTGCGCGTAAACTTATTCTAGCGTAAAAAGTGGGGAAAAAATGATATGAATACAACGACCCTTGACGTTTGTGGTAAAGGTAAGGTATTCGGAATTTATCCAGAAAGATCGAGAAGTGGGCGTGGCTAGAATGATTCTGCGCAGTGTTGCACGATGGAAAGGTTCCCGCCGAAGGTCTTTTGAAAAATCCACTGTCTGAACGAAACGGTCAAACACAATCAACGGTTCTGAAAGATTATATGAAAGGTAAGTTGTACAGGTTTTACCAATTTGCCCTTGTTAAATAAAAATCGCTTGCTCTTTTTCCATGTCGTCTTGCTCATAATCAATGGTGCTCTTTATACTATATGAAATGAGGTGGGGGCGACAGTAACACAAAGTCGACAGTAACACAAACAAAATCAGATTTGGAGCGGGCGAATATCTGTACGACACTTTTGAAGAGCTAGCTAGCTAACTAGCTGTGTTACACAGTCAGGTAATTTGTATTAATTATTTACGTTTCTAATTATTTGCAAAAGGTTCAGGCAAGAAAAAAATTTGCGGTTTAACTTGAAATACTTTACAGTAAACGCAAGCTCTCAGGTAAAAAATGTGTTTACGAGCGAGTTAACCAATTTTGGTATTTCATAGGATTTGAGTGCGAAGTATTTTAAATACTGAATGGCACGTTTTACCAGTTAACAGTTATGAGAGAATGTGATGGAATTATATTTTTCAATGGTTTATGAATTAATTTTATTCAGGAGAATATTGAAGAAAATTGGAACGGAGGAGCTGTGGGCAGGCTATTTGAAGGGCAGGATGCAGAATGCTGTCGCATGTAAGTAAATGCGCATATGTACAGATCCATATAATTTTCAAGGCAGTATAATCTTTCTTTTTTTACTATTTACTTTTTTTGAGTAGTCTGCAAGCGTTGCTTTGCCACTGTTGTCTACATGTTAGAAGTGTTTCCACTTCTAACGTGTCATTCAGACCTAGATAAACCATGACCCACACACCAAACAGTTAGCCCACTGTACCATTGCATCCATAATTTCCATATAACTATGTAACATTGAATGTTGGTCAATTCATGGCTTTTTAAATAAGATTACCATTTTGAACAATATAGGTGCTGCCCTGAAAGCCTACCCAAAGGCCACCTACCTAGAGGTAGATGAAAAGATTGCAGACACCCTCAAGCATGCACAAAGACACTAAATCACCAAGACACTAAATGAACAAGCGTTTATTGTTGGGAAACAGGTCTTTCATATTAAGTACTGCCGCATGCTCTGTAGTTACAGAAGACATTCAGAATCAGCGTGGATGATTGCAATACGCAATAACCAAGCCGGTGTACAACTCAACTTCCCCCCCTAAATGTTTGTGTTTTTTCTGGTTTCCAGGAGCAGATGGAGCAAGATGTTGAGGAGGAGGGCACAGATGAAGAACCAGCACCTGAATAAATTATACATTTTTTTTTTAGCAGTACCCACTTTAGTGTGGTAGGATACTTTAGGTATTGTTTAAATAAATTGCTCAAGCAGTACCAACAAGTTCAATGATTCAAGTCTTTATTCACTGAGGTCAGGGGAGGTTCCAATACATTGTATACAAACCATACATGCAGATGACTCCAAATCATTAACTATAGTTTAACATCCTTTCTCATACGATTTCTAGACATTTGTTATAACATGATTGGGTTAAAAATTTTCTATACTCCGATGATTGTGACAACAAAAGAGAAAAAGATTAGGAATAGAATTTCCATTATTGCAGTACTACCTTTTAGTATGTTAAGCATTTAGCATTTTTCTCTGCTTATTTCTAAGATTTGTTTTAACATGTAAAGATACATGTAAAGACAGATGTGGCTTGTAATATAAAGACTGAGTTTGAGATGTTTTATGCTTTTGTTTCATTAACTTAAAAACCAATCTTCAGGTAATAATAATGTTCTGAAGACAGAGCCTTTATACAGTTTTGATTTGTTGTATATATGTGGATTTGTCTTTTTTTATTTACCAAATTGGTCAGTTTAATTGGCTTTCCATTGAGAGGATGACTTGTGTTGTTTTGCACCAGAAGTACCAGTAACTTTTCAAATCCTGAACAGGCTGTGACATTCAGTACCTTTGTAAAATCTTAAAGGAATGTTACAAAGGTCTCAGTTATTTTTCTTGTACTTCATGAAAACGTCATCCTCATAACGTTACTTACAGTACCAATAGGGGACGTAATCATGTGCACGTTGAGGTCCTGTCCTGGAACGTCATTTTATTAGCTGGGATGTTGAGGTCACGTCGAGGAACGTAATTGGCAACATCATTTTAAGTAATCCTAATTACGTTACAGTACCAATGGGGAACGTAATCATGTTCACGTTCAGGCAACTTTTATAACGTTACTAAATAACGTTATTAGGCCTTTCGGAGGCCCCCACATTTCTACGTCCTGGACAGACTTGGGACGTAACTTTCGTCAGCTGACACCACAGGTACGTACAGGCGATGTTTCACAAGTACGTAACCGTGACTTCGTGGAGACTAAAATAACTTTGAGGTCACGTCCTGGGACATAATTTTGTTAGCTGTGTTGTATTATAATAATCTGCTGTTTGTTTGCTATTGCACCAGTGAAATGCTTGAATGTGCCCTTGTTGCAAGTTAATGTGACAAACAGTTTTGCTACTGTCACTGTAATTGCCTCTTCTAATAATGGGCTGCTTGTGAAGGAGGCCAATGAACTACTGGTGGAAACTTCTTCATTCATTTCAAGTGTCTCCACCTCTCCTGTTTCCTTGGGAGTTTTTCTCTTCTCATCATATCCGCCTCCATCCTTTTGCTATTCTCAGGTTCTGTATCGGAATTTGTTTTTGGCTGATTATGCTACAATAAGGGGGAAGGAGCCTGAGACCGTGCGTGAGGTTGAGATGTTCCGACTAGAGATAGTCGGGATCACCTCTACGCACGGCTTGGGCTCTGGAACCACACTCCTTGAGAGAGGATGGACTCTTCACCACTCTGGAGTTGCCCATGGTGAGAGGCGGCGGGCTGATGTGGGTTTGCTTATAGCTCCCCAGCTCTGCCGCCATGTGTTGGAGTTTACCCCGGTGAACGAGAGGGTCGTTTCCCTGCGCCTACGGGTCGGGGATAGGTCTCTCACTGTTGTTTGTGCCTACGGGCCGAACGGCAGTGCAGAGTACCCGACCTTCTTGGAGTCTCTGGGAGGGGTGCTGGAAAGTGCTCCGACTGGGGACTCTATCGTTCTACTGGGGGACTTCAACGCCCACGTGGGCAACGACAGTAACACCTGGAGGGGCGTGATTGGGAGGAACCCCTGATCTGAACCCGAGCGGTGTTCGGTTATTGGACTTCTGTGCTAGTCACAGTTTGTCCATAACGAACATGGCACCAGGACACCCTAGGCCGTTGGTAGATGATCGACTTTGTTGTCGTTTCATCTGCCCTGCGGCCATATGTCTTGGACACTCGGGTGAAGAGAGGGGCGAAGGAGTCAAGCTGAAGAAGGAGTCCTATCAGGCCTGGTTGGCTTGTGGGACTCTTGAGGCAGTTGACGGGTACCGGCAGGCCAAGCGGACTGCAACCCGGGTGGTTGTGGAGGCAAAAACTCGGGCCTGGGAGGAGTTCGGTGAGGCCATGGAGAAGGACTATCGGCTGGCCTCGAAGAGATTCTGGTAAACCGTCCGGCGCCTCAGGAGAGGGAAACAGTGCCCTATCAACGCTGTTTACAGTAGAGGTGGGCAGCTGTTGACCTCAACTGGGGATGTCGTCGGGCGGTAGAAGGAGTACTTCGAGGATCTCCTCAATCCCGCCGTCATGTCTTCCATTGAGGAAGCAGAGGATGAGGGCTCAGAGGTGGACTCGTCCATCACCCGGACTGAAGTCACTGAGGTAGTCAAGAAACTCCTCGGTGGCAAGGCACCGGGGGTGGATGAGATCCGCCCTGAGTACCTCAAGTCTCTGGATGTTGTGGGGCTGTCTTGGCTGACACGTCTGTGCAACATCGCTTGGCAGTCGGGTACAGTGCCTCTGGGATGGCAGACCGGGGTGGTGGTCCCTCTTTTTAAGAAGGGGGACCGGAGGGTGTGTTCCAACTACAGTGAGATCACACTTCTCAGCCTCCCCGGGAAAGTCTATGCCAGGGTACTGGAGAGGAGAATACGGCCGATAGTAGAACCTTGGATTCAGGAGGAACAGTGTGGTTTTCGTCCGGGCCATGGAACACTGGACCAGCTCTATACCCTCTACGGGGTGCTGGAGAGTTCATGGGAGTTCCTACTCTCACCTGAGCTTTGGGTCATGACCGAAAGGACAAGATCCCGGATACAGGCGGCCGAAATGAGCTTTCTCCGCAGGGTGGCTGGGCGATCCCTTAGAGATATGGTGAGAAGCACGGTCACCCGGGAGGAGCTCAGAGTAGAGCCGCTGCTCCTCCACATCGAGAGGGGTCAGCTGAGGTGGCTTGGGCAACTGTTTCGGATGCCTCCGGAACGCCTTCCTGGGAAGGTGTTCCGGTTCCGTCCCACCGGGAGAAGACCCCGGGGAAGACCTAGGACACCCTGGAGGGACTATGTCTCACGGCTGGAATGGGAACGCGTCGGTGTCCCCCCCGGAAGAGCTAGAGGAAGTGTCTGGGGAGAGGGAAGTCTGGGCATCTCTGCTTAGACTGCTGCCCCCGCGACCCGGCCCCGGATGAAGGGGAAGAAGATGGATGGATGGATGGATATACTATACTCTATAGTTGACTTCGGTATGACAGGAAAGTCACCTTTGAGTCTGCCTGTGTGATGGAGAAGCACTGTCAGCGGCATTCTAAATTGGCGGTTGAAACATCTCCATTATGGTGCTGGACTTGACAACATCTGTTTTTCTCTTACATTCTCGGCACCACCGTTCATCTTCTTCTACATTTTAACAAAAAATGTACGTTCAGAAAAGCTAGATTTTTTGCTTAAGATATTACCAATCCCGCAGAAATGTTGGACAATTTCAATCATGCAGGGGTCACTCTTCAACCCCCTGCGATACTGAAATGTTGGGTCGGTCCATATGAGTAGCCTTTGTGTTGACCTTTGTGCTCCAGAGAAAATTGAAACAGGGAATTTGAGGTCATGCCGAGCGGCCCACAAAATCATCCTGGGAAAAACTGCACGTAATGAACGTCTGGTAGACGGCCCAAGGCCCAGCCCCCCCCAGGAATAGTCCCAAAGCTCCTGATGGCCAGTCCGCCCCTGACTAGAACAATGTCCTCTGGGAAAAAGTTTTGTCTGGTCCTCGTCCATTTTTGCTTCTGCTGTAACTCAGGTTTTTGGGTAATATAGCAGGGTGCTTAGCTTGAGCTGGCATAGCAGACCTGCATAACCAACCACCTACGCACAATAAATCATCTTGAAGCACTGAAGATAGTCTGTATAGGTGGCTGTTCTTCTTTACCACTGTGCCTTTGCGCAAGGCCATACATTCATCAGGAAAAGAAATTCCTTGACACAAAGGATTTCTCTTTCTGCTTCCTGCAGCCCATCTGTTGTGATGGACCTCTTGATGAGTATTTCTGTAATCCTGTGAACAGTTCTCCATTAGATCTTTATTCTTGCTTGTAGTTCTGGTCCATGGCTGACCTGTCAGAGGGCTATCCAGATCTGAACATTCACATAGTAGTTTCAGTGCTTGCTTGACCTAGTATCCACACAACCACTGTTTTGAGATTCTATCATCGTGAATAATGCAAGATGAGCTTGGTGATCACATCCACAACTTGTACTGAGATTACATTCCCACAATGCCACAGCATCCTTTTACACCCTTGGGTCATCTTTGGTGAGTGGGGTGCAGTGCCATGTCAGGCCAGTCTGTCTTTGGTTGTGTGAGGCCTTGAAATCCATGCTTCATTCTAGGGAAACATTCTTGTTGTCACACCTCCAGAAGTATAGTCAGCAGGGTTCAGTGAGGTTGGCATATATCTCCATTGAGAGAGTTGAGATCCCGCCTTAATGAAGGTAACTTTGTTAGCTACAAAGGTTCAGAATATTTTTGTTTCATTTCTGGTTAATTTTAAAATAGAGGTATTGTCAGTCCAAAACATTTATTACTGAAGTGAGAGTTCAATTGGAGACCTGATGTTTAAGTTACAGTTTTTTTTCAAAACAGTCTCATTGGTTTAAAATTATTGTTTGAAAAACTAATCTTAAATAAGTCTTTAATTCAGTCAGTTGCTTGGCACCTACACAATTACACAAGAAGCAACTAGGCCTACATTACCATTATATTTCCAAAGCACACTTTTTCCTTCATATTCTACTGGCTCTGTCAAACTCACACATTTTACCACCAGGATTGCCTGTTGGCATTAAAAGTATAACACCCGCTCATCCGTGGACTCCACAATAAATGTGCCCAAACGCTATTTTTACTGTTCTGAAACATCTATGGTAAAAATGAATGGGTCACGTGACCTATGGAACCAAGATGGCGAAATGTGTGCGGTTTCACTTTCCAAGTTTATTCAAATCATTGCAGATGCTTCAGTATTCGATAGGTCGAAAACCATGTCAGTCAAAATTGTTTTATAAAAAATATCTTTGAAATGTGTTAATTATCATACATACTGTTAATCTGTGTTTTAGCAACATAAAAAAATAATCTCATCTCATCTTCATCCGCTTATCCGGTATCGGATCGCGGGGACAGCAGCTCCAGCAGGGGACCCCAAACTTCCCTTTCCCGAGCCACATTTGCCATCTCTGACTGGGGGATCCCGAGGAGTTCCCAGGCCAGTGTCTAAATATAATCTCTCCACCTAGTCCTGGGCCTACCCCGTGGTCTCCTCCCCGCTGGACGTGCCTGGAACACCTCCCTAGGGAGACGTCCTGGGTTATCCTTACCAGATGCCTGAACCACCTCAACTGGCTCCTTTCGATGCAAAGGAGCAGCGGCTCTACTCCAAGTTCCTCCCGGATGGCTGAGCTTCTCACCCTATCCCTAAGGGAGAAGCCAGCCACCCTTCTGAGAAAACCCATTTCAGCCGCTTGTACATAAAAAAATATGATGCAAAATTCAATCATGCAAGTTTTTATTCAAACATATTTTATTTGGGGGGCACAGATGTTCTGCAGGACGGGCAGTGCCCCAAAACGCCTTACCTGTGATGTGTGCAATAGCCTGGGGAGGATGTAATCACAAAATTACGGGGGGGGGGGGGGGGTTGTGGTTGTGCTGTGGTCATTGAGACCACATTGCCAGACTAATGGAGAAAACTGTTTTCTCACCTCCTCAAAGACTAGTTTCAGAATGAATTGTATCCTCTTCTATTCAGTTTTGACCACACAAAGGACCGGGTGAAGACATTAGCTACAACAGGTCTGAGAACACTGTTTGGCTGTGGTGCTTCCTTATCACAATTCCACTGTTAGGGATTTAACTATGTGAATATCATTTAACAGCTAACAGTATGTCTGTAACTGTCTGAGACATGTTTAAATAAATGTAAAAAAACGAGTAACATAGATGAAAATGTGTCTAAAATATACCACCTTAAAATGTTAGTGCTCTTTATATAAGTTTTATTTTAATTTAGAGTGTAACAGGTCACATGATAGGAGTTTAGTTAAGAGCATGATCAGGGCATTGTGGGTCAGAGAGCAACATGGATGCAGGGGGAAGACATAACACACCCTAATACCTTTGGTTAATATGTGTTTAATGTTTGTTGATGTGCCTTTGAATTAATAATGTGACATGGTTTCTTTAACTAAATTTCAGCACATTTCTGTTGTGTTAATTTGTTTGGGCCTGTTTAGAAATGGACGCTAGTTTCATATTCTTTAAATGACTGAGAGACGTATTATTTAACCTTTTATATTGTTATTTACTTGTAGTTTTAATGGTGTCTGCTGACTGGAATGAAAGAGAGAAAAATAAATAATTAAAAGACATCTGAATGAGGCGTGGCCATTACTTAATTGGAGCGGTGTAGTTATAATCTCTGTCCTGGCCAACAACATTATTTTTACACTGTGTAAATCCCATATTCCATGTAAATAATGGCTGTAAACTACATTGAGCATCATCTCTTTTATGATGTTACAACATGTCAGTTGTAGCGTACTATGGACTAACATTAAGTTGTAGTCCTTTCCTGTGGGTTGCATGTAGTACTGATTGTACAGAGTGTTTCTGTGGGGTGTGAAAACAAGTTGTGGTTTGTCACATTTGACACAATAATCAGACGAGAGATCTTCTGTTAAGCTGTTTGTGCAGGATATCTACAGTTTAGAATGAAAAAACAAAAAATTATGTTCACCATTTTTAATGATGTTTTCTGGCACACAGTCCTTGTAGAAGATTACTTCTAGAACAAATTACTCTCTGTGTTTGTTCAGAAAGCACCTCAATGACCTCATGACCCTCCTGTTCATTCAGTGCATAGGCCCCATAGCTGGGGAACACGAAACGCACCTCATAGGGTGAGTTATGGTCAAACCGTGGACACCAGTAAGCCAACCACAAGTGTTTATGAATCCCTAGTCGGGCCTCATTTCCCCGCTGTATGGTGGCCTCGGAGACATTCACCCCATTTATCATGTAGGACTGCCTTCCACGGCAGACTTTGTTAAACCAGTGGTGCACAACATCTAAATAGGTGCTCCAAGTCTCATCCTGGATATCAGTGATCTTAAAACAGGTAATTCGCTAACTGGGTCTGCCTGGTGCTTGTGTTATGGGGCTAAGGTACATTTGAGCAATGTCTGTCTTTCTATTGCCTGGTATGTAAATCTTTACTTTGATTGTGACACACATGTCTGTATAATATCAGAGGATTATTAGGTACTCTGACCATGTTCCTCTGCCTAGACCAAGAAGGGTATCAGTCCTTTTGTTCCTTAGGAATGTGGCCCTTGGGGGTGGGGGGGACACCCCTCCCTTTGGGTAAAACCTATGTGACACAAGACGGATGGGCAGCATCTTACCACACTCCTCTCTCCACTATAAGTACTGATGATTGTCATGTATTAAGTTAGAGAGTCCTCAGATGATTATTCTGTAAGCTTTTGACGCGTCTCTCTGTTTGCAAATAAACTATTAAATTGTGCAAGAGAATTTTCTCTCTGTACTTCCTCCTTTAAGAGTTCTTATCGATGAAATTGCCATCACACTCGTTAGGGTTGAGCAGGCATCGGGAGTTCTCCAAAGCATCTGAGTAGTCATCCAGCAAGGCCTGGCTCTCCTGGATCAGAGGCTCCAGGTCACCACTAGAGCCTCTGATAGTAGGTGCTACTACCACCTAGGTGGAAAATGATGCATACCGTTTCCATTAATGAATTTATACGATGCCAATAACGCTGATTAAAGACTGAGACAGAGTTGAAAAATATGACAATGTGCCATAAAGGACAACTCGGGATAAGTGGACTGTTAACAGAATGTGATTTTTGGACAAACTATCCCTTTAAGGCTCCAATTGCTGGAATATTGTAACAGGATTCAGGCCTGGATCAAAGCCGGGCATTTGCTCTCCATAAAGAATTTGGCCTCCAGATAGAATCCCCACAGTTTTGTTTCCCAAGAACTCTGCAAATGGTATATGCAATACACATGCCCCCTTGTTTATAAAACATTCCCCTCAATCATTTCATCCCAGAGCTGGGCTTGACATAATTAAAGATCTCTACCTGTGGTTCATACATCCAGGGCATACACATCCTCTTCTTTCCGGCATTTTACATCATTGTGTAGGCCCGAGTAGAGGGGCATCCAGTGACCTTTATAGCTGTCGGACACACTGGAACCAGACAGCCAGATCCCTGCCAGCAGTTTGAGTGATAACAGATAAATCCACAATGGATACATCTGAGCCTGGCTACAGACCCTTTGAGTCCAGTGGGGATGGTGGTAGTAGGACTAGGAGGTGTAGGCTAGGCTGTTTAAGGTGGTAGCAGCTAGGAACAATACATCTAGTTGTAGTCCAGACAGAACAATGCATCTAGATGTAGTCCAGACAGAACAATACATCTAGATGTAGTCCAGACAGAACAATACATCTACATGTAGTCCAGACAGAACAATACATCTACATGTAGTCCAGACAGAACAATACATCTAGATGTAGTCCAGACAGAACAATACATTTTGCTGTAGTCCAGACAGAACAATACATCTAGATGTAGTGCAGACAGAACAATACATCTAGATGTAGTCCAGACAGAACAAGCTGGACAACATTTGCAACCAGAATTGGCTGCAGGTACTGCCTCATGCTGCCAGTAGTGACAAGGATAATAGAAAAATGCAATACTAGAGAAGAATCAGTCTGAAGGATAAGGAGAGAGAAGTTGTCTTTGTCCACCATCTGCAAAACCATTCTCTTTTTGGGGGTTGTCTTGATGTTGCCTCTCCAGAGCATGTTGTCATTTTTATTTGCACCAAAACTGGTGACATTGATTCACAATCACTTATGCTTCCTAACTGGAAAGATAGATATCACTGAAGTTTAATTTACTTAATGTTACAGTATACTCGGATGATTATGTATTTCTTTGAGCAGTGTATTAATTATCTTTATTTGTCTGCAAAAGGTTTCTCTGAAGTGAAGACCTCATCAACACCAAGTGCAGAATGTGGTAAAAGGAGAAACCACACCTCTTGGTATAAACAAAGCCTTGACCACATTGGAAAAAAAATAGCCCCCTTCACTGCACAGAGTCAGATAAAACTTGCTGTTCCCCGAAGTTGTCAGTCATTCAGTAAGTCATACAGACAGGTCCATTGTTCCAGAATCTTTTTTATCAACTCCACCATCATAACCAATAGTGATTGCTATGTCTGGTAAGGCGCTGATCTATTTTCAATTCTTCATTAATTTTTCTATTAGAGATGTATTCTTAATTAGATTAAACTGAAATGTTCCTCTAAATCTACCAGAAATACATTATAATGACAAAAACTGATTTAAAATCTTCTGCAAATCTATAAAAAAATTATAACAGAAATATGTAAACAAATGAACTAATCACACACCTGGAATATTAGCCGAGTCATTTAAAATGTTAATTAGTTGTCTACTCGACGCATAATTCTCACAACAATGACAGGCAATAGGCCTACCTGGTGTTATATCATTTTCAAGTTTCAAGGTTTGTTTGTCAAATGCACCGAACAACACAGCCAGGACGAGTTGCACCGAATTACCTTTACAGGAATTGTTTAATAGATTAGGCAACTATGTTAGATAACTGTAACATGGCGCTGCCTTCAAGATAAAACATTAGATTGGATTTACCACGACATTTGTGGAGAAAAGGTGTTTTAGGAAGCACTCTGCCCAAGGATGATTATTTGCATTTGACGTGGCCACCTGAACTCCGTGCCGTTACGCCATGTTATTCTGCTTGCTTTAGCGTGTAATGTAGAGATGTAGCCTAATCATATTAATGTAAAAAGCAATGGTTTAGAAACCCATTTCCAAAGGCATTGTAGCACACACAACAAATAAGGTAAAATATGGCCAGCTATGTAAACTCTAACATTGATTGATCCTGCTAAAGGTGTTCAATTGGTAAAAGGCTATTCCTATTTGTTTTCCAATGCCTCTTAATATGAAAGTAATCTAAAAGTAATTCAAAGTAATCAGATTATGTTACGGAGTTTGAGTAATCAAAAAGTTATGTTACTGATTACAAATGTGGACAGGTAACTTGTGACTGTAACAGATTACATTTAAATACATACCCCATCCTGATCACCAGTGTGCGAGAGTATTGCAATTTTTCAGAAGAACATAAATATCACATTAAGTATTCGGACTCTTCGCTATAGTATTCAGACTCTTCAAATAGAGCTTAGGTACATCCTATTTCCATTGATCATCTTTGAGATGTTTCAACCACTTGATTGGAATCCATCTTTGGTAAATTCAATTGATCGGACAGGATTTGGAAAGGCACATACCTGTCTATATATGGGCCCACAGTATACAATGAATGTTAAAGCAAAAACCATGTCACAGGCGGTGTCATTTATTTACACCGGACACAGGAGTAACACTGGATTTTAACCATAATTCACACTATTAATATAGGGCTGGGGCCCACGAAATTATTTTTACAATGTGAAATGCATGAATCTCTTTTACTTCAGAGGGCCAGCTTACTTTCTGATAAAGAGAGCAATGATGTGTACTGTAACAGTCACCTGTAATAAAAATGTAATGCGCAATGATAAACTATGTTGAGAGGGTTTAAAACAGATGTAGAAGCATTAATATTAATGATATTGCCATCAATAACCATCATTAATGTGAATTGGACAATTTGCGTTCTGCTAGATGTAATACATGTTCTATTTCTACATAGAAATGTATATCCCAAAATGTATCCCAAGTTCATAGGTGTTCGGATGTCATTGGCGTTGTCGGTAACTTATTCCAGAAACCAGAGTAACACTGGATTTTAATCTCAATACAAATTCCAGTGAATGTTGTTCTGATAGTCAAATAGCACTGCTACATCTTAACAGTAGTTCTGAAAATATTGGAACATCTTATTTAAGTATAATATTAATGTAATTTATGTTCTACATTAAATAGCACTTTATTAAATACATTGTGATATTAACCCCATCCTTCTCTCCAGTTCTCCAGACTACTGTGTTGACCCTGTTGGGGCTGTGGGGGGCCTGGATCCCCCCTGTCCTGCCCTCCTGCACCACAGGCCAACCAGTAGAGTGCAGTGCTGCCCAGTCAGCTCCCGGGACCAACCTGGCTGGTGAGGGTTTTGATGTGGTCACCATGGAGCGCAAGCAGGCCTATGTGGTGGATGTGGATAACTGGAGGAAGACCCAGAACGGGACCTGTACACTCTGTGTTAACCCTTTCATGAAGGGACAGACTCAGAGGCTCCCAGCGGCTGTGGTGTACTGGAGACCCTCACACCAATGTCACATAGAGATATCCAGCACGGTCTACGACTCCAGTGAGGCATTTGTGAGCAACAGTCAAACAGAGGTACTATAACTACTACAACAATGTTTCCAAAAAAGGGACACTGCATTAAATGTAAATAAAAAAGAATGCAATGATGTGCAAATCCTTAAAAACCCTACATTCTATAGAAAATAGTACAGACAACATCTCTAATGTTGAAACTGAGATGTTTTATTGTTTCTTGAAAGATATATGCCCAGTTTGAATATGATACCAGCAACACTTTTCTAAATTGTTGGAACAGAGGGAACAAAAGACTGGAACAGGTCAAACAGGGAAACGCGCTGTGTCAGGGAAAATCCAAAAATCGCATTCCAAAAAGCAGGAAAGTAATCTATCAAACTGGTGAAATTGTTAAGATATGTAAAAAACTCAGAAATGCTTCTCAGAATAGATAAAAAAAACTTTGCATGGAACACATGGAGATTAGGGGTAAAAATACACAGGCATCATGAATTTACTTTCTGTTAGATGTAAGGCATGACTTATTTCTACATAGAAAGACAATTTATATCCTATATCCAATTTATATATCCATAGAAAGACAATTTCTAACAGGTTCATCTACATGTTTTGAAAGAAAATGTCTATCCATATGCCCAGGTATTTGTAGGCAAGGAAATTATCAATATTAGCACCATCGATAATAATCAAACACAAATTTACAGGCACCTTTTAAGATTTAGAAAATAACACACATTTGTTTGTTTTTCAGAATTTAATAGTATATCCAGTATGCTCTATGTATGTTTATAATGCATAGGCATGCTCTTCAATGGTAGGGCGACTTAAGGGAAAACTATTTTCTGACTCAAAAAACACAATGTTTGGTCAGGCTTAGATATTTACATATTTACTACAGCCAAATAAACACATTTAGACAAACATTATTGGGCAGAATGATTCTATTTTATTGCAACTTAATCAAATGCCAAACTGTGTAAAAGGGGTGTTTTATCCCACTATCTGGGAAAATGCCCCTTCCAATGGGGTAAAATGCCCTTTTTTTTTTACCGCCTATTAAGCTTCATTCCATATTTAATTCCATGTATCAGAGTCATTCTATCAATATTATCTTTAACATTGAAAGGAATTCAGCGTTGATAGGGGTATATTAAATACAATAACAACAATTATTTTAACTGTGATTTTGCACATTCCGCAATGCTACTGTAGGCATTTTGCCCCAAGAAAGCATCTGTGCCCCCCCCCCCCCCATTTTTGTTTCCCCATAATCACTGCAAATGCTATAGAAATTAGATATGCTCCCAATTGATGAAAAATGCCTCCACAGTCATTTTGTCCTGGAGCCAGGATTGCTTTTCTCTAAAGTGACAATATCCAAATGCAAAAAAAAACATTTTAATATTTATAACAATATCAAGAAACTTAAAAAAAAAAAAAAAAAAATATATATATATATATATATCTATATATATATATTAAAATTGTGTATTAAGTTAAAACATGAAATCAATAATAGCAACAGTAATTGAGCAACTAATTCAATATCAGTGCCAACTGACAGGCCTATTACATTAGATGTTAATGTATGCTCGGTAAATCTAGTGCTGACAATTAACCACAACATTTGTGGACAGTAAGCAACATTTTTTTTTGCTTTCAATCAGAGAAATTTCTTCTCTCAACTGTAACTTTTTCCTCTGTCCATATTGTACAAGAGAAAATACTGCAAAATGTTTCAGTCAATATACCTGGTTATATGAATTTCTCTAAAGGGGTCCTTATGAATTCTATAATTTCCTAAAAACATAATTTTTTCAGTTTTATTTTTCCTGGAATTTTGTTGGTATTCTTATCAAGTAATATTACCAATACAAAAAATAGCAGTGCATTTCAATGACCCAAATTGTGTTTTAACTCAAGTTTCCTATTTTGTATTATTGATATGTCCACTCTATTTGTGTAGGTAGATGATAGTTGGAAGATTGGTCTGAACATTTGGACCCCCCAGGCAAAGGAGTCAGTCGTGGTGGGGGGTACCCACTCCAGAGCTGCTAAGACAGTCATGGAGCAGTCTAAGCAGGATAAGTACAGCTTCATCAAACAGGAAATACACTGCTCTTATTACAGGTGATTTTCTCCAATCCAAAGTCTGGATTGGAGACGTTATATATAGAGGTTGTAAGATGGTATAGTTTATAGAAGATATAATAGGTTAGGTTTCTAATATGGATAAACATAAATAATTTACTTTTGTTGGTATCCCCAAATGTTAACATTTATAATCTATTAATTCCTATTGACAGGTCTATAATCCATCCAACAAATAGATTTTACCTACATGACTCATTACTAATTAACTCTCCATCTTGTGTTTCCTTAGTTACCAGTTGATTGAGGACCCTCCCCTAAATCCTGAGTTTTCTCGCTCCCTGGGTCTCCTGCCTCCCCTCTACAACACCCAGTCCAAGGCTGAATACACCCGTTTCCTTGCCACCTTTGGCACCCACTACATCAGGAAGGTTCACCTGGGGGGGCGGGTGAAGAGTGTCACCTCCCTGAGAGTGTGTGAGGCGTCCCTGAAGGGTTACAAGGAGAATGAGGTGATGGCCATTTAAAAATTCTAAGAATGTATGTTTATTTATATATTCTGAAAAGAGTTAACATGATGGCTTTAATACATTTTTTGAAGGTCAAGGACTGTCTGGAAGCTGAGGCCTCTGTTGGCACTAGTACTGGATCAGCCGAAGTCAGAACAGAGACCAAGTTCTGCAAGAAGGACCTTAAAAGTCGTCACACCAAAGAGAGTTTCAGCAGCATGTTTAATGACAGGTTTGATTGATTTTGATTTGATTGATTCCCAATGTGGTGCTTGTTGTTGTGGAACAGGACTAATAATGATAAACTAACAAACAGGTTTACTGAGGTGGTGGGGGGACAGACGGATGGAGCAACTGACCTGCTCTTCTCCAGGACGGGTGGAACCTCCAAGGGCTTCTCTGATTGGGCAAGAACCCTGAAAACTGTTCCAGACATCATCAATTACTCCCTCCACCCCCTCCACCTACTGGTGAAACGAACCAAGAAGAGGGCAGGGCTGAAGAAAGCAGTGGAGGACTACATCCTGGAACACGCCCTGGTCAAGCACTGCTCTGGGAAGTGTAAGAGTGGCTCCAACCCCAGTGCCCATGACTCCTGCCAGTGTGTGTGTCAGGCCAGCAAGGAGATGACCAACCAGTGCTGCCCGCAGGAGAAAGGCCTGGCCCGACTAACGGTCACCATAAAGTACGCCAAGGACCTTTACGGGGACACTATGTCACAGACTGACGGCTTTGTCAAGGTATGATTGCTTAATCTGAATATTTAAATTGGTATTACATTTTAATAAGGGCACTTTAAAACTGATCCAGGATTTGACACTAGGTTATACTTCCTATCCCAATCCCTTATACTTTACAAAAAAACAAGTGGCGGGTTAGCTTTAAATTTTACTTTTTTTCTGAAGGTGTTCATGGGTAATGATGCCAAGCAGACTGGTGTGATCAACAACAATGACAACCCCAGGTGGAACGCAGTCTTTGACTTTGGCACTGTCAAGCTCACCCTGGGCAATGAGCTCAAGTTTGATGTTTACGACGAAGACACCACCTTGTACAAGACGTCGTTTGAACTTTTAGGGGAGTGCATCATTCGACCTGTCAAAGAGGGGTCTTATAACAATGAAATGTGTCCTCTAAATCGTGGCAACTTGTTCTACTCCTACATGGTTGAATGTGCCCCAGGACTTGGGGGCCCAACCTGTGGGGAGTACATCGCCTCTCCAATGAACTCTGACCTTTCTGGCATCTACACCTCCCGTAACGCGCTGAACATGACCCAGGATCTACTGGCTCACATCAGGATGGGCCGGCCCCCAGTAGACCCGTTGGCCTTCACGATGAAGCAGAAAGCAAATGATCACCCTCGTCTCTCTGCCCTCAATGAGCTGTGATCAAAACCTATTTTTATGTAGGTTATTTCTAACCTCTTATTATATAATTTTGTTAATCGAATCCAATGTAAAGTGTCTGTATGTCTAGCTGCTATGTGTGACATTAATGCTACCCTTTCATGGCTAAATTCATGTTAGTACAGGTGATACTATGGTAAGGATATTGTGAACGGTTTTAAGAGTAAATATTTGTCTGTCCTGTAGCTCTTTTGGTGCTTTGTGGAAGGAAGCTACGATATAATGTTTGAACTTAAAGGTTTCCATCAGTAAGCTTAATATTTCTTTGGCTGGGCTAGCTACAAGGATGACTGAGGCAGAGTATACCATTAGCGAGAATTTACTGTTCCAAACTACAGTAATGTGGTTGATCAGAACCAAAGGAAAGGAAGTAAAAGTTAATTAAACCCCTCCTACCTTTCCACTCCAAACCTAACTTCACTAACCATAATACAGCGGGGTGGTCTGTCCAGGTCTTACCTAGTGTGTCTACTGTACTCTAACCATAATACAGGGGGGTGGTCTGTCCAGGTCTTACCTAGTGTGTCTACTGTACTCTAACCATAAAACAGGGGGATGGTCTGTCCAGGTCTTACCTAGTGTGTCTACTGTACTCTAACCATAATACAGGGGGATGGTCTGTCCAGGTCTTACCTAGTGTGTCTACTGTACTCTAACCATAATACAGGGGGGTGGTCTGTCCAGGTCTTACCTAGTGTGTCTACTGTACTCTAACCATAAAACAGGGGGATGGTCTGTCCAGGTCTTACCTAGTGTGTCTACTGTACTCTAACCATAAAACAGGGGGATGGTCTGTCCAGGTCTTACCTAGTGTGTCTACTGTACTCTAACCATAATACAGGGGGATGGTCTGTCCAGGTCTTACCTAGTGTGTCTACTGTACTCTAACCATAATACAGGGGGATGGTCTGTCCAGGTCTTACCTAGTGTGTCTACTGTACTCTAACCATAAAACAGGGGGATGGTCTGTCCAGGTCTTACCTAGTGTGTCTACTGTACTCTAACCATAATACAGGGGGATGGTCTGTCCAGGTCTTACCTAGTGTGTCTACTGTACTCTAACCATAATACAAGATGGTCTGCCCAGGTCTAACCAAGTGTTTATAGAAAGTTAGAATGTAATGGGTAATGTATGCCCACAGGCCTCTTGCCTAAGCAATCCCAAGTTGCTCCCCTTCCCCCTGTGACCAAATGAAATTGTAATTAAACCCCAAAAATACCCTAGTAGTTAAACTTCAACAAGCAACAGTAATCCCTACTTGTCAGACAACTCAAAGACCGGCTAACAAATAACACACCAAAGCTCTCACAGGTAATACAGCAACCAATACAGGGCATAAAAAAAAAAAGAGCGCTGACGAGGTGACGAGGTGTGCGCACCAAGTAGGAACAGGTAGTGAGAGCCGGCAACGTTATCAGGTAGATGAATGAACCACCACATCATCAAGGTAAGCAGAACAATTTGGCACATTTTGACAAGATGCTGAAAAGAGGCAGGAGCATTGCACATTCCAAAGGGCATCACAGTATATTGTACAAAGTTATCAGGTGTAACGAAAGCCAAGAGTTTAGAGGTTTGAGAGATTAGAGGCACTTGCCAATAGCCTTTTAGCCAATCTATCTTACTAAAGTAAGCAGCAGAACCAATTCTATCAAAGCAGTCATCTATGCAAGGTCGAGGGAAATAATCTGGTATTGTAACAAAATTCAAACGATGATGGTCCGTACATATGCAGGACTGTCAGGCTTGGGAACGAAGATACACTGGGAACTCCAGGAAATGTTACAAGGCTAAGCCATGTCATACTGTAATAAGTAAGCCACCACACTTTTCACTTTTACCCAGTATGGATGCTGACGAATAGGACCAGCATTCCCCACATTCACTTCAAATTCCAAGATGGATGTGCAACTAGGAACATCCTGAGACAAATGGAGAAAGCTATTCATCAACAAGATAAGGTCATCAGTTTGATTATTACTCAGATGCTCCATTTAAGAGGTTAACTTTTTCAGCATTTCACACTGCTGTAACCTTTTGCGTACTGTAACTCCAACCTGTCCTCCTTGTCCTCCTCTAGGTCCCAACCAGGCTTCGCACCACAGCAGCCACACTGGCGACGGCTGGGCTGGAACGGCCTACCTGAGGAGCCATTGGGAGAGTCACACCATAATACACTTTCAGCATAGTAACATGACACCCAACAGAAGGGGCGCCTACGATCTGGGGTCTTTATCACATAACTGGCACCACTGTGTTTCTTTTCCGCATGACATATCCCAGAGCAACAGGCCGACAGAGACAAGCCAGGGATTCGCAACAAAACTAAAACCTGATCCTCTGGTGTTAAAGAACAGCCATCAGCCTTTATTTCATAATGTCATTTCCTGACATTTCCTGCATTTTTTGACACAATGAGGCTTGTCTCCCGCAACTGACTGACATAAATAAATACTAAATTAAGGGTGCTACCTGGTGTCAGAGATAATATTAGCTCCCACTGTGGGGGTTCTCCAAACCCAAGGTCAGCAGGGTTGAATACTGAGGACTCTTGTATTATTTCCTTGATAGCGAATAGGACAAACGGCACCCCCTCATTCTAATTGGGGTTGGCATTAATACAATACTTGACTAGCCCAGAGCCCGCCGAGGACTGGCCGCCTCGTCCAGCGGCACAATCTCCGGTCCCGGCCTCTCCGCCTCCCCGGCCTGTCCCGGCCTCTCCGCCTCCCCTGTCTGGTCCGGCCGCTGTGCCGCCCTCTCCTGTCCCGGCCTCTCTGCCTGCCCGGCCTGTCCCGGCCTCTCCCGGCCTCTCCGCCTGCCCGGCCTCTCCCGGCCTCTCCGCCTGCCCGGCCTCTCCCGGCCTCTCCGCCTGCCCGGCCTCTCCCGGCCTCTCCGCCTGCCCGGCCTCTCCCGGCCTCTCCGCCTGCCCAGTCCCTGGTGGGCCCGGACAGCGACCAGTCTTCGGCGGGTTCTGGCGGAGGCAAAAACAGGGCAGCAGGGGGAACTGGCGGCGGCGACCTCTGGGCAGCGGGAGGACCTGGCGGCGGCGGCCACTGGACAGCGGGAGGAGCTGGCGGCGGAGGCCACTGGACAGCGGGAAGACCTGGCGGCGGCGGCCACCACATGTGAGCGTAGGCGGCAAGGGCTTGTCCTCCCACCCCTCCAGGGATGGCAGCCGCACCTCAGGGTCCTCCGACCGCCCCCACAGCACCCCCCGAAAAACTGCTTGGGGCTGACTCACGGAGGGTTGATTGCGTCGCCTCTCTTGACGTCTCCTCCGGGGTTGGCGCTGGGCTGGCCTAGTGTACAGCGGGGGACGGTAGGGGTTCTCCTCCTCCTCTGTATTGCTGTCGGGCCAACAAAGGTGTTCCCCTACCGTCCATCTCTGCCGTGTCTCTTGTAGGTGGTTAATTCTGTCACAGTCGTTGTAGGTCCCAGGCACAGAGTCGAAATAGAGGGTGTGATCCATGTTTAATCAAAAAAGGGAAGGGAAGACAAAACAAAAGCAGCAACCAGTGATGTGGGGTAACCAACGCAAGGACAAAATCAAAATGAATCACACTGGTGTGTGGCTACACAGGGGACATAAATAGGGTCCCCAATTGGAGGCAACGATCTACACCTGCCTCCAATTGGGGAGACCAAAAGGATCGGAGGTGGCTAGAGGTGCCACCTTCTGTTCTGCCCTGACTATGGCCCTAGCCCAGTGCAGAGATGGCTAGGGGCATAAACAGGATGTGACAATCTGCTGTCGGAACAGGGTAGGAACAACCAATTGCAATACTGCACTCAGTCACTAACTGTACTATACACTTATGAAAATTGGTCTTCCTTTTGCCATTCAATCACCTTCTCTGGGGTGACTGACAAAATAATATAATGTAATTGGGGCGCAATTTCGCTTTCTCCTGCCTTAGATTTTATGGGGGTAGAAGCCGTAGACTTTGTAGAAAGAACATTACAAAAATAATCTACCGTAATATGCTCAAAAATGGAACAAGACAAATCCACCACATCTCCCAGCTTGCGAGAATGTGCCCTTGTAACACACAAGCAGGAAAAACATGGGGAAATGGTGGAACCATTTTATCATCTCCAGTTTTGGTTTTTGGGTTGTCTACTGCTTTAAACACGGGATTCACATTATCACCTGTAATATCGTTCTCTAGTAACAATGTGATACATTTTAATGACAGCGTAGACACTACACATTCACGGAAGCGTCCTGATACCAAGTGTGACACTAAGCGGACCCAGTTTAATGGTACAGGTGCGGTTTCTGCAAACCCTGTTAAATGACATGCGAGCCACAATACGTTTCAGGGTAAAACGTCAGTAACGATTACTGACTGCGCTGCCCCGTTGTCTCGTAAGATCCGTATGGGCTTTTGATCAGCTTGTTGATCAGCTTGTTCAGACATAAACGGGGCATAGAAAGCGTTAGTGAAACCAGATTCTATGTCAACAAGGCGGTCCATCAGACGCGGTTTGATTTAGGGGATGGCGACAGGTTTGTTTTTCAGAACTGGACAGTCTGCAATCACGTGACCCATTCGGTGGCAGTAAAAATATTCATGGATTTCGTTTGCAGGCTTAAGGTTGGAGGAGGAAAAACGACCTGAATGAGGCACTGATCTGGTGTCAGTGTTCTCATCTGCAAACACCGCTGCCTGGGCCAATGCTGCCACTTTCTGTTCATTTACAGGAACTACAATTCTATCGGGGAAGGTGGTTCTTAAAATCCTCTAACAGCATAAACTCCCGAATATCAGCAAAGGTGTTAGTTTTGCTGGCTGAACATCACCGATCAAACAGATACTCTTTGTCTCACGCAAACTCAAACGGACGGTGAGAGGGCTTATTTTGGTTCCTTATGCGCTGCCTATAAGCTTCAGGCACCAACTCATAAGCATGCAACATGGTTGCTTTAACTATATCATAATGTAAACTGTCTTCCAGGGAGAGAGCGGCTACTGGTTCCTGGACTTTCCCAGACAAGGTACCTTGTTCCGGCTTCCCAGACTCGCTCAAAGGAGTCTACTTCAGACTCATGAAAGGGTGGCCCTAAAACAGAATATTGGTGCTTCCATCAAACTGGGCTGCCGACGGTTAGGTTGAGATGACACACTGAAGCCCACCTCTAGCTCCAGCTGTTGAATTCTTACCTCTTTGTCAGCATCTGTTTACTTTTTTCTAATCTCTAGCTCAAAGTTTAATCTTCTGGCTTGTTCTCTGTCTTGTATCTCCCTCTGTAAATGGGCAAATCCCAACTTGGACATTTCCACATTTTATTGTTACAACTTCGAAGATAGTCCGTAATGTCAAATTGCTAAATAAAAATATTTTAATTGTTCTCTGCCAGCTTAAAAAATCCTACTTGACTGCAGATCGATAGTGATCTATGATTGTTTTTGTAGATTATGTAAAATCTGAAACATGTAAATTCATTTTAAAAAGACTGAGTTGACTAACATCCTGTACATAGTTTCCCAGTCAATCTTTTGACACTTCTTAGACTGATTCAGATAGTTCTGACATCACTGGATAATATTGTTGTCAAGGTCTTGGAATTCCGGTTATGGAAGCATGTCTATTGAAAAAAAGCATTCCAACACTGCTCCTACTACTCTGCCAATCAGAAGACGCCATCATAAAGAAGTTATATCCCATGTCATTTCGTTTTAGAATAGTGTAATGCACCATATAGGATGAAGTGTCTTACAGCCTTTGTACTGTCCCTTGTTCTCTGCTCACCTAATATCTAGATGTTTCATATAGTGTCATATTAGTTAGTCAGTTGTAGTCATGGTCTCTGGGTCAGATCAGTACACAGGCCTTGTGCACTCCATTCATCTACACAGTGCTAAACGGGTCACATGGGTATATTATACCTCATACAATACCGTTCAAAAGTTTGGGGTCACTTATAAATGTCCATGTTTTCCATGAAAATATATAAGAAATTAGTTTTAACAGGATATATAGCAAAATGAGTAGGAAACATAGTCACTGACAAGGTTAGAAATTGAATAAATAATTGTGTCAAACTTTGCTTTCATCAAATAATCCTCCATTTGCGACAATTACTGCCTTTGGCATTCTAGTTGTCAATTTGTTAAGATAACCTGAAGAGAGGTCACCCCATTCTTCCTGAAGGATTAGGTTGATGGGCACTTCTTATGATCAAGATGCTCAACAGGGTTGATATCCGTTGACTGTGATGGCCACTCCATTATAGACAGAATACCGGCTGACTGCTTCTTCCTAAATTGTTCTTGTATAGTTTGGAGCTGTGCTTTTTCCTGGGTATCTGCAGAGTATGGCATGACGTTGCAAAATGGAGAGATAGCCTTCCTTCTTCAAGATTCCTTTTACCCTGTACAAATCTCCCACTTTACCACTTTTCCACTCCCCTTTCCTTTCAGGTTAGAGACATTTGCACTGTTTTGTGAAGGGAGTAGTACTCAGCGCTGTATGAGATCTGCAGTTTCTTGGGAATTTCTCCCATGGAAGAGCCTTAATTTCTCTGAACAAAAATAGACTGAAAGTGTTTGAGTTCTTTGTTTCTGGCCATTTTGAGCCTGTAATCAAACCCACAGTTGCTGATGCTCCAGATACTGAACTAGCCTGACAGACATTTTTATTTTTATTGGTTCTTTTATCAAAACAAGAGTCTTCAGTTGTGCTAACATAACTGTGAAAGAGATTTCTAATGATATTTTAGCTTTTTAAAATAATAAACTTGAATCAGCAAACACAATGTGCCATTGGAACACAGGACTGATGGTTGCTGATAATGGGCCTCTGTACATCTATGTAGATATTATGTTACAAATCAGCGGTTTACAGCAACATTAGTAATTTACAACATGAACAATGTCTACACAGTTTTTTTGATCAATTTGATGTTATTTTAATGGACAAAAAAAGAAGGACATTTCTTAGTGACCCCAAACTCCTCAACAGTAGTGTATGTGCACATATGAATTAAATGTCTTTACAACACACCATTGTTATGCTTTTCATTAACCACTATACTGAACCAAAGCTGATTGGTAACTGAATGTACAACGTCTCTGTTTGTTAATTCTGGTCCCAAGAATTTCCTCCCACATTGTTTCAAATAATTTTCCTCCCTATCTAACCTCAGACAGGTTTCTGCTGTCATAAAGCATCTTCAGCCCCGTTGTTCTCAATTCTTTTTGATTGTGTGAAAATTATTACTTTTTTATTTAATCTGAACAGCTGCTTCAACTGCTCAATACAGAGTTTTTCCATCTCCTTCTTGATTAATGTGACCAGACATCCATGTTTACCCAGAAATGTTAGCCCTTGGAAAGAAAAATGTAAACCTAAAGTAAAATTGCAGCTGATAATGCAGTGGTTAATAATCAGGTGCTAAAGTTTGACTATAAGAAACATGCCTCTTTCCTGTCTTGTGATGAGCAATTTCAATCAGTAATGTATAGTAACCACTGCCCAAACTCTGCCCACAGCCAGAAAGGGTTGCATTGCATAACGTTAGTGTTGTTTCCCAACCTTAGATGAAATTGAAGCAGCTAGACTTAAACACACGTGTAAGTGGCTTTCACTGGACTGTTGGTAGCCATGTTGGTGTTGAAGCCTTTTCTCCTGGGGTGGCCTGGACCTGGTCTGGCCATATTTGGCCAAGGTCATAGAGGACTGTCTCAGAGTAGTTGACCTGGTGCATGACTTTCATCTCCTCCAGGTTCAGGATGCTGTAGGGAGAACGGTTGTGGGGAATGGTTAAATTCTCTTTCCCAGCCAACACATGCTCCATGCCATTGTTTTTCCACTGCACTCTGTGAATCATATATTCCATGTAAATAATTAGCTTACTTAGGGACTCTAACCGAAACAATACTGTCCTTTCCTGCTTGGGCTTTATGCAGTATTGATAGTGTTTCTGTGAGGTGACAAGAAAACTGTTGTAGTTTAGGACACGAGGTGGAAAACTTTTTTTTTTTTCATTTAAGCTGATTGATTGTCCATGACACCTGACAACATTGTACTCCACAGCATCTCTTCTGGAGCAGAGGCTCCAGGTCACCACTAGGGGGCAGTACCTTCATATTCCCACCCTCATCCCCAGTCACCAGCTGATGGATGACTGGAAGAGAAAAAGAGTGGACATGTGTCCAAATACAACCCCCATCCAGTCGAATGGCAAAAAATATTTAAGCATAACCGGGAAAACCTTCTTTTTATCTAAGAGTGTTGAGGCCCGAAGCAATCTATTTATATGCTGAATACTAGAGTTGGCCACCCAAAGATCATTCAAAAGAATATTTTCAGTTTACAAGAAATAACCCTGTACACCGTTTTCACCTGCAGCACTTCTTTATTAGTTTGACTTCACTTCAAAACCCTGGTGTACTAGGACTAGGAGGTATAGGCTAGACTATTTAATGTGGTAACAGCTAAGTACAATACATCTAGATGTAGTCCAGACAGAACAATACATCTAGATGTAGTCCAGACAGAACAATACATCTAGATGTAGTCCAGACAGAACAATGCATCTAGATGTAGTCCAGACAGAACAATACATCTAGATGTAGTCCAGACAGAACAATGCATCTAGATGTAGTCCAGACAGAACAATACATCTAGATGAAGTCCAGACAGAACAATACATCTAGATGTAGTCCAGACAGAACAATGCATCTAGATGTACTCCAGACAGAACAATAAATCTAGATGTAGTCCAGACAGAACAATACATCTAGATGTAGTCCAGACAGAACAATGCATCTAGATTTAGTCCAGAAAGAACAATACATCTAGATCTAGTCCAGAAAGAACAAGCTGGACAACCTGTGCAACCTGAATGGGCTACAGGTACCACCTCATGCTACCAGTAGTGACAAGGACACTAGAATTATACAATACTGGAGAAGAATCAATCCAAAGGAAAAGGAGAGAGAAATTGTCTTTGGCCACCACCTGCACAACAATTCTCTTTTTGGGGGTTGTCTTGATGTTGCCTCTCCAGTGCACATGTTGTCACTTTCATTTGCACCAAAACTAGTGACATTGATTCACAATCGCTTATGCTTCCTAACTGGACTGATTGATATCAATGAAGTTTAATTGACTTGATGTTACAGTATACTGTGATGATTACGTGTTCCCTTAATTTCTTTGAGCAGTGTATTCATTATCTTTGTCTGCAAAAGCTTTCTCTGTAGTGAAGACCTCATCAACACCAAGTGCAGAATGTGGTAAAAGGGAAGAGAAACCACACCTCTTGGTATAAACAAAGCCTTGACCACATTGACAAAAAAGCCCCCTTCACTGCACAAAGAGTCATATAAAACTTGCTGTTCCCCGAAGTATTCAGTCATTCAGCAAGTCATACAGACAGGTCCACTCTTCCAGAATCTTTTTTATCAACCCCACCATCATAACCAGTATTGATTGCTATGTCTGGTAAGACGCTGAACTATTTTCAATTCTTCATTCATTTTTCTATTAGAGATTTATTCTTAAATGGATTAAACTAAAATGTTCCTCTAAATCAACAAGAAATACATTATAATGACAAAAACTGATTTAAAATCTTCTGCACATATATACAAATATGTAAACAAATGAACTAATCACACACATGTAGTGTAATGAGCAGGTGTGAGAATAAAATACATAATTTGTTAATAACAATGTTTTGGTCAGACTGGCTGAAGGTTTTTGCCCAAAATGTTGCATTTTTTAAATAATGAAATACTAAATAATAACGCTTGCAAGCATCACCAGTGTGCGAGAGTATTGCAATTTTTCAGAAGAACATAAATATCACATTTACATAAGTATTCAGACTCTTCGCTATAGTATTCAGACTCTTCAAATAGAGCTTAGGTACATCCTATTTCCATTGATCATCTTTGAGATGTTCTTACCACTTGATTGGAATCCACCTGTGGTAAATTCAATAGATTGGACAGGATTTGGAAAGGCACATACCTGTCTATATAAGGTCCCACAGTAGACAATGAATGTTACAGCAAAAACCAAGCCACGATGTCATAGTTGTTGTGTGTTATTTACACTGGATCTTAAACATAATTCACGGTATTTATATAGTGCGGGGGCCCACAAAATTATTTTGATAAAGAAATTCAAGAGTATTTAGTAAAAAGCATGAGTCGCTCCAGTAGCATGAGTCGCTCCTCTCCTTGAACTGCCACCTTAACGTGGTGGAGGGGTTTGAGTACCCGAGTGACCCTAGGAGCTATGTTGTCTGGGGCTATATGCCCCTGGTAGGGTCTCCCAAGGCAAACAGGTCCTAGGCGACGGGTCAGACTAAGAGCGGTTCAAAAACCCCTTAATGAAGAAGAAAATTGTGTGTCCTGTGACGTCGCCCGGCATGGCGCAGCCGGGGCCCCACCCTGGAGCCAGGCCCGGGGTTGGGGCTCGTTCGCGAGCGCCTGGTGGCCGGGCCTTTCCCCATGGGGCCCGGCCGGGCCCAGCCCGAACAAGCGACATGGGGCCGCCCTCCCGTGGGCTCACCACCCACAGGAGGGACCATAAGGGGCCGGTGCAGAGAGGATCGGGCAGCAGTCGAAGGCGGGGGCCTAGACAACCCGATCCCCGGACACGGAAACTAGCTCTAGGGACGTGGAATGTCACCTCGCTGGCGGGGAAGGAGCCTGAGATGGTGCGTGAGGTTGAGAGATTCCGACTAGAGGTAGTCGGGATCACCTCTACGCACGGCTTGGGCTCTGGAACCACACTCCTTGAGAGAGGATGGACTCTTCACCACTCTGGAGTTGCCCATGGTGAGAGGCGGCGGGCTGGTGTGGGTTTGCTCATAGCTCCCCAGCTCTGCCGCCATGTGTTGGAGTTTACCCCGGTGAACGAGAGGGTCGTTTCCCTGCGCCTACGGGTCGGGGATAGGTCTCTCACTGTTGTTTGTGCCTACGGGCCGAACGGCAGTGCAGAGTACCCGACCTTCTTGGAGTCTCTGGGAGGGGTGCTGGAAAGTGCTCCGACTGGGGACTCTATCGTTCTACTGGGGGACTTCAACGCCCACGTGGGCAACGACAGTGACACCTGGAGGGGCGTGATTGGGAGGAACGGCCCCCCTGATCTGAACCCGAGCGGTGTTCAGTTATTGGACTTCTGTGCTAGTCACAGTTTGTCCATAACGAACACCATGTTCAAGCATAAGGGTGTCCATCAGTGCACGTGGCACCAGGACACCCTAGGCCGCAGGTCGATGATCGACTTTGTTGTCGTTTCATCTGACCTGCGGCCATATGTCTTGGACACTCGGGTGAAGAGAGGGGCGGAGCTGTCAACTGATCACCACCTGGTTGTGAGTTGGATCCGATGGCGGGGGAGGAAGCTGGACAGACTCGGCAGGCCCAAGCGTACTGTAAGGGTCTGCTGGGAACGTCTGGCCGAGTCTCCTGTCAGAGAGATCTTTAACTCCCACCTCCGGCAGAGCTTTGACTGGATCCCGAGGGAGGTTGGAGATATTGAGTCCGAGTGGACCATGTTCTCCACCGCCATTGTTGAAGCGGCCGCTCGGAGCTGTGGCCGTAAGGTCTCCGGTGCCTGTCGAGGCGGCAATCCCCGAACCCGGTGGTGGACACCGGAAGTAAGGGATGCTGTCAAGCTGAAGAAGGAGTCCTATCAGGCCTGGTTGGCTTGTGGGACTCCAGAGGCAGCTGACGGGTACCGACAGGCCAAGCGGACTGCAGCCCGGGTGGTTGTGGAGGCAAAAACTCGGGCCTGGGAGGAGTTCGGTGAGGCCATGGAGAAGGACTATCGGCTGGCCTCGAAGAGATTCTGGTAAACCTTCCGGCGCCTCAGGAGAGGGAAACAGTGCCCTATCAAAGCTGTTTACAGTAGAGGTGGGCAGCTGTTGACCTCAACTGGGGATGTCGTCGGGCGGTGGAAGGAGTACTTCGAGGATCTCCTCAATCCCGCCGTCACGTCTTCCATTGAGGAAGCAGAGGATGAGGGCTCAGAGGTGGACTCGTCCATCACCCGGGCTGAAGTCACCGAGGTGGTTAAGAAACTCCTCGGTGGCAAGGCACCGGGGGTGGATGAGATCCGCCCTGAGTACCTCAAGTCTCTGGATGTTGTGGGGCTGTCTTGGCTGACACGCCTGTGCAACATCGCGTGGCAGTCGGGGACAGTGCCTCTGGGATGGCAGACCGGGGTGGTGGTCCCTCTTTATAAGAAGGGGGACCGGAGGGTGTGTTCCAACTATAGGGGGATCACACTTCTCAGCCTCCCCGGGAAAGTCTATGCCAGGGTTCTGGAGAAGAGAATACGGCCGATAGCAGAACCTCGGATTCAGGAGGAATAGTGTGGTTTTCGTCCAGGCCGTGGAACACTGGACCAGCTCTATACCCTCTACAGGGTGATGGAGGGTTCATGGGAGTTTGCCCAACCAGTCCACATGTGTTTTGTGGATTTGGAGAAGGCATTCGACTGTGTCCCTCGCGGCATCCTGTGGAGAGTGCTTCGGGAATATGGGGTCCAGGGTCCTTTGCTAAGGGCTGTCAGGTCCCTGTACGACCGAAGCAGGAGCTTGGTCCGCATTGCCGGCAGTAAGTCAGACTTGTTCCCTGTGCATGTTGGACTCCGGCAGGGCTGCCCTTTGTCACCGGTTCTGTTCGTAATTTTTATGGACAGAATTTCTAGGCACAGCCAGGGACCGGAGGGTGTCAGGTTTGGGGACCACACAATTTCGTCTCTGCTCTTTGCGGATGATGTTGTCGTGTTGGCCCCTTCAAACCAGGACCTTCAGCATGCACTTGGACGGTGGGGATGAAAATCAGTACCTCCAAATCCGAGGCCATGGTCCTCAGTCGGAAAAGGGTGGCTTGCCCACTTCAGGTTGGTGGAGAGTGCCTGCCTCAAGTGGAGGAGTTTAAGTATCTAGGGATCCTGTTCACGAGTGAGGGAAGGATGGAACGGGAGATTGACAGACGGATCGGTGCAGCTTCTGCAGTAATGCGGTCGATGTATCGGTCTGTCGTGGTGAAGAAAGAGCTGAGCCGCAAGGCGAAGCTCTCGATTTACCGGTCAATCTACGTTCCTACTCTCACCTATGGTCATGAGATTTGGGTCATGACCGAAAGGACAAGATCCCGGATACAGGCGGCCGAAATGAGCTTTCTCCGCAGGGTGGCTGGGCGATCCCTTAGAGATAGGGTGAGAAGCTCGGTCACCCGGGAGGAGCTCAGAGTAGAGCCGCTGCTCCTCCACATCGAGAGGGGTCAGCTGAGGTGGCTTGGGCATCTGTTTCGGATGCCTCCGGAACGCCTTCCTGGGAAGGTGTTCCGGTCCCGTCCCACCGGGAAGAGACCCCGGGGTAGACCTAGGACAGGCTGGAGGGACTATGTCTCCCGGCTGGCCTGGGAACGCCTCGGTGTCCCCCCGGAAGAGCTGGAGGAAGTGTCTGGGGAGAGGGAAGTCTGGGCATCCCTGCTTAGACTGCTGCCCCCGCGACCCGGCCCCGGATAAGCGGAAGATGATGCAATGCAATGCATGAGTCGCTGTTATTTCAGAGGGCCAGCTTACTTTCTGAAAATGAGAGCAATGATGTGTACTGTAACAGTCACCTGTAATAAAAATGTAATGCGCAATGATAAACTATGTTGAGAGGGTTTAAAACAAATGTAGAAGCATAATATTAATGACATTGCCATCAGTAACCGGCATGAAAGTGTCCTGAAGAATTTGCGTTCTGCTCAGATGTAAGACATGTTCTATTTCTACATAGAAATGTATATCCCAAAATTTCTAACAAGTTCATAGGCGTTCTGATGTCATTGGCGTTGTCGGTAACTTATTTCGGACACTCGATTTTAATCTCAATACAAATTCCAGTGAATGTTGTTTTGATAATGTCAAATAGCACTGCTGTATCTTAACAGCTGGTCTGAAAATGTGAGAACATCTTATTTAAGTGTAATATCCATGTCATTTTAGTTCTAAATTAAAGTTTTATTAAAGACATGGTAACATTAACCCCATCCTTCCCCTCTCCAGTTCTCCAGACTACTGTGTTGACCCTGTTGGGGCTGTGGGGGGCCTGGATCCCCCCTGTCCTGCCCTCCTGCACCACAGGCCAACCAGTAGAGTGCAGTGCTGCCCAGTCAGCTCCCGGGACCAACCTGGCTGGTGAGGGTTTTGATGTGGTCACCATGGAGCGCAAGCAGGCCTATGTCGTGGATGTGGATAAATGGAAGACGCATCAAAATGGGACCTGTACACTCTGTGTTTGGGCTTTATTGGAACACCAGGTGTGTCGGGAGTGACTGGGGTGTGTAAGGGAAGTAACGATTATCCAATATCAACCCCAAATATAATTTCAAATAAATCACATCTGTTTATTAATACAATAATATTGAAAGTAAAAATAAAACCAAACAATAATTCTACAATTGGCTCCAATATTATAAATTTTCGGGTTATAATACCAAAGTGGAGTCAATGTCCAATGTCTGTGCTCTTCAAGAATTGATAATATTTCTTACTTTAACTCAATCAATTTACCCATGATCCGTGAATTGCGCGGGGCGGTCTCATCCACAATTAGAACCAGGTGCGGACTGGATTAAAATATGGACCCAGGAATCTGAAGGGGAATTGCCCGGTTGGAAGGGGCTATTTTTATAATGAAAAGATAGTGGTTAAGTCAAATGATGTAATTAACAATATTTTAACATTTACATTGTTTGACTTCACAGATATTTTTATTATAATCATCTGCTGTTTGTTTGCTATAGCACGAGTGAAATGCTTGAATGTGCCCTTGTTCCAAGTCAATGCGACAATTTTCTTTTGCTACTGTCACTGTAATTGCCTCCACTTCTGTTAATGGGATTATGAAGGAGGCCAATCAACTACTGGCGGCCCACAAAATTCCGATCATCCTGGGAAAAACTGCACGTAATGGCCCAGCGCCCCAGGAAAAGTCCCAAACCTCCCAATAGCCAGTCCACCCCTGACTGGTCCTTGTCCATTTTTGCCTCTGCTGTAACTCAGGTTTTTGGGTAATATAGCAGGGTGCTTAGCTTGAGTTGGCATAGCAGACCTGCATAACCAACCACCTACCCACGATAAACCATCTCGAAGCACTGGGGTCTGTACAGGTGGCTGTTCTTCTTTACCACTGCGCCTTTGCGCAAGGCAATACATTCATCAGGGAAAAAAAATCCTTGACACAAACAAAGGATTACTGTTTTTGCTTCCTGCAGCCCATCTGTTGTGATGGACCTTTTGATAAGTCTTTCTGTAATCCTGTGAACAGTTCTCCATTAGATCTTTATTCTTGCTTGTAGTTCTGGTCCATGGCTGACCAGTCACGGGGCTATCCAGATCTGAACATTCACTGTTTTGAGATTCTATCATCGTGAATAATGCAAGATGAGCTTGGTGATCACATCTACAACTTGTACTGAGATTACATTCACCACAGCATCCATTTTCACCTCTGGGTCATCTTTGGTGAGTGGGGTGCAGTGGCATGTCAGGCCAGTCTGTCATTGGTTGTGTGAGGCCCTGAAATCCATGCTTCATTCTTGGGAAACGTTCTTGTTGTCACACCTCCAGAAGTATAGTCAGCAGGGTTCAGGGAGGTTGGCATATATTTCCTTTTTCCTTCACATTCTACTGGCTCTGTCAAACTCACACATTTTACCACCAGGATTGCCAGTTGGCATTAACAGTATACCACCCGCTCATCTGCGGACTCCGTGGACTCCACAATAAACATGCCCAAACGCTATTTCTACTGTTCAACTGTAAATATCTATGTGTAAATAGACCCACCCACGCCCTCACGGCGTAGTGGACCTGAACGCAGCTCCCAGTCAAGGTCGCAATCACCTGAATACTGACACCTGATTCTCATTATCTCCTCCTACATAAGCCAGTCCTCCGACACTACTCAATTGTGAGGTATTGTTTGTTGTGGACCTGCCAAGCCTTGGCATAGTGACTAGCCAACTAGGTTTGTGGCTACCTGTTGTTATCATCCTTTCCATTGCCCTGCTCCCATGTGTCTCCGTGTCTAGTAGCCTGCCTTCTGACCTGCTTGCCTGCCCTGTGGATTATTCTGTCAAGCCTGCCCATACCTGTACCGTCGCACTCTCGAATTGCCAACCTGTTACCGAACTCCTGCCCGTCCTTCTCGTTGTGATTTTTGCCTCAGCCCTTTTGTGCCGTATAAATAAACGACGGTTGCGTTCCGCGATTGGAACCTCATCCCTTGGTCCAAGTGTTTATTACACACGTGACCTATGGAACCAAGATGGCGAAATGTGGGCAGTTTCACTTTCCACGTTAATTCAAATTATTGCAGAGGCTTCAGTATTCGATAGGTCGAAAACCCTGTCAGTAAAAAATATGATGCAAAATTAAATCATGCAAGTTTTCATTCAAATGTTTTTTATTTGGGGGGCACAGATGTTCTGTAGGGCGGGCAGTGCCCCAAAACGCCTCACCTGTGATGTGCCCAATAGCCCGGGGAGGATGTAATCACAATGACACACAAACTTCAAACAGAAGGGGAGGGGGGTGTAATTGTGCTGTGGTCATCAAGACCACAATGCCGGACTAATGGATAAAACTGTTTTCTCACCTCCTCAAAGACTAGTTTCAGAATGAATTGTTTCCTCTTCTGTTCAGTTTTGACCACACAAAAGACTGGGTGATGTCATTAGCTACAACAGGTCTGAGAACATTGTTTTACTGTGGTCCTTCCTTATCAAAATTTAACTAAGTGAATGTCATTGAACTGCTAACAGAACTCTGTAACTGTCTGAGAGATGTTTCAATAAATGTTAATAAAGGGGTAACATAGATGAGAATTTGTCTAAAATGTACCACCTTAAAATGTTAGTTCTCTTTATTTAAGCTTCATTTTAATTTGGTGTAACAGGTCACATGAGTTTAGTTAAGAACATGATCAGGACATTGTGGGTCAGAGAGCAACATGGACGCAGAGGGAAGACATAACAGACCCTAAAAAATGTGGTTTATAGGTGTTCAATGTTTGTTGATGTGCCTTTAAATTAATAATGTGACATGGTTTCTTTAACTTAATTTCAGCACATTTCTGTTGTGTTAACGTGTTTGGGCCCGTTTAGAAATGGACGCTTGTTTCATATACTTTAAATGACTGAGAGACATAATAATTTAACCTTTTATATTTGTTATTTACTTTTAGTTTTCATGGTGTCTGCTGACAGAAATGAAAGAGAGAAAAATAAATAATTAAAAGACATCTGAATGAGGCGTGGCCATTACTTCATTGGAGCGGTGTAGTTATGTTATCTGTCCTGGCCAACACATGTACCATGCCTTCACTATTGTTTTTACACTGTGTAAATCCCATATTCCATGTAAATAATGGCTGTAAACTACATTGAGCATCATCTATTTTATGATGTTACAACATGTCAGTTGTAGCGTACTTTGGGACTAACATTAAGTTGTAGTCCTTTCCTGTGGGTTGCATGTAGTAATGTTTGTACAGAGTGTTTCTGTGGGGTGTGAAAACAAGTTGTGGTTTGTCACATTTGACACATTAATCAGACAAGAGATCTTCTGTTCGGCTGTTTGTGCAGGATATCTACAGTTTCCAATGAAAAAACGAATAATGATGTTCACCATTTTTAATGATGTTTTCTGGCACACAGTCCTTGTAGAAGATTACTTCTAGAACAAATTACTCTCTGTGTTTGTTCAGAAAGCACCTCAGTGACCTCATGACCCTCCTGTTCATTCAGTGCATAGGCACCATAGCTGGGGAACATGAAACTCATAGGGTGAGTTATGGTCAAACCGTGGGCACCAGTAAGCAAACCACCAGTGTTTAGGGATCCCTAGTCGGGCCTCATTTCCCTGCTGTATGGTGGCCCCGGAGACAGTCACCCCACTTATCATGTAGGACTGCCTTCCACGGCAGACTTTGTTAAGCCGTTGGCACACATCTAAATAGGTGGTCCAGGTCTCATCCTGGATATCAGTGATCTTAAAACAGGTAATTAGCTAACTGGGTCGGCCTGGTGCTTGTGTTATAGTGCTGGTGTGTGTCTCAAATGTACTAAGGAGACTTGTCTGTCTTTCTATTGCCTGGTATGTACATCTTTACTTTGTTTGTGACACACATGTCTGTATAATATCAGAGGAGTATTAGGTACTCTGACCAGGTTCCTCTGCCTAGAAGGGTATTAGTCCTTTTGTTCCTTAGCAATGTGGCCCTTGGGGGTGGGGTGACAACCCTCCCTTTGGGTAAAACCTATGTGACACAAGACAGATGGGCAGCATCTTACCACACCCTTTTCCCTGTATAAGTACTGATTATTGTCATGTATTAAGTTAGAGACTCCTCAAATGATTATATGGTAAAAAGCGTTTGACACGTCTCTGTATTTGCAAATAAACTATTAAATTGTGCAAGAGAATTTTGTCTCTGTACTTCCTCCTTGAAGAGGTCTGATTGATGAAATTGCCATCACACTGGTCTGGGTTGAGCAGGCCTCGGGAGTACTCCACAGCATTTGAGTAGCTGTCCAGCACGGCTTGGCTCTCCTGGATCAGAGGCTCCAGGTCACCACTAGGGGGCAGTATCTTCATATTCCCACCCTCATCCCAAGATGCTAGCTGATTGGATGAGAAAAGAAGAGGTGTGAAGATGTGTTCAGTTACAGATAAGGTCTTTGACCTTATTGGCCTTTAATTTACAACTGCTACTAAGGAAATATCCATGCCGTGGTCATTAGAAAGGTACAAGGGACATGGCAAAGGAGATTTGCAGTGGTCTCACCTCAGACAGTCAAACAGAAGGGTTAAAATTAAGAGACCACTGCAAATTGAACTCTTCTGTTCCTCACTCATAACCGTCCTTTTCAACTTTTTTAGAAAGGAAAGAAAAAGGTGCAGTGGTCTCTTAATTTTTTCCAGAGACGTATATATTTTCCTTTCTCTCTCAAGCAAATACAGTTTGACTGTCCAAGGTGAATATCAAATACGAAATAGGTAACTTGCTTTCTAGCTAGCAAATAACTTTTGTTCACTGTGATGTATATACTTACTCTTCCCGAAAAAACATGAGGGTTGGTATAATTCTGAACAAAACTGAACAAAACACAGGAAGTACCCTGTTTATTTGAAATGAGAATTATTAAGCAAAAATAAAAACGTAATTTTGAGGAATACAACATTGTCATGTTCTTTGAAGTCAACAACACCACTTCCTTAGTTTGGAGTGTTTTAGAGTACGTTTCCGCTGGCAATGCAGTTTTGTGGAAATGATACATTCCGTTTCCATTAATTAATTTGTACGATGCCAATAACGCTGATTAAAGACTGAGACAGAGTTGAAAAATATGACAATGTGCCATAAAGGACAACTGTCCACTGTAAGTGGACTGTTAACGAAATGTGATTTTTGGACATACTCTCCCTTAAAGGCTCCACTTGCTAGAATATTTTAACCAGATTCAAGCCCGGATCCTCGAGGGGGCAAAGCCGGGCATTTGCCCTACAGAAAGAATTTGACCTCCAGATAGAATCCCCACAGTTTTGCTTCCCAAAAACACTGCAAATGGTATATGCATTACATATGCCCCCTTGTTTATAAAAATTCCCCTCAGTCATTTCATCCCGGATCTCTACCTGTGGTTCATACATCCAGGGCATACCCATCCTCTTCTTTCCGGCATTTTTCATAAATGTGTAGGTCCGAGTAGAGGGGCATCCGGTGACCTTTATAGCTGTCAGACACACTGGAACCAGACAGCCAGATTTCTGCCAGCAGTTGGAGGGATAACAGGTAGATCCACAATGGATACATCTGAGCCTGTGGGGGTGGTGGTAGTAGGACTAGGAGGTGTAGGCTAGGCTTTCTAAGGTGGTAGCAGCTAAGTACAGTTCATCTAGATGTAGTCAAGACAGAACAATACATATAGATGTAGTCCAGACAGAACAATACATCTAGATGTAGTCCAGAGAGAACAATACATCTAGAAGTAGTCTAGACAGAACAATACAGAACAATGCATCTAGATGTAGTTTAGACATAAAAAGCTGGACTACCTTTCGCAACCTGAATGGGTTGCAGGTATTGCCTCATGCTACCAGTAGTGACAAGGACACCAGAAAAATGCAATACTAGACAAGAATCAGTCCGAAGGATAAGGAGAGAGAAATTGTCTTTGTCCACCATCTGCAAAACCATTCTCTTTTTAGGGGTTGTCTTGATGTTGCCTCTCCGGTGCATGTTGTCATTTTTATTTGCACCAAAACTGGTGACATTGATTCACAATCGCTTATGCTTCCTAACTGGACAGACTGATATCACTGAAGTTTAATTTACTTAATGTTACAGTATACTGTGATGATTACATATTTCTTTGAGTTGTGTATTAATTATCTTTATTTGTCTGCAAAAGGTTTCTCTGAAGTGAAGACCTCATCAACACCAAGTGCAGAATGTGGTCAAAGGTAAGAGAAACCACACCTCTTGGTATAAACAAAGCCTTGACCACATTGAAAAAAAAAGAAAGAGTCAGATAAAACTTGCTGTTCCCCGAGGTAGTCGGTCATTCAGCAAGTCATACAGACAGGTCCACTGTTCCAGAATCTTTTTTATCAACCTCACCATCATACCCAATGGTGATTGCTATGTCTGGTAAGACACTGATCTATTTTCAATTCTTCATTCATTTTTCTATTAGAGATGTATTCTTAATTGGATTAAACTGAAATGTTCCTCTAAATCTACAAGAAATATATTATAATGACAAAAACTGATTTAAAATAATCTGCAAATATATTACATTTTTAAAACAGAAATATGTAAACAAATGAACTAATCACACACCTGTAGTGTAATGAGCAGGTGTGAGAATAAAATACATCATTTGTTAAAAACATAATGTTTTGGTCAGGCCGGCTGAAGGTTTTTGCCCAAAATGTAGCATTTTTTAAATAATTAAATATTAAATAATAATGCTTGCAAGCACCACCAGCAGAGTTGGGGAGTAACAGATAAAAAAAAAACTGTAACTGTAATCCATTACCTTACCAACAAAAATGAATTATGAATACTTTTGGATTACTTCAATTGAAAAATAATGGGTGCCAAAATAATTATGACACGTTGTATGTTTGAGTTTATTATTTAATGTTATAAAAACCTCGTTATTTGAACCAAAATATGAATTGCTCGCCTCAGTCATCATTATGCGCGCAATGGTGGACGCGCTTAACCGGTTTAGTGACTGAGGAATCGCTAGTTAAATTTCTCCGGTTTTAGATGGTTGGATGTCTGGTAAAAAAAGAGTACCTTCGATAATATTAGCCGAGTCATATAAAATGTTAATTAGTTATCTACTCGACGCATAATTCTCATAACAGTGATAGGCAATAATAGGCCTACCTAGTGTTATATCATTTTCAAGTTTCATGGTTTGTTTGTCAAATGCACCGAACAACACAGGACGAGTTGCACCGAATAACCTTTACAGGAATTGTTTAATAGATTAGGCAACTATGTTAGATAGATGTAACATGGCACTGCCTTCAAGATAAAACATTAGATTGGATTTACCACGACATTTGTGGAGAAAAGGTGTTTTGGGAAGCTCTGCCAAAGGATGATTATTTTCATTTGACGCGGCCACATCAACTCCGTCCATGTTATTCTGCTTACTTTGCATCTCTGACATTTTTTTCATTGGTTATCATTTCCTACTTGACGTCATTTACTTTATGTTAAGAGTGCAGGTTTACAATCACAGTTTATTTCTTTCATTTGTGTTTTCTTTCATGTTCAGGAAGATCGAGGTTTATTGGATTTATTGGACTGACTCAATATCTGACAGACCTTTAGCGTGTATTGTAGAGATGTAGCCCAATCATATTGACGTAAAAAGCAATAGTTTAGAAACCCATTTCTAAAGGCACTGTAGCCTACGCAACCCTTCTAAAGGTGTTCAGTTGGTTAAAGGCTATTCCTATTTGTTTTCCAATGCCTCTTAATATGAAAGTAATCTAAAAGTAATTCAAAGTAATCAGATTATGTAACAGAGTTTGAGTAATCAAAAAGTTTTGTTAGTGATTACAAATGTGGACAGGTAACTTGTGACTGTAACAGATTACATTTAAATACATACCCCATCCTGATCACCAGTGTGCGAGAGTATTGCAATTTTTCAGAAGAACATAAATATCACATTAAGTATTCGGACTCTTCGCTATAGTATTCAGACTCTTCAAATAGAGCTTAGGTACATCCTATTTCCATTGATCATCTTTGAGATGTTTCAACCACTTGATTGGAATCCATCTTTGGTAAATTCAATTGATCGGACAGGATTTGGAAAGGCACATACCTGTCTATATATGGGCCCACAGTATACAATGAATGTTAAAGCAAAAACCATGTCACAGGCGGTGTCATTTATTTAACACTGGATTTTAACCATAATTCACACTATTAATATAGGGCTGGGGCCCACAAAATTATTTTTACTAAGAAATTGGAGAGTATTGTGTGAAATGCATGAATCTCTGTTACTTCAGAGGGCCAGCTTATTTTCTGATAAAGAGAGCAATGATGTGTACTCTAACAGTCACCTGTAATAAAAATGTAATGCGCAATGATAAACTATGTTGAGAGGGTTTAAAACAGATGCAGAAGCATTAATATTAATGATATTGCCATCAGTAACCGGCATGAAAGTGAATTGAACAAATTGTGTTCTGCTAGATGTAAGCCATGTTCTATTTCTACATAGAAATGTATATCCTAACATTTCTAACAAGTTCATAGGCGTTCTGATGTCATTGGCGTTGTCTGTAACTTATTCCAGAAACCGGAGTAACACTGGATTTTAATCTCAATACAAATTCCAGTGAATGTTGTTTTGATAATGTCAAATAGCACTGCTATATCTTAACAGTAGTTCTGAAAATATGGGAACATCTTATTTAAGTGTAATATCCATGTAATTTATGTTCTACATTAAATAACTCTTTATTAAAGACATGGTAACATTAACCCCATCCTTCTCTCCAGTTCTCCAGACTACTGTGTTGACCCTGTTGGGGCTGTGGGGGGCCTGGATCCCCCCTGTCCTGCCCTCCTGCACCACAGGCCAACCAGTAGAGTGCAGTGCTGCCCAGTCAGCTCCCGGGACCAACCTGGCTGGTGAGGGTTTTGATGTGGTCACCATGGAGCGCAAGCAGGCCTATGTGGTGAACATGGATAAATGGAGGAAGACCCAGAACGGGACCTGTACACTCTGTGTTAACCCTTTCATGGAGGCACAGACTCAGAGGCTCCCAGCGGCTGTGGTGGACTGGAGACCCTCACACCAATGTCACATGAAGATATCCAGTACGGTCTACGACTCCAGTGAGGCATTTGTGAGCAAGAGTCAAACAGAGGTACTATAACTACTACAACAATGTTTCCTAAAAAGGGACACTGCATTAAATGTAAATAAAAAAAGAATGCAATGATGTGCAAATCCTTAAAAACCCTACATTCTATAGAAAATAGTACAAAGACAACATCTCTAATGTTGAAACTGAGACGTTTTATTGTTTCTTGAAAAATATATGCGCAGTTTGAATACGATACCAGCAACACTTTTTTAAATTGTTGGAACAGAGGGAACAAATTACTGGAAAAGGTCAAACAGGGAAACGCGCTGTGTCAGGGAAAATCCAAAAATCGCATTCCAAAAAGCAGGAAAGTAATCTATCAAACCGGTGAAATTGTCAAGATATGTATAAAGTTCAGAAATGCTTCTCAGAATAGATAACAAAACTTTGCATGGAACACAGGGAGATCAGTGGTAATACAGAGGCATCATGATAGCTAACAAGACACAGTTGTGCATAAATTAGTGAGACAATAGGTGGTAGGAGTGGGTGTGGGCAGGTGATAGGAGTTGGTAAACAATCTGGGTCATTAACAGGAGGAAGGATTAAACCATCTGGGACCTTTACAGGAGGAAGGAGTAAACCATCTGGGACATTTACAGGAGGAAGGAGTTCTGAGTGTCTTTTGGCAAAGTTCAATATTCAGGTGAAGAGGGGCGCTGAGTTGTGACAGCATCTCCATGTAAAATTGCTTAAAGTGTGGGAATATCATCATCCCCACATGTAAAATGCCCCGTTTTTATTTTAGAGTAATTCTATCATTGCCATCTATACCACTGAAAGGAATTCAGCATTGATAGGAGTATTTAAATACAATTATAATACAAAAAAAAATATTTTAACTGTGATTTTGCACATTGCGCAATGCTACTGTAGGCATTTTGCCCCAAGAAAGCATCTGTGCCCCCTTTATTTTTGTTTCCCCATAATCACTGCAAATGTTATAGAAATTAGATATGCTCCCTACTGATAAAAAATGCCCCCACAGTAATTTTGTCCTGGAGCCAGGATTGCTTGTCTCTAAAGTGACATTTCAGCATATTCAGTTGTAATTTTGTCATATTTTATTAATATATTCTCAGGGGTAAAATACCCCCAGGGACATTTTACCCTGAAGGAGAGGGGGCCCCCAGCATCATCACAACAAAAAACAGGATTGGTGAAAAAATATTATGATTTTTTTTTTCTCTTAACAAGGACTTAGCCTAAGGCCTTCCTATAGACATATCAAAAATAAGTTTAGAAGTCTAACTTTATCACATCACATGACAATGTAACCCAAAATGAGAAAAATAACATCTACATCTGTCAAAATTGTTTTTGTGGAATTACTCTCAGTGGAGATTTAACAGCATTTTTAATAGAATAGTGGAAACCAAGGAATGTGTGGAAAAACAATGTGGTGTCATTAGGTGATTTGATGGAGAATTAAGGGGGTCGTATAACCCAGAGAGGGCGTTTAGTTCAGGCAAGGTTTTATCCACTGTTTATCACACACAGGCAAAACCAAAGTGATTGGAGTAGGCATCCAGATGATCCTAGGTTTAAAGAGATAACTGTCACTTTCTGCCACCAGTTCGGCCCCGCCCACAAAATAGGTAATCGCTGTTTATTTAACATAAAAAGGGTCTGTGCACACAGTAATAAATTCAGGACTATGATTTAATTGTCTGGATAGAGGTTTGTCTCTAGTGCTGACAATTAACCACAACATTTGTGGACAGTAAAAGATAGCTGAAAGTGTCGTTAGCAACCATTTGTTTTGCTTTCAATCAGGGACAGATTCTCTCCACTGTAACTTTTTCCTCTGTCCATATTGCACAAGAGAAAGTACTGCCAAACGTTTCTGTCAATATACCTGGTTATATGAATTTCTCTAAAGGGGTCTTTATGAATTCTATTCTATATGACATTATTTTTTACATTATTATTTACATTATTTTTCCTGGAATTTTTTTGGTATTCTTATCAAGTAATATTACCAATACAACAAATGGCAGTGCATTTCAATGACCCAGACTGTGTTTTAACTCACGTTTCCAATGTAGCAGACAATTGCTTCAGGTAACATTAATGGATTGCAGACAGGCAAGCCCCTTAGATAGTGTGAGAATTATTTCTGATATTTTGCAGAACAGGTGAAAACCGTTGGTTTACTGGGTTGAAACTGGTGACCGAACATGTGCAAAAACGTAATTTTTGATAATTTGTGCACCTTCATTTTTAGTTGCAAATACGATTGTCACACTGTAGAGCCCTGTACATTAATACTATTTTGTATTATTGATATGTCCACTCTATTTGTGTAGGTAGATGTTAGTTGGAAGATTGGTCTGAACATTTGGACCCCCCAGGCAAAGGGGTCAGTCGTGGTGGGGGGTACCCACTCCAGAGCTGCTAAAACAGTCATGGATCAGTCCAAGCAGGACAAGTACAGCTTCATCAAACAGGAAACACACTGCTCCTATTACAGGTGATTTACTTGTTTTAATATAGCTGCATTATTAGTGCTAACACTGCTCTCTAGTGGCTTGTTAACACATTACACTCTGGGAAAGTCTGGATTGTAGAGGTTATATATAGAGGTTGTAAGATGGTATAGTTTATAGAAGATATAATGGGTTAGGTTTCTAATATGACTAAACATAAAGAATTAACTTTTGTTGGTATCCCCAAATGTGGACATTTGTAGTTTAAAATAATGTAATTCCTATTGGCAGGTCTACAATCCATCCAACAAATAAATTTAACCTACATGACTCATTACTAATTAACTCTCCATCTTGTGTTTCCTTAGTTACCGGTTGATTGAGGACCCTCCTCTACATCCTGAGTTTTCTCGCATCCTGGGTCTCCTCCCTCCCCTCTACACCACCCAGACCAAGGCTGAATACACCCGTTTCCTTGCCACCTTCGGCACCCACTACATCAGGAAGGTTCACCTGGGGGGGCGGGTGAAGAGTGTCACCTCCCTGAGAGTGTGTGAGGCGTCCCTGAATGGTTACAATGAGAATGAGGTGAGGGCCATTTAAAAATAGAATGAAGTTACATATATTTATATTTTCTAAACATTTTACATTATGTTCTTCTTTTCTTTTTTGAAGGTCAAGGACTGTCTGGAAGCTGAGGCCTCTTTTGGTACTGGTTCTGGATCAGCTGAAGTCAAAACAGAGACCAAGTTCTGCAAGAAGGACCTTAAAAGTCGTGACACCAAAGACAGTTTCAGCAGCATGTTTAATGACAGGTTTGATTGATTTGATTGATTACCAATGTGGTGCTTGTTGTAGTGGAACAGGACTAATAATGATAAACTAACAAACAGGTTTACTGAGGTGGTGGGGGGACAGACGGATGGAGCAACTGACCTGCTCTTCTCCAGGACGGGTGGAACCTCCAAGGGCTTCGCTGATTGGGCAAGAACCCTGAAAACTTTTCCAGACATCATGCATTACTCCCTCCACCCCCTCCATCTACTGGTGAAGGACACCTGTAGGAGGGAAGGGCTGAAGAAAGCAGTGGAGGACTACATCCTGGAACACGCCCTGGTCAAGCACTGCTCTGGGAAGTGTAAGAGTGGCTCCAGTCCCAGTGCCCATGACTCCTGCCAGTGTGTGTGTCAGGCCAGCGAGGAGATGACCAACCAGTGCTGCCCGCAGGAGAAAGGCCTGGCCCGACTAAAGGTCACCATAAAATACGCCAGGGGCCTCTACGGGGACACTATTTCACAGACTGACGGCTTTGTCAAGGTATGATTGCTTAATCTGAATATTTAAATTGGTATTACATTTTAATTAGTGCACTTTAAAACTGATCTAGGTTTTGACACTAAGTCATACTTCCTATCCCCATCCCTTATACTTCACAACAAAACTAGTGATGGGATCCTCGTATTGTGGTTTTTAAAATCAGAAACTGTAGCTTTAAATCCAGTTTACTCTTTTTGTGAAGGTGTTCATGGGTAATGATGCCAAGCAGACTCCTGTGATCAACAACAATAACAACCCCAGGTGGAACGAAAACATTGACTTTGGCACTGTCAAGCTCTCCCTGGCCAGTGAGCTCAAATTTGCTGTGTACGACGAGGACATCACTTGGTACAAGAGGTCGAATGACCTTTTAGGGCAGTGCATCATTCAGCCTGTCAAAGCAGGGTCTCATAAGAATGAAATGTGTTCACTAAATCATGGCAACTTGTTCTACTCCTACATGGTTGAATGTGCCCCAGGACTTGGGGGCCCAACCTGTGGGGAGTATGTCTCTTCTCCGATGAACTCTGACCTTTCTGGCATCTACACCTCCCGTAACGCCCTGAACATGACCCAGGATCTACTGGCTCACATCAGGATGGGCCGGCCCCCAGTAGACCCGTTGGCCTTCATGATGAAGCAGAAAGGAAATGATCACCCTCGTCTCTCTGCCCTCAATGAGCTGTGATCAAAACCTATTTTTATGTAGATTATTTCTAAACTCTTATTCTGATGTAGAAACAATATTACTTTGGCCAGTAATGGAAAAATGCTGTAAAAACAAAAATCCAAAGCATATACTATGTATTTAGAAAAGCAATGGTTTACTTACACTTTTATAGCATAAACCAAACGGAAATGTGGTGATTTAAACTCTTTTTAATTAATTCAGTCTAGACATTGACTTTGTGCTAGCTACCCCTGCAATAAAAATGCAATTTAACTTTAAGGTATTCACTCTTTCATTTTAAGGTATTCACTCTTTCATTTTAAGGTATTCATAACTCTGCTAAACGTTTAATGATTTGTGCCAAATAATAGATATTTAGCACTTAGCTGAAGCAGGAACAAGGTACCTTTTGTATTGTGCTTGGTTTGTGATGTGAAGTGTTGATGTAATTTTGTTAATCTAATCAAATGTAAAGTGTCTATATGTGACATTAATGCTACCCTTTCATGGCTATTTTCATGTTAATACAGGTGATACTATGGTGAGGATATTGTGAACGGTTTTAAGAGTCAATATTGGTCTGTCTTGTAGTTATTATGGTCCTTTGTGGAAGGAAGCTATGATAAAATGGTTGAACTTAAAGGTTTCCATCAGTAAGCTTCCTCTTTCTTTGGCTGGGGTAGCTACAAGGATGACTGAGGCAGAGTATACCGTTAGCGGGAATTTACTTTTCCAAACCACGGTAATGTAGTTGGTCGGAATCAAAGGAAAGGAAGTAAAAGTTAATTTAACCCCTCCTACCTTTCCTCTCCTAACCTAACTTCACTAACCATAATACAGGGGGATGGTCTGTCCAGGTCTTAGTGTGTCTACTGTACTCTAACCATAATACAGGATGATCTGCCCTGGTCTAACCAAGTGTTCATAGGAAGTTAGAACGGAACGTGTAATGTATGCCTACAGGCCTCTTGCCTAAGCATTCCCAAGGTGCTCCCCTTCCCCGGTGAACAAATGAAACTGGTATTAAACCCCAACAATATCGTTCCCTAGTAACAAACGTGATACCTTTTACTAGCAGCGTAGACACTACACCTTCACGGATGCGTCCTGATACCAAGTGTGACACTAAGTGGATCCAGTTTAATGGTACAGGCGCGGTTTCTGTATACCCTGTTAAATGACATGCGAGCCACAATACGTTTCAGGGGACCAGGGTAAAACGTCAGTAACGATTACTGACTGCGCTGCCCCGTTGTCTCGTAAGATCCGTATGGGCTTTTGATCAGCTTGTCCTCCTGTTAAGAAATCACAACCGGCAGACATAAACGGGGCATAGAAAGCGTTAGTGAAACCAGATTCTATAGTCAAATAGGCGGTCCATCGGACGCTGTTTGATTTACGGGATGGTGACAGGGACTGTTTCGGTTGGTTTTTCAGAACTGGACAGTCTGCAATCACGTGACTCATTCGGTGGCAGTAAAAACATTCATGGATTTCGTTTGCAGGCTTAAGGTTGGAGGAGGAAAAACGACCTGAATGAGGCACTGATCTGGTGTCAGTGTTCTCATTTGCCAACACCGCTGCCTGGTCCAATGCTGCCACCTTCTGTTCATTTACATGAACTACAATTATATCGGGGAAGGTGGTTCTTAAAATCCTCTAACAGCATAAACTTCCGAATATCAGCAAAGGTGTTAGCTTTGCTGGCTGAACACCACCGATCAAACAGAGACCTTTGTCTCACGCAAACTCAACAAACGGACAGTGAGAGGGCTTTTTTGGATCCTGATGCGCTGCCTATAAGCTTCAGGCACCAACTTATAAGCAAACTGTCTTCCAGGGAGAGAGCGGCTACTGGTTCCTGGGTTTTCCCAGACAATTTACTTTTAAACCAAAGAAGCCAAAAAGAAGAGACAGTTTGCACTGTTTTGTGAAGGGAGTAGTACTCAGCACTGTATGAGATCTGCAGTTTCTTGAGAATTTCTCCCATGGAAGAGCCTTAATTTCTCTAAACAAGAATAGACTGACAGGTTTTGAGTTTTTCGTTTCTGGCCATTTTGAGCCTGTAATCAAACCCACAATGGCTGATGCTCCAGATACTGAATTTGCCTGACAGACAGTTTCATTGGTTCTTTTATCAAAACAAGAGTCTTCAGCTGTGCTAACATAACTGCAAAAGGGTTTTCTAATGATCTTTTAGCTTTTTAAAATAATAAACTTGGATCAGCAAACACAATGTGCCATTGGAACACAGGACTGATGGTTGCTGATAATGGGCCTCTGTACATCTATGTAGATATTCTGTTACAAATCAGCCGTTAACCGCAACAGTAGTCATTTACAACATGAACAATGTCTACTCTGTTTTTTTGATCAATTTGTTGTTATTTTAATGGACAAAATGCTTGCTTTTCCTTCAAAAAGTTTCCTTCCAAACTTCTCAACATCTGCTGTTCAAACATCTTTACAACACACCATGAGTTTCACATTGTTAAGCTTTTCATTTACCACTATACTGAACCAAAGCTAATAGGAAAGTGAATTTCCAATGTCTCTTTTTGTTAATTCTGGTCCCAAGAATTTCCTCCCACATTGTTTCAAATTATTTTCCTCCCTATCTAACCTCAGACAGGTTTCAATACAGAGTTCTCCTTCTTGATTAATGTGACCAGACTCCCTTGTTTCCCCAGAAATGTTAGCCCTTGGAAAGAAAAATGTAACCCTGAAGTAAGTTTGCAGCTGATAATGCAGCGGTTAATAATCAGGTACTAAAGTTGAATTGCCTATATGTTTTTTATAATATGACTTTAAGAAACATGCCTCTTTCCTGTCTTGTGATGAGCAATTTCAATCAGTAATGCATTGTAATCACTGCCTAAACTACGCCCACAGCCAGAAAGGGTTGCATCGCATAACCCTGTTTCCCAACCTTAGATGAAATTGAAGCAGCTAGACTTAAACACACATGTAAGTGGCTTTCACTGGACTGTTGGTAGCCATGTTGGTGTTGAAGCCTTTTCTCCTGGGCTGGCCTGGACCTGGTCTGGCCATATTTGGCCAAGGTCATAGAGGACTGTCTCAGAGTAGTTGACCTGGTGCATGACTTTCATCTCCTCCAGGGTCAGAATGCTGTATGGTCAACTGGTGGAATGGCTGCATGTGGGGATTGGTTAAATCCATACATTTTCATTGCATTTTCATTGTGTGTCAATCAACACTTCAACACTGCAACAAGAGAGGTTTCAACTGTTCTTCTTATCACCTCAAAATACATAATTAATCAGTATCCGAATGACTAATGATGTCCCCCTTTTTAGGTTGGTTTTGCCCAATGTATTTTCTCTGTCCCAGCCAACACATGCTCCATGCCATTGTTTTTCCACTGCACTCTGTGAATCACATATTCCATGTAAATAATGGCTGTAAACTATCGTCTTTTATGATGTTACAACATTACAGCTGTAGCTTACTAAGGGACCCTAACCGAAACAATAATGTCCTTTCCTGCTTGGGCTTTATACAGTGTTGATAGTGTTTCTGTTAGATGACAAGAAAACTGTTGTAGTTTAGGACACAAGGTGGACAACAGAGTTTTTATTTTCATTTAATCTGATTGATTGTCCATGACAACTGACAACATTGTACTCCACAGCATCTCTTCTGGCGCAGAGGCTCCAGGTCACCACTAGGGGGCAGTACCTTCATATTCCCACCCTCATCCCCAGTCACCAGCTGCTGGATGACTGGAAGATAAAAGAGTGGTCATGTGTCCCAATCCAACCCCTATCCAGCTGAATGGCACAAATATTTAAGCATAACCGGGAAAAACTTTTTATCAAAGAGTGTTGAGGCCCGAAGCAATCTATTTATTTGCTGAATACTAGAGTTGGCCACCCAAAGATCATTCAGAAATTCTTCTTAAAAAGTCTGTTCAGTTAACAAGAAATAACCCTGTACACCGTTTTCACCTGCAGCACTTCTTTGTTACTTTGACTTCACTTCAAAACCAAGGGCCCCAGAGACTTTCCTTGGTTCTTTGACCCAAGGGCCCTAGAGACTTTCCCTGGTTCTTTGACCCAAGGGCCCTAGAGACTTTCCCTGGTTCTTTGGCCTATTTGTAAGAGACATCCATTATGATAGTGTTCCTTGCCATTTGCCAAAATGTAAATGCTGAAACATATATTTTTGGTACAAAGAGTAGACGCGTCCACACATCTCAATGACAGCCAAAGCTCAGTGGCAGAATGACAGCCATACTAAGCAAAATGACACTGTATACAAAGTGGATTCGTAGGTCTGAAAACAGTGTATATAAATGATCTTTATCTGTCTGTAAAGTTTTTTTCAGAGCTGAAGATGCACTTTCACAGCAACACCCAGTAACAGCATGTAACGGATTACTTGTAATCAGTTACTCTCCAACTCTGGGCGTGTCTAAGGGAAGTACCCATGATCCAATATCAACCACAACTTTCATTTAAAATGAATCATATCAATTTATTAATACAATAATATTGAAAGAAAAAATAAAACAAAATAAAACAATTACTTTAGAAAAACCAAAATATACATTTCCAGGTTATATTGGAGTCAATGTCCAATGTCTGTGCTCTTCAAGAATTGATAATATTTCTTACTTTAACTTGGTGCATCCAGAGATTGCACTAGGAGACACAGTTTTGTGATGGGTTTGAACATTCCAGAGGTTTGAGTTTTGACTTTTATTTGTTTAAACTTTCAAACTGAGTCATGTGGGGTTCCAATCAATTTACCCATGATCTGTGAATTGCGCGGGGCGGTCGCATCCACAACTAGAACCAGGTGCGGACTGGGTTAAAATATGGACCCAGGAATCTGAAGGGGAATGGCCCGGTTGGGAGGGGCTATTTTTATAATCAAAAGATATTGGTTAAGTCAAACGATGTAATTAACAATATTTTAACATTTACATTGTTTGACTTTACAAATATTTTTATTATAATAATCTGCTGTTTTCTCACGGTCGGGGTAGGAGAAGGACACAGGCGCAGAGTATAGGAAAGGTAGATAATCCATCCTTTAATGAAAAAAGCAAAAACTCAAACAAATCAAAACAAAACAAAAGGCAGCAACCAGTGCCGTGGGTAATCTTCAGCAGTACAAAACCAAAATGAACAACACACCCTGGCTCAATTGAGGAGACCAAAAGGATTGGAGGTGGCTAGATGCCACCTCCTGTCCTGTCCTGGCTATGCCCCGAGCCCAGCGCAGAGATGGCTAGGGGCACAGCCAGGACGTGACAGTACCCCCCCCCCCCCGAAGGCGCGGGCTCCCGACCGCAAGACCGGGATGACGAATCCGGGCAGGCGGAGGCTCAGCACCCGGAGCTGCCGGCACAGGCCAGGGAGGCGGAGCCGCAGGGACAGGCCGGGGAGGCAGAGGGCCAGGAGACGGGAGAGCCGGCGGCGGGTCAGCAGCCGGTGGAGGAGCAGGAGCCGGCGGAGGGTCGACAGCCGGCGGAGGAGCCGGGGGAGCTGGCGGAGGGTCAACAGCCGACGGAGGAGCCGGGGCCGGCGGTGGAGCAGGAGACGGGGAGCCGGCGGAGGGCCAGCAGCCGGCAGCCGGCAGAGGAGATAGTAGGAGCCGGCGGAGGAGCAGGAGACGGGGAAACCGGCGGAGGGTCAGGAGCCGGCGGAAGAGCCGGGGGGGAGTAGGAGCCGGCGGAGGAGCAGGAGACGGGGGAGCCTGGCGGAGGAATAGGAGCTGGCGGAGGAGCAGGAGCCGGGAGAGGTCCGGCGGAGGGTCAACAGCCGGCGGAGGAGCGGGAGCCGGCGGAGAAGCAGGAGCCGGGGGAGCCGCTGAAAACACCCGGTGTCTAGGGGCAGGCCCCGGACAGGGCTGGGGCACCTGGACCACCCCGCATGTGAGCATAGGTGGCAAGGTCTCTTCCTTCCACCCCTCCGGGGATGGCGGCCACGCCTCAGGGTCGGACACCCGGAGGATTGATTTCGTCTTTTCCGTCGACGTCTCCTCCTGGGTCGATGCTGTGTTTGCCCGGTATGCCGCAGGGGATGGTAGGGGTTCTCCTCCTCCTCTGTATCGCTATCCGGCCAACAGAGGAGTTCCCCTACCGTCCATCTCTGCCGTGTCTCCTTTTGGTGGTTCATTCTGTCACGGTCGGGGTAGGAGAAGGACACAGGCGCAGAGTATAGGAAAGGTAGATAATCCATCCTTTAATGATAGATAATCCATCCATTTTTGCCTCTGCTGTAACTCAGGTTTTTGGGTAATATAGCAGGGTGCTTAGCTTGAGTTGGCATAGCAGACCTGCATAACCAACCACCTACCCACGATAAACCATCTTGAAGCACTGGAGTCTGTACAGGTGGCTGTTCTTCTTTACCACTGCGCCTTTGCGCAAGGCAATACATTCATCAGGAAAAAAAAATCCTTGACACAAACAAAGGATTTCTGTTTCTGCTTCCTGCAACCCATCTGTTGTGATGGACCTTTTGATGAGTCTTTCTGTAATCCTGTGAACAGTTCTCCATTAGATCTTTATTCTTGCTTGTAGTTCTGGTCCATGGCTGACCAGTCACGGGGCTATCCAGATCTGAACATTCACTGTTTTGAGATTCTATCATCGTGAATAATGCAAGATGAGCTTGGTGATCACATCTACAACTTGTACTGAGATTACATTCACTGCAGCATCCATTTTCACCTCTGGGTCATCGTTGGTGAGTGGGGTGCAGTGGCATGTCAGGCCAGTCTGTCATTGTTTGTGTGAGGCCCTGAAATCCATGCTTCATTCTTGGGAAACGTTCTTGTTGTCACACCTCCAGAAGTATAGTCAGCAGGGTTCAGTGAGGTTGGCATATATTTCCTTTTTCCTTCACATTCTACTGGTTCTGTCAAACTCACACATTTTACCACCAGGATTGCCAGTTGGCATGAACAGTACACCACCCACTCATCCGCGGACTCCGTGGACTCCACAATAAACATGCCCAAACGCTATTTCTACTGTTCAACTGTAAATATTTATGTGTAAATAGACCCACCCAAGGCCATTTTGCCTGCACGGTCATTAATAAAAGCCAATTTATGTGGGAAATCTCATCTGGCAGCACTGTTTACCATTCTTAATAGACTTTGAAAGTGAGATTCCGGAATTCAAATATCCATTCTTTTGAGCCATAGAGATGAGTCTTGTACCCTTAACTTTTTTCCAATTGATAACATTTTGCAATAGTGATGTCTGAGCTTTGAAGTTGATTGTTCACTTGATAGCTTTGTGGACTGATTGATCATTGCAAACGTCCATTACCCGCCCTTTTCTGAAACGTCTACGGTAAAAATGAATGGGTCACGTGACCTATGGAACCAAGATGGCGAAATGTGGGCAGTTTCACTTTCCACGTTAATTCAAATCATTGCAGAGGCTTCAGTATTCGATAGGTCGAAAACCCTGTCAGTAAAAAATATGATGCAAAATTAAATCATGCAACTTTTCATTTTTTATTTGGGGGGCACAGATGTTCTGTAGGGCGGGCAGTGCCCCAAAACGCCTCACCTGTGATGTGCCCAATAGCCCGGGGAGGATGTAATCACAATGACACACAAACTTCAAACAGAAGGGGGGAGGGGGGGGTGTCATTCTGCTGTGGTCATCAAGACCACAATGCCAGACAAATGGATAAAAATGTTTTCTCACCTCCTCAAAGACTAGTTTCAGAATGAATTGTTTCCTCTTCTGTTCAGTTTTGACAACACAAAAGACTGGGTGATGTCATTAGCTACAACAGGCCTGAGAACATTGTTTTACTGTGGTCCTGCCTTATCAAAATTTAACTAAGTGAATGTCATTGAACTGCTAACAGAACTCTGTAACTGTCTGAGAGATGTTTCAATAAATGTTAATAAAGGGGTAACATAGATGAGAATTTGTCTAAAATGTAACACCTTAAAATGTTAGTGCTCCTTATATAAGTTTTATTTTAATTTAGAGTGTAACAGGTCACATGATAGGAGTTTAGTTAAGAGCATGATCAGGGCATTGTGGGTCAGAGAGCAACATGGATGCAGGGGGAAGACATAACACACCCTAATACCTTTGGTTAATATGTGTTTAATGTTTGTTGATGTGCCTTTGAATTAATAATGTGACATGGTTTCTTTAACTTAATTTCAGCACATTTCTGTTGTGTTAACGTGTTTGGGCCCGTTTAGAAATGGACGCTTGTTTCATATACTTTAAATGACTGAGAGACGTATAATTTAACCTTTTATATTTTTTATTTACTTTTAGTTTTCATGGTGTCTGCTGACAGGAGAAAAATAAATAATTAAAAGACATCTGAATGAGGCGTGGCCATTACTACATATGCCCCCTTGTTTATAAAAATTCCCCTCAGTCATTTCATCCCGGATCTCTACCTGTGGTTCATACATCCAGGGCATACCCATCCTCTTCTTTCCGGCATTTTTCATAAATGTGTAGGTCCGAGTAGAGGGGCATCCGGTGACCTTTATAGCTGTCAGACACACTGGAACCAGACAGCCAGATCTCTGCCAGCAGTTGGAGGGATAGCAGGTAGATCCACAATGGATACATCTGAGCCTGTGGGGGTGGTGGTAGTAGGACTAGGAGGTGTAGGCTAGGCTTTCTAAGGTGGTAGCAGCTAAGTACAGTTCATCTAGATGTAGTCAAGACAGAACAATACATATAGATGTAGTCCAGACAGAACAATACATCTAGATGTAGTCCAGAGAGAACAATACATCTAGAAGTAGTCTAGACAGAACAATACAGAACAATGCATCTAGATGTAGTTTAGACATAAAAAGCTGGACTACCTTTCGCAACCTGAATGGGTTGCAGGTATTGCCTCATGCTACCAGTAGTGACAAGGACACCAGAAAAATGCAATACTAGACAAGAATCAGTCCGAAGGATAAGGAGAGAGAAATTGTCTTTGTCCACCATCTGCAAAACCATTCTCTTTTTAGGGGTTGTCTTGATGTTGCCTCTCCAGTACATGTTGTCATTTTTATTTGCACCAAAACTGGTGACATTGATTCACAATCGCTTATGCTTCCTAACTGGACAGACTGATATCACTGAAGTTTAATTTACTTAATGTTACAGTATACTGTGATGATTACATATTTCTTTGAGTTGTGTATTAATTATCTTTATTTGTCTGCAAAAGGTTTCTCTGAAGTGAAGACCTCATCAACACCAAGTGCAGAATGTGGTCAAAGGTAAGAGAAACCACACCTCTTGGTATAAACAAAGCCTTGACCACATTGAAAAAAAAAGAAAGAGTCATATAAAACTTGCTGTTCCCCGAGGTAGTCGGTCATTCAGCAAGTCATACAGACAGGTCCACTGTTCCAGAATCTTTTTTATCAACCTCACCATCATACCCAATGGTGATTGCTATGTCTGGTAAGACACTGATCTATTTTCAATTCTTCATTCATTTTTCTATTAGAGATTGGATTAAACTGAAATGTTCCTCTAAATCTACAAGAAATATATTATAATGACAAAAACTGGTATCGTTTAATAGATTAGGCAACAATGTTAGATAGCTGTAACATGGCACTGCCTTCAAAATAAAACTATTCCTATTTGTTTTCCAATGCCTCTTAATATGAAAGTAATCTAAAAGTAATTCTAAGTAATCAGATTATGTTCCAGAGTTTGAGTAATCAAAAAGTTTTGTTAGTGATTACAAATGTGGACAGGTAACTTGTGACTGTAACATATTACATTTAAATACCTACCCCATCCTGATCACCAGTGTGCGAGAGTATTGCAATTTTTCAGAAGAACATAAATATCACATTAAGTATTCGGACTCTTCGCTATAGTATTCAGACTCTTCAAATAGAGCTTAGGTACATCCTATTTCCATTGATCATCTTTGAGATGTTTCAACCACTTGATTGGAATCCACCTGTGGTAAATTCAATTGATCGGACAGGATTTGGAAAGGCATATACCTGTCTATATATGGGCCCACAGTATACAATGAATGTTAAAGCAAAAACCATGTCACAGGCGGTGTCATTTATTTAACACTGGATTTTAACAATTATTCACACTATTAATATAGGGCTGGGGCCCACAAAATTATTTTTACTAAGAAATTTGAGAGTATTGTGTGAAATGCATAAATCTGTTACTTCAGAGAGCCAGCTTATTTTCTGAAAAAGAGAGCAATGATGTGTACTGTAACAGTCACCTGTAATAAAAATGTAATGCGCAATGATAAACTATGTTGAGAGGGTTTAAAACAGATGCAGAAGCATTAATATTAATGATATTGCCATCAATAACCATCATTAATGTGAATTGGACAATTTGCGTTCTGCTAGATGTAATACATGTTCTATTTCTACATAGAAATGTATATCCCAACATTTCTAACAAGTTCATAGGCGTTCTGATATCATTGGCGTTGTCTGTAACTTATTCCAGAAACCAGAGTAACACTGGATTTTGTGAATGTTGTTTTGATAATGTCAAATGGCACTGCTATATCTTAACAGCAGTTCTGAAAATATGGGAACATCTTATTTAAGTGTAATATCCATGTCATTTTAGTTCTACATTAAATAACACTTTATTAAATGCATTGTGATATTAACCCCATCCTTCCCCTCTCCAGTTCTCCAGACTACTGTGTTGACCCTGTTGTGGCTGTGGGGGGCCTGGATCCCCCCTGTCCTGCCCTCCTGCACCACAGGCCAACCAGTAGAGTGCAGTGCTGCCCAGTCAGCTCCCGGGACCAACCTGGCTGGTGAGGGTTTTGATGTGGTCACCATGGAGCGCAAGCAGGCCTATGTGGTGGATGTGGATAAATGGAGGAAGACCCAGAACGGGACCTGTACACTCTGTGTTAACCCTTTCATGGAGGGACAGACTCAGAGGCTCCCAGTGGCTGTGGTGGACTGGAGACCCTCACACCAATGTCACATGAAGATATCCAGTACGGTCTACGAGTCCAGTGAGGCATTTGTGAGCAAGAGTCAAACAGAGGTACTATAACTACTACAACAATGTTTCCTAAAAAGGGACACTGCATTAAATGTAAATAAAAAAAGAATGCAATGATGTGCAAATCCTTAAAAACCCTACATTCTATAGAAAATAGTACAAAGACAACATCTCTAATGTTGAAACTGAGACGTTTTATTGTTTCTTGAAAAATATATGCGCAGTTTGAATACGATACCAGCAACACTTTTAAAATGTTTTGGGACAGAGGCAACAAATGACTGGAACAGGTCAAACAGGGACACGCTGTGTGTATATTGGATGGCTGTGATCTTCGGGCCCAACAGACTTGATTCTGTTGAGGAAATCACTGCATGGGCTCAGGAACACTTCCGAAAAACCATTGTCTGTGAACACAGTACGTCACTGCATCCAAATGCAAGTTAAAACTCTACCATGCAAAGAAGAAACCTGATATAAAAAAGATCCAGAACTGCCACTGCCTTCTCTGGGCCTGAACTCATTTAAGAAATGAAGTGAAGTGCAAAACTGTCCTGTGGTCAGACGAATGTCAGAGACCATGTTTGATTGAGTTTGTATTTTCTGAATGTCAATGGAGAAGTAATGTACAGTGTTTATTAGTGCAGGAGAGATTTATTAACAAAAAGTCTGGAATGCATGAATCTACATTACTTCAGAGGGCCAACCTACTTGAAATAGAGCAATGATGTGTACTGTAACAATCACCTGTTATAAAGCATAATGCACTATGACAAACTGTCTGGAGAGGTTTTTAAACCGAGGTAGAAGCATTTATAATAATGATATTGCCATAATCAATAACCGGCATGTAAGTTATCTAAAGAAATAGCTTTCTGCTAGATGTAAGGCATGACCTATTTCAACAAAGAAAGACAATTTATATCCTAATTTCTAACAAGTTCACCTACATGTTTTTTAAAGAAAATGTCTATCCATATGCCCAGGTATTTGTAGGCAAAGGAAAGTTCAATATTAGCACTATCGAGAATAATCAAACCCTAAGTGTTAGGAAATGGGCAAAATCTTTGGGCTAAAGGAAAAAATATATATTTTTATGCCGTTGGATGTCAGAGTAGGAATGCAAAAAAAGATTACCTTCATTTTCATAGAATACCGTTGTCGTAGCCACCCTTTGAAGTTAAATGAAGACGTTTATGTTCACAAGCCATTAAACAGACACACTGGACTGATGAAATCATCTGGGCAGAATGCTCATATCAGGCAAGGTTCTGTCCACTGTTTATCACACACAGGCAAAATCAATGATGCAGTTATAATAATAACGATAAATTAGCAACAGCAGCAACCACAAAGCTGGCATTCTCAGTATGCTATTTACAGTGGTAGACACCACTGACCAAAGTTAGCAACATTAGCTAACGTGTTAGCAGAATTAGCATGTAAACAAATCAAATGATGATAAAGACTTTGAGTTCCGTGACGTCGCCCGGTATTGCGCAGCCGGGGCCCCACCCTGGAGCCAGGCCCGGGGTTGGGGCTCGTAAGCGAGCGCCTGGTGGCCGGGCCTTTCCCCATGGGGCCCGGCCGGGCTCAGCCCGAACGGGCGACGTGGGGCCGCCTTCCCGTGGGCTCACCACCCACGGGAGTGACCATAAGGGGCCAGTGCGAAGTGGATCGGGCGGCAGTCGAAGGCAGGGGCCTAGACAACCCGATCTCTGGACACGGAAACTAGCTCTAGGGACGTGGAATGTCACCTCGCTGGCGGGGAAGGAGCCTGAGTTAGTGCGTGAGGTTGAGAGGTTCCGATTAGAGGTAGTCGGGATCACCTCTACGCACGGCTTGGGCTCTGGAACCACACTCCTTGAGAGAGGATGGACTCTTCACCACTCTGGAGTTGCCCATGGTGAGAGGCGGCGGGCTGGTGTGGGTTTGCTTATAGCTCCCCAGCTCTGCCGCCATGTGTTGGAGTTTACCCCGGTGAACGAGAGGGTCGTTTCCCTGCGCCTACGGGTCGGGGATAGGTCTCTCACTGTTGTTTGTGCCTATGGGCCAAACGGCAGTGCAGAGTACCCGACTTTCTTGGAGTCTCTGGGGGGGGTGCTGGAAAGTGCTCCGACTGGGGACTCTATCGTTCTACTGGGGGACTTCAACGCCCACGTGGGCAACGACAGTGACACCTGGAGGGGCGTGATTGGGAGGAACGGCCCCCCTGATCTGAACCCGAGTGGTGTTCAGTTATTGGACTTCTGTGCTAGTCACAGTTTGTCCATAACGAACACCATGTTCATGCATAAGGGTGTCCATCAGTGCACGTGGCACCAGGACACCCTAGGCCGCAGGTCGATGATCGACTTTGTTGTCGTCTCATCTGACCTGCGGCCGTATGTCTTGGACACTCGGGTGAAGAGAGGGGCGGAGCTGTCAACTGATCACCACCTGGTGGTGAGTTGGATCCGATGGCGGGGGAGGAAGCTGGACAGACTCGGCAGGCCCAAGCGTACTGTAAGGGTCTGCTGGGAACGTCTGGCCGAGTCTCCTGCCAGAGAGATCTTTAACTCCCACCTCCGGCAGAGCTTCGACTGGATCCCGAGGGAGGCTGGAGATATTGAGTCAGAGTGGACCATGTTCTCCACCGCCATTGTCGAAGCGGCCGCTCGGAGCTGTGGCCGTAAGGTCTCCGGTGCCTGTCGAGGCGGCAATCCCCGAACCCGGTGGTGGACACCGGAAGTAAGGGATGCCGTCAAGCTGAAGAAGGAGTCCTATCAGGCCTGGTTGGCTTGTGGGACTCCTGAGGCAGCTGACGGGTACCGGCAGGCCAAGCGGGCTGCAGCCCGGGTGGTTGCGGCGGCAAAAACTCGGGCCTGGGAGGAGTTCGGTGAGTCCATGGAGAAGGACTATCGGCTGGCCTCGAAGAGATTCTGGCAAACCATCCGGCGACTCAGGAGAGGGAAACAGTGCCCTACCAACGCTGTTTACAGTAGAGGTGGGCAGCTGTTGACCTCAACTGAGGATGTCGTCGGGCGGTGGAAGGAGTACTTCGAGGATCTCCTCAATCCCGCTGTCACGTCTTCCATTGAGGAAGCAGAGGATGAGGGCTCAGAGGTGGACTCGTCCATCACCCGGGCTGAAGTCACTGAGGTGGTCAAGAAACTCCTCGGTGGCAAGGCACCGGGGGTGGATGAGATCCGCCCTGAGTACCTCAAGTCTCTGGATGTTGTGGGGCTGTCTTGGTTGACACGCCTGTGCAACATCGCGTGGCGGTCGGGGACAGTGCCTCTGGGATGGCAGACCGGGGTGGTGGTCCCTCTTTTTAAGAAGGGGGACCGGAGGGTGTGTTCCAACTATAGGGGGATCACACTTCTCAGCCTCCCCGGGAAAGTCTATGCCAGGGTTCTGGAGAGGAGAATACGGCCGATAGTAGAACCTCGGATTCAGGAGGAACAGTGTGGTTTTCGTCCGGGCCGTGGAACACTGGACCAGCTCTATACCCTCTACGGGGTGTTGGAGGGTTCATGGGAGTTTGCCCAACCAATCCACATGTGTTTTGTGGATTTGGAGAAGGCATTCGACTGTGTCCCTCGCGGCATCTTGTGGAGGGTGCTTCGGGAATATGGGGTCCTGGGTCCTTTGCTAAGGGCTGTCAGGTCCCTGTACGACCGAAGCAGGAGCTTGGTCCGCATTTCCGGCAGTAAGTCAGACTTGTTCCCAGTGCATGTTGGACTCCGGCAGGGCTGCCCTTTGTCGCCGGTTCTGTTCGTAATTTTTATGGACAGAATTTCTAGGCGCAGCCAGTGGCCGGGGGGTGTCAGGTTTGGGGACCACACAATTTCATCTCTGCTCTTTGCGGATGATGTTGTCGTGTTGGCCCCTTCTAACCAGGACCTTCAGCATGCACTGGGACGGTTTGCAGCCGAGTGTGAAGCGGTGGGGATGAGATCAGCACCTCCAAATCCGAGGCCATGGTCCTCAGTTGGAAAAGGGTGGCTTGCCCACTTCAGGTTGGTGGAGAGTGCCTGCCTCAAGTGGAGGAGTTTAAGTATCTAGGGGTCTTGTTCACGAGTGAGGGAAGGATGGAACGGGAGATTGACAGACGGATCGGTGCAGCTTCTGCAGTAATGCAGTCGATGTATCGGTCTGTCGTGGTGAAGAAAGAGCTGAGCCGCAAGGCGAAGCTCTCGATTTACCAGTCAATCTACGTTCCTACTCTCACCTATGGTCATGAGCTTTGGGTCATGACCGAAAGGACAAGATCCCGGATACAGGCGGCCGAAATGAGCTTTCTCCGCAGGGTGGCTGGGCGATCCCTTAGAGATAGGGTGAGAAGCTCGGTCACCCGGGAGGAGCTCAGAGTAGAGCCGCTGCTCCTCCACATCGAAAGGGGTCAGCTGAGGTGGCTTGGGCATCTGTTTCGGATGCCTCCGGAACGCCTTCCTGGGAAGGTGTTCCGGTCCCGTCCCACCGGGAAGAGACCCCGGGGAAGACCTAGGACACGCTGGAGGGACTATGTCTCCCGGCTGGCCTGGGAACGCCTCGGTGTCCCCCCGGAAGAGCTAGAGGAAGTGTCTGGGGAGAGGGAGGTCTGGGCATCCCTGCTTAGACTGCTGCCCCCGCGACCCGGCCCCGGATAAGCGGAAGAAGATGGACGGATGGATGGAAATCAAATTGCACCTTCATTTTTACTTGCAAATACGATTGTTGCACAGGTAATGTACAGGGCTCTACAGTGTGACAATCGTATTTGCCACCAAGAGCCCTGTACATTAATAATATTTTGTGAATGTATAATACATATGTCCACTCCATTTGTGTAGGTAGATGCCAGTTGGAAGATTGGTCTGGACGTTATGACACCCCAGGCAAAGGGGTCAGTCATGGTGGGGGGTACCCACTCCAGAGCTGCTAAGACAGTCATGGACCAGTCCAAGCAGGACCAGTACAGCTTCATCAAACAGGAAACACACTGCTCTTTTTACAGGTGATTTACTTGTTTTAATATAGCTGCATTATTAGAGCTAACACTGCTCTCTAGTGGCTCGTTGACACATTACACTCTGTGAAAGTCTGGATTGGAGACGTTATATATAGAGGTTGTAAGATGGTATAGTTTATAGAAGATATAATAGGTTAGGTTTCTAATATGACTAAACATAAAGAATTTACTTTTGTTGGTATCCCAAAATGTTAACATTTATAGTCTATTCATTCCTATTGACAGGTCTATAATCCATCCAACAAATGTATTTAACCTACCTGACTCATTACTAATTAACTCTCCATCCTGTGTTTCCTTAGTTACCGGTTGATTGAGGACCCTCCTCTACATCCTGAGTTCTCTCGCTCCCTGGGTCTCCTTCCTCCCCTCTACACCCCCCAGACCAAAGCTGAATACACCCGTTTCCTTGCCACATTTGGCACCCACTACATTGGGAAGGTTCACCTGGGGGGGCGGGTGAAGAGTGTCACCTCCCTGAGAGTGTGTGAGGCGTCCCTGAAGGGTTACAATGAGAATGAGGTGAGGAACATTTAAATATAGAATGAAGTTACATTTATTGGTATTTTCTAAACATTTTACATTATGTTCTTCTTTTCTTTTTTGAAGGTCAAGGACTGTCTGGAAGTTGAGGCCTCGGTTGGCACCAGTACTGGAACAGCCGAAGTCAGAACAGAGACCAAGTTCTGCAAGAATGATCTTAAAAGTCGCGACACCAAAGACAGTTTCAGCAGCATGTTTAATGACAGGTTTGATTGATTTTGATTGATTACCAATGTGGTGCTTTTTGTTGTGGAACAGGATTAATAATGATAAACTAACAAACAGGTTTACTGAGGTGGTGGGGGGACAGACGGATGGAGCAACTGACCTGCTCTTCTCCAGGACGGGTGGAACCTCCAAGGGCTTCGCTGATTGGGCAAAAACCCTGAAAACTGTTCCAGACATCATCAGTTACTCCCTCCACCCCCTCCACCTTTTGGTGAAGCATGCCAGTAAGAGGGCAGGGCTGAAGAAAGCAGTGGAGGACTACATCCTGGAACACGCCCTGGTCAAGCACTGCTCTGGGAAGTGTAAGAGTGGCTCCAACCCCAGTGCCCATGACTCCTGCCAGTGTGTGTGTCAGGCCAGCAAGGAGATGACCAACCAGTGCTGCCCGCAGGAGAAAGGCCTGGCCCGACTAACGGTCACCATAAAATACGCCAAGGACCTATACGGGGACATTGTCGAAGAAACCGATGGTTTTGTCAAGGTATGATTGCTTAATCTGAATATTTAAATTGGTATTACATTGAGGTTTTGACACTAAGTCATACTTCCTATCCCCATCCCGTATACTTCACAACAAAACAAGTGATGGGATCTTCGTATTGTGGTTTTTAACATCCTGCTTTTTTTTGTGAAGGTGTTCATGGGTAATGATGCCAAGCAGACTGGTGTGATCTACAACAATGACAACCCCAGATGGAACGAAGTAATTGAATTTGGCACTGTCAAGCTCACCCTGGCCACTGAGCTCAAGTTTGCTGTGTACGACGAAGACAAAGACTTGTATAAGTGGTGGAACGACCATTTAGGGGACTGCATCATTCAGCCTGTCAAAGCGGGGTCTTATAACAAAGAAATGTGTTCACTAAATCATGGCAACTTGTTCTACTCCTACACAGTCAAATGTGTCCAAGGACTTGGGGGCCCAACCTGTGGGGAGTATGTCTCTTCTCCGATGAACTCTGACCTCTCTGGCATCTACACCTCCCATAACGCCCTGAACATGACCCAGGATCTACTGGCTCACATCCGGATGGGCCGGCCCCCAGTAGACCCGTTGGCCTTCATGATGAAGCAGAAAGCAAATGATCAACCTTGTCTCTCTGCCCTCAATGAGCTGTGATCAAAACCTTATGCAGAGTAATGCACTGTAAACCTTAGCCTGCCTAACCTACTTTATTGCATGTGATTTCTAAATCTCTTTTTCTGAAAGTGAAAGCATTTCATATCAATAATGAAGAATCAAACCCTCTAAAATAATATCACAGAAAACAAGCATATACAGTACATGTTTAACTTTAGGTTCAGTAAGTATATTTGGCCATCTACATAAACAACAGAAATTTTATTTTATTTAATTGTACAATTTCAGGTCATTGGACTTCTATGCGTTTGTCTATCCTCTCATTACTGTAACTTTCTGTTTGGGCTAGCTGCCACTGCAATAAAAATTAGATTTGATTTGAAATATTGAACTGCCCCCTCGTCGCTCTTTAGCGTCTACTTACAGGGGCGAACTGGGTCTGAGACAAAAATTCAGCCCTGGCACTATAGACACAGCAGCCCACATTACCATGCCTGCACAGCCCCACCCACTGACACACGCATTCACTGCTTGTGTTTGTGTACTGATGGTAGTGCTACTAAAATAATATATTAGCAGTACAGTTATTTAAACCTTTAATTTATAAGTGACAGGTACTATGAAAGAGCACATGTTTATAAAAAATGCCTGCTGTTATATGCTGTCTGTCTGGGCATTTTGTCTGCTGTTATGTGCTGTCTGTCTGTGCATTTTGTCTGCTGTTATGTGCTGTCTGTCTGTGCATTTTGTCTGCTGTTATGTGCTGTCTGTTTGTGCATTTTGTCTGCTGTTACTGTCTTGACTGTCATTCAGCAGTATGTTTTTCTTTGTTGTCACTTTTCTGTTTGTTTGGTTCTACTTGCTCATCTCCGTTGTCATTCTCTGTGAACTGTGTCTGTCGGATTCTTCTTGTTCCTCTCTGTTCTCACTCTGCAAACTTTGTCTGTCTGATTCTCCTTGTTATAATGTATAGTTAAGTTTAAATGTGTTCTAAATGTAGACATCATTAGGTTTACTGTCATGTGTTCCTCTCTTCTCTTGAGTTTTACAAAATTACAAAAGAAATAACGCTATTTCTTCAATAAGCATTATTTTAGCAGCAGGTGTTAAACGTAAAGTTTCACATGGAGCAAAAACATTTCACATGTGCTGTTGCAGTACAACAATGGACCAACAAGGAAGACCTTCTCTTGTTTATGAGAGACTCATCTTCCATTGGATAAACGCCTTGTGTTGGCCGGATTCATTTGCATAATATTGACCATGGTCCGAACTCTTAACGCGCTGGAACAGCTTAAACGGCTGCGCTGCCTTCCCGAGATGCTTTGCGCAACCGTCAACAACGCATTGACGCCGTTCATAGAAAATGAATTGTGTCCGAGGCAGTGGGTACGCCGGACCAGTGGACATCCACCGTCAGTCTCAGACACAACACTCGAAACAGCCCGATCGGTGATCGTAAACGTAAAACTCGTAAACCTCTGATCGGTGCGGCCCATCTTGGGATCAGGCCAACCTTTGTCCACTGGGAAAAATGCTTAATATGGATTATTACAACCACAGTGTAATTGTGCAAGTCATAAAAACATGTCCCACGTGCCACTGGCCTGTTAAAATAATATATTTATATATATTGAAAATTAAAGCCCACCCCAGAAAAGATGGTCCAGCCCCTCTGGCATTTGCCAGAATTGCCAGATGGGCAATCCACCGCTGCCAGACGGTGATGGAGCTCAGGATGGACTCTATTATGGAAGTGTAGAAATCCACCATCATAGTCTTTGGCAGGTTGAACTTTTTCAGTTGCTGCAACAAGTACATCCTCTGAAATAACCTTGACATTAGCTTCCTACCTAGAAAACGTCATTGTACCTGCTACAGAGTTGACAGGTAGCCAGATATCTTAGGAACAATGTTACACACTTATAGCCAATAGCCTGATATTTTTCCATTTGGAAAGTATTGTCCATTTAAATTATTAATAGCATTATCAATAAATCCAAAAAACATTGAATAGTTTTCTTACCAGTGACATCTGCTCTATCAATAACATCTGTTGGCATGCTCAACAAACAGGAAATGACCTATTCAGTGTAAGATTAGTGCCTCCAAAAATAAAAATGAAATGACCAAATGGAAGGAGTATAGTAAGATGTGGTGTGGTGAGAGGTGGTTAGAGAGAGGTGGATCTGCAGTGATGTAGTTGGAGGCCTCTCCAATAGCCCAGGGACAAGGCAACCACAACGCTACACAAACTTCAAACAGGAATATCACTTGTAAGTGTAGTCTACCTACCATTTACCTTCACTTTGTCACAGTGGAACCCATTCATTGTGAGGAAAATGTATTTGTGCTCTGCTTACCAAGGCTACAATGCTGGACTACTGGAGTAAATGTATAAACTGTTTTCTCACTTCCTCAAAGAAAGTTTCCTCTTCAGTTCAGTTTTGACCACAAAAAGGATTAGGTAATGTCAGTAGCTAGAGCAGGCCTGAGAACAATGTTTTACTGTGGTGCTGCCTTATCACAATTCCACTGTTAGGGAAATAACCATGTGAATGTGACTGAACTACCGCCAATATCTCTGTCCTAGGCAACACATGTAACATGCCTTCACTATTGTTTTTACACTGTGAATCCCATATTACATACAGATATGTCTGTAATCTACATTGAGCATCATGTTTTACGTTTACAAAATTACATCTTTATCTTACTATGGGATTTACATTAAATTGTAGTCCTGTCCTCTGGGTTGCATGCTGTTATGTTTTTTAACAATGCTTCTGTGAGGCGTGAAGAAAAATGTTTTATGGATAAGACAGACAAGAGATTATGGTTTTTTGTTTTCTGTTCAGTTGTTTGTGCAGGACAGTAGTCAACAAAAATAATTATGAAATAAATACTATTCGATTGGTCAATAAATGTATACCCCATTACAGTAAACAAAATAAACTAATAAACACACACAAATGAACAGAAGACTATCTCTTTCTCCTTTTTTTAAAAGTAATTTGTCTTCTACACAGTCCTTGTAGAAGAAACATTACTCTCTGTGTCCATTTGTTTTTTCAGAAAGCCCTCTAGTATCTTTAAAGGCACCACAATGACCTCATGACCCTCCTGTTCCTTCAGTACATAGGCACCATAGCTGGGGAACGTGAAACGCACCTCGTAGGGTGAGTTACGGTTAAACCGTGGACAACAGTAAGCCTACCACAGGTGTTTAGGGATCCCTAGTTGGGCCTCATTTCCCCGCTGTATGGTGGCCCCGGAGACAGTTGTTAAGCCGGTGGTGCACAACATCTAAATAGGTGCTCCAGGTCTCATCCAAGAAGTCAGTGATGTTAATACAGGACATTTACTAACATAAACAATGATGCACTTAATAGGATTATAACATGTAAAACAACAATCAAACAATCAAAGTGAGTTTCTGATAACAAAATGGCTGACCTGAGGCATCACACTGATCATGTCAGGCTTCGAGGAAGGAGGAGCAGGAGAACGAAAGCGAAAACATATTTGCTGTGTTCTTTATTGCAAACGACAGCGGCAAGGCTTAACAATACTATTTTCTAAGAGATACAATAACACACAAAGACAGGGGAAGCAGAGCATATATACTGGGGGGAATAATGAGGATGAGAACCAGGTGCGATAGACGAAACACAGGTGAAATGCATGATGAGATGGACGGTGGTGTCAGAAGGCCGGTGACGTCGAACGCTGGAGCCTGTCTGCTGCAGGGGGAGGTGAAGCAGCAGAGCGCGCAGTCGTCACAGATCAGGGTACAGGTGGAGGCCTTGTCCTCCATGTGTATATTTAGCTATTGTTTTCCTCTTTATCACAGCAAAGGTACTTGGCTTACTTTTTGATTGATAATGATTCTTGTGTGCATCACACAGTGAAATCACAAATATTCCTCTTTCCCAGAGTGTAGATTGAGTTCCATGGGGTCCCAGAGTAAAACCTTTCGTATAGACACTTTTGGAAAAAAGACATGCCAAACCTGACCAAATGTGTGTATAGCTCCAGCTACATATACATAAACTGTAAGTTGCTGCTTAAAGTTCCACTTGCTGGAATATTGTAACAGGATTACATTTCTCTACCTGTGGTTCATACATCCAGGGCGTATACATCCTCTTCTTTCCGTCATTTTTCTTAAATGTGTAGGCAGAGTAGAGGGGGATCCGGCGGCTGCTGTCAAACAGGGTGGTGTAGCACACTTTATTCCCGTAGCACTGGTGGTACCTGCATCGCTTTCAGGCGGTACCTGCAGCGCATTCAGGTGGCACATCAATATCTTATATTGACTATACATCTAGATGTAGTCCAGACAGAACAATACATCTAGATGTAGTCCAGACAGAAAAATACATCTAGATGAAGTCCAGACAGAACAATACATCTAGTTGTATTTGTCTGAAAAAGGTTTCTCTGAAGTGGAGACCCCATCAACACCAGGAACAGAATGCGGTGGAAGGTAACCAAAGGAAACCACAACTCCTCTTTGTATAAACAACGCCTTGATCTCAATGAAAAAAAGCCCCCTTCACGGCTCAAACATTTGACGTGCCTATGGGTAGGCGATTTTGGCGTTGGTGGATGATGGGGATAGTCTCAGAGTTACGGAAGGTTTTGGGGAGAGAGTTCCAGAGCCTAGGAGCAACCCTTGACAATGCCCTGTCTCCAAATCCTTTGAGCTTGGACTTGGGGATTATGAGGTGGCCTGCAGTACTGGAATGGAGTGTGTGTGTTGGTTGATATGAAAGAAGAAGGTTGTAGAGGTAGGCAGGGGCGTTTTTGTTTAGGGCTTTATAAGTCAGTAGGAGGATCTTGTAGTTGATTCATTGGGAGACAGGAAGCCAGTGTAACTCACTGAGGATAGGGGTGATAGGCTGCTGGGACTTGGTGTGAGTGAGTAGTCTGGCTGCAGAGTTTTGAACCATTTGGAGCTTATTGAGGGATGTAGATTTAATGCCGGTAAGTATGGAGTTGCAGTAGTCAAGACGGGAGGTTATGAATGCATGTAATAAGGTTTCAGCAGCAGGACGGGAGAGGGAAGGTTTGAGTTTGGCGATGTTTGCGAAGACGGAAGAATTAAGATTTTACAGTCTGTTTGACGTACTGATCAAAAGAGAGTGTAGAGTCCAGAATGATGTCAAGGTTACATGTGTTGGGGGATGGAGAAACAACGGTGTCATCAATGCTGAGACTGAAAGTGCCAGTTTTGTTGAGGGTGGATTTGGTTCCATTGAGTATGAGTTTTGTTTTGGCGCTGTTTAGTTTAGGGAAGTTGTCCTTCATCTATGCTTTTATTGCAGTCAGGCAGGATTCAATATGGGTCAGAGGTGGGTTGGTGAGAGACTTGGTGGCTAGATATATTTGTGTATCATCACCATAGCAGTAGAAATTAAGGTTGAAGTGGCGGAGGATTTGACCAAGGGGAAGGATGTAGATGATGAAGAGTAGGGAACCAAGTACTGAGCCCTGGGGGACACCTTGAGTGACTGTGGCTGAATCTGAGTTTAGGCCTTTGAGTTGGATGAAATGGGTTCGGTTAGTGAAATAGGAATTGAGCCAGGTGAGTACAGTTCCCTCAACACCAGCCCCTCGAGCTGGTGAGCAGAATCTGGTGGTTAACGGTCTCAAAGGAGAATCAGGATGTTGAGGGAACCGGCATCAGCTGAGAGGAGAAGGTCATTGACGACTTTGAGGAGTGAGGTTTCTGTGCTATGGATTGGCCGGAAACCAGACTGAAGAGGCTCATATAGATTATTTTTGAGGAGGTAGGCTTGGAGCTGTGAGGTAACAAAGGAATGGGAGGTTGGAGGTGGGGTGGAAATTGTTAAGGATGGTGTTGTCTAATCCAGGTTTCTTTAGGATGGGGGATGACAGCAGCAGCTTTGTAGGAGGAGGGGCCAATACTGTTAGAGAGAGAGAGGTTGACTATGCTTTTGATGTGTGGATAGAGAGCTGATATGGAGGCTTTAAGCAGGACTGTGGGAAAAGGACTGGAGAGAGCAGGTAGTATTTTTGGATATCATTATGAGTTTTGTGATGTAAGGGGAATCAACCGGACTGAATGAGGAGAGGTGAGAGTCCTGGGCAGCAGGTGGACAAATATAGAGGTTATTTTTTAGATAGTGAGGAGTTTATTGTTGTTATGTTATCTTTAAAAAACTGCAAAAAAGAGTTGGCAAGTTTAGTGGAGGGGCTAGAGAGTGAGTCATTGCAGGGCTGAAGTAGTTTGCTGACAGTAGAGAACAGGGTCTGTAAGTTCATACAGGAGCTGTTGATTTTGTTTGAGATGTAGGAGGACCTAGCAGCACTGAACGCATCTCTGTAAGCTGAAAGGTGGTGTTTGTAGGCTTCAGTGTGAACAGTGAGCCCCGATTTTCTCACTATGCGTTCAAGATGACGACCAACTTGTTTCATTGTTCGGAGCTCAGATGTAAAACGGGGATGAGGAAGTGACAGAAACCTGTAGTGTAATTAGCAGGTTTGAGAAGAAAAAACATGATTCAGTGAAATTGTAATGTTTTGGTCAGGCTGGCTGAAGGTCTTTGACAAAAATGTTCTATTTTTTCCATTAAATGATCATGCTTGCAAGTATCACCATTGTGCGAGAGTATTTTTCATCATATTTATCATTCATAAGTATTCAGACTCTTTGCTATGACACTTGAAATTGAGTTTAGGTGCAACCTGTTTCCACTTATTATCCTTGAGATGTTTGTACCACTTGATTGGTAAGTTCAATTGATTGGACAGGATTTGGAAAGGCATATACCTGTCTATATAAGATCCCACAGTACACAGAGCATGTCAGAGCAACAACCAAGTCATGATGTCAAAGGTGTGGTCTGTTACTCCGGACACAGGAGTAACACTGGATTTTAACGTTAATATACAGTAATAATATAGGGCTGGGGCCTGCCCTATAATTTGACAAATTCTACAGGAATAATGTCAAAATCCCAATGTGGTCTTCAATCTGAATACAATATTGAAGACACCCTGCAGGGACTAATTCATTTTTTTACAAGTGTATTTTATTTGGTCTACTAATTTCCAGCACCTGGGCAGAGCATCTTTTTGGGGGGTATTTCTTTTGTCCTCCCCCGTTCCACCCAAGTGTAGAAATGTGTTGATGTACACAAAATGCTCTGAGTAAGTGTAAGCAAATTAGACACATCGTTGTCTTCATGTTAGAACAAAACGTTAGAACGATGTGACAAAAACAAGCATATTCTATCTAAAACAGAAGTGCAATTTGACCAACTGAATACCCAGTGCCCTCCAAAATCCAAAATCATGAATATTTGTCTGTGAATATCTGATGGATTAAAAGAAGAGTTTTCATCCATTGTCCAACTGTTCCAACTGTTTTCTTTGAATAATAATTTTGCCAATTCCAGTGAATTCTTTGTTAAGACAAATAGCACTGCAGTATCTTAACAGCAGGTCTGAAAATGTGAGAACATCTTATTTTAGTGTAATGTACATTTTAGTTCAACATTAAATAACACTTTATTAAATACATTGTGATATTAACCCCATCCTTCTCTCCAGTTCTCCAGACTACTGTGTTGACCCTGTTGGGGCTGTGGGGGGCCTGGATCCCCCCTGTCCTGCCCTCCTGCACCACAGGCCAACCAGTAGAGTGCAGTGCTGCCCAGTCAGCTCCCGGGACCAACCTGGCTGGTGAGGGTTTTGATGTGGTCACCATGGAGCGCAAGCAGGCCTATGTGGTGGACGTGGATAAATGGAGGAAGACCCAGAACGGGACCTGTACACTCAGACTCAGAGGCTCCCAGTGGCTGTGGTGGACTGGAGACCCTCACACCAATGTCACATGAAGATATCCAGCACGGTCTACGACTCCAGTGAGGAGTTTGTGAGCCAGAGTAACTCAGAGGTACTACTACTACTGTTATTACTACAACTACAACTGCCATTCTACTGTTGTACAAATAATGTCTTCAAAAAACGGTAAATATGTATATAATATAATAGTAATAATATTATATGAATGTATAATTGTCCACTGTAATTCTGTAGGTGGACCCCAGTTGGAAGATTGGTCTGGACATTATGACAAAGGGGTCAGTCATGGTGGGGGGAACCCACTCCAGAGCTGAGAGTCATGTACCAGTATCCAAGCAGGACAAGTACAGCTTCATCAAATAGGAAACACACTGCTCTTATTACAAGCGATATACTTGTCTTAAAGGGATTGTTTGTCCAAAAGTCTGCTGACCAAGAGAAATTCATGCTGTCAGTTTTTCAAGTAATCCATAATTCAGCCCTGTCCCAATCTTTAATTTGCGGAATTGGCATTGCCCAAGTCCATGAATGGAAACGATTCGTAACACTATCGCAAAACTGGATTGCAAGTGGAAAACTACTCAAAAACACTTCAAATTACATTCAGTAATCTGTCGTGGTAACGTAATTTTTTAAAACTGTACACTGAGGAAATAGCGAGCAGAATTGGCTGAATTCAAACTGGCACTAGGGATCTATTTCCTATAGCCACCATACACAGCCTCTGTTCTTCGGCAATGATGTCATCGAGGTGAGTGTGAACTTTAACCTCAACAAGCTATGTGAAGATTGCTTCGTCTAGCTGGTCCATTTTCATCAGTGGACATCAGAATAATATTTGTAATTGTGGAAAATGCTGTGGTCATTAGAAAGGTACAAGGGACCTGGGAGAGGAGACTTGAGGTTTCATTCATTGCCATATATCTAAGTTCTGTTCACAGTTCCATCTCTCAACCACATCTCCATGACATTTAGCCTCCAGATCCCAAGATCCTCCATATCCTAACCACAATAAACGCAGCACTCCTCCCAGCTCCCAAGTCACCAAAATACTAAGCCTGTTCAAGAGTTTGTGAAAGCTTTCTAACCTTCTTTGATCCTAGCATGCCTTTCGTGTTTACGATTTATCTTATCCTAGTCTGTACCTTTGCCTGAGCCTTTTTGACATATGCACTTTTTTGGGGGGATTGTGCCAGCTAGTTTACATCATAGACTGTAAAAAAAAATGGACGACGCCCCTTCGCTCTTTTCCATTGGTGAAAACTGAAGCCGCCAGTGTCCCGATATGGCGCTGACATCTTGGACTTGCGTCTGCGCAGATAGCGATCTTGGGACCAGTTCTGCGCAGTAGTTAGTTCCTGTAGTAGTTCCTGCGAGCAGGAAGTAAAGCCGTAAAGCCGCGAAATCAACAGCCCCACCCCTGTGCCCTGCCCTCACTCTCCCTCGCAGAATGCGCATACCGTAATCAATCGCAAGCACACGCTGCACTGTTTTGGAAGTGGAGTCCTGCTCCTGTGAACTCTGTCTGCTCTGTTCCACTCCAACCTCATTAAAATAAGGTAAATACAAGTAGCCTACTAACCACACATTTAAACAGAGTTCAATCAAGTCCAAGTACAGTACAACCTTTGCTTGTTAAACCTAGACGATATGTTATAGCCTAACTAACATCATGTTTAACCTTAATTTAGAATAGGCCTAATACAAAAATAATTGGTAACTTCTAGCTAACGATCACCTGCTAGCTATTAACATGGCTATTAACGAGGCTTGTTGTCTTTTAGCTAATGTTAGCTAGCCCATTACATTTATTTACTAATTAAATAGCTCATAAATTTAACTTACCGAAAAAAATTCAAAGATCGATTGGAAATGCCAGATCGGTTAGCACAATCTACTGCAGAACAACCCATTATGTCCGTGTGAAATTATATAAATTATATGAATTTAGAGATTAAATTTAAAGCTCCAATCTCCTTAGTCCTCCGAAGATCGCAAAAAAAGCCTGTTGGTGCTCGGCTCAGATAGCTGTCAATCACAATCACGACGTCACACCACCGTTTTTGAGCATTAAATAACTAACTAAAATAACATAACATGGGGAGGCAGGGTTTATGACCTATACTGGGACCACTCACCAGGAGGCGATCGAGACGTTTTGGCTTCACTTTTCAGGGCTTGTGCGGCACGCTTGGTTTACATAATTATGTATATTGTTGCTATACTTGCTATTCCTATAAGATTCAATATTTGTTCCCATATTCTTCATATTCCCCATCCTACTCTTTTAAAAATTGCTTCTAATTTGCACTGTTATGTATATTATTGCTATATTTTTTGCTCTGTTTTTGCTCTATATATTTGTTAATTCTTACTATGTAGATGTTGTGTCACAAGAATTTAATTGTTCAGGATGACGCTGTGTAATTCAGTGCATTTGATAAATTAACTTTAAACTTCTGGATATCCTATGTTTGCATTGATGTTGACTTTGCTTGCTTGTGGGTCTCGAGTTGAAAACAAATTCTACCCACTCTGCAACTGTGACAATGCCTCTGCCACTCCGAGTCATATTGTGAGAGAATCAATGGAGCAACTTCGCCAACAAGACATAAAAAGTTTGCGAGAAACATTTTACAGAGGATCGTGACCCACGTTCACTTAAAAGAGGACTAAAGTCAAATGCAATTCCATCAAGTTACCCAGTTCAACCCGTGGAGACAAGACATATAGTAATACTTCCGATTGCTATGTTATAAAACACAAAGTACACATTGTCTCCGGATATTCTTTGCAAGATTTTGTGATAAACGTGATCACCTGTCACGTCCTGGCTGTGCCCCTAGCCATCTCTGCGCTGGGCTCGGGGCATAGCCAGGACAGGACAGGAGGTGGCCTTTAGCCACCTCTACTCCTTTTTTTGGTTTCCCCAATTGGAGGCAGGTGTTAGTTATTGCCTCCAATTGGGGACCCTATTTAAGTTTAGTTTGTAGGCCCCAAGGCGTGGTTCATTTTGGTTTTGTGTATCCTGTGTAAGGAAGACCCACGTCACTGGTTGCTGCCTTTTTGTTTGTTGGAGTCCTTCTTTCTTTTTTTTGATTAAACATGGATTACCTTCCCTACCTCTACTCTGCGCCTGTGTCCTTTCCATCCCACGACCGTGACAGAATGAACCACCACCAAGAGACACAGCAGAAATGGACGGTTGGGGAACTCCTCGGTTGGCCGGACAGCGACACCGAGGAGGAGGAGAACCCCTACTGTCCTCTGCGGCACACCGGGCCTCCACAGCATCCACCCCGGAGGAGACGTCGACGGAGGCGACGTAAGCAAACCTCCGTGTGTCCGCCCCAAGAATTTCTTGGCGGGGTGCTGTGGGGGCTGCCCAGTGGCTGCCCAGTGGCCTCAGCCGCCAGCTCCTCCCGCTGCCCAGTGGCCTCAGCCGCCAGCTCCTCCCGCTGCCCAGTGGCCTCAGCCGCCAGATCCTCCCGCTGCCCAGTGGCCTCAGCCGCCAGCTCGACCCGCTGCCCAGTGGCCTCAGCCGCCAGCTCCTCCCGCTGCCCTGTTTTCGCCGCCGCCAGGACCCGCTGTGGACTGGCCGCCGCCCGGGCCCGCGGATGACTGGCCGCCGCCGCCCGGGCCCGTGGATGACTGGCCGCCACCGCCCGGGCCCGCGGATGACTGGCCGCCGCCGCCCGGGCCCGCGGATGACTGGCCGCCGCCGCCCGAGCCAGCGGATGACTGGCCACCGTCGCCCGGGGCCGTGGATGACTGGCTGCCGCCACCCGAGCCAGCGGTTGACTGGCCGCCCGAGGCCGCGGATGACTGGCCGCCGCCGCCCGAGGCCGCGGATGACTGGCCGGCGCCGCCCGAGCCCGCGGTTGACTGGCCGCCTTGTCCCGCAGCGCCTTCACCTGCCCAGGAGCCCCCGCATCGTCCCACGGCACCCTCGCCTGTCCCGGCCTCAGCGGCGCCCTCGCCTGTCCCGGCCTCAGCGGCGCCCTCGCCTGTCCCGGCCTCAGCGGCGCCCTCGCCTGTCCCGGCTCTCCCTGTCCCTTCACCGGCTCTCCCTGACCCTCCGCCGGCTTCCCCGTCTCCGGCTCCTTCGCCGGCTCTCCCACAGGGTTCTGACCCTCCGCCGGCTCCCCCGTCTCCTGCTCCTCCGCCGGCTCCTGCTCCCCCGCCGGCCGTCAACCCTCCGCCGGCTCCCCCGGCTCCTATTCCTCCGCCGGCTCCCCCGTCTCCTATTCCTCTGCCGGCTCCCCCGGCTCCTGCTCCAAGGTATGAATTTACATTTATTTATATTTTCTGAGAACAGTTTACATGATGGCTTTAATTTATTTTTTGAAGGTCAAGGACTGTCTGGAAGCTGAGGCCTCTGTTACCACCAGTACTGGAACAGAGACCAAGTTCTGCAAGGACCTTAAAAGTCGTGACACCAAAGAGAGTTTCAGCAGCATGTTTAATGACAGGTTTGATTGATTTTGATTGATTACCAATGTGGTGCTTGTTGTTGTGGAACAGGACTAATAATGATAAACTAACAAACAGGTTTACTGAGGTGGTGGGGGGACAGACGGATGGAGCAACTGACCTGCTCTTCTCCAGGACGGGTGGAACCTCCAAGGGCTTCACTGATTGGGCAAAAACCCTGAAAACTGTTCCAGACATCATCAATTACTCCCTCCACCCCCTCCATCTACTGGTGAAACACGCCAGTAAGAGGAGAGGGTTGAAGAGAGCAATAGAGAATTACATCCTGGGACACGCCCTGGTCAAGCACTGCTCTGGGAAGTGTAAGGGTGGCTCCAACCCCAGTGCCCATGACTCCTGCCAGTGTGTGTGTCAGGCCAGCAAGGAGATGACCAGACAGTGCTGCCCGCAGGAGAAAGGCCTGGCCCGACTAACGGTCACCATAAAGTATGCCACGGACCTTTATGGGGACAATGAGTCACAGACTAATGGCTTTGTCAAGGTATGATTGCTTTAATTAATCATTAAATAAATTAGAAGCGTTTCTAGTGCACTTAACAGTAAACCTAATGTAGGATTTAACATAGTTACATTTCATTAACCCCATCCCTAATGCTATATACCAAAATGAGTTTCAGGGACACTATTAGGGGCCCAACCTGTGGGGAGTACATGCCCTGTCCAATGAACTCTAACCTTTCAGGCATCTACACCTCCCGTAACACCCTGAACATGACCCAGGATCTACTGGCTCACATCAGGATGGGCCAGCCCCCAGTAGACCCGTTGGCCTTCATGATGAAGCAGAAAGCAAATGATCAACCTTGTCTCTGCCCTCAATGAGCTGTGATCAAAACCTTATGCAGAATAATGCACTGTAAACCTTAGCCTGCCTAACCTACTTTATTGCATGGGACTGATTTCTAAATCTTTTTTTCTGAACAAGAAAGTATTTTACATCAATAATAAAGAATCAAACCCTAATCAAACCCTAATAATATCAAAGAAAATAAGCATATGCCTACAGTGCATTTCTGGAAATTTCTGTTTTATTTTAGGTTCAGTAAGTATATTTGGACTACATACAGGGGCGGACTGGGACTGAGACAAAAATTCAGCCCTGGCACTATAGGCACACCAGCCCACATTACCATGCCTGCACAGCCCCAAGCATTTACTGCTTACGTTTGTGTACTGATGGTAGTGCTACAAAAATAATATATAAGCAGTAAAGTTGTTTAAAACTTTAATTTACAAGTGACGGGTAGACAATGCTCACTTCTTTTTAAAGAGCAAATATTTATAACAAATGCACTCATACAGTACAATATTTAAAAAAACAATGGCTGTACATCTGAGTCATTTGTACCGCTGTTATGTGCTGTCTGTCAGTGCATTTTGTCTGCTGTTATGTTTCTGTCTGTCTGTGCATTTTGTTTGCTGTTATGTGCTGTCTGTCTGTGCAATTTGTCTGCTGTTATGTTTCTGTCTGTCAGTGCATTTTGTCTGTTGTTATGTGCTGTCTGTCTGTGCATTTTTTATTTTTTTGTCACTTTTCTGTTTGTTTGGTTCTACTTGCTCATCTCCGTTGTCATTCTCTATGAACTGTGTCTGTCTGATTCTCCTTGTTCCTCTCTGTTCTCACTCAGCAAACTTTGTCTGTCTGTCTGATTCTCCTTGTTCCTGTCTGTTCTCACTCTCTTTGAACTTTGCGTGTCTGATTGTCCTTGTTACAATGTACAGTTAAGTTTAAATGTGTTCTACATGTAGACATCATTATGAGAGGAAATAAGCATGAGAAACTTAACACAACGCATTTGTGCTGACTAACACTGAACAACAGACAATAGATAAGATATGGTGGCCATTACTGATAGGCCCCACACACCCTGTCCACAATTCCTGCTAGGAACTGTCCGTGTGACTGTCATAGATTCTATGGATAGACCCATGGACCATAAGGAAGGTTTGAACATACCATACAAGCGTACCATGTAGGATAAACCTTTCTTATTGGAGGGTAATAGACTGTGTAATGGTTGGCTACAATCACTGACCGCCTGCTATGTGTATTGGCATAAAACACTGTGTTAACTTTTAATTATTGGAGAGAAAAATGAAAGAATGGAAGGTCAACATCGTAGCCTCATGCTGAGTAAAGATGTCTCTCCCCTGACTTCTGGTTGCGTTGATTTTGTTCATGGATCAGAACTGGATGGAATCTAACAATTTGGATATTGTCATGTGTTCCCCTTTACAATATTACAAAAGAAATAACACTATTTCTTTAATAAGCGTTATTTAAGCAGCAGGTGTTAAATGTAATGTTTCACATGGAGTAAAAATATTTCACGTGCCGTTGCAGTACAACGATGGACAAACAAGAAAGACCTTCTCTTGTTTATGAGAGACTAAATGCCTTGTGTTGGCTGGATTAATTTGCATAATATTGACCATGGCCAAATTTCTTAACGCGCTGGAAAAGCTCAAACGGCCGCGCCGCCTTCCTGAGATGCTTTGCACAACCGTCAACAACGCATTGACGCCGTTCATAGAAAATGTATTGTATCCGTCCGAGGCAGTGGGCACGCCGGACCAGTGGACATCCACCGTCAGTTTCAGACACAACACTTGAAACAGCCCGACTTAAACCTTTCACAAATCGTTCAGTTAATTTTACACATTTGGCAGCATCGGACTTAAGAGCTGTTGTTTTGCTTTTCCACAAACCTTTTCAGCATGGCCTTTCCTTTTTTTATGGTCAATTATCTACCTATCATTTTCTGTCAATATATCTGACAATATGAACCGAGCTTTACTGACAATCAGCTGGTGTTGCACTCTCTGTGATGACACGTTTGATTTTGACTGAAAGTCCCAATTTGAGGAACCTCTGATCGGTGCGGCCCATCTTGGAACCAGGCCAACCTTTGTCCCCTGGGACAAATGCTTAATATGGATTATTACAACCACAGTGTAATTGTGCAAGTCATGAAAACATGTCCCACGTATTTGCAGCCATGTATTTATATATATTTGAAAAATAAATCTGACCAGGCCACCCCACGAAAGATGGTCCAGCCCCTCTGGCATTTGCCAGAATTGCCAGATGGGCAGTCCACTGCTGCCAGACGGTGATGGAGCTCAGGATGGTCTCTTTTATGGAAGTGTAGAAATCCACCATCATAGTCTTTGGCAGGTTGAACTTTTTCAGTTGCTGCAACAAGTACATCCTCTGAAATAACCTTGACATTAGCTTCCTACCTAGAAAACGTCATTGTACCTGCTACAGAGTTGACAGGTAGCCAGATATCTTGGGAACAATGTTACACACTTCTAGCCAATAGCCTGATATTTTTCCATTTGGAAAGTATTGTCCATTTAAATGCTGACATTATCAATAAATCCAAAAAACATTGAATAGTTTTCTTACCAGTGACATATGCTCTATCAATAACATCTGTTGGCATGCTCAACAAACAGGAAATGACCTTCAGTGTAAGATTAGTGCCTCCAAAAATAAAAATGAAATGACCAAATGGAAGGAGTTTAGTAAGATGTGGTGTGGTGAGAGGTGGTTAGAGAGAGGTGGATCTGCAGTGATGTAGTTAGATGCCTCCCCAATAGCCCAGGGACAAGGCAACCACAACGCTACACAAACTTCAAACAGGAATATCACTTGACAGTGTAGACTACCTACCATTTACCTTCACTTTGTCACAGTGGAACCCATTCCTTGTGAGGAAAATGTATTTGTGCTCAGCCTACCAAGGCTACAATGCAGGATTACTGGAATAAATGTATAAACTGTTTTCTCACTTCCTCAAAGAAAGTTTCAGAATGAATCGTTTCCTCTTCAGTTCAGTTTTGACCACAAAAAGCCCTAGGTAATGTCAATAGCTACAGCAGGTGTGAAAACATAGTTTTTCTGTGGTGCTGCCTTATCACAATTACACTGTTAGGGGAATAACCATGTGAATGTCACTGAACTACTGCCAATATCTCGGTCCTAGGCAACACATGTACCGTGCATTCACTATTGTTTTTACATTGTGAATCACTTTTCAGAAAGCTCTTGTTGGCTTATGGCTCTTTTGCAGAATAATAGTCAGGGGGGAGAAGCGTTCCTTGTTGTTTATTCACAAAATATAGTACATGTCTGTCTTAGATGTTCTGCCTTCTTCCGATCTCTCTCCTCGTGGTCTTTCCAGGTGTCTCTGTGCTTCTCCAAATGTCATGGTCTTAAACAGCATATATATACTAAACCAAAGACCAGTACATCCTACTTTCTGGACGTCTGCCAATCATATAGGTGTGTTTTACATATGCATCCTAACCTTTTTGGTATAGTGTCCCTTCTTGAGTCCTGGGGCCCTTCTAATAATAGACAGCCGCTGATAACTATGTGCACCTCATATAGCACCTACTAAACATTCTTCCTCTGTGTTGTGTGTTGTGTTCATTTAACAAGAGTATAGGACAATCATACATTTAAGACATTAGGAAATGACATGCTTCCTCACAATTTCCCCCTATGACATTAAAGTACTACACTTACTTGTCATAAAAACAAGTCTGTAAAGAATAATAACACTACCCATGTAAAAATAAGAGAAGGAAAACAGTTACAAAGAATACAAATAATAAAGCGAGCTAATTCATCTCACTTGTGGTTACCTATATATGCATATTAAAATTAGAGATAGACGGTGGGAGTGATGGTACTCTTGTCCTTCACAACACAATCCTGTGAGGGAGAACGTCGTTGGTCAGCACAGGTATCAGTCACCTTGGTCACACGGGAGCAGGTACGGGCATGGCCTGTGCTCGTGAAAGACCCGTGGGAGCATGCGCCTTTCTTTGAGTGACAGACACCTGTCGACAGCACACTTGGCAAGTGTTATTAAGATAAAAAAGACCAACACTACAACCACCACTGGCATAATCATGTTCAGCAAAGAACCCCCCCACTTACCAAAAATAGATGACAACCATGTAGAAAAACCTAAATCATCAGGATTGTAATTATTGTATTTAGCACCTTCCTCACGGATCTTACCAGCCAAATCAGTCAGTTCTTCAGAGTTATCAGGTATGTAGGTACAACACTCAGTCCCGATAACTGCACAGGTTCCCCCCTGAGCTGACAATATGTAATTGAGAGCAAGTCTATTTTGCATTGCAACAGTACGAAGGGCAACCATTTCAGCTGACTGCTGATTTCAGACTTTCAGAGGTCATGTTAGCTAAAGCCTCCAAAGAGCTAGCCATACTAATAACTTCTCTTGCCAACATGGCGGTGCCATAGGGAGGGAATGCAATAGCAAAAAACCTTTCAGTTTCTGTGAGACCCTGTACTCAGTCTCACATGTGGAATTACATAACCCAAATAACATGATCCTTGCCATAAAGGTGGGAGCCATGGATAGGCATTGGGGCCACAAATGAAATGAGTTCCATTAGGAGCAATCATGTCCGTAGTAACCAAGTTGCCTAAGGTGTTAGTGTAAAATACAGTTTCCGTGCCATTATTGAGGGTTATATTGGCATACATCAAACACTCAGGGATAGTAGTATCATCACAAATAGAGAGATCCGCTGTTTGGTAGTAACTTCGGCCTACAAACACAAAAGCATTCGAATATTGTTCCATTAGGCTTTTGGATTGTTCTCGCTGTATACACAACCACCCCCTAGGTGGATTAGTAACTACTGTATGTGGCGGACGACGCCAGAATTCAGGGCTGTTCCTATCAAAGGCTGGCATATAACCATGACGCCATGATTTCACAGGCACACATACATTTAAGACATTAGGAAAAGACATGCTTTCTCACACTCTCCAGTGTCTTTACAGGCACCATAATATCTTCATGAACCTCTTGTTCATTCAGTGCATAGGCACCATAGCTGGGGAACATGAAATGCACCTCGTAGGGTGAGTTACGGTCAAACCGTGGGCACCAGTAAGCCAACCACAGGTGTTTAGAGATCTCTAGTTGGGCCTCATTTCCCCGCTGTATGGTGGCCCCGGAGACAGTCACCCCACTTATCATGTAGGACTGCTTTCCACGGCAGAAGTTGTTAAGCCGTTGGCGCAGAGTGTCTAAATATGCACTCCAACTCATCCAAGAAGTCAGTGATGTTAATACAGGACATTTGCTAACATACGCAATGACGTACTTATTAGGATTATAACATGTAAAACAACCATCAAACAATCAAAGTGAGTTTCTGATAACAAAATGGCTGACCTAAGGCATCACACTGATCAGGGTGCAGGCGGAGGCCTTGTCCTCCATATGTATATTTCCTCTATATCACAGCAAAGGTACTTGGCTTACTTTTTTGATAGATAATGATGCTTGTGTGCATCACACAGTGAAATCACACTCTGTCCCAGAGTGTAGATTGAATAAGAGTAAAATCTTTTGTATAGACACTTTTGGAAAAAAGACATGCCAAACCTGACCAAATGTGTGTATAGCTCCAGCTACATATACATAAACTGTAAGTTGCTGCTTAAAGTTCCACTTGCTGGAATATTGTAACAGAATAAAAGATCTCTACCTGTGGTTCGTACATCCAGGGCGTATCCATCCTCTTCTTTCCGTCATTTTTCTTAAATGTGTAAGCCGAGTAGAGGGGGATCCGGCGGCTGCTGTCATACAGGGTGGCGTAGCGGACCTTGTTCCCGTAGTGCTGGCAGATCCTCTTGAGGCTTCCCCCAGATGCGTCAATGCCAGTTGGTGCAGTCCTCATGTACAGGAACTGGCTGCAATCTTTAACCATGGTCGACGTCCGCGATCCCGCGGACAGTGCTAATTTGCATAAATATTTCGAAAAATAGATTCGCCATAATCGTCCGATTCCAATGGTATATTATTTGTAGCCACTTTCCTGAAGCGTTCCGTGTATAATTGGGGTTTTCCGTGTATAATATGGGTTGTATAGTTGTATAGTTTGGGTTGCTATGAGAACCTTTCACCAGGCAACGCCAATGCATCTTAGAAAGGCTCATTTGTACACTACTATGAATATTACATGCGTGTACATCACTATATATGATGTTTTGAACCATAATACATCGTTTGTATTATATATAAGATATAAAAATTTATATTTAGTCAAAATAGTATGGGGATGTTCTTGAGTTTTTGGGAAGAAGTTGGTAATTTTTCTGAGTTTATAAAATATATAAGTCCAAACGTAACTAGCGATCTAGTGCGTTTTGAGTCATTACACCCATTACATGGGTTTTTACATTCAATCTTATTTATTTCATAATGTTTTATTTCTAGGTAGAAGAACCAAATTTTTTGGGGGTGCCTATATTTTTTACCTTCTATTATATAATTATTTCATTATTTTCAACCCAATTACAGTGTAATTTGATAGTAAAGGCATGAAAGTATGAGGAAATACCATTGACACAAAATCTCATAATGCTTTCAAAAAAAAATCTTGATGCTGAATGGCAGAAATGTTTTCCGAAAAAAAATTTTTTGCCTTTCAAACAGATGAGTTTTATAAATAGTGACCCAGAAGTCTGTTTTTATGTGTTTTTATTGTAGCCAGAGGGGTTGCTATTAAAAGGATACATCATAATAGGTTGTATCTGTTACAGAAATGAATCTAGGACCCAAAATGTCCCACTAGTGAAATCCGGCCGAAAGCCCCATAGACTACCAAGCTGTCAGACACACTGGAACCAGACAGCCAGACCCATGCCAGCAGTTGGAGGGATAGCAGGTAGATTCACAATGGATACATCTGAGCCTAGCTACAGACCCTTTGAGTCCAGTGGGTATGGTGGTCGTAGGACTAGGAGGTATAGGCTGGACTGTTTAATGTGGTAGCAGCTAGGTACAATACATCTAGATGTAGCCCAGACAGAACAATACATCTACATTGCTAAAAAAGATTAAGTGAACACGTAGTCATCAAAGTATAACACCAAGACAATTAAACATCAGGGATATCAATCTGTCCAGTTAGAAGCTAAAGTGATTGTGAATCAATGTCTCCTGTTTGGGTGCAAATGAAAGTGACAACAGGTGACCTGGAGAGGCAACAGTAAGAAAACCCCCAAAGAGGGAAAGGTTTTCCAGGTGTTGGCCACAGACAATTGCACTCTCCTTATCCTTCCTGAGTGATTATTCTCAAATGTTGTGTTTTGCTAGTATCCTTGTAACTACTGGTGGCACGAGGAAGTACCTGCAGCCAATTCAGGTTGCACAGGTAGTCCAGCTCCTCCAGGATGGCACATCCATACGTGCCGTCGCAAGAAGGTTTGCTGTATCTCCTAGTACAGTCTCAAGAGCATGGAGGAGATACCAGGAGATACCAGGCCGTTATATGAGTAGAGCTGGACAGGGCTGTTGAAGGACATCAACCCAGCAGCAGGACCAATATCTGCTCCTTTGTGGGAGCAGAAACAGGAGCACTGCCAGAGCCCTACAAAATAACCTCCAGCGGGCTACTGGTGTGCGATGTCCTCAAGTGGGAACTGTGCTCACAGCCCAACACTGTGCAGCTTGTTTGGCATCCGCCAGAGAACACCAGAATTGGCAGGTCCACCAATCTGGATGTAGTCCATACAGAACAATATACATATAACCCAGGGAATGACACAGATGTAGGCTGCCTATGCAAAGTGGCTGTGCCTGGGACTGGTTTGGTTGGGTATGTGAATGCTCGACCAATCAGGGAGAGATGGAGCACACAGATGAGAAGGTCCGGAATACAGTGTCACACAAATATATATAATCTGTATTTGTCTGCAAAAGGTTTCTCTGAAGTGGAGACCACACCAGGAACAGAATGCGGTGGAAGGTAACCAAAGGAAACCACACCTCCTCTTTGTATAAACAACGCCTTGACCTCATAAAAAAAAAAGCCCCCTTTACGGCTCAAAAAATCTGATAAAACCTTGTTGTTTCCCAAGTAAGCCGGTCATTCAGCAAGTAATTCAGACAGGTCCATTGTTCCAGAATCTTTTTTATCAACCGAACATCATAACCAGTAGTGATTGCTATGTCTGGTAAGATGTTGATATATCTTCAATTCATTCATGTTCCCAGTAGAAATGTATTCTTAAAAAGATTAAATTGAAATGTTCCTATCTATCTTTAAGAAATATATTAGAATGACGAAACAAAAACAGGTTTAATAATTTTTGCTGAGTGTGTGTGTTGATTGATATGGAAGAAGGTCGAAGAGGAAGGCAGGGGCGGTATTGTTTAGGGCTTTATATGTCAATAGAAGGATCATGTAGTTGATGCGTTGGGAGATACAGTGGGCAAAACAAGTATTTGATACACTGCCGATTTTTCAGGTTTTCCTAATTGCAAATTATGTAGAAGTCTGTAATTTTTATCATAGGTACTCTTCAACTGTGAGTGACGGAATCTAAAACAAAAATCCAGAAAATCACATTGTATGATTTGTAAGTAATAAATTAGGATTTTATTGCATGACATAAATACATCAGAAATGCAGAACTTAATATTTGGTACAGAAATCTTTGTTTGCAATTACAGAGATCATAGGTTTCCTGTAGTTCTTGACCAGGTTTGCACACACTGCAGCAGGGATTTTGGCCCACTCCTCCATATAGACCTTCTCCAGATCCTTCAGGTTTCGGGGCTGTCGATGGTCAATACGGACTTTCAGCTCCCTCAAAAGATTTTCTATTGGGTTCAGGTCTGGAGACTGGCTAGGCCACTCCAGGACCTTGAGATGCTTCTTACGGAGCCACTCCTTAGTTGCCCTGGCTGTGTGTTTCGGGTCGTTGTCATGCTGGAAGACCCAGCCATGACCCATCTTCAATGCTCTTACATGAGGCCATGTATCGCGAGATATTGACCAACAAGGAGGTTGTTGGTCAATATCTCGCGATACATGGCCCCATCCATCCTCCCCTCAATATGGTGCAGTCGTCCTGTCCCCTTTGCAGAAAAGCATCCCCAAAGAATGATGTTTCCACCTCCATGCTTCACGGTTGGTATGGTCTTCTTGGAGTACTCATCCTTCTTCTTCCTCCAATCACGGCGAGTGGAGTTTAGAACAAAAAGCTCTATTTTTGTCCACATGACTTTCTCCCATTCCTCCTCTGGATCATCCAGATGTTCATTGGCAAACTTCAGACGGGCCTGGACACGCGCTGCCTTGAGCAGGGGGACCTTGCGTGCGCTGCAGGATTTTAATCCATGATGGCGTAGTGTGTAAATAATGGTTTTCTTTGAGACTGTGGTCCCAGCTCTCTTCAGGTCATTGATCAGGTCCTGCCATGTAGTTCTGGGCTGATCCCTCACCTTCCTCATGATCATTGATGCCCCACGAGGTGAGATCTTGCATGGAGCCCCAGACCGAGGGAGATTGACCGTCATCTTGAACTTCTTCCAATTTCTAATAATTGCACCAACAGTTGTTGCCTTCTCACCAAGCTACTTGCCTATTGTCATTTAGCCAATACCAGCGTTGTGCAGGTCTACAATTTTACCCTGATGTCCTTTCACAGCTCTCTGTTCTTGGCCATTGTGGAGAGGTTGGAGTCGGTTTGATTGAGTGTGTGGACAGTGTCTTTTATACAGGTAACGAGTTGAAACAGGTACAGTTAATACAGGTAATGAGTGGAGAACAGGAGAGCCGGAATTCTTACTAGTTGGTAGGTGATGAAATACTTATGTCATGCAATTAAATGCAAATTCATTATTTAAAAATCATACAATGTGATTTTCGTTTTAGATTCCGTCTCTCACATTTGCCGCATCTATCTTTTCCCATTCTTGGAGAATGAGCTCTTTCAGAGCCTGGATGGTGACTGTGGCTGAGTCTGAGTTTAGGACTTTGAGGTGGATGAAATGGGTTCGGTTAGTGAGATGACTTTGATGAGTGCAATTTCTGTGCTATGGATTTGCGAGAAACCAGACAGAAGAGGCTCATACAGATTATTTTTGAGGAGGTAGGCTTGTTGAGGCAAAAATTATTTCAAGAGATTTTGCCAGGGAGGGGAGGTTGGAGATCGGGCTGAAATTGTTAAGGATGGTGTTGTCAAGTCCAGGTTTATTTAGGATTGGGGTGACAGCAGCAGCTTTGTAGCAGGAGGGGACAATACCGTAAGAGAGACAGAGATTGACTCTGCTTGTGATATGCGGACAGAGAGCAGATAAGGAGGCTTTAAGCAGGACTGTGGGAAGAGGATCGAGAGAGCAGGTAGTATTTTTGGATGTCATTATGAGTTTTGTGATGTAAGGGGTATCAACCGTACTGAATGAGGAGAGGTGAGAGTCCTGGGCAACATGGGGACAAATATGAAGGTTAAAAGTAGGAGGGGGGGGGCTGTGGTAGATCTATTAGATACTGAGGAGTTTATTATTGTTATTTTATCTTTCAAAAAATGCAAAAAAGAGTTGGCATGTTTAGTGGAGGGGCTAGAGAGTCATTGTAGGGCTGAAGTAGTTTGCTGACAGTAGAGAACAGGGTCTGTAAGTTCGTACAGGAGCTGTTGATTTTGTTTGAGAGGTAGGAGGACCTAGCAGCACTGAGGGCATCTCTGTAAGCTGAAAGGTGGTGTTTGTAGGCTTCAGTGTGAACAGTGAGCCCCAATTTCCTCACTTGGCATTCAAGCCGATGACCAACATGCTTCATGGTTCGGAGCTCAGATGTAAACCAGGGCTAAGAGGAGGTGAAAGAAACCTGTAAAGTAATTGGCAGATTTGAGAAGAAAAAGCATGATTCAGTGAAATCGTAATGTTTTGGTCAGGCCGGCAGAAGGTATTTGACAGAAATTTTCAATTTTTTTCATTAAATGACAATGCTTGCAAGTATCACCAGTGTGCGAGAGTATTGATATTTTTCAAAACAGAAATATCACATATCCATAAGTATTCAGACTCTTTGCTGTGACACTTGAAATTGAGCTTAGGTGCAACCTGTTTCCATTGATCATCTTTGAGATGTTTACATTTGGTAAAGTCAATAGATTGGACAGGATTTGGAAAGACACATACCTGTCTATATATAAGGTCCCACAGTAGACAATGAATGTTAGAGCAAAAACCAAGCCATGATGTTAGAGGTGTTGTCTGTTACTCCGGACACAGGAGTAACAATGGATTTAAAAAAATGTATACAGTAATAATATGGGGCTGGGGCCCACAAAATTATTTTGATAAAGAAATTCTACAGGAAAAATGTCAAAATCCAAATGTGGTCCTCAATCTGAATACAAATATTAAAGACACCCTGCAGGGACTGATTTATTTTTTTACAAATGTATTTCATTTGGTCTAATAATGTTCAACACCTGGGCCAGGCAGAGCATCTTTTTGGGGGGGAGAATCCTCCCCTGTTCCACCCAAGTGTAGAAATGTGTTGATGCACGCAAAATGCTCTGAGTAAGTGTAAGCAAATAAGACACATCGTTTTCTTCATGTTAGGACAAAGCGTTAAAACGATGTGACAAAAACAAGCATATTTTATCTAAAACAGAAGCGCAATTTGACCAACTGAATACCCAGTGCCCTCCAAAATGCTTGAAATCATGAATTTTTTTGTCTTCAATATCTGATGGAGTAAATGAAGTGTTTTCATCCATTGTCCAACTGTTGCACTTATGTTTTCTTTGAATAATAATTTTACCAATTCCAGTGAATGTCCTGTTAAGACAAATAGCACTGCAGTATATTTACAGCAGGTCTGAAAATGTGAGAACATCTTATTTTGGTGTAATATCAATATTAGTTCAACATTAAATAACTCTTTATTAAATACATTGTAACATTAACCCCATCCTTCCCCTCTCCAGTTCTCCAGACGACTGTGTTGACCCTGTTGGGGCTGTGGGGGGCCTGGATCCCCCCTGTCCTGCCCTCCTGCACCACAGGCCAACCAGTAGAGTGCAGTGCTGCCCAGTCAGCTCCCGGGACCAACCTGGCTGGTGAGGGTTTTGATGTGGTCACCATGGAGCGCAAGCAGGCCTATGTGGTGGATGTGGATAACTGGAGGAAGACCCAGAACGGGACCTGTACACTCTGTGTTAACCCTTTCATGGAGGGACAGACTCAGAGACTCCCAGCGGCTGTGGTGGACTGGAGACCCTCACACCAATGTCACATGAAGATATTCAGTACGGTCTACGAGTCCAGTGAGGCATTTGTGAGCCAGAGTAACTCAGAGGTACTGCTACTACTATTATTATGAATACTGTTACAACTAGTACTACTAATATTATTATTACTACTGTTACAACTAGTACTACTGCTACTATTATTATTACTACTGTTACAACTAGTACTACTGCTACTATTATTATTACTACTGTTACAACTAGTACTACTACTATTATTATTACTACTGTTACAACTGCTACTACAACCCCTACTACTAGAACTGCTATACTACTACTGTAAAAAGAATGTAATCCATATACTGTATTTATCCATATATTTATACAGTTTGTGCACAATTATTAGGCAAATCGTGTTCATCAAGATTTATTTTATTGTTGAACAAACACAATGTTCTCCGTCAATCCAAAATATAATTGAACCTTAAACCTGAATGTTTAACAAAGAAAAATGAGTTTTGTTCTTTGTCAGGGGAATACATAAGTGGGAATAATTATTAGGCAACTAAATTACAAAAATAATTTCTCCAACTCAATTGTTTATTCTCAATTTGTAGAGTAAGTGCAACAAATAAGTAACACAAAATGAAAATTAAATAACATTTCTGGCCTTTGAAAAATATTCAAAGCCCCCCTTCTTTTGAATAACTGCCATGAGCCTTCCATCAATGCAGTTTGTCAGTTTCTTGATCTGTTCACAATGAAGAACATGGCCTTAATGCTGAGGACTTCTTCCTGTACCACTGCTTGAAGAATGTATCTTCCAGAAACTGGATATATATACACACACATGTATATATATATATTTGTGTGCGTGTATATATATTTATGTGTGTGTGTGTGTGTATATATATGTATGTGTGTATATACACTCACCTAAAGGATTATTAGGAACACCTGTTCAATTTCTCATTAATGCAATTATCTAATCAACCAATCACAAGGCAGTTGCCTCAATGCATTTAGGGGTGTGGTCCTGGTCAAGACAATCTCCTGAACTCCAAACTGAATATCAGAATGGGTAAGAAAGATGATTTAAGCAATTTTGAGCGTGGCATGGTTGTTGGTGCCAGACGGGCCGGTCTGAGTATTTCACAATCTGCTCAGTTACTGGGATTTTCACGCACAACCATTTCTAGGGTTTACAAAGAATGGTGTGAAAAGGGAAAAACATCCAGTATGCGGCAGTCCTGTGGGCGAAAATGCCTTGTTGATGCTAGAGGTCAGAGGAGAATGGGCCGACTGATTCAAGCTGATAGAAGAGCAACTGACTGAAATAACCACTCGTTCCAACCGAGGTATGCAGCAAAGCATTTGTGAAGCCACAACACGCACAACCTTGAGGCGGATGGGCTACAACAGCACAAGACCCCATCGGGTACCACTCATCTCCACTACAAATAGGAAAAAGAGGCTACAATTTGCACAAGCTCACCAAAATTGGGCAGTTGAAGACTGGAAGAATGTTGCCTGGTCTGATGAGTCTCGAATTCTGTTGAGCCATTCAGATGGTAGAGTCAGAATTTGACGTAAACAGAATGAGAACATGGATCCATCATGCCTTGTTACCACTGTGCATGCTGGTGGTGGTGTAATGGTGTGGGGGATGTTTTCTTGGCACACTTTAGGCCCCTCCTTTAAATGCCACGGCCTACCTGAGCATTGTTTCTGACCATGTCCATCCCTTTATGACCACCATGTACCCATCCTCTGATGGCTACTTCCAGCAGGATAATGCACCATGTCACAAAGCTTGAATCATTTCATATTGGTTTCTTGAACAGGACAATGAGTTCACTGTACTGAAATTGCCCCCACAATCACCAGATCTCAACCCAATAGAGCATCTTTAGGATGTGGTGGAACGGGAGCTTCGTGCCCTGGATATGCATCCCACAAATCTCCTTCAACTGCAAGATGCTATCGTATCAATATGGGCCAACATGTCTAAAGAATGCTTTCAGCACCTTGTTGAATCAATGCCATGTAGAATTAAGGCAGTTCTGAAGGCGAAAGGGGGTCAAAAACAATATTAGTATGGTGTTCCTAATAATCCTTTAGGTAAGTGTATATATATACACTATACAAATTGTGAGTAAAAAAGGAATGGTATCATTTACAAATCCCATAAACTTATATTTAATTCACAATAGAATATAGATAAAATATTGAATGTTGAAAGTGAGACATTTTGTAATGTCATGCTAAATATTGGCCGGAAAAGATAAATGTACAGATAAGGAACAGCTGGAGGACCAATTTGCAACTTATTATGTGAATTGGCAACATGATTGGGTATAAAAGGAGCCTCTCAGAGTGTCTTTCAGAAGTCAAGATGGGCAGAGGATCACCAATTCCCCCAATGCTACGGTGAAAAATAGTGGAGCAATATCAGAATGGAGTTTCTCAGAGAAAAATTGCAAAGAGTTTGAAGTTATCATCATCTACAGTGCATAATATCATCCAAAGATTCAGAGAATCTGGAACAATCTCTGTGTGTAAGGGTCAAGGCCGGAAAACCATACTGGATGCCCATGATCTTCGAGCCCTCAGACGGCACTGCATCACATATAGGAATGATACTGTAATGGAAATCACAACATGGGCTCAGGAATACTTCCAGAAAACATTGTTGATGAACACAATCCACCGTGCCATTCGCAGTTGCCGACTAAAACTCTATAGGTCAAAAAAGAAGCCGTATCTAAAGAGATCCAGTAGCGCAGGCGTTTTCTCTGGGCCAAGGATCATTTTAAATCACCCTTCCGGACTAAAGAGGACAAGGACAACCCAAGTTGTTATCAGCGTTCAGTTCAGAAGTCTGCATCTCTGATGGTATGGGGTTGCATGAGTGCATGTGGCATGGGCAGCCTACACATCTGGAAAGGCACCATCAATGCTGACAGTTATATCCAAGTTCTAGAACAACATATGCTCCCATCCAAACGTTGTCTCTTTCAGGGAAGACCTTGCATTTTCCAACATGACAATGCCAGACCACATGCTGCATCAATTACAATGTCATGGCTGCGTAGAAGAAGGATCCGGGTACTGAAATGGCCAGCCTGCAGTCCAGATCTTTCACCCATAGAAAACATTTGGCGCATCATAAAGAGGAAGAAGGTGCGACAAAGAAGACCTAAGACAGTTGAGCAACTAGAAGCCTGTATTAGACAAGAATGGGACAACATTCCTTTTCATAAACTTGAGCAACTTGTCTCCTCAGTCCCCAGATGTTTTCAGTCTGTTATAAAAAGAAGAGGGGATGCCACACAGTGGTAAACATAGCCTTGTCCCAACTTTTTTTAGATTAGTTGATGCCATGAAATTTTAAATCAACTTATTTTTCCATTAAAGTGATACATTTTCTCAGTTTAAACATTTGATATGTCATCTATGTTGTATTCTAAAATTTTAAACTTCCACATCATTGCATTCTGTTTTTCACAATTGTACATTTACCAACTTTTTTGGAATCGGGTTTATATATACACATACATACATACACACACACACACACACACACACACACACACACACACACACACATATACATGTATATATGTGTATATAGCAGGGATTTTGGCGCACTCCTCCATACAGACCTTCTCCAGATCCTTCAGGTTTTGGGGCTGTCGCTGGGCAATACGGACTTTCAGCTCCCTCAAAAGATTTTCTATTGGGTTCAGGTCTGGAGACTGGCTAGGCCACTCCAGGACCTTGAGATGCTTCTTACGGAGCCACTCCTTAGTTGCCCTGGCTGTGTGTTTCGGGTGGTTGTCATGCTGGAAGACCCAGCCACGACCCATCTTCAATGCTCTTACTGAGGAAAGAAGGTTGTTGGCCAAGATCTCACGATACATGGCCCCATCCATCCTCCCCTCGATACAGTGCAGTCGTCCTATCCCCTTTGCAGAAAAGCATCCCCAAAGAATGATGTTTCCACCTCCATGCTTCACAGTTTGAATGATCTTCTTGGGGTTGTACTCATCCTTCTTCTTCCTCCAAACACGGCAAGTGGAGTTTAGACCAAAAAGCTCTATTTTTGTCTCATCAGACCACATAACCTTCTTCAATTCCTCCTCTGGATCATCCACATGGTCATTGGCAAACTTCAGACAGGCCTGGACATGCGCTGGCTTGAGCAGGGGGACCTTGCGTGCGCTGCAGGATTTTAATCCATGACAGCATAATGTGTTAATAATGATTTTCTTTGAGACTGTGGTCCCAGCTCTCTTCAGGTCATTGATCAGGTCCTGCCGTGTAGCTCTGGGCTGATCCCTCACCTTCCTCATGATCATTGATGCCCCACGAGGGGAGATCTTGCATGGAGCCCAAGAGCGAGGGAGATTGAACATCATCTTGAACTTCTTCCATTTTCTAATAATTGCGCCAACGGTTGTTGCCCTCACACAAAGCTGCTTGCCTATTGTCATTTAGCCCATCCCAGCCTTGTGCAGGTCTACAATTTTATCCCTGATGTCCTTACACAGCTCTCTGTTCTAGGCCATTGTGGAGAGGTTGGAGTCTTTTTGATTGAGTGTGTGGACAGTGTCTTTTATACAGGTAACGAGTTGAAACAGGTGCAGTTAATACAGGTAATGAGTGGAGAACAGGAGGGCTTCTTAAAGAAAAATTCTGTGAGAGCCGGAATTCTTACTGGTTGGTAGGTGATGAAATACTAATGTCATGCAATTAAATGCAAATTCATTATTTAAAAATCATACAATGTGATTTTCTGGATTTTTGTTTTAGATTCCGTCTCTCACATTTGAAGTGTACTTATGATAAAAATTACAGACATCTACATGTGTGTGTGTGTATATATATATATATATATATATATATATATATATATATATATATATATATATATATATATATATATATATATATATATATGTGTGTGTGTGCGTGTATGTGTATGTTAATGTATATTTATATATACACACACACACACATACATACATATACACATATACACATAAATATATAATGCATAAAAATAATACTTTATGATTGTATAATTGATATGTCCACTCCATTTGTGTAGGTAGATGCCAGTTGGAAGATTGGTCTGGACTTAATGACCGACAAGGCAAATGGGTCAGTCGTGGTGGGGGGTACCCACTCCAGATCTGCTAAGAGAGTCATGGACCAGTCCAAGCAGGACAAGTACAGCTTCATTAAACAGGAAACACACTGCTCCTATTACAGGTGATTTACTTGTTTTAATATAGCTGCATTACTAGAGCTAACACTGCACTCTTGTGGCTCGTTTACACATTACACTCCGGGTTAGTCTGGATTGTAGAGGTTAAACAGTAGATACAGGTTACACTGTAAGACGGTATAGTATATAGAAGATATAATGGTTTAGGTTTCTAATATGACCAAACAAGGTAAAATACCATAATTTCACATGATGAGATCCAAGAATTTACTTTTGTATATATCCCCAAATGTTGACATTTGTTGTTGAAAATAATCTACAAAATATTTAAGGCATCACTTAAATCACACATCAGGTCTCGATAAATGAAATGTATGAAAGATCAAAATCTTTACTCTATTTTGAGAAATTGGTTGAGAACAAAATGATGTACCAGCGGTCAAAGGAAACCTAAATCAACCGACGGAGGGCTGGATTCAACTCACACCGATAATAAAAGTAAACAATTGAAATCACAAGCTGTTCCAACTTCAGTGAATTTTATCACAGCAACTCATGATGTGACTCAGTAGTTTGTTTGGACCCCACATGCTTGTATGCTCTCCCAACAACATCTGGGCATGCTCCTGATGAGACGGCGGATGGTGTCCTGGGGGATCTCCTCCCAGACCTGGATCAGGGCATCAGTGAGCTCCTGGATTGTCTGTGGCGCTACTTGGTAGCGTCTGATGCACGTAACATCCCAGAGGTTCTCAATTGGATTCAGGTCTGGGGAATGTGAGGGCCAGTCAATGGCATCAATGCCTTTGTCGTCCAGGAACTGCCTACACAGTCTGGTCACATGAGGCTGTGCATTGTCCTGCACCATGAGGAACCCAGGGCCCACTGCACCAGCGTAAGGTCTGATGATGGGTCTGAAGATTTCATCCCGGTACCTAACAGGAGTCAGGGTACCGTTGGCTAGCATGTGGAGGTCTGTGTATCCCTCCAATGATATGCCTCCCCAGGCCACTGACCCAATGAGTCATGCTGGATGATGTTGCAGACAGCATAACGTTCACCACGGCGTATCCAGACTATTTCACGTCTGTCACATGTGCTCAGTGTTAACAAGCTTTCATCTGTGAAGAGAATAGCGCATCAATAGCGGACCTGCCAATTCTGGTGTTCTCTGGCAAATGCCAATCGAGCTACACAGTGCTGGGCTGTGAGCACAGGTCCCACTAGATGACATCAGCCCTTCATGCCACCCTCATGGTGTCGGTTTCTGACAGTATGGTCAGAAACATGCATACCAGTAGCCCGCTGGAGGTCATTTAGTTAGGCTCTGGCAGTGCTCCTCCTGTTCCTCCTCTCACAAAGGAGCAGATACCAGTCCTGCTGCTAGGTTGATGCCCTTCTACGGCCCTGTCCAGCTCTCCTCGTGTAACGGCCCGTCTCCTTGTATCTCCTCCATGCTCTTGAGACCGTATCTGGAGACACAGCAAACCTTCTTGCGATGGCACGTATGGATGTGCCATCCTGGAGGAGCTGGACGACCTGTGCAACCTGAATGGGCTGAAGATACTGCCTCATGCTACCAATAGTGACAAGGACAGTAGAAAAACACAAAATCAGAGAAGAATCAGGAAGGATAAGGAGAGAGCAAGTGAAATCACAACCCCTCTCCCTGTGCATTTGTTCTTACTTTCATCTGCATCAAAACAGGTGACATTGATTCACAATCACTTCTGCTTCTTAACTGGACAGAATGATGTCCCTGAAGTTTAACTGACCTGGTGTTTTACTGTGATAATTACAAGTTCCCTACATTTTTTAAGAGCAGTGTATTAATTCCTCTTGGCAGGTCTACAATCCAACCAACCAATGTTTTAACCTACATGATGACCACAGTCTTTTACTAATTAACTCTCCATCCTGTGTTTCCTTAGTTACCGGTTGATTGAGAACCCTCCTCTACATCCTGAGTTCTCTCGCTCCCTGTGTCTCCTGCCTCCCCTCTACACCACCCAGACCAAGGCTGAATACACCCGTTTCCTTGACATTTTTGGCACCCACTACATCAGGAAGGTTCACCTGGGGGGGCGGGTGAAGAGTGTCACCTCCCTGAGAGTGTGTGTGGTGTCCCTGAAGGGTTACAATGAGAATGAGGTTATGGCCATTTAAAAATAGAATGCATTTCCATTTATTTATATATTCAAAATATTTTACATATGTTTTTTGAAGGATATATATTCTGAAAAAAGTTTACATGATGGCTTTAATTTCTTTTTTGAAGATCAAGGACTGTTTGGAAGTTGAGGCTTCTGTTGCCACCCATACTGGAACAGCCAAAGTCTCAGCAAAGACCAAGTTCTGCAAGAATGACCTTAAACGTCGTGTCACCGGAGACAGTTTCAGCAGCATGTTTAATGAGAGGTTTGATTGACTTTGATTTGATTGATTACCAATGTGGTGCTTGTTGTTGTGGAACAGGACTAATAATGATAAACTAACAAACAGGTTTACTGAGGTGGTGGGGGGACAGACGGATGGAGCAACTGACCTGCTCTTCTCCAGGACGGGTGGAACCTCCAAGGGCTTCACTGATTGGGCAAAAACCCTGAAAACTGTTCCAGACATCATCAATTACTCCCTCCACCCCCTCCACCTTTTGGTGAAGGACACCTGTAGGAGGAGAGGGCTGAAGAAAGCAGTGGAGGACTACATCCTGGAACACGCCCTGGTCAAGCACTGCTCTGGGAAGTGTAAGAGTGGCTCCAGGCCCAGTACCCATGACTCCTGCCAGTGTGTGTGTCAGGCCAGCAAGGAGATGACCAGACAGTGCTGCCCGCAGGAGAAAGGCCTGGCCCGACTAACGGTCACCATAAAGTACGCCACGGACCTTTGGGGGGACCATGATTCAGAGACTGATGGCTTTGTCAAGGTATGATTGATTTAATTAATCATTTGAAGTAAATTAGAAGCGTTAGAAGTGCACTTTAAAGCTAATGTAGGATTTTACATAGTTACATTTCATTAGCCCCTGAAAAAAAAGGACAACATTATTTTGGTATACATCATTAAGGATTAATGATGTATACCAAAATAATGTTGTCCTTTTTTTTCAACTGACTTACTGGAGCTTTAAATAAAGTTAATATTGATTTTACTTGTGAAGGTAGTCATGGGTGCCGAAACGAAGCAGACAGGTGTGATCTACAACAACAACAACCCCAGATGGGATGAAACCTTGGTATTTAACACTGTCAAGCTGTCCCTGGTCAGTGAGCTCAAGTTTAAAGTTTACGACGAAGACAAAGGGTGGTTCAATGGAAAAGACGACCTTTTAGGGGCGTGCACTGTCCGACCTGTCAAAGAGGGGTCTTATAACAATGAAATGTGTTCACTAAATCATGGCAACTTGTTCTACTCCTACACAGTCAAATGTGTCCAAGGACTTGGGGGCCCAACCTGTGGGGAGTATGTCTCTTCTCCGATGAACTCTGACCTCTCTGGCATCTACACCTCCCGTAACACCCTGAACATGACTCAGGATCTACTGGCTCACATCCGGATGGGCCGGCCCCCAGTAGACCCGTTGGCCTTCATGATGAAGCAGAAAGCAAATGATCACCATCTTCTCTCTGCCCTTAATGAACTGTGATCATAAAACCTTATGCAGAGTAATGCACTGTAAACCTTAGCCTGCCTAACCTACTTTATTATATGTGATTTCTAAATGTCTTTTTCTGAACAAGAAAGCAATTTACATCAATAATAAATAATCAAATCCTCCAAAATAATATCAAAAGAAACAAGTATAAGTGTATACCATACAGTGCTTTTCTGGTAATGGTAATTTTATACTTTAGGTTCTGTAAGTATATTTGGCTCTACATTAACAACAGAAATGTTACATTAGACCTCTACGTATGTGTCCATCCTCTCATAACTGTACCTTTCTGTTTGTGCTGGCTACGACTGCAATAAAAATGCAATTTGATTTGAAATATCGAACTGGCTCCCTCATTGCTGTTTAGCATTTCCTTATGTCAGCTCAATTGAGGTACAACTCTGGGAGGTTTTTTACCTGCTTAATAGATGAAGAAATAATAAAGGAATAGTCCATACCAATGCATGAAACAGCTTTTGAATCAATTGTCCAATTACTTTTAGTCCTTTGAAAAAAGAGGGGGCTACATATTAAAGAGCTCCAATTTGGATGTGAACACCCTCAAATTAATGCTGAGAGACTACACAAGCTCTGTAAATGGAAAGACATGGGTGAATCTCAAATCGCACACTACGTACTACAAGTACGTACTTCGCAGAAGATGGTGAGGTATGTACAGCTATATAGTAAGTAATATAGTATGCCAGTACTGGGACCAATAGGAACATATTACCTTGTCATAGAATTGCGTCTCGACATTAGATCATTTTGTCACGCATTAATTAACATCATGCCAAGCTTGAATATTTTGCTAGACACCATTAAGCATTGTGTTAAACTGACTAACGTTTCTTATTAAGTTTACTTCCACCACAAATAGCATCTATGAACTGTATGGCTTTTGTCAATTGCCATTTTAAAAGCATATTAGCCAGCAATAGGCTTACTAGTATCTACTTACTATTTGGAATAGTCATAAGAATTGAGCAATTGCAAGCGAGACTGGAGAATACACTGCCAAAGAAATGTCATTTCATGGCACAACAACATTAGTTTTTATTTCCTTTGTGAAGGACATTGATACAATAACTATCAAGGTGACGATTACAGACTTTTTCGTCAAGTGAAAAGATAAGAGAATTGTCGGAAACTACCTCCTCTTTTACTGCGCAAGGTGTCTATATTACCCCAAAAAGTATGCACAGATGCATACTTCGAAAATCCACCAGAAATAGCCGTAATATAACTGTAAACAGTTTTGGGCCTTCTTTAACATGTAACTATAACATAGCTACTGAAGCTTGTAGCCAGTGAAATTTTGGTCTCTCCTGAACAAATCCTTATGCATAATTTGTTTTGTCTGTAGTGAGGATCCAACACCAGTCACCTACATGGCAGTCCGTGTCTCTAACCACTCACTCAACCACACAGTAAGAGACATTCGCTCTTTTTGGCTTACGCGGTCTGGCATAAATATATCACCAAATTGAATTTGATGCCAGCAACATAAAAAAAAAAGAAAAAATGGAAAAGTTGTGTAATGCTAAAAAACCTAACCTGGTGGAACATCTCACAACTAATTAGGTCAATTGGCAACAGGTCAATAACATGATTGGGTATAAAAAGGTAATTCCATAGAGGATCGGTCTTTCAGAAGTAAGGATGGGGAGGGGTTCACTCCCCATCCTGACTGCGTGGGCAAATAGTGCAACAATTTATGAATTACGTTTCCCAATGTAAATTTGCAGAGTTTGGGGATTCAGAGAATCCGGAGAAATCTCTGCATGCAAAGGACAAAAAACAATAATGGATGGCCATGATCTTTGGGCCCTCAGGCAGCACGGCATTAAAAATAGACAGGATTCTGTAGAGGACATCACTGCATGGGCTCAGGAACACTTCTGAAAATCATTATCTGTGAAAACAATCGATCGCTGCATCCACAAATGCAAGTTAAAACTCTACCATGCAAAATATAGCTGCATGCAGCGATTAAGGGGACCAAGCAATTACAAAAGGAAACTTTGAAGCCCCTTGGAATGTATATGTTACTGTAACTAAGCAACTGTCTTTACATTTCCAACTTCAATTAAAGCTGCAAGCAGCATTTAGTGGGTTTCAGCATTTAGTTAGCATGAAAATTATGCAATAGGGTATGTAAGGTAAAAGACAAATTGCACATGTGTACAAACATTAACCCAATGTTGGATGTTTTTCCTGTCCAATGGTGACCCCATGTAGTTTTTTTATATACTGGCCTGGTTTATACAACACTTGAAGATATTCATACCTAGATACCAAATGTCAAACTACATCAAGATTGGTTATTTGCTACCATATGAGTAGTGTTTTAAGTGTTTTTCAAAATAACTAAGTTGGCTGAAAATCCATGAAGGCGATTTTTTTTTGGGTCTCAGTGGCAAACAATTTCATGGTGAAGAGATATACATATGGACTGATTTCCAAGACTAGGTCGAAAGGGATGGGTGTGGTGACTTTTCAAAAACTCCAACTTCACAGGCTTGTGCCAACATAAGCCTGATTGGCATGTCCACTGCACCAGAAGTTGTGTTTCTTGACACTTAACTATATTAATTTGGGTACCTTTACAACATTTTAACTTACAGGAATTTGCATAAAGGACAGTTTTTTGCCATAAGAATAATATTAGTGAACTGGAACAAACATAATAGGATTTTGGCATACTGATGAAACCCTAATGACACAGTCAATTGACTTAGATTGTGGAATAGCTTAGATTATTACAACAAGACATTCTCAGCATCAGTGTAATAAAAGTAGATAGTTGATGAATGTCACACTCACAGAACATCTTGTATAGTTAAAAGCTTAATTTTTCTAAGCTACACATTGAAAATGGAAATTACTATTTGAAAGGTTAAGTTAAAAATAATATTAAAACTTGCCGAGCTAGATAACATAGGTAATAAATTAGAGAAGTTACTTCTGTACATCACACCATTACCAGAACTGAGTTATGTCAAATCATTTTATTGCTAATTTAGCAAGTTTCTAATAAAGGAATCAATTTCCATTTTTGTTTTACTCCACTTTGAAGATTGTATATGAAAATATTGTGTTTACAGACAAACCAAATGCATTAATATAAAAATATGTACAGTATACATTTTAGTCATTTAGCAGATGCTCTTATCCAGAGCAACTTACAATAAGAACAGGTACATTTTCCTGGAGTAAATTAGGGTAGAGTTCTTTGTGTCAAATTTCAGAAATGGACACCTCACCTCCTCAGATTCATTTTTATTCCTTTCTGCAATTTCTAACCTAATACCAACCTTAACCATGCCAGTGCATTACATACTGTGACAAGTCAATAAAACAGACAATGTTAAGTTTAATTTAAATAAACCAAATAGGTTTCAGCTGGGTTTAATATAATGGGAAATTATTTTCTAGTACCAAACAACCATGTTAGAATTATTTAAGGATGAGGTGTTGTAAAAACTTCCCTTAGTGTCTTTCAGAATTCACCTAGCAAATGTACACACTGAAAATTGAAAATACTAGTGCAAAGATAGTTGAAAATTATTTTAAAACTATCCAACAACTTTGACATTTAGGTTAGTAAAATACAGGTTTGGAACTTTAGTTTTTTAAGTGAGGGTGAAAAAGTTTTGTAAAGCTCCTGGATTCTCAAATAGTACACAATTGAATATCCTGCTGAGACATGGTGCACCAAGTCATGTAGGCTGAATTAGCATGACAGTGAAGCATGTATAACGTTACTACAGCGTGACAAAATGTTTTAATTTGAAAGATTATTTGGTAAATAACTGATAGACCCTCTGATAACTTTTTTTAAACGTCTTAATATCGGTCATCAATCTGTTACATGATTCCATCTAGACTGATGCTAGAAGAGTGCTCTATAGCCTGTCTTAAAACAGCTTTGTTAGATGTCTATAGCGTAGCTCTCCAGCACAGCACTAATTAACTAGCTAGCGAACTTAATGTAGCTCAATAAGTAAATTAGCTAGCTACAATAACGCATACAAACAGCTGTAAGGTATTTGGTCGGTATCTGCCATCAACCTTGTTTGAAATAGGAAGTAGTTCACTATATCAATGAGAGGGCGGGCAATGTATGCTTTAACTGCTTGTGCGCAACATTGTGAGAAATTAGGTTGCTAACTAGCTCAGTAAAACTCACCTTACTATACTGCGTCGCTTCAGGAAAACTCAACCACAAGCAGCTTCTGTTGCAAAGATGTCCAGCTGCACATACCAGTACCAGAAACGATTATGAAGAGGCGAGATGTCAAAGTTTGATACCCTCTGAGTATTTTTTTTGTTGCCCTGGCCTGCCTGCCACTCTGAAATTACTGCCAGGTGTTGAAGCACGTCATCCTAATTTTTTCCCCATAAAAAGTGGAAGAGGGGGACAATAATGCAATTTCGAAATGTGGAGGGGACAATTCCCTAGTGAAATGTCCGCCTTCGTAAAATATCATTTAAAAATGTGGCTATCCAATAGCTTGATTAACAGTTTCCATTTCCAGTGTACAGGCTACATTAGATCACCTTTGACAGGAAATGTTGCAACAATTAGGCCTATTATATCTTTAAACGTTTCCAATATATGCAACAACAATTTACCAAATAGGCTAAAATCCTTATTACAATACCTAGCTTCATTTGAAACTTACAAATCCAACAGGCCTACTTATGATTTGAATACACAGTGTTGTGTACTCTTGGAACGCTCGTAATCTTCCGAAATACTACAACATTGTAAAATGGAGCAGGTGTGACCTTACGAACAAATTAAGCTGTCGATGGGATTGGACGTGACAAGGTCATTGATTATTTATTGACAGGAAGTCACATGGCAAAAAACCTGACTGGCTGCAAAAGTGAAGTCTTACCAAGAACATTTTGAAAAAAGTGTTGCTGCAGAGGCGTCACTAGGATCACAATTAATTTGGGGCTTTGGCTCCAGTATGAAATACATACCAGCCCCTTTTACCTGGAGAGCTGCAGGGCCTGTAAACATTAGATTGCCTGATAGATGGTAAGCCACAACCAAATAATTGTGTTTCTATTAAATGATTCCCAACAAATTAATAAAGTAGATTACTTAAATAAGCAATGACACAAGGTAGTCATGGTGGCTAGAGATGTTATCTACAAACATTAATCAAGGGTCATCTGTAATTCATGCAGAGCAGTGATATTGTTGGTTAATTCCACTATTAGAATATGTGTTGGTAGAAACATGAATGCTTAGCATAGATTAGCAAAATAATTTATTAATAACAACTTACCATGCTACAAGTGTTAGAAGGTGGATTCACGCAACACAGCACCTCATGACTAATTGTTAGGTGAAACATGGCTTGCGTTCTTGTTTGATGGGTTTATGGAGTGAGACTGGGGTGCGGCAAACAAAGAGAAATATTGGGGTGCGGGAAACAAGGAGAAATATCCTCACATCCGGATGTGTAGCCAACTAACACGTTTTTCGGCTGTTGTTGTAAAACTAGTGCAGAGTAAACACGTTTCACAACATTAATGCCTACTCTCCAATGATATATTGAAAAAAAATGCCTGTGAAGCACACAGGTCAAGTCAACCGTCAATAAAGTTACTGGTAAACAATGATTACATGCGATCCTGAAAGCTAAAATTTTATGTATAAAACAGCTATATGTATGTATGTACACTCACCTAAAGGATTATTAGGAACACTTGTTCAATTTCTCATTAATGCAATTATCTAATCAACCAATCACATGGCAGTTGCTTCAATGCATTTAGGGGTGTGGTCCTGGTCAAGACAATCTCCTGAACTCCAAACTGAATGTCAGAATGGGAAAGAAAGGTGATTTAAGCAATTTGGAGTGTGGCATGGTTGTTGTTGCCAGACGTCTGAGTATTTCACAATCTGCTCAGTTACTGGGATTTTCATGCACAACCATTTCTAGGGTTTACAAAGAATGGTGTGAAAAGGGAAAAACATCCAGTATGCGGCAGTCCTGTGGGCGAAAATGCCTTGTTGATGCTAGAGGTCAGAGGAGAATGGGCCGAATGGTTCAAGCTGATAGAAGAGCAACTTTGACTGAAATAACCACTCGTTACAACCGAGGTATGCAGCAAAGCATTTGTGAAGCCACAACACGCACAACCTTGAGGCGGATGGGCTACAACAGCAGAAGATCCCACCGGGTACCAATCATCTCCACTACAAATAGGAAAAAGAGGCTACAATTTGCACGAGCTCACCAAAATTGGACAGTGGAAGACTGGAAGAATGTTGCCTGGTCTGATGAGTCTCGATTTCTGTTGAGACATTCAGATGGTAGAGTCAGAATTTGACGTAAACAGAATGAGAACATGCATCCATCATGCCTTGTTACCACTGTGCATGCTGGTGGTGGTGGTGTAATGGTGTGGGGGATGTTTTCTTGGCACACTTTAGGCCCCTTAGTGCCAGTTGGGCATCGTTTAAATGCCACGGCCTACCTGAGCATTGTTTCTGACCATGTCCATCCCTTTATGACCACCATGTACCCATCCTCTGATGGCTACTTCCAGCAGGATAATGCACCATGTCACAAAGCTCGAATCATTTCAAATGGGTTTCTTGAACATGACAATGAGTTCACTGTACTGAAATGGCCCTCACAGTCACCAGATCTCAACCCAATAGAGCATCTTTGGGATGTGGTGGAACGGGAGCTTTGTGCCCTGGATGTGCATCTCACAAATCTCCATCAACTGCAAGATGCTATCCTGTCAATATGGGCCAACATTTCTAAAGAATGCTTTCAGCACCTTGTTGAATCAATGCCACGTAGAATTAAGGCAGTTCTGAAGGCGAAAGGGGGTCAAACACAGTATTAGTATGGTGTTCCTAATCATCCTTTAGGTGAGTGTAATCACTATAGTGTAATCACTATTACAAGGGTAATCACTATATATGATGTTTTAAACCGTGATACATCTGAGTTTATAAATTATACAAGTCCAAATGTAACTAGCGATCTAGTGGCCGTTCTGCGTCATTACACCCCAAAAGAAGTGATATAAAATCATAATTTTTTATTTTATTGTGTTTTATTTTCCAAGAACTGCCACCTTAACGTGGTGGAGGGGTTTGAGTACCCGAGTGACCCTAGGAGCTATGTTGTCTGGGGCTATATGCCCCTGGTAGGGTCTCCCAAGGCAAACAGGTCTTAGGCGATGGGTCAGACTAAGAGCGGTTCAAAACCCCCTTAATGATGAATAAAATTATGAGTACCGTGACGTCGCCCGGTATGGCGCAGCCGGGGCCCCACCCTGGAGCCAGGCCCGGGGTTGGGGCTCGTATGCGAGCGCCTGGTGGCCGGGCCTTCCCCCATGGGGCCCGGCCGGGCTCAGCCCGAACGGGCGACGTGGGGCCGCCCTCCCGTGGGCTCACCACCCACAGGAGGGACCATAAGGGGCCGGTGCAAAGAGGATCGGGCGGCAGTCGAAGCCAGGGGCCTAGACAACCCGATCTCTGGACACGGAAACTAGCTCTAGGGACGTGGAATGTCACCTCGCTGGCGGGGAAGGAGCCTGAGTTAGTGCGTGAGGTTGAGAGGTTCCGACTAGAGATAGTTGGGATCACCTCTACGCACGGGCTTGGGCTCTGGAACCACAATCCTTGAGAGAGGATGGACTCTTCACCACTCTGGAGTTGCCCATGGTGAGAGGCGGCGGGCTGGTGTGGGTTTGCTTATAGCTCCCCAGCTCTGCCGCCATGTGTTGGAGTTTACCCCGGTGAACGAGAGGGTCGTTTCCCTGCGCCTACGGGTCGGGGATAGGTCTCTCACTGTTGTTTGTGCCTACGGGCCGAACGGCAGTGCAGAGTACCCGACCTTCTTGGAGTCTCTGGAAGGGGTGCTGGAAAGTGCTCCGACTGGGGACTCTATTGTTCTACTGGGGGACTTCAACGCCCACGTGTGCAACGACAGTGACACCTGGAGGGGCGTGATTGGGAGGAACGGCCCCCCTGATCTGAACCCGAGTGGTGTTCAGTTATTGGACTTCTGTGCTAGTCACAGTTTGTCCATAACGAACACCATGTTCAAGCATAAGGGTGTCCATCAGTGCACGTGGCACCAGGACACCCTAGGCCGCAGGTCGATGATCGACTTTGTTGTCGTCTCATCTGACCTGCGGTCGTATGTCTTGGACACTCGGGTGAAGAGAGGGGCGGAGCTGTCAACTGATCACCACCTGGTGGTGAGTTGGATCCGATGGCGGGGGAGGAAGCTGGACAGACTCGGCAGGCCCACGCGTACTGTAAGGGTCTGCTGGGAACGTCTGGCCGAGTCTCCTGTCAGAGAGATCTTTAACTCCCACCTTCGGCAGCGCTTCGACTGGATCCCGAGGGAGGCTGGAGATATTGAGTCCGAGTGGACCATGTTCTCCACCGCCATTGTCGAAGCGGCCGCTCTGAGCTGTGGCCGTAAGGTCTCCGGTGCCTGTCGAGGCGGCAATCCCCGAACCCGGTGGTGGACACCGGAAGTAAGGGATGCCATCAAGCTGAAGAAGGAGTCCTATCAGGCCTGGTTGGCTTGTGGGACTCCTGACGCAGCTGACGGGTACCGACAGGCCAAGCGGACTCTATCGGCTGGCCTCGAAGAGATTCTGGCAAACCATCCGGCGCCTCAGGAGAGGGAAACAGTGCCCTACCAACGCTGTTTACAGTAGAGGTGGGCAGCTGTTGACCTCAACTGAGGATGTCGTCGGGCGGTGGAAGGAGTACTTCGAGGATCTCCTCAATCCCGCTGTCACTTCTTCCATTGAGGAAGCAGAGGATGAGGGCTCAGAGGTGGACTTGTCCATCACCCGGGCTGAAGTCACTGAGGTGGTCAAGAAACTCCTCGGTGGCAAGGCACCGGGGGTGGATGAGATCCGCCCTGAGTACCTCAAGTCTCTGGATGTTGTGGGGCTGTCTTGGTTGACACGCCTGTGCAACATCGCGTGGCGGTCGGGGACAGTGCCTCTGGGATGGCAGACCGGGGTGGTGGTCCCTCTTTTAAAGAAGGGGGACCGGAGGGTGTGTTCCAACTATAGGGGGATCACACTTCTCAGCCTCCCCGGGAAAGTCTATTCCAGGGTTCTGGAGAGGAGAATACGGCCGATAGTAGAACCTCGGATTCAGGAGGAACAGTGTGATTTTCGTCCGGGCCGTGGAACACTGGACCAGCTCTATACCCTCTACGGTTCATGGGAGTTTGCCCAACCAATCCACATGTGTTTTGTGGATTTGGAGAAGGCATTCGACTGTGTCCCTTGCGGCATCTTGTGGAGGGTGCTTGGGGAATATGGGGTCCTGTGTCCTTTGCTAAGGGCTGTCAGGTCCCTGTACAACCGAAGCAGGAGCTTGGTCCGCATTGCCGGCAGTAAGTCAGACTTGTTTCCAGTGCATGTTGGACTCCGGCAGGGCTGCCCTTTGTCACCGGTTCTGTTCGTAATTTTTATGGACAGAATTTCTAGGCGCAGCCAGGGGCCGGAGGGTGTCAGGTTTGGGGACCACACAATTTCGTCTCTGCTCTTTGCAGATGATGTTTTCGTGTTGGCCCCTTCTAACCAGGACCTTCAGCATGCGCTGGGACGGTTTGCAGCCGAGTGTGAAGCGGTGGGGATGAAAATCAATACCTCCAAATCCGATGCCATGGTCCTCAGTTGGAAAAGGGTGGCTTGCCCACTTCAGGTTGGTAGAGAGTGCCTGCCTCAAGTGGAGGAGTTTAAGTATCTAGGGGTCTTGTTCACGAGTGAGGGAAGGATGGAACGGGAGATTGACAGACGGATCGGTGCAGCTTCTGCAGTAATGCAGTCGATGTATCGGTCTGTCGTGGTGAAGAAAGAGCTGAGCCGCAAGGCGAAGCTCTCGATTTACCAGTCAATCTACGTTCCTACTCTCACCTATGGTCATGAGCTTTGGGTCATGACCGAAAGGACAAGATCCCGGATACAGGCGGCCGAAATGAGCTTTCTCCGCAGGGTGGCCGGGCGATCCCTTAGAGATAGGGTGAGAAGCTCGGTCACCCGGGAGGAGCTCAGAGTAGAGCCGCTGCTCCTCCACATCGAGAGGGGTCAGCTGAGGTGGCTTGGGCATCTTTTTCGGATGCCTCCGGAACGCCTTCCTGGGAAGGTGTTCCGGTCCCGTCCCACCGGGAGGAGACCCCGGGAAGACCTAGGACACGCTGGAGGGACTATGTCTCCCGGCTGGCCTGGGAACGCCTCGGTGTCCCTCCGGAAGAGCTAGAGGAAGTGTCTGGGGAGAGGGAAGTCTGGGCATCCCTGCTTAGACTGCTGCCCCCGCGACCCGGCCCTGGATAAGCGGAAGAAGATGGTATGGTATGGTATGGTGTTTTATTTTTAGGTAGAAGAACCACATTTTTTGGGGGTGCCAATATTTTTTACCTTCTATTATTAATTATTTTCATTAGTTTCAACCTAATACAGTGTAATTTGACAGTAAAGGCATGAAAATATGAGGGAACACCATTGACACAAAATGTTATGATGCTTTAAAAAATATTTTTTTGCCTTTCCAATAGATGAGTTTTCTAAATGGTGACCCAGAAGTCTGTTTTATGTGTTTTTATTGTAGCCAAGGGGGTTTTGATTACCAGGATACAGTAGTGAAATAGTAGTGAAATCCGGCCAAAATTCTCACCGACCACTTAGGGTACAACCAAGACAAGGTATTGGAGTGGCCATCACAAAGGCCAGACCTCAATTTTATAGAAAATGTGTGGGTGGAACTGAAAATGCGAGCAAGAAGCCTTGTGGAAGGCTACCCGAAATGTTTGACTAAATACTTTTTGCTATATACTATTTAAAGGCAATGCTACCAAATACTAATTGAGATAACATTAATGGTTAGTTAATAGAAGGCATTAATGGTTTGTTATTGCAAAAAGCTAATAGCTGATACACATTATTAATAACGGCGGTATATGGAGAGAACAGCTTTTGGGTAATTGATGTTATCCAGATATTGAAAATTTCCTAGTACAAGATTTTTTACGTTAGCTGCCTAACTAGCTAATGTCATTGAACCTGCTTTAGAGTTGACAGGTAACCAGATAACTTGAGAACAAACAATGTTACACACTAATAGCCATAGCCTGATATTTTTCCATTTAAAAGGTATTGTCCATTTAAATGCTGTCATTTTCAATAAATCCAACAAACATTGAATAGTTTTCTTACCAGTGACATCTGCTCTATCAATAACATCTGTTTGCACACTCAACAAACAGGAAATTACCTATTCAGTGTAAGATTAGTGCCTCCAAAAATAAAAAATAAATGATCAAATGGAAGGAGTATAGTGAGATGTGGTGTTTAGTGAGAGGTGGTTAGAGAGAGGTGGATTTACGGTGATGTAGTTGGAGGCCTCTCCAATAGCCCAGGGACAAGGCAACCACAACGCTACACAAACTTCAAACAGGAATATCACTTGTAAGTGTAGTCTACCTACCATTTACCTTCACTTTGTCACAGTGGAACCCATTCATTGTAAGGAAAATGTATTTGTGCCTTGCTTATCAAAACTTCTAAAGCACAATGCTGGACTACAGGAGTAAAAGTATGAACTGTTTTCTCACTTCCTCAAAGAATGTTTCGGAATGAATCGTTTCCTGTTCAGTTGGGTTTTGACCACAGAAAAGACCAGGTAATGTCATTAGCTACAGCAGGTCTGAGAACATTGTTTTACTGTGGTGCTGCCTTATCAAATTAACACTGTTAGGGATTTTACTATGTGAATGTCACTGAACTGCTACCAATATCTCTGTAGGTGTCTGACATGTTTCAATACGATGTTAAAAAAGGGATAACCTTTATCAAAATATTTCTAAAATAAACCACCTTAAAATTGTTTGATTAAAATATTAGTGCTCTATTTTAGTTTTAGTTTTTTGTTTTGCAAACAGTAATTATTTAATGTGGTTTATAGGTGTATAATGTTTGTTGATGTGCCTTTAAATTAATAATGTGACATGGTTTCATTAACTTAATTTGATTTCAGCACATATCTGTTGTGCTAACATGTTTGGGCTAGTTTAGCAACAGACGCTAGTTTCATTTAAAAGACTGAGAATTTTATAATTTAACCTTTTCTATCTTTCGTTTTCTTGTAATTTTCATGGTGTCTGCTGATAAGAATGAAAGATAGAAAATACTTAATTAAAATACATCTGAAAGAGGCGTGGCCATTATTTTTTTTTAACGGAGTAGTTATAATCTCTGTCCTGGCCAACACATGTACCATGCCTTCACTATTGTTTTTACACTGTGTAAATCCCATATTCCATGTATATAATGGCTGTAAACTACATTGAGCATCATCTTTTTTATGAAGTTACAATATTACAGTTGTAGCTTCCTATGGGACTAACATTAAGTTGTAGTCCCCACCATAGCTGGGGATCATGAAACACACCTCCTAGGGTGAGTTATGGTCAAACTGTGGGCACCAGTAAGCCAACCACAGGTGTTTAGTGATCCCTAGTTGGGCCTCATTTCCCCGCCGTATGGTGGTGCCGGAGACAGTCACCTTATTTATCATGTAGGACTGCCTTCCACGGCAGAAGTTGCTACGCTGGTGGCACACGACATCTAAATAAGTGCTCCAGGTCTCATCCATGATGTATTTATTAGGAATATGACGTAAAACGACCATCAAACATTCAAAGTGAGTTTCTGAAAACAAAATGGCTGACATGAGGCACCACATTGGTCAGGGTGTAGGTGGAGGCCTTGTCCTCCATATGTATATTTAGGTGTAGTCCAGACAGAACAATGTGTTCAGATTTAGTCCAGACAGAACAATACATCTAGATGTAGTCCAGACAGAACAATACATCTAGATGTAGTCCAGACAGAACAATACATATAGATGTAGTCCAGACAGAACAATACATCTAGATGTAGTCCAGACAGAACAATGCATCTAGATGTAGTCCAGACAGAACAATGCATCTAGATGTAGTCCAGACAGAACAATGCATCTAGATGTAGTCCAGACAGAACAATGCATCTAGATGTAGTCCAGAAGTACAATGCGCTTAGATGTAGACAGAACAATCCGACTAAATTTAATCTACGAAGAAGAATATGTTTATGCGAGGACAATACCAGAACTAGTTGGTTTGGATATGTGCATGCTTAACTAATCAGGGAGAAATGGATCACACACGTGTGAAGGTCCTGAAAACAGTGTCACACAAATATAAATTATCTGTATTTGTCTGCAAAAAGTTTCTCTGAAGTGGAGACCCCATCAACACCAGGACGGGATGCAGTGGAAGGTAACCAAGCGAAACTGCACCTCCTCTTTGTACAAAAAAAGCCTTGACCACAATGAAATAAAAGCCCCCTTCACGGTGGAAAAATTCAGATAAAATCTTGCTGTTTCTCCAGTAAGTCGGTCATTCAGCAAGTCATACAGACAAGTCCATTGTTCCAGAATCTTTTTTATCAATCTACTATCATTACCCGTAGTGATTGCTACAGTATGTCTGGTAAGATGCTGATTTAATCTTCAATTCATTCATGTTTCCAGTAGAAATTTATTGTTAAGTGTATTAAATTGACATTTTCTTATCAATTTACATGAAATGCATTACAATAACAAAACAAAAACAGGTTTAATTTTTTTTGAAGTATTAACATTTTTATAACAGAAATATGTAAAAAGTTAACTAATCACACACCTGTACTGTAATGGGCAGGTTTGAGAAGATAAAACGTCAGTAAAAACACAACAGATCGGTCAGGCTGGCTGAAGGTCTTTGGCAAAAATATTCAACTTTTCCCATTAAGTAATCCATTAAATTCCATTACATATCACCAATGTTCAAGAGTACTGTTATGTTTCATTGAAAACAGAAATATCAGACTCAAAGAGTTTTCAGACTCTTTGTTATGACACCTGAAATTGAGCTTAGGTGCATCCTGTTTCCCTTGATTGGAATCCACCTGTTGTAAATTCAATTGATTAGAAAGGCTTTTAAAACGCACATACCCTGGGCCATAACCAGCTATGAGGTCACCGAGGTCTGGAGCTCGATAATTATAAAACAACAATTTATATCTATAAAAAATTATAATAAAACCAATTGGCACAATGTAACTGTAAAATCGGGAGTTGAAAACATCTGGTTTATCCTGGCAGCGGGTGTTTCCGCTGAGCTGAATCTTAAATTATTCTCTAATTGGTGTGTGATGCTTAGGCCCTGTGTTGATTTGAATCATGAATCAAGTTATGTGACTAGGACAGCTAACAATCATTAATAAATTATTTAAGCAACCCAGAGTCAGGGACGTCGCTTGACCTATTTTAATATTCGATATTCATTAGCCCCCACTAGATCAGTATATCAGTCAATATATCAATGCTTATACATTTTTTATATTACATTTTTTTCATCAACCGTTCCATCGCATCTTACATTTTTTACAAATTGTACAGAATGGTGTTCATTTGGCAGTATGTTCGGGTTGAGTTTGATGCTTTGAACATAACTCGCTCATCTGAAGTGAGCTCCCTTCTGTGAATAGTAGCTAACGTCTCCCTCCTATTGGTTTGTAGTGGTTGGAGAACTAATTCCTCCAGTAAAAAAAATGATACGTTCAAAACTGACATACATTTTATGTATTCATTGTTTAAGGAAATGTACTTCTATAATAAATAATGTGCTTGTGTGACTGTGGTGTATAACTTTGTTTGGGTTTAGGTGTCATTTTGGTATGAATAGCCATGAAGAAGATCTTGCAAAAGAAAAAGGAAATCTGGACCTCACTAATTTCTAAACCGTGGCTATGGCCCTGCACATATCTGACTATATAGAGTCCCACAGTTGATAATGCGTGTCAGAGCAAAAACCAAGCCATGAAGTCATAGGTGTTACTCCCAGCACAAGAAAAACACTTGATTTTAACCTTAATACACAGCAATAATATAAGGTGGGGCCTGCAAAATGATTTTGACAAAGAAATTCTACAGGAAAAATGTCAAAATCACAATGTAGCCCTTAATCTGAATCCAGACAGTTGGTCTTATTTTTCAAAAAATTCATTTTCCAAATGTTTTTCCGGAATGCACATAGCCATTTTTTTCCAACCATCCATTATTCAGCTCTGTCCGAGACTGTAATTAGCGTTCTTAGCATTGTCCAAGTTCATGAATGGAAACAGTTCATCCCACTTCAGCAAAACTGGATTGCAAGCGGAAAACTACTTCAAAACACTTGAAACTACTTTCAGTAATCTTTGGTTGTAGCATTGATTTTTTAAACTGTACACTAACCAAACAGCCAGCGGAATGTGGTCAATCCAAACTGGCACTAGCAAACAATTTCCTGTAGCCACCCAGCACAACTTCTGTTCTACAGCACTGACATCATTGGGGGGTGTGAACTTTAACCACCAGAAGCTACTTGAGGTGAGGCTATCTCTAGTTGGCCCAAATATAATTGATTGCCATCAGTTTTATTTGTATCATTGTAGGAAATGCTGCGATCATGTTTTGTTTGCAAAGAAAGGTACGAGGGACCTGGGAGAGGAGCCTTGGGGCTTCATTCATTGCCATATCTTAATCCAGACATCTAACACTTCATTTTAGCATTGATATTTGATTTTGTTAGATATACTGGTCTATTGACTCTTGTAAAAGCTACTTAAATGGTTAAATAAGGGAAATTATATACATTTGGTATCTACCATTGTCTGATTAGCTTTGATGATATCAATTGAATAGAAAAGTTTAGTTTTGAGCCAATGCCTCCAGGTCAAAGTTTTGTGCGCCAAAAACAATGTAAAAAAACAATGAAAAAAAAGTCTCCATCACACCATGACTTATGAGGGAGGAGAAATCCGGATGATCAATCACAAATCTTGGAACGAGTTCAGCTTCAGGGACAGGGTCATTCATCTTCTCCACTATTGGAATCCGTAGTTCCCATTCATTGCAACAAAAGCATTCCTTTTCAGTTGGAATTAGATTGTATGATCCACAGCTACACCACCATTCTCCAGATATTCTGGGCAAGGGTTGGGATTAACTGGTTCACCATCTCCCCCATCATTAGCTTCTGTCCTAGCCTCTCGTCTGGTCAATCCATCCTCTGTGTATTCTGGTTCGAACAAGAAATGTTCTATCCCCCGGAAAACATCCTCTTCCTGGTTGTTTTCAGAGTCAGACATGATACATTTCCTTTGTCTCATTCCTTTGTCTCTCAAGCGAATACATTTTGACTTTCTTTTGGTGAATATCAGCAACAAAATAGGTAACTTGCTGTCTAGCTAACGAATACTAGGTTTTGTTTACTGTGACATATACACCTCCACTTCCCAAAAGAACATGAGGATAAATGCAATTGTGAACAAAACTGACCGGTAAACCCAGGAAGAACCTGTTTATTTGAAAGTACAATTCGATTGTGAAACTTTTTTTTTGAGGAATATAACATTGTGATGTTTTTTGAGTTAAACAATACCACTAGTCTTAGTTTGAAGTGTTTGGAGTAGTTTTCCACTTGCAATGCAGATTTGAGGTAATGGGACGAACAGTTTACATTAATGAATTTGGACGATGCTAAGAACGCTAATTCCAGCCTGGGACCGAGCTGTATAATGAATGATTGGAAAAGAATTACTCTTGGTAAATTTTCGTTAGTGAATATTTAGAAAAATATGATTTTTTGGATAAACTATCTATCTATGCAGTATTTATGCAGTGATAGCTTTTCCGTGTTTGGACCTTCTAGCCTGTTTTGACCATCCTGATCGTTTCTTGTGTATTTTTGGCCCTGAATACCAGCCTGACCACAACTGTGATATCTGCCTTGCCCTTGTGTACTTTTGCCCTTTTGATGTCCTGGTTTTGACTTCTGCCTGTCCGACCTCTGTGACTGCCTTCAGTCCACTGCACAATAAAGAACACACTCTGCATAAGGAAACGTTCTCCTGCCTTGGCGTGTTGTGTTCTGACACTCTCTCGTTCCACCCCATGTAAAAATTTGCTAAATACTCTAATTGTAACTATATTAGAGCTGCATGCATTTTCTTTATGTTAGGACAAAATGTGAAAACAAAATATGATACAACAAAAACAAACATATTCTATCTAAAACAGAAAATACATTTGACAAACTGAATACCCAGTGCCCTCCAAAGTGCTTGAAATCATATTTTTTTTGTCTGTCAGTTCCTGATGGATTGTGTTTTCATCCAATGTCCAACTGTTGCACTTTTACCAATTCCAGTGAATGTTGTTTTGTTATAACAAATAGCACTGCATGTGTCTTAACAGGAGGTCTGAAAATGTAGTGTAAAATCCATGTAATTTTTGTTCTACATTAAATAACACTTTATTAAATACATTGTGATATTAACCCCATCCTTCTCTCCAGTTCTCCAGACTACTGTGTTGACCCTGTTGGGGCTGTGGGGGGCCTGGATCCCCCCTGTCCTGCCCTCCTGCACCACAGGCCAACCAGTAGAGTGCAGTGCTGCCCAGTCAGCTCCCGGGACCAACCTGGCTGGTGAGGGTTTTGATGTGGTCACCATGGAGCGCAAGCAGGCCTATGTGGTGGACGTGGATAAATGGAGGAAGACCCAGAACGGGACCTGTACACTCTGTGTTAACCCTTTCATGGAGGCACAGACTCAGAGACTCCCAGCGGCTGTGGTGGACTGGAGACCCTCACACCAATGTCACATGAAGATATCCAGCACGGTCTACGACTCCAGTGAGGCATTTGTGAGCCAGCGTAACTCAGAGGTACTACTACTACTGTTATTACTACTGTTACTACTACTGCTACGACTATTATTACTACTGTTACAACTACTACTACAAGAACTGCTATTCTACTGTTGTACAAAGAATGTATTCAATATACTGTATACAATACAATATACTGATATATATATATACTATTACTATGGATGATATATATATATATATATTTATATATCATGCATAGTAATAATATTTTATGAATGTATACTTGATATGTCCATTACAACTGATAGTTTTCACGTGTCGTCATGGATTTTGGGAATGCCCACTTGGCGGGCAGAACAAAGTCTCTTCCATTGCCCATTATCGACAACTGGACAATTTTTACTAGTTATACTTCACAATGCCAGATAGTTGCAGTTCCATTTGATTGCGCTAATATAGATTGTGTTTGCAATCATATTTTCATGTAATCATTATAATGAATGACATAGTCTGTTCTTATCTGCACCGATGCAACTCCAGTGCCATTGCAATGGCAATGGGCTAGCTAACGTTAGTGAGGCTAGCTAAATCTGTCTTCTTAAACATAATAGCGTTAGCTACATTTATAAAAAAGTTAATGCAGGAGCAGAGGTGTCGCTAGGATCACATTCGGGGCTTAGCACAAGCACACAGACAGAAAGTTCAAGGTTTTGAATGCGGAAAATGACGATGTGCACGCCAGCAGCCTACAAGTCTACATTGTCATAATGCTCGATCGGAATTATAGATGAATAGATCAGGGGCAATTTTTTATTGGTCCGTTTGAGATCCGGGGCTATTCATAAAAGATGCGTGGCTATAGCCCCGGACGCCCATGGCTAACGACGCTACTGCTTTCAGCAGAAAATTCCACATATCCAACTTCTCCATGGCAACCCAGGCTTGCAACTGTGGGTCATTTAAAACATTAGGAATGGTTTACCTGACATTGGGAAAACGTTTATATTATTACTGGTGCATTTGTTTCTGCGTTATAATGGGCTGCACTACTACACTGACCCGCCATAGAAACCAATGGTAATTTAGGTAAATTAGCACTAAACTTCGCTTTGACAAAGAAGAATTTCTTCTCCTTCACTTCCCTAACAATTGCATTATTGACCCACCCTGACTGAATGTACAGATAGCTGTCGGTATATTTTTACGCTTTCATTTTGGTAGCAGTGTAAGGGGATGGATTCCCCACCAGGTATATGAGCATTTCTCAGATTAAAGAAAAACTAACAGGTCTGTGAGAGCCGGAATTCTTACTGGTTTGGTAGGTGATCAACATGCTTATTGTCATGCAATAAAAATGCTAATTAATTATTTAAAAAATCATACAATGTGATTTTCTGGATGATAAACATTACAGACCCCTACATGCTTTGTAAGTAGGAAAACCTGCAAAATAGGCAATGTATCAAATATTTATTCTCCCCACTGTATGCTTCAATCTGTGCATGTAGTTTATTAGTTCAGGTAATTCATATGCATATTTGTTTTTATTTTGTGATATATAATGTTTGAGATTTGGCACGACATGTGGAAAACTCTGGTGGTGGACAACACCAAAACACAGATATTTTACTACAAAAACACCCAATAAAATGTGTTTAAAATCATTAGTAAGAGTGGCCATAAAAAGTCTAGGCTTGTTTTTGTTTATACTAATTATTAGTGCTAAAATGTATTTACATTTAATTAGTTTTTAAATAGAATGACACCCTGTGGACAGAAAATAGGACAGAATTCTGGGAAATAACTATATACAAGCAATGTACACATTCCTCAAGGTTCAACTAGAGCAGGGATGTCGCCGTTTTTAACGATGTAAATAAAGCAGGGGGTTGCTGTTTATGGGTCACAGGTGCCTAAGGTATGTGTTTGCATATCTTGTTTTGTAGGTGATCTAAACATTCATGGACTGTAAAAGTAGAACATTTGACGGGCTTGTGCAGGAGCTCCATAGAATTCCCAGTGTTAGACACCATGTTTTAACAGTGTTTTGCCCATCAGGCTGTCAGAGCAACCACATCAATGAAAACTATGAATTCTGTAGGTGGACGCCCGTTGGAAGATTGGTCTGGACATTATGACAAATGGGTCAGTCATGGTGGGGGGTACCCACTCCAGAGCTGCTAAGAGAGTCATGGACCAGTCCAAGCAGGATAAGTACAGCTTCATCAAACAGGATACACATTGCTCCTATTACAGGTGATATGCTTGTCCTAAAGAGACAGTTCGTTCCAAAATTTCTTAATATCCACTACCAAGAGATATTCCAGAAGACACATAGCCACTGTTTTAAATAATCCATTATTCAGCTCTGTCCAGTCTGTAATTAGCATTTTTAGGATTGTCCAATTCATAAATGGAAACGTTCGTACCTCTATCGCCAAAGCTGCATTACAAGAAGAAAAACTACTGCAAAACTACATTCAGTATCTTTCAAGGTAACATAGATTGTTTTAAACTGTACACTGACGAAACAGCCGGCGGAATTGGCTGAATTCAAACTTACACTAGCAAACTATTTCCTATAGCCACCATACACTGCTTCTGTTCTTTGGCAGGGATATCAGCGAGGTGAGTGTGAACTTTATTGCCATATCTGTAAGGTTTGTTTACTGTTCCATCTCTCAACCACGTACCAGACGACAAATAGCCTCCAGATCCCAAGCCTGTTCAGAGTTTCTACGACGCCTCTCAGGTCCTTGTTGCATACTACTACTCTGACATTGCCTTGCAAAGCCTGATAATGGAGGTTTTTCAGTTGTTGCAGTTGTTACACACACACGTCTACCTCAGGGACTTCAGTGCTGCTATTTCTGCATCCGGGTTGTTCATGCTACCTTACTACATTACTCCTTTATTTGCCTAGTATGCACATGTAGAATGCCTTTTTTTTTTTTTGCTTTAATTGCACATTTAGTATTGCCATTTACACTGCATTGCCTTCATTGCACATCGGCACATTTCACTTGTACTATATTTAAAACCTTCTGCCCTCTATTTGCATTTTTGGTTAGATGCTAACTGCATTTAGTTGTACTGTACTTGTACCGTTCAATGACAATACATTTGAATCTAATCTAAATCTAATCTAATCTAATACAAAGTTTGCCAGAAACATTTTACTGCAGAGGATTGTGACCCACGTTCACTTAGAAGACTGAAGGCGAGTTACCTAGTTCAACTCGTGGTAGTGATGGCCAAACGAGGCTTCATTAGCGTTATTTTAGCAACAGGATATTATGCTGACCGCACTCATTTTCTTTATCACAATAAAATCATTGACATTTATATGGCAATATAGTTAACAATATTGTCTGTAAAAAAAGAACAGACACAAACAATATTGGAACGGACATTGAACATAAAATGTACAGACTAGATTGTTAACTGTATTACCTCATATATTTCAATGATGGGTTTTATTTTGAAAAAGAAAATCTGAGTTAGCGCTGCTAGAATAATCTCCTGCTGCTAGAAGAACGGTAATGAAGCCTGGTATGGCCATCGCTAAGTATAGCTGCATTAGAGCTAACACTGCTCTCTAGTGTCTCCATAACACATTTCCCTCTAGGAAAAGTCTGGATTATAGAGGCTATAGGTAGAGTTTGTAAGATGGTATAGTTTATAAAATATATAATGGGTTAGGTTTCTAATATGACAAAGCAATGTGAAATACCATAATACCATTAGGAATTTACTTTTGTATGTATCCCCAAATGTTGAAAATTGTTGTTAAAAATAAAATATTCCAATTGACAGGTCTACAATCAAACCAATCGATGTTTTTGACCTACATGATGACAGCAGTCTTTTACTAATAAACTCTCCATCTTGTGTTTCCTTAGTTACCGGTTGATTGAGGACCCTCCTCTACATCCTGAGTTTTCTCGCTCCCTGTGCCTCCTGCCTCCCCTCTACACCCCCCAGACCAAGGCTGAATACACCCGTTTCCTTTACATTTTTGGCACCCACTACATCAGGAAGGTTCAACTGGGGGGGCGGGTGAAGAGTGTCACCTCCCTGAGAGTGTGTGAGGCGTCCCTGAAGGGTTACAATGAGAATGAGGTGAAGGCCATTTAAAAATAGAATGAAAATACATTTATTAATGTAGTTTGAAAAAGGTTCACGTTATTTTTGTATTTTTTTTTGAAGGTCAAGGTCTGTCTGGAAGCTGAGGCCTCTGTTGCCACCAGTACTGGAACAGCCGAAGTCAAAGCAGAGACCAAGTTCTGCAAGAAGGACCTTAAAAGTCATGACACCAAAGAGAGTTTCAGCAGCATGTTTAATGACAGGTTTGATTGATTTTGATTTGATTGATTACCAATGTGGTGCTTGTTGTAGTGGAACAGGACTAATAATGATAAACTAACAAACAGGTTTACTGAGGTGGTGGGGGGACAGACGGATGGAGCAACTGACCTGCTCTTCTCCAGGACGGGTGGAACCTCCAAGGGCTTCACTGATTGGGCAAAAACCCTGAAAACTGTTCCAGACATCATCAGTTACTCCCTCCACCCCCTCCACCTTTTGGTGAAGGACACCTGTAGGAGGAGAGGGCTGAAGAAAGCAGTGGAGGACTACATCCTGGAACACGCCCTGGTCAAGCACTGCTCTGGGAAGTGTAAGAGTGGCTCCAGGCCCAGTACCCATGACTCCTGCCAGTGTGTGTGCCAGGCCAGCAAGGAGATGACCAGACAGTGCTGCCCGCAGGAGAAAGGCCTGGCCCGACTAACGGTCACCATAAAATACGCCACAGACCTTTATGGGGACAATGATTCACAGACTGATGGCTTTGTCAAGGTATGATTGCTTTAATTAATTGAAATAAATTAGAAGTGTTTCTAAGTGCACTTTGTAGCAAATGTAGTATTTAACATTGTTACATTTCATAAGCCCCATCCCTAATGATGTATACCAAAATAAGTCTCGGAGATCCTAATTTGGTCGTTTTCTTTTCAAATGACTTGCAGTTGCTTTAACTAAAGTTCATTTTGATTTTACTTGTGAAGGTGGTCATAGATGCTGAAAAGAAGCAGACAGGTGTGATCTACAACAACAACAACCCCAGATGGGATGAAACCTTGGTATTTAAACACTGTTCAAGCTGTCCCCTGGTCAGTGAGCTCAAGTTTAAAGTTACGACGAAGACAAAGGGTGGTTCAATGGAAAAGACGACCTTTTAGGGGCGTGCACTGTCCGACCTGTCAAAGCAGGGTCTTATAACAATGAAATGTGTTCACTAAATCATGGCAACTTGTTCTACTCCTACATGGTTGAATGTGCCCCAGGACTTGGGGGCCCAACCTGTGGGGAGTACAGGCCCTCTCCGATTAAATCTGACCTTTCTGGCATCTATACCTCCCGTAATTCCCTGAACATGACCCAGGATCTACTGGCTCACATCAGGATGGGCCGGCCCCCAGTAGACCCGTTGGCCTTCATGATGAAGCAGAAAGCAAATGATCACCATCTTCTCTCTGCCCTTAATGAGCTGTGATCAAAACCTTATGCAGAGTAATGCACTGTAAACCTTAGCCTGCCTAACCTACTTTATTGCATGTGAGTTTCTAAATTGAAAGCAATTTACATCAATAATAAAGAATCAAATCCTCCAAAATAATTTCAAAAGACACAAGTATAAGTGTATACCGTACAGTGCAACTGTAGAAATGGTGATGTTTTATTTTAGGTTCAGTAAGTATATTTGGCAGATATATTATATAAGTATATTATATCTAAATTAACAACATAAATTGTACATTAGACTTCTACGCATGTGTCCATCCTCTCATAACTGTACCTTTCTGTTTGTGCTAACTACCACTATAATAAAAATGCAATTTGATTTGAAATATCGAACAGGCTCCCTCATTGCTGTTTAGCATCTCCTAATGTCACTTCGATTGAGGTACATCCCTGTGTGGTACATCCCTGTGAGGTACATCCCTATGTGGTACATCCCTGTGTGGTACATCCCTGTGTGGTACATCCCTGTGAGGTATATCCCTGTGTGGTACATCCCTGTGAGGTACAACCCTGTGAGGTACATCCCTGTGAGGTACATCCCTGTGAGGTATATCCCTGTGTGGTACATCCCTGTGTGGTACATCCCTGTGAGGTATATCCCTGTGTGGTACATCCCTGTGAGGTACATCCCTGTGAGGTACATCCCTGTGAGGTACATCCCTGTGTGGTACATCCCTGTGAGGTATATCCCTGTGTGGTACATCCCTGTGAGGTACATCCCTGTGTGGTACATCCCTGTGTGGTACATCCCTGTGAGGTACATCCCTGTGAGGTACATCCCTGTACCTCACAGGGATCCCGATGTATCGGTCTGTCGTGGTGAAGAAAGAGCTGAGCCGCAAGGCGAAGCTCTCGATTTACCAGTCAATCTACGTTCCTACTCTCACCTATGGTCATGAGCTTTGGGTCATGACCGAAAGGACAAGAACCCGGATACAGGCGGCCGAAATGAGCTTTCTCCGCAGGGTGGCTGGGGGATCCCTTAGAGATAGGGTGAGAAGCTCGGTCACCCGGGAGGAGCTCAGAGTAGAGCCGCTGCTCCTCCACATCGAGAGGGATCAGCTGAGGTGTGCCTCCGGAACGCCTTCCTGGGAAGGTGTTCCGGTCCCGTCCCACCGGGAGGAGACCCCGGGGAAGACCTAGGACATGCTGGAGGGACTATGTCTCCCGGCTGGCCTGGGAACGCCTCGGTGTCCCCCCGGAAGAGCTAGAGGAAGTGTCTGGGGAGAGGGAAGTCTGGGCATCCCTGCTTAGACTGCTGCCCCCGCGACCCGGCCCCGGATAAGCGGAAGAAGATGGATGGATGGATGGATGGACAAAGACAACATATCACTAGTTGAAACTGAGACATTATATTACCCACATTAAATTTGATGCCAGCAACATGTTTAAAAAAAGTTGGGACAGAGGCAACAAAAGACTGGAAAAGTTGTGAAAGGCTAAAAAACGAAACCTGGTGGAATATTGAACTTAATGAGTTTTAATGAACTTCCGCATTTCCAAATACAAATTTATTTTTCCATATACATATATACATTTTCATACCTATGCCAAATATTGAGGCATAGTGAATTTTCATTTGACCAATAAGTTTCTTCTGGCTGGAAATTACATAAACAACCGACAAAACACGGTAAGATGTTGTGCTCGAGACAAATGAATAACGTAACTATTTCTGTTTTTAGCCATTACTTGCAATTGACTAGTATTTGACTAGAGAACTACTGCTGTTCAGCTGTTCTCAATTTATAGATGATTAGAATGCTCTCTCATGGTGGAAATTACAAGACCATTTTAAATGGTATAGGAACTTGCATTTTCTCAAACATTTGCATCAATTTGGAGGGGTATGAATAATGTTGGAACACCGCATAAAATGTAAATAAAAACAGAATGATGTGCAATGATTGTGTGCAATGATATGTGTGAATCATTGAAACCCTATATTCAATAGAAAACAGTAGACAACATATCAGATGTTGAAACTGAGAAATGTTATTGTTTCTTGAAAAATATATGCCCACTTTAAATTTGATGCCAGCAACACATTTAAAAAATGCTGGAACAAAAATGCTAGTGACAAAAGACTGGAAAAGTTGTGTAGTTGTGTAAATAAAACACATGGGGTCATATTCACAAAACATTTTTTCTTACCACTAGGAGGACTTAGAAGTTCCTTGCAAAGAGTTTCCTCTTAAAACCTATTCACAAAGCTAAGGAACAGGGAGAAGTCTTAAGCTGTGAGAAAGGGCGGGGTTGACCCCATTGCTATGGATGATGTTGTGTTCCACGAACAAGCCTACTTATTATGCCCACAGTGATTGGCTGATAGGGGAGGGGTCTCTGTCAGTGTATTCATCATAGTAATACTGTAGAACAATGTGTCATGTTGCAATATTAAAATAAAGATATACACATTTAAATGTAGGTAAGTGTAAGTGTCACTGATTAAACAACAATCAAACAGTCATTTATTTATAAAGCCCTTTTAACATCAGCAGTTGTCACAAAGGGATTTTACAAAACACCCAGCCTGAAGGCCTGAGGAGCAAGCAACAACGGTGTGGAAGCCCGGTGGCTAGGAAAAACTCCTTAAAAGGGGCCGAAATATAGGAAGAAACCTATAGAGGAACCAGACTCGAAGGGATGACCAGTCCTCTTCTGCCTGTGCCGGGTGAACATTTTAAGTGTACAAGAAACCAAGAATGATATACTGACTATTCGAGATACCTGTTGGTGTAATTATTAGAAAATGGAAGAAGTTCAAGATGACGGTCAATCTCCCTCGGTCTGGGGCTCCATGCAAGATCTCACCTCGTGGGGCATCAATAATCATGAGGAAGGTGAGGGATCAGCCCAGAACTACACAGTGTTGGGCTGTGAGCACAGTTCCCACCAGAGGACAGGATTTTCCATCAGTAAGAGCATTGAAGAAGTTGTGGCTAAGTCTTCCAGCATGATAACGACCCAAAACACACAGCCAGGGCAACTAAGGAGTGGCTCCGTAAGAAGCATCTCAAGGTCCTGGAGTGGCCTAGCCAGTCTCCAGACCTGAACCCAATAGTGCAGGCAAATAGTACATTTCTCAACATAAGATTACAAAGATTTTGGGGATCTCATCATCTATGGTACATAATATAATTAAAAGATTCAGAGAATCCAGAGAAATCTCTGAATGCCAGGGACGAAAACTAATAATGGATGGCTGTGATCTTCGGGCACTGCATTTAAAAACCGACACGATTCTGTGGTGGAAATCATTGCATGGGCTCAGGTGTAACTGACTAGGGACGAGAGGCCAGGATCCAATAGCGGAAGAGACTTCATTAAACAGAAAACAATGACGAAGGGCTGGAACAGGATCACAAAAGGAATGAATAAAAATAAATAAATAAGAGATACTAACCAAGACCTGACACAAACTGGGAACACAAAAACAAGAACGATTAATAGTTCACACAGGAACTGTCGTGATACAAACCACTGGCATGAGCTAGTTGACGGTTTCAGAACAGGTGGTTGTCAGGTCCTGGCTGGGGGCCTTTAGGCATCTCTATGTGCCTGGAGGAAACAGTCAGGGCCTGACTATGGAGGTGCCTCTTGGCGTCTCTGCGCTTATGTTTCATTATCTCCAATCAGAGGCAGCTGTTCCATTTGCATCTGATTGGAATCCTATTTAAGTTTTTCATTTGTTGGTCATTGTTTGGAGTTAGCTTTGTGTCTGCTGCCCTTCAATTTACGGTTACATGAGTCCTTGTTGAATCGATGAGGCTTTCCAGCACATTGTTTCTCGAAGAATCTAAACAGCGCTCACTGAGGGCACCTACTGGTTAAAATAATTAATAGCAGTTAAAATATTGATTACCCCAATGATGTTGGATTGGCTCAACAGACTTCAATCAGGACTCGCAATGCAAAGTCAAAATTGTTAATATAACTATAGCCTATAATGTTTTTTTTTTTTTTTTTACAAAAGCCTGTTCACACAATTAATTTGAGTGTTCTTATTTTTCCTAAATGTTTGTTTTTATCTCTATAATTAATGGGTAAATGCTGAAGCTAAAAGTGCACGTTAATTTGAGCAAAGAAATAAAGAAAGGCGTTTTTTGTGTGCTCTTCAAATTTACATGTGTTTTGAACTGGCAACAGTACTTTTGTAACTGGACAGTTAGGGGGAATAATGCTTTTTCAACTGGACAGTGAGTGCAGATTAACACTTTTGTAACTGGAAAGTGAGTGGAGATTAATGCTTTTGTAACTGGACAGTGAGGGGAGAATAATGCTTTTTTATCTGGACAGCGATGGGAGAATAGTGCTTTCGTAACAGGGAAACCTTGTGAATTTTTATTTTTATAAAAATTAATATTTATTGAACAAATTTTTTTGTAGATGATTCAATTTCTAAAATCTCACAAGTAACAATATCCTTAATCAGTCATCAAACAACTTTTGCCCACTCTCGAACATGAACAGCGTTTCACTTCCTTATATACTTAAACTGGACTCTAAACCAAAATCGAGGAAATCATGTTGTACAGCTCAGAACCAAAGCTTTAAACATCATCTAAGGGACGTTTTCTTTTATCTGAAATGGGTACCGATCTTTGTTACAACCAGCCTCGCTAGAAAATCTTGAGGCGTGTACTGAAGCGTCGCTTCAAGCGTCCCATCACTAGTTTACTCTCCATTTGTTGTTTTCTTTGTTGTGTTGACAACGGGTGTTACTTTCCGCCTCGTGTCCTTCCTACACTGAACCGTGACGGTGGTAATTAGTTCAGTGAACACTGAGTTAAGTTAAACAGATAATATTCAAGATTCATTAACAGAGAATAAGATCTCGAACACGTGCTTCTCCCCAGTTGAGATAGAAATATTAATGAATGCATATGTAGAATATACACTCACCTAAAGGATTATTAGGAACACCATACTAATACTGTGTTTGACCCCCTTTCACCTTCAGAACTGCCTTAATTCTGCGTGGCATTGATTGAACAAGGTGCTGAAAGCATTCTTTAGAAATGTTGGCCCATATTGATAGGATAGCATCTTGCAGTTGATGGAGATTTGTGGGATGCACATCCAGGGCACGAAGCTCCCGTTCCACCACATCCCAAAGATGCTCTATTGGGTTGAGATCTGGTGACTATGGGGGCCATTTCAGTACAGTGAACTCATTGTCATGTTCAAGAAACCAATTTGAAATGATTCGAGCTTTGTGACATGGTGCATTATCCTGCTGGAAGTTGCCATCAGAGGATGGGTACATGATGGTCATAAAGGGATGGACATGGTCAGAAACAATGCTCAGGTAGGCTGTGGCATTTAAAGGAGGGGCCTAAAGTGTGCCACTAATGGGCCTAAAGTGTGCCAAGAAAACATGCCCCACACCATTACACCACCACCCACCTGCACAGTGATAACAAGGCATGATGTATCCATGTTCTCATTGTGTTTTATGCCAAATTCTGACTCTACCATCTGAATGTCTCAACAGAAATCGAGACTCATCAGACCAGGCAACATTCTTCCAGTCTTCAACTGTCCAATTTTCGGCCCATTCTCCTCTGACCTCTAGCATCAACAAGGCATTTTCAGCCACAGGACTGCCGCATACTGGATGTTTTTCCCTTTTCACACCATTCTTTGTAAACCCTAGAAATGGTTGTGCGTGAAAATCCCAGTAACTAAGCAGATTGTGAAATACTCAGACCGGCATGTCTGGCACCAACAACCATGCCACGCTCAAAATTGCAGGTAGTCCAGCTCCACCAGGATGGCACATCAATACGTGCCGTCACAAGAAAGTTTGCTGTGTCCCCCAGTACAGTCTCAAGAGCATGGAGGAGATACCAGGAGACGGGCCATTACATTGGGGGGGCTGGACAGAGCTGTAGAAGGGCATCGACCAAGCAGCAGGACCAGTATCTGCTCCTTTGTGGGAGGAGGAACAGGAGGAGCATTGCCAGCACTGTCTCATAGTGGGAACTTTGCTCACAGCCCAACACTGTGCAGCTTGTTTGGCATCCGCCAGAGAACACCAGAATTGGCAGGTCCACCAATCTGGATGTAGTCCATACAGAACAATCTACATATAGCCCAGGGAACGACACAGATGTAGGCAAATGACTGCCTATGTAAAGTGGCTATGCCTGGGACTGGTTTGGTTGGAAATGTGCATGCTCGACCAATCAGGGAGAGATGGAGCACACACATGAGAATACAAATGATCTGTATTTGTCTGCAAAAGGTTTCTCTGAAGTAAAGATCACACCAGGAACAGAATGCGGTGGAAGGTAACCAAAGGAAATCACACTTCCTCTTTGTATAAACAACGCCTTGACCTCATTGAAAAAAAGCCCCCTTTACGGCTCTACAAATCTGATGAAATCATGTTGTTTCTCACGTAAGTCGATCATTCAGCAAGTCATACAGACAGGTCCACTGTTCCAGAATCTTTTTTATTAACCTACCATCATAACCAATAGTGATTGCTACAGTATGTCTGGTAAGATGTTGATCTATCTTCAGTTCATTCATGTTTCCACTAGAAATGTATTCTTAAAAACATTAAATTGAAATGTTCCTATCAATCTATAAGAAATACATTAGAATGACGAAACAAAAACAGGTTTAAATTTTTTGGCAAATGTATTAACATTTTAAAAACAGAAATACGTCAAACATTAACTAATCAAACACCTATAATAATAATAATTATTATTATCTGTACAATAGTGACATGGTAACAGAAAACAAAATAAAAACTATGAGAAAACATAGTGTTTTCTCACTTCCTCAAAGAAGGTTGTTTCTTCTTCAGTTGGGTTTTGACCACAGAAAAGGCTAGGTAATGTCATTGCAACAGCAGGTCTGAGAACATTGTTTTACTGTGGTGCTGTCTTATCAAAATAACACTGTTAGGGATATAACAATGTGACTGTCATTGAACTGCTACCAATATCTCTGTCCTAGCCAACACATATACCAAGCCTTCACTATTGTTTTTAACACTGTGTAAATCCCATATTCCATATAAATAATGTCTGTAAAATACATTGAGCATCATCTTTTATGTTACAACATTACATCTGTATCTTACAATGGGACTTAAATTAAGTTGTAGTCCTGTCCTCTGGGTTGCATGCAATATTGTTTTTTTACAGTGCTTCTGTGAGGCATGAAGAAAAATGCTTTATGCATCCGAAAAACAAAAGAGATTGTTTTTGTTTTCTGTTCAGTTTTTTGTGCAGGACTCTCTGTGTCCATTTGTTTTTTCAGAAAACTTTCCAGTGTCTTTAAAGGCACCTCAGTGACCTCATGACCCTCCTGTTCATTCAGTGCATAGGCCCCATAGCTGGGGAACATGAAACGCACCTCATAGGGTGAGTTATGGTCAAACCGTGGACACCAGTAAGCCAACCACAAGTCTTTAGAGATCCCTAGTAGGGCCTCATTTCCCCACTGTATGGTGGCCCCGGAGACAGTCACCCCACTTATCATGTAGGACTGCTTTCCACGGCAGAAGTTGTTAAGCTGGTGGCACACAGTGTCTATGTACTCCAGCTCATCCAAGAAGTCAGTGATGTTAATACAGGATGATGTTAATAATTTTAGATATGAGTAAGGTGCAAATATTTTCATACACACAGTCGGCTGTTTACTGTTTGCAACATGGGTTTAAACCTTTGAAGCTAATCCATCCAACAATAAATGTTGTGTTAAACAAAATCAAAAGTACACGCATCAAATGAAACACATTATCCTGCTGGAAGTTGCCATCAGAGGATGGGTACATGATGGTCATAAAGGGATGGACATGGTCAGAAACAATGCTCAGGTAGGCTGTGGCATTTAAAGGAGGGGCCTAAAGTGTGCCACTAATGGGCCTAAAGTGTGCCAAGAAAACATGCCCCACACCATTACACCACCACCCACCTGCACAGTGATAACAAGGCATGATGTATCCATGTTCTCATTGTGTTTTATGCCAAATTCTGACTCTACCATCTGAATGTCTCAACAGAAATCGAGACTCATCAGATGATGTTAATAATTTTAGATATGAGTAAGGTGCAAATATTTTCATACACACAGTCGGCTGTTTACTGTTTGCAACATGGGTTTAAACCTTTGAAGCTAATCCATCCAACAATAAATGTTGTGTTAAACAAAATCAAAAGTACACGCATCAAATGAAACACATTATCCTGCTGGAAATGAAATGAAACACAAATTATTTATTTTAAGTATGAAACACCATCAACTGTAATTGTTTGATAGTCTCAGTTCATGCACAATATCTTTTTTTGGCTATTCAGCCTGGTTTTTAATGGTTGTTTTAGCTTAATATATTTTAATAACTTTTTTGTTTTACATCACAGAACCAAATGATCAGTGGTATTTTACACCAAGGCCTTCAGTTTTATCCTCCATGCAATTAAACCGCCATCAAATAACCTCACCTTGACCATAGGGCTATAGTGTTTCCACTACATACAGTTTATAGTGGCGGCCCGCCGATACATAATCATTCCTGATTTAGAATTTCATGAAATGTCAATAGGCGAGCTAGAAAGCTCCGATCGTGCAGCACGAAAAAGCTGGCAAACTCTAATTAGGATTTGTTAAAGAACATGACAATCACCAACATCGTCCCCATTTGCTTCAACAGCAGAAGAGATTCACAAAAAATTCTGAAGGCCTCAGTATATAGATTTGAACAGATTTGAACTTTGAATGGAAAAACCTCTATATGATCTGCACTGAAAACAGCACAACTGAGGGAGAGAGTAGCAAATTATAGCAATTAAATTACGTTAATAGACTGATGGGAACAAAACTTTTTAAAAAATAAATTAAATATAATTTCCTGATTCTGACAATCTCTAGGCCAGAGTAAGCCTTGAAGGTCCTGAAGGTCTGCTCCTGCATATGATATAACTTAAAGAAGATTTTTATTAATTTATTTTCATGAACTTACATAACTGGACATACATTTTATATCATTTACAGATATATTAACTTTTCCATACTGTTGTAATTTTTGCTTACATACTATGAGAAAACATAGTGTTTTCTCACTTCCTCAAAGAAGGTTGTCAATAAATGTGCTTTTTCTTCCCTGAATTAAAAAAAAGAAAAGTTAATATAAATAATCGGAATATTTTTATCTTAAAATATGATATGTACACAGTCTTGTACCTTGCCCTTTTTAATGTTTTTAGAATTTTTTTTGCTCAATTTAAATAATATCATGATCCATCTCGTTGGCCAGGAATTGGCGCTTTTCAAATGGTCTTAACATTCAGATTTCTTTAAAAGTCTATGTACTTCCGGGACCTGGCCGCTAAAAAAGTGTGCGTTAACGTTCCTGCGTTCATACAACTTATTTTTATCTATCCCAACGTATCCACTCAATGTAGACTTCGTAATGTATTTGACTACAACGTCAACCGAACAAGGATCCCGCTGAGGCTGGTGACTCACTCCCGCGGTCGCTGACTGTAGACTGCCAGGTGTCAACGTCAGGTTAATCAGATCAGCAAAGAAAAAGTGGTAAGTGAGAAACATGCATTTTATGTTTAGGATAACGTTACTTTTTTAGACAGTACATTAGCAGTTAGCTTACAAAGACAAAGTTCTGTCGGGGGTCTGGCTTAAATTTTAACGATGGGGGTGTGATGCGCGCCTTTGAAAAACACTTTGAGAAGAAGCATGAGCTAAAAGTCACGATAACCAAGGCAGAGAAGCTACCTCTGACCACTGACTTCTGGACAGCTTTCTGTGTTCAACATGGCCACTGGCTTCCGAAGGTCATAGTTTAGCACATGAAATGTTATTGCAAAACAGTATAGCCAGAAAATAGCATTTTGTCACTGACATTTCATTCTCATGAAAATGAGCAGGAAAGGGGAGCGATGGTGGATGTGTTTTTGTTGATGATTCAGAGGATTCTGAGATGCAAGTGAGGAGGAGGAAAGTGATCAGGGTCTTAATGTTGAGGATAAGGAACTAGATGAAGAGACTGTAGCTTCTGTTGAAGATCTGCCTGATCTTGGAGAACAGTGTAGTCAGAGTGGTGGTGATCATCGGAGCTCACTGTCAGATTGGGCAGTTGAATTTTGTATTTCTCTAATGGCTCTGTCAGCGCTTCTCAGCATCCTTAAAATCTACCATCCCTCTCTGCCAAAAGATGGACGAACGTTACTGAAAACAAAAACATGATACAACATTAACAATGTAGCTGGTGGCGTGTTTAAATATTGTGGAATTCTGAATTATATTGGGAAAATCTTAAATAAAGTGTGGTTTACTGTGCCAGACAGACATGCCTTTGAACTGCAGCTGAATTTTGATGGTCTACCCCTCTGCAAAAGTACTAGTACACACTTCTGGTCGATTCTTGGTATGTTGCAAGGATACACCAAGAAACCAATGTTTTGAATGTTATTTCAGTTGTGTGTGATACCCCAGCCCAAGCCTTTATCAGAGGTGTGAAGTCACACACTGCATATCATGGGTGTGACAAGTGTCACCAAAGGGGTGTCCGCAAATGTAATCGAATGACATTTCTAGAGGCACAGAACTGATGACAGTTTTAGATAAGCAACCGATGAAGTACACTCACCTCTTTCAGATGTTGGCCTTGAAATGGTTGCTTGCTTCCCATACGATTATATACACCTTGTTTGTCTGGGTGTCATGAGGCGTCTCTTAGATTTGTGGATCAGCACCACTGGCCCCTTTGCGATGTCGCATTTCATCTAGTCTAGCTTCCATGGTTTCAGATGGACTACTTGCACTGAGAAATTTCATTTCCACTGAGTTTGCTCAAAGGCCACAGGCACTTGCTCAACGATGTAGGTGGAAAGCCACAGAACTACGTCAATTCTTGTTATACACTGGTCTGGTTGTGCTGAGGGGTGTGCTAAAGCCTCAGATCTATGATAACTTCATGCTTTTGTCAGTAGGTGTGTACATTTTGGCAAGTCCAAAATATTGTACGGAGATGAATGACCTTGCTAACACTCTGTTGATTTAATTTGTTGAACACTTTGGCCAGCTTTATGGTTGAGAGTTTCGGGTTTACAATATTCATGGTCTTGTGCATCTCAGTGAAGATGTCAAAATCCATGGCAATTTAGATCTTATTTCAGCAATTCCATATGAAAATGTCTAAGGAAAACTTTTAAAAAATTGGTTCGGGGGCCATGCAATCCTTTGACTCAGGTGATATGCAGATTATCAGAGATGGAACATGCGAGTTACAGTCATGATGATAAAGAGGCAACTCAAAAACTGGATAAACAACAAATGGATGGGCCAATGCCACAGTGCATCTCACAACAAGTTTTTCAATTTAAAGTGGTTGCTGTTGATAATATAGTTGGTTTTAGTCCAAAACATTGTTGAGGATAAAGGTATAGTGTTCAGGCAATGAATATAAACAGGTGGAACACTTCCTTAAATGCCCAATTGACTCAAAAGAGTTGGGAATTTATGTGGTTTCTAACCTCTCCACCATTGTCAAGTGTTTCATGATTGGAAAGAAGCTGCAGAGGTATATGAGATTAACATTCCAAAACAGATTTGTTGTTGTTCCACTCCTGCATTGAAACTAAACCCTGAAGTTTCTCTTCGAACATATTTGTGTTCATGATTGCTTCATCAGATGTTTCATATTATTGTCTTTGACAACACAAATGAGGTTGAAGTTGTTCCTTCAGTCTGGATAAAACAATGGAGAGTGGATGTGGCCTCCAAATAAAATGGATGTGGTAAAAGCAGTAAAAATTCCAGGAATGTCCTGGAGATGGTTGGAAGCCCCATGAGGCCAGAATTATTTTCACATCACATACAGTGGGAAGATCAAGTATTTAGTCAGCCACCAAAATGAGAGACAAAATGAGAGAAAAAAAATCCAGAAAATCACATTGTAGGATTTTTAATGAATTTATTGGTAAATTATGGTGTTCATCTCAATACTTTGTTATATACCCTTTGTTGGCAATGACAGAGGTCAAAACGTTTTCTGTAAGTCTTCACAAGGTTTTCACACACTATTACTGGTATTTTGGCCCATTCCTCCAGGCAGATCTCCTCTAGAGCAGATGATGTTTCCACCCCCATGCTGAGTTGAGTTGAGTTTTTACCAAAAGGTTCTATTTTTGTTTCATCTGACCATATGACATTCTCCCAATCCTCTTCTGGACCATCCAAATGCTCTCTAGCAAACCTCAGATGGGCCTGGACATGTACTGGCTTAAGCAGGGAGACACGTCTGGCACTGCAGGATTTGAGTCCCTGGCGGCGTAGTGTGTTACTGATGGTAGCCTTTGTTACTTTGGTCCCAGCTCTCTGCAGGTCATTCACTAGGTCCCCCCGTGTGGTTCTGGGGTTTTGCTCATCGTTCTTGTGATCATTTTGACCCCACAGGGTGAGATCTTGCATGGAGCCCCAGATCGAGGGAGATTATCAGTGGTCTTGTATGTCTTCCATTTTCTTATAATGGCTCCCACAGTTGATTTCTTCACACCAAGCTGCTTACCTATTGACTGTTTGACGTTGTGGACAGGTGTCTTTTATACTGATAACAAGTTCAAACAGGTGCCATTAATACAGGTAACAAGTGTAGGACAGTGGAGCCTCTTAAAGTAGTTGTTACAGGTCTGTGAGAGCCAGAAATCTTGCTTGTTTGTAGGTGACCAAATACTTATTTTACCGAGGAATTTACCAATGAATTCATTAAAAATCCTACAATGGGATTTTCTGGATTTTCTTTTCTCATTTTGTCTCTCATAGTTGAAATGTACCTTTGATGAAAATTACAGGCCTCTCTTATCTTTTTAAGTGGGAGAACTTGCACAATTGGTGGCTGACTAAATACTTTTTTGCCTCACAGTGGGGAGAACAAGTATTGGATACACTGCCGATTTTGCAGGTTTTCCCACTTACAAAGCTCACTTTGATACATCAGAAATGCAGAACTTCATATTTGGTACAGAAATCTTTGTTTGCAATTACAGAGATCATACGTTTCCTGTAGTTCTTGACCAGGTTTGCACACACTGCAGTGGGGGTTTTTGCCCACTCCTCCATACAGACCTTCTCCAGATCCTTCACGTTTCGGGGCTGTCACTGGGCAATACAGACTTTCAGCTCCCTCCAAAGATTTTCTATTGGTTTCAGGTCTGGAGACTGGCTAGGCCACTCCAGGACCTTAAGATGCTTCTTACAGAGCCACTCCTTAGTTGCCCTGGCTGTGTGTTTCGGATCCTTGTCATGCTGGAAGACCCAGCCACGACCCATCTTCAATGCTCTTACTGAGAGAAGGAGGTTGTTGGCCAAGGTCCCGCGATACAAGGCCCCATCCATCCTCCCCTCAATACGGTGCAGTCGTCCTGTCCCCTTTGCAGAAAAGCATCCCCAAAGAATGATGTTTCCACCTCCTCGGTTGGGATGGTGTTCTTGGGGTTGTACTCATCCTTCTTCTTCCTCCAAATACGGTGAGTGGAGTTTTGAACAAAAAGCTCTATTTTTGTCTCATCAGACCACATGACTTTCTCCCATTCCTCCTCTGGATCATCCAGATGGTCATTGGCAAACTACAGATGGGCCTGGACATGCGCTGGTTTGAGCAGGGGGACTGCAGGATTTTAATCCATGACGGCGTAGTGTGTTACTAATGGTTTTCTTTGAGACTGTGGTCCCAGCTCTCTTCAGGTCATTGACCAGGTCCTGCTCTGTAGTTATGGGCTGATCCCTCACCTTCCTCATGATCATTGATGCTCCATGAGGTGAGATCTTGCTTGGAGCCCCAGAGCGAGGGAGATTGACCGTCATCTTGAACTTCTTCCATTTTTCTAATAATTGCACCAACAGTTGTTGCTTTCTCACCAAGCTGCTGGCCTATTGTCCTGTAGCCCATCCCAGCCTTGTGCAGGTCTACAATTTTATCCCTGATGTGCTTACACAGCTCTCTGATCTTGGCTATTGTGGAGAGGTTGGAGTCTGTTTGATTGAGTGTGTGGACAGATGTCTTTTATACAGGTAACGAGTTCAGACGTGCCGTTAATACAGGTAATGAGTAGAGAACAGGAGGGCTTCTTAAAGGAAAACTAACAGGTATGTCATGGAATAAAATGGAAATTCATTATTTAAAAATCATACAATATGATTTTCTGGATTTTTGTTTTAGATTCCGTCTCTCAAAGTTGAAGTGTACCTATGATAAAAATTACAGACCTCTACATGCTTTGTAAGTAGGAAAACCTGCAAAATCGGCAGTGTATCAAATACTTGTTCTCTCCACTGTGATCTAAATTATGTCACCTCCACCTTTAACTTGACTTAACTAACATTATGTCATTTATTACCTAAAATTACTTTTATGTTTTGGTATTATTTTTTTATTTATGACTACAATGAAGCTAGGCTTAAACTACCTCAAGCTGTTGTTCACACTGACCTGGGGAGTGATGAAGGGGACTCACCAATTCAGTTTAAAAGAAAAAGAATGTAGGTTAGGGTTAGGGTTGTATCTTATTAATCTGTGGTGGATAACTTTTGCAAGTAATAATAATTAAAAAATCCATCCATGAGGCACATCAGCAGTGAGATCCATCCACCGAGGCACGCCACCAGTGAGATCCATCCACCGAGGCACGCCACCAGTGAGATCCATCCACCGAGGCTCCCCAGTAGGGAGATCCATCCACAGAGGCACCCCAGTAATGAGATCCATCCACCGAGGTACGTCAGCAATGAGATCCATCCACCGAAGCACGTCAGCAGTGAGATCTGTCCACCAAGACGCGCCAGCAGTGAGATCCGTTCACCTAGGGAACACAGCACCTTCTCTAGTCCTATCACAGCACCCTGAGCCAACCACAACAACCAGTCTGCAAACTTGTGAGTATTCACTAATGTTTTGCAAAACTATGTTTGTTTTTTAGAATTAATTATTTATCTGGATTTTTTTAAACTTCAGATAGGAAGATTTTACTTCTTATTGGCTTTTAAATCCTCAAGCAACCAACCAACATTTCATATACACTCACCTAAAGGATTATTAGGAACACCTGTTCAATCTCTTATTAATGCAATTAACTAATCAACCAATCACATGGCAGTTGCTTCAATGCATTTAGGGGTGTGGTCCTGGTCAAGACAATCTCCTGAACTCCAATCTGAATGTCAGAATGGGAAAGAAAGGTGATTTAAGCAATTTTGAGCGTGGCATGGTTGTTGTTGCCAGACGGGCCGATCTGAGTATTTCACAATCTGCTCAGTTACTGGGATTTTCACACACAACCATTTCTTGGGTTTACAAAGAATGGTGTGAATAGGGAAAAACATCCAGTATGCGGCAGTCCTGTGAGTGAAAATTGCTTGTTGATGCTAGAGGTCAGAGGAGAATGGGCCGACTGATTCATGCTGATAGGAGAGCAACGTTGACTGAAATAACCACTCGTTATAACCGAGGTATGCAGCCAAGCATTTGTGAAGCCACAACACGCACAACCTTGAGGCAGATGGGCTACAACAGCAGAAGACCCCACCGGGTACCACTCATCTCCACTACAAATAGGAAAAATAGGCTACAATTTGCACGAGCTCACCAAAATTGGACAGTTGAAGACTGGAAGAATGTTGCCTGGTCTGATGAGTCTCGATTTCTGTTGAGACATTCAGATGGTAGAGTCAGAATTTGGCATAAACAGAGTGAGAACATGGATCCATCATGCCTTGTTACCACTGTGCATGCTGGTGGTGTAATGGTGTGGGGGATGTTTTATTGGCACACTTTAGGCCCCTTAGTGCCAATTGGGCATCGTTTAAATGCCACGGCCTACCTGAGCATTGTTTCTGACCATGTCCATCCCTTTATGACCACCATGTACCCATCCTCTGATGACTACTTATACTTCCAGCAGGATAATGCACCATGTCACAAAGCTTGAATCATTTCAAATTGGTTTCTTGAACATGACAATGAGTTCATTGTACTGAAATGGCCCTCACAGTCACCAGATCTCAACCCAATAGAGCATATTTGGGATGTGGTGGAACGGGAGCTTTGTGCCCTGGATATGCATCCCACAAATCTCCATCAACTGCAAGATGCTATCCTATCAACATGGGCCAACATTTCTAAAGAATTCTTTCAGCACCTTGTTGAATCAATGCCACATAGAATTAAGGCAGTTCTGAAGGCGAAAGGGGGTCAAACACAGTATTATTATGGTGTTCCTAATAAACCTTTAGGTGAGTGTACACAGATGAATAACAGAGGTCAGATAAGGCATCTTAAAACTAGTAAAACATTTATGACCACATTTAAAATGTTAAATTGGAAATGTATGTAACAGCATTTAAAAATACATCTACCATATTTACATGCATGGGGAGGCAGTTTTAGTAAGAAATGGTAATTATATCAACAAATACAAGACCGGCCAACCCCCAAGAAAACACCTCACAGTGCAGAGTTATGTGTTTACCTAATGTACTATACTTCAGTACATTCCATTAGAGTGAAGATTGCTTAACTAGTTTTTGTACTGTTTCTAATCTGTCATTCCTGCTTGTTTTCTTCTCAGCCCTCCTGCGTAATATATTAACAAACCAGGAAATGATGATGGACCAAATGGGAATCCTCTTTAAGACCTTAGAGGGTATGAAATCGACTGATGAAGCAGAGATAGGCCTGGATCCACTCAAAGATGTCAGTGCTCTTCAGAACCTGGAGGAACAACTGTAGGTTAACCACATTTCCTAAAACTGAGTTGGCTAGCTTTTTCCTTCAACAAATGTTTTTTTCTCATCATAAATAAATATATATGATTTCAGGTAAACACACTGGCTCTCAAAGGTGGGACAGACATTCGCGAGTGTGTTTTTGGCGGATTATGTGCGCAACCATTACAAACTCCTTGGCGAAGAATATAAACATGAGAGGAGTAAATGGAAAGATTGACTTCCAGCACCTACAGATACCAGAGGTTGTGATTGGTAAATTGGCCTTGATGCCAGTAGTGTCATTCATATGTTTAAAGATGAGAGGGGAGGACAGGAAGAAAGGATCAGGAGAGGAGGCTGGAGGAAGAGGAAAGGTGAGGTGTTGAGCAGGGGAGAGGATGAAATAATTGATTTATCTTTTTTTGGAATAGATACAATGGGACTACATTTTATTTATTTAGAGAACTGTTTTAGGTATTGGAAATTGAGAATGGCAGGTTACTTTAAAGGACAATTCCACTAAAACAGAACCTAGGCCCTATTGACAGACATTCGGGTGTGATATTATAGACCATCATTTTGCAGATCAGTTAAAGTAGAAAGCCTACAGTATCTCAGAAAAGTGAGTGTACCCCTGACCTTTTTGATGTAGGCAAATGGCTGCCTATGCAAAGTGGCTGTGCCTGGGACTGGTTTGGTTGGGTATATGAATGCTTGACCAATCTAGGAGAGAGAGAGCACTCAGATAAGAAGGTCCTGAAAACAGTGTCACACAAATGTAAATGATCTGTAATTTGTCTGCAAAAGGTTCCTCTGAAGTGGAGACCACATCAACACCAGGAAGGTGGAAGGTAACCAAAGAAAATCACACTTCCTCTTTGTATAAACAAAGCCTTGACCTCATTAAAAAAAGCCGCCTTCACGGCTAAAAAATTCAGATAAAATCATGTAGTTTCCTAAGTAAGTCGGTCATTCAGCAAGTCATACTGACAGGTCCATTGTTCTAGAATCTTTTTTATCAACCCACCATAACCAGTAGTGATTGCTACAGAATGTCTGGTAAGATGCTGATCAATTCTTCAATTAATTCATGTTTCCAATAGAAATTTATTCTTAAAAAGATTGAATTGAAATGTTCTTGTCAATCTATATGAAATACATTATAATGAAACAAAAACAGGTTTAAATGTTTTGGCAAATGTATTTACATTTTAAAAACAGAAATATGTCAAATATTAACTAATCAAATACCTATAATAATAATAATAATAATAATAATAATAATAATAATACATTATATTTATATAGCGACACAAAATAAATACTATGAGAAAACTACAACGATTGAGAGTGTGGGATTTGGCATGGCTATGGGTAGGGGATTTTGAACAGATGAGTCTTGAGGCGTTGGTGGATGATGGGGATAGTCTCAGAGTTACGGATGGTTTTGGGGAGAGAGTTCCAGAGCCTAGGAGCAACCCTTGACAATGCCGTCACCAAAGCCTTTGAGCTTGGACTTGGGGATTATGAGGTGGCAGAAGGTCGGAGAGGTAGGCTGGGACAGTATTGTTTAGGGCTTTATATGTCAATAGGAGGATCTTGTAGTTGATGCGTTGGGAGATAGAAAGCCAGTGTAACTCACAGAGGATAGGGGTGATATGCTGCTGGGACTTGGTGTGAGTGACTAGTCTGGCTGCAGAGTTTTGATCCATTTGGAGCTTATGGAGGAATGTAGATTTGATGCCGGTAAGTATGGAGTTGCAGTAGTCAAGACGGGAGGTTATGAATGCATGTAATAAGGTTATAGAGGTGTAAGAGGAGGACAAACAAATCACAGATCCCAGCCATGCCACGGACTGTTTATCAAGCTGCCGTCAGGCAGAAGGTACAGGAGTATTCAGTCCAAAACAAACAGGTTACGGGACAGTTTCTTTCCTCAGGCCATAAGGCTGCTCAGTTCAGGAACCCCTCCTCCCTTCCATCCAAAGTCCCCATGCACATCTGTCACTTTATATCATGCACACCTGTCACTTTATATCATGCTCATCTCCCAATCATATCAAGCACACTTTTCACATTTACATTGCACTACGGTTGTACAGTTGTATAGTTATTATTTTTGATGCATGTTTTTTGTATAGTGTTATTACTGATAGTTCATGTTATCGTCTTATTTTTATATTATAATTACTGTTACTTTTTAAACTTAACCGCACTGTCGGGAGTAGGAAAACCAAGCATTTCATTGCCATAACTTATTGCAAATGACAAATAAACCTTTTGAATTTGCTCTTGAAAGTGACAGTTTTGTTGAGGGTGGATTTGGTTCAAATTAGTTCTGTTTTGTCGCTGTTTAGTTTGAGGAAGTTGTCCTTCATCCATGCTTTTATTGCAGTCAGACAGGATTCAATATGGGTCAGAGGTGGGTTTGTGAGAGACTTGTGAGAGATATATTTGTGTATCATCAGCATAGCAGTGGAAATTAAGGTTGAAGGGACGGAGGATTTGACCAAGGGGAAGGATGTAGATGATGAAGAGTAGGGAACCAAGTACTGAGCCCTGGGGGACACCTTGGGTGACTGTGGCTGAATCTGAGTTTAGGCCTTTGAGTTGGATGAAATGGTTTCGGTTAGTGAGATAATAATTCAGCCAGGCGAGTGCAGTTCCCTCAACACCAGCCCCTCGAGCCTGGTGAGCAGAATCTGGTGGTAAACTGTCAAAGGCAGCACTCAGGTCGAGGAGAATCAGGATGTTGAGGGAACCGGCATCAGCTGAGAGGAGAAGGTCATTGACGACTTTGAGGAGTGCAGTTTCTGTGCTATGGATTGGCCGGAAACCAGACTGAAGAGGCTCATATAGATTATTTTTGAGGAAGTAGGCTTGGAACTGTGACGCAACAATTCTTTCAATAGATTTTGCCAGGGAGGGGAGGTTGGAGATGGGGCGGAAATTGTTAAGGATTGTGTTGTCTAGTCCAGGTTTCTTTAGGATGGGGGTGACAACAGCAGCTTTGTAGCAGGAGGGGACAATACCGTTAGAGAGAGAGAGATGGACTATGCCTGTGATATGCGGACAGAGAGCAGATAAGGAGGCTTTAAGCAGGACTGTGGGAAGAGGATCAAGAGAGCAAGTAGTATTTTGGATGTCATGAGTTTTGTGATGTAAGGGGAATCAACCGGACTGAATGATTTCTTAGAAAGTGAAGAGTTTAATGTTTTTATTTTATCTTTAAAAAACTTCAAAAAAGAGTTGGCAACTTTAGTGGAGGGGCTAGAGAGTGAGTCATTGCAGGGCTGAAGTAGTTGGCTGACAGTAGAGAACAGGGTCTGTGAGTTCATACAGGAGCTGTTGATTTTGTTTGAGATGTAGGAGGACCTAGCAGCACTGAGGGCATCTCTGTAAGCTGAAAGGTGGTGTTTGTAGGCTTCAGTGTGAACAGTGAGCCCTGATTTTCTCACTCAGTGCTCAAGGCGACGACTAACTTGCTTCATGGTACGGAGCTCAGATGTAAACCAGGGCAATGAGGAGGTGAAAGAAACCTGTAGTGTAATGAGCATATTTGAGAAGAAAAACATGATTCAGTGAAATCGTAATGTTTTGGTCAGGCCGGCAGAAGGTATTTGACAGAAATGTTCAATTTTTTCCATTAAATGACAATGCTTGCAAGTATCATCAGTGTGCGAGTGTATTGATATTTTTCATCATATTGTTCATCATGATATTTCATCATATTTTTCATTCATTTTTTTCAAAACAGAAATATCACAAATCCATGAGTATTCAGACTATTTGCTTTGACACTTGAAATTGAGTTTAGGTGCAACCTGTTTCCATTGATCATCCTTGAGATGTTTCTACCACTTGATTGGATTCCACCTGTGGTAAATTCAATTGATTGGACAGGATTTGGAAAGGCACATACCTGTCTATATAAGGTCCCACAGTAGACAGAGCATGTCAGAGCAACAACCAAATCATGATGTCAAAGGTGTTTTCTGTGAATACACATATTAAAGACACTCTGCAGGGACGATATTATTTTTTAGTCTAATAATTTTCAACACCTGGACCAGGCAGAGCATCTTTTTTGGGGGGAGCATCCTCCCCCATTCCATCCCATATATAAATCTGTTGATATACGCAAAATTCTTTAAGTAAGTGTAAGCAAATTAGACGCATCATTTTCTTAATGTTAGGACAAAGCGTTAAAACGATGTGACAAAAACAAGCATATTCTATCTAAAAAAGAAGTACAATTTGACCAACTGAACAGCCATCCAAAATGCCCTCCAAAATGCTTGAAATCATGAATATTTGTCTGTGAATATCTGATGGATTAAAAGAAGTGTTTTCATCCATTGTCCAACTGTTGCACTTGTGTTTTCTTTGAATAAGAATTTTTCCAATTCCAGTGAATGTTTTGTTAAGACAAATAGAACTGCAGTATCTTAACAACAGGTCTAAAAATGTGAGAACATCTTATTTTAGTGTAATATCAATTTTAGTTCAACATTAAATAACACTTTATTTACATTGTGATATTAACCCCATCCTTCTCTCCAGTTCTCCAGACTACTGTGTTGACCCTGTTGGGGCTGTGGGGGGCCTGGATCCCCCCTGTCCTGCCCTCCTGCACCACAGGCCAACCAGTAGAGTGCAGTGCTGCCCAGTCAGCTCCCGGGACCAACCTGGCTGGTGAGGGTTTTGATGTGGTCACCATGGAGCGCAAGCAGGCCTATGTGGTGGACGTGGATAACTGGAGGAAGACCCAGAACGGGACCTGTACACTCTGTGTTAACCCTTTCATGGAGGGACAGACTCCGAGGCTCCCAGTGGCTGTGGTGGACTGGAGACCCACACAACAATGTCACATGAAGATATCCAGCACGGTCTACGACTCCAGTGAGGCATTTGTGAACCAGAGTCAAACAGAGGTACTACTACTACTATTATTATTAATACTGTTACAACTAGTACTACTACTATTATTATTATTAAAACTGTTACAACTAGTACTACTACTAATAACACTGTTACAACTAGTACTACTTCTATTATTATTAACACTGTTACAACTACTACTATTATTATTAATACTGTTACAACTTGTACTACAGCTCAATAGACTCTCTGTGTCACTCTATAGAACACATAAATACCTGGATGAACCAAAATTGTCTACAGTTAAACCAAGAGATTATTGTGTTTGGCAACAACAATAAAAGAACAAGTAATAGTAAAGAGCTGGATTCTCTGGCCCTTAAAAACAGGGATCAAGTGCGTAATCTTGGTGTTTTGATTGACTCAGACCTCACATTTAACAGTCATATCAAAGTGGTCACCAAAACAGCATTCTATCATCTAGAAAATATAGCCAAAATCAAAGGCTTGGTGTCCCAAAAATACCAAGAGAAGCTCATCCACGCTTTTATCTCTAGTAGGGTTGACTACTGTAATGGCCTCTTAACTGGACTCCCCAAAAATAATGTGAAACAACTGCAGCTCATTCAGATACGCTGCTGCTAGAATGTTAACCAGGACCAAGAGAACAGAGCACATCACTTTGGTTCTTAAATCTTTGAATTGGCTTCCAGTCAGTTACAGAATAGATTTCAAAGTGGTGCTTTTAATTTATAAATCTCTGAATGGTTTAGGACACAAATACATTTCTGGTATGTTTGCAGAATATAAACCGAGCAGGGCTCTTAGATCCATGAACACAGGTCAGCTAGTAGAGCCCACTGTTTAGCTTTATAGCTTCCCACTTTTAATCTTTATATGTTTTCTCATTATTATTTTTATTATTATGATGTATTCATTTGCTTTGACGTTTTCATTTGAGTATTTGTTTTTATGTTATTGTTTTCATATATTTTTCTTTGTAAAGCACATTTAATTGCTTCGATGTATGAATTGTGTATATAAATAAATTTGCTGGCTACTATTATTATTACTACTGTTACAACTAGTACTACTACTATTATTATTAATACTGTTACAACTGGTACTACTACTATTATTATTATTAATGTTACAACTAATACTACTAATATTATTATTACTACTTTTACAACTAGTACTACTACTATTATTATTACTACTGTTACAACTAGTACTACTACTATTGTTATTATTAATACTGTTACAACTGGTACTACTATTATTATTATTATTATTAACACTGTTACAACTGGTACTACTATTATTATTATTATTATTATTAACACTGTTACAACTGGTACTACTACTATTATTATGAATACTGCTAGAACTAGTACTATTACTATTATTATTATTACTACTGTTACAACTACTACTACAACAACTGCTATACTACTGCTGCTGCAAAAAGAATGTATTCAATATACTGTATCTATCCATATATCTATACAGTGCGTGCACAAAATCTATTCATATTCATCAAGATTTATTTTGTCGTTGAACAAAGACTATGCTCTCAGTCAATCCAAAATAAAATTGAACCTCAAACCTGAATGTTTAACAAAAGAAAAATGAGTTTTGATCTTTCTCAGTGGAATACATAAGTGGGCACAATTATTAGGCAACTAAATTACAAAAATAATTGTTTATTCTCAATTTTTAAAGGAAGTCCAACAAATAAGTAACACAAAATGAAAATGTTATATATTTATAAAGGCCTTTTTACATCAGCAGTTGTGACAAAGGGCTTTTACAAAACACCCAGCCTTCAATAACTGCCATGAGCCTTCCATCCATGCAGTGTGTCAGTTTCTTGATCTGTTCACGATAAAGAACATGGCCTTAATGCTGAGGACTTCCTGTACCACTGCATGAAGAACGTATCTTCCAGAAACTTGCAGTAGGTATGGGAGTTGAGTTTCAGTCCAACTTCAACCCGAAAATGTCCAACTACCTCATCCTCAAAGATAGCAGCCCATACCAGTACCCCTCCTCCACCTGGCTGGCGCCTGACTTAACTGGTGATCTGTGTCCATTAATGATCCAGCCACGGACCCATCCATCTGGTCCTTCAAGAGTCACTCTCATTTCATCTGTCCATAAACCTTTAGAAAAATCTGTCTTCAGGTATTTCTTTGCCCAATCTATATGCTTCAATGTGTGAATCTTATTCAATGGTGGTCTTCTATCAGCCTTCTTGACCTTGGCCATGTCTCTGGGTACTTGACAACTTGTACTTCTGGACACTCCAGGTAGGTTGCAGATCTGGAATATGGTGGCACTGGAGGATAATGGGTTCCTGTTTGCTTCAAGTTTAATTCTTCTCAAGTCTTGCAGTTAATTTGCGTCTTTTCTTCTCCATAAATTTTTCGCGCCCCAGTTGACTATTCGCAACAAAACGTTTAAGTGTCCGCTGGTCACACCTCAATAGTTTAGCTATTTCAAGAGTGTTGCATCCGTCTGAAAAGCATTTTACAATGTTTGACTTTTCAGTGTCAGTTAAATCTCTTTTTTGTCCCATTTTACCTGAGGTAATGAAGCTGCCTATTAATTATGAACACCTTGATATAAGGTGTTTTTACTGTTTTTGGTGTGTATTTTCAGTGTATATGTTTATTTTCGGTTTGCATAGTAATAAAACTTTATGAATGTGTAATTGATATGTCCACTCCATTTGTGTAGGTAGATGACAGTTGGATGATTGGTCTGGACTTGATAACCCCCCAGGCAAAGGGGTCAGTCATGGTGGGGGGTACCCACTCCAGATCTGCTAAGAGAGTCATGGATCAGTCCAAACAGGACAAGTACAGCTTCATCAAACTGGAAACACACTGCTCCTATTACAGGTGATTTACTTGTTTTAATATAGCTGCATTATTAGAGCTAACACTGCTCTCTAGTGGCTCATTTACACATTACACTCTGGGAAATGTCTGGATTGTAGAGGTTATACCGTAGGAAGGTATAGTTTATAGAAGATATAATGGTTTAGGTTTCTAATATGACCAAACAAGGGTAAAATACCATAATTTCACATGATGAGATCCAAGAATTTACTTTTGTATATATCCCCAAATGTTGACATTTGTTGTTGAAAATAATCTACAAAATATTTAAGGCATCACTTAAATCACACATCAGGTCTCGATAAATGAAATGCATGAAAGATCAAAATCTTTACTCTATTTTGAGTAATTGGTTGAGAACAAAATGACGTACCAGCGGTCAATGGAAACCTAAATCAACCGACGGAGGGCTGGATTCAAACTCACACCGATAATCAAAGTAAACAATTGAAATCACAAGCTGTTCCAACTTCAGTACATTTTATCAAGGCAACTCATGATGTGACTCAGTAGTTTGTTTGGACCCCACATGCTTGTATGCTCTCCCAACAATGTCTGGGCATTCTCCTGATGAGAGGGCGGATGGTGTCCTGGGGGATCTCTTCCCAGACCTGGATCAGGGCATCAACGTTCACCACGGTGTCTCCAGACTCTTTCACGTCTGTCACGTGCTCAGTGTGAACCAGCTCTAATCTGTGAAGAGAATGAAGCATCAATAGCGGACCTGCCAATTCTGCTGTTCCCTGGTGAATGCCAATCGAGCTGCACAGTGCTGGGCTGTGTTTACAGGTCCCACTAGAGGACATTGGGCCCTCATGCCACCCTCATGGAGTCTGTTTCTGACAGTTTGGTCAGAAACCTGCACACAAGTTGCCCACTGGAGGTCATTTTGTAGGGCTCTGGCAGTGCTCCTCCTGTTCCTCCTCGCACAAAGGAGCAGATACCGCTCCTGCTGCTGGGTTGAAGCCATTCTACTGCCTTGTCCAGCTCTCCTCGTGTAATGGACCGTCTCCTGGTATCTCCTCCAGCATTGGGCGACACAGCAAACCTTTTGCGACGGCACATATGGATGTGCCATCCTGGAGGAGCTGGACTACCTGTGCAACCTGAATAGGCTGGAGGAGTGCTACCAGGAGTGACAAGGATAGTAGAAAAACACAAAACTAGACAAGAATCAGGATAAACTAGAGAACAAGAATGAGGAGTTACTAGAGAACAAGGATGCAGGTGTTGTCTGTGGCCACCACCTGAAAAACCATTCCCTTTTTGGGTGTTGTATTGCTGTTGACTTTCCCTGTGCACTTGTTCTCACAAAAAAGGTGACTTTGATTCACAATCGCTTTTGCTTCTTAACTGGACAGAATGATATACCTGAAGTTTAACTGACCTGGTGTTATACTGTGATAATTACGAGTTCCTTAAATTTTTTAATTCCTCTTGGCAGGTCTACAATCCAACCAACCAATGTTTTAACCTACATGTCTACCACAGTCTTTTACTAATTAACTCTCCATCTTGTGTTTCCTTAGTTACCGGTTGATTAAGGACCCTCCTCTACATCCTGAGTTTTCTCGCTCCCTGGGTCTCCTTCCTCCCCTCTACAACACCCAGACCAAGGCTGAATACACCCGTTTCCTTGCCACCTTTGGCACCCACTACATCAGGAAGGTTCAACTGGGGGGGCGGGTGAAGAGTGTCACCTCCCTGAGAGTGTGTGAGGCGTCCCTGAAGGGTTACAATGAGAATGAGGTGAGGGCCATTTAAAAATATTAATTAATTTAAATTTTTGATATTTTCTAAACATTTTACGTGATGTTTTTCGTTTCTTTTTTTGCAGGTCAAGGACTGTCTGGAAGTTGAGGCCTCTGTTGCCACCAGTACTGAAACAGCTGAAGTCAAAACAGAGACCAAGTTCTGCAAGAATGACCTTAAAATTCACGACACCAAAGAGAGTTTCAGCAGCATGTTTAATGACAGGTTTGATTGACTTTGATTTGATTGATTCCCAATGTGGTGCTTGTTGTAGTGGAACAGGACTAATGATGATAAACTAACAAACAGGTTTACTGAGGTGGTGGGGGGACAGACGGATGGAGCCACTGACCTGCTCTTCTCCAGGACGGGTGGAACCTCCAAGGGCTTCACTGATTGGGCAAAAACCCTGAAAACTGTTCCAGACATCATCAGTTACTCCCTCCATCCCCTCCACCTTTTGGTGAAGCATGCCAGTAAGAGGGCAGGGCTGAAGAAAGCAGTGGAGGACTACATCCTGGAACACGCCCTGGTCAAGCACTGCTCTGGGAAGTGTAAGAGTGGCTCCAAGCCCAGTGCCCATGACTCCTGCCAGTGTGTGTGTCAGGCCAGCAAGGAGATGAACAGACAGTGCTGCCCGCAGGAGAAAGGCCTGGCCCGACTAACGGTCACCATGATGTACGCCAAGGATCTTTACGGGGACACTAGTTCAGAGACAGATGGTTTTGTCAAGGTATGAATATTAAATTAATCATTTTAAATAAATTAGAAGTGTTAGAAGTGTATTTTAAAGCTAATGTAGGATTTGACATTGTTACATTTCATTCGCCTCATCCCTAATGATGAATACCCAAATAATTTAGTCTTTTTTTTTTCAAATGACTGTAGCTTTAAATACATGTCAAAATGATTTTGTGTGTGAAGGTGGTCATGGGTTCTGAAACGAAGCAGACAGGTGTGATTGAAGGCAACGACAACCCCAGATGGGATGAAACCTTGGTATTTAACACCGTCAAGCTTTCCCTGGCCAGTGAGCTCAAGTTTGAAGTTTACGACGAAGACATTTGGTGGTTCAATGGAAAAGACGACCTTTTAGGGGAGTGCATCGTCCGACCTGTCAAAGCGGGGTCTTATAACAATGAAATGTGTTCACTAAATCATGGCAACTTGTTCTACTCCTACATGGTTGAATGTTTCCCAGGACTTGGGGGCCCAACCTGTGGGGAGTACAGGCCCTCTCCGATGAATTCTGCCCTTTCTGGCATCTATACCTCCCGTAACGCCCTGAACATGACCCAGGATCTACTGGCTCACATCAGGATGGTCCGGTCCCCAGTAGACCCGTTGGCCTTCATGATGAAGCAGAAAGCAAATGATCAACCTCGTCTCTCTCTGCCCTCAATGAGCTGTGATCAAAACCTTATGCAGAGTAATGCACTGTAAACCTTAGCCTGCCTAACCTACTTTATTGCATGTGATTTCTAAATGTATTTTTCTCAACAAGAAAGCAATTTACATCAATAATAAAGAATCAAACACTCCAAAATAATATAAAAGAGAACAAGTATATTTGAATACCATACAGTGCTTTTCTGGTAATGGTAATGTTTTACTTTAGGTTCTGTAAGTATATTTGGCTCTACATTAACAACAGAAATGTTACATTAGACCTCTACGTATGTGTCCATCCTCTCATAACTGTACCTTTCTGTTTGTGCTGGCAATAAAAATGCTATTTGATTTGAAATATCGAACTGGCTCCCTCATTGCTGTTTAGCATTTCCTTATGTCAGCTCAATTGAGGTACAACTCTGGGAGGTAAAACCCTGGGACCCTGCATAAAATGAAAATAAAAACCGAGTGCAATGATGTGCAAATCATTTACACCCTTTATTAAAGAGAAAACCGTATGTTGAAACAGAGACATTTTATTGAAAAGGAACCAGGCAACCCTAGTTCTGTCAGCCCACGATTAGAAGGGATTTATGTTGATACGCCTGGCTGGATTCGATCTATGATTTCCTATGTGGCAGACTTCAAATGTAATTGGACAAATGAACACAATCATAAATAAAATGTTCATTTTTGATAGTATTTTATAATGAAGGAATAGCCCACACCTATCCATGAAACTGCTTTTGAGTCAATTGTCCAATTACATTTGGTCCCTTGAAAAAGAGGCGGTTGTATATTAATTAAAGAGCTGTAATTCCTAAACTCTCCAAATTGGATTTGAATACCCTCAAATTAATACTGAGAGACTACACTTTAAGCTATGTAAATCTAATGAAATGGGTGAATCTCAAATCGCATACTACAAGTACATACTTCGCGGATGATGGTGAAGTACATACAGTGAGGGAAAACATTATTTGATCCCCTGCTGATTTTGTATGTTTGCCCACTGACAAAGAAATGATCAGTCTATAATTTTAATGGTAGATTTATTTGAAAAGTGAGAGACAGAATAACAACAAAAATTCCAGAAAAACACATGTCAAAAATGAAATAAATTGATTTGCATTTTAATGAGTGAAATAAGTATTTTTTCCCCTCTCAATCAAAAAGATTTCTGGCTCCCAGGTGTCTTTTATACAGGTAACAAGCTGAGATTAGGAGCACACTCTTAAAGGGAGTGCTCCTAATCTCAGCTTGTTACCTGTATAAAAGACACCTGTCCACAGAAGCAATCAATCAATCAGATTCCAAACTCTCCCTCATGGCCACGTTCAAAGAGCTGTCCAAGGATGTCAGGGAAAAGATTGTAGAGCTACACAAGGCTGGAATGGACTACAAAACCATCTCCAAGCAGCTTGGCGAGAAGGTGACAACAGTTGGTGCAATTATTTGCAAATGGAAGAAACACAAAAAGAACTGTCAATCTCCCTCGGTCTGGGGCTCCATGCAAGATCTCACCTCGTGGAGTTGCAATGATCATGAGAATGGTGAGGAATCAGCCCAGAACTACACGTGAGGATCTTGTCAATGATCTCAAGGCAGCTGGGACCATAGTCACCAAGAAAACAATTGGTAACACAATTGTTTGCAAAGAAGAAAGTATATATAAACCAAATCCTGAAACGCTGCCGCCTTTTCTGGGCCAGAGCTCATATAAGATGGACGGAGGCGAAGTGCAAAACTTTCCTGTGGTCTGACAAATTTAAATTTGAAATTATTTTTGGGAATCATGGACGCTGTGCCCTCCGGGCTAAAAAGGCAAGGGACCATCGGGCTTGTAATCAGTGCACAGTTCAAAACCCATCATCTGTGATGGTATGGGAGTGCATTATTAGTACACATGGCATGAGTGGCTTGATGCTAAGCAATATATGCAGGTTTTGTTGTTGATAGAAGAGGAGATGCAAAAAAGTAATAAACATGCCCCTGTCTTAACGTTTTTGAAACGTGTTGCTGGCATCTAATCCAAAATAGGCAAATATTTTTCCAAAAACAATAACATTTCTCTGGTTCAACATTTGATATGTTGTAGTTGTACTATTTTCAAATAAATATTGGATACAATTATTTGCCCATCATGGCATTTTGTTTTTATTTGCATAAATAAAAATAATTTTATGCAATCCTGAAAGCTCCCGTTTTATTTTTAAAAAAAATATATATGTGTGTATGCAAATATCCGACTTAAAAAATATGTATCTATTCATATATACAGTTGTATATACAGTTGTGCTCATACGTTTGGATACCCTGGCAGAAATTGTGGACATTTTGGAATTCATTTGGAAAATATGACTGATCATGCAAAAAACGTCTTTTATTTAAGGATATTGGTCATATGAAGCCATTTATTATCACATAGTTGTTTGACTCCTTTTTAAATAATAATGATAACAGAAATCACCCAAATGACCCTGATCAAAAGTTTTCATACCGTTGAATGTTTGGCCTTGTTACAGACACACAAGATGACACACACAGGTGAAAATGGCAACTAAATTAGAATTTTCCACACTTGTGGTTTTAAATTGCAATTTGTGTCCGTGTATAAATAGTCAATGAGTTTGTTAGCTCTCATGTGGTTGCACCAAGCAGGCTAGATACTGAGCCATGGGGAGCAGAAAAGAACTGTCAAAAGACTTGCGTAACAAGGTAATGGAACTTTATAAAGATGGAACAGGATTTGAAAAGATATCCAAAGCCTTGTAAATGCCAGTAAGTACTGTTCAATAACATATTAAGAAGTGGAAAATCCGGGGATCTCTTGATACCAAGCCAAGGTCAGGCAGACCAAGAAAGATTTCAGCCAAAACTGCCAAAATAAATGTTCGGGAAACAAAGAAAAACCCACAGGTAACCCACAGGAGAAATATAGGCTGCTCTAGAAAAAGATGAGGTTGTTGTTTCAAGGAGCACATTATGACTATACCTGAACAAAAATGAGCTGCATGGTTATGCAAGACGACCAAAGACTTTGCCTGACCTGGAGGTATTTTTCAGCTATACCACCTGCAAGTATTCAGGACCTCATAGACAACTATTACAAAAGACTGCACGCTGTCATTGATGCTAAATAGGGCAATACACAATATTAAGAACTAAAGGTATGCAGATCTTTGATTAGGGGTCAGTTCGTTTTTTCTTTGTTGCCATGTTTTGTTTTATGATTGTGCCATTCTGTTACAGTTGAATGTGAATCCCATAAGATATTTTTTTTTGCCTGCTCACTAATGTTTTCTTTACAAATGGTACATATATTCCAGGATGTGCAAACTTTTGAGCACAACAGTAAGCAGCAATAAGCAAACAACTCTGTAGTGAACTCAGAAGCCATTGTCAGTGCGACCTTTCTCTATGGCGCACAGGAAGCAAAATATCCACATAACCTGAAAGTCTGCACAGCAAGGGAGATGCAACTGCTCCAAAACCACCATAACAAAGCCAGACTACGGTTTGCAACCACACATGGGTACAAAGATCATACTTTTTGGAGAAATGTCTTCTGGTCTGAAGAGATAAAAATGTAACTGCTTGTCCATAATAATCATTGTTATGTTTGGAGGAAAAAGGGGGAGGCTTGCAAGCTTAGGACCACCATCCCAACTGTGAACCATAGGGGTGGCAGCATCATGTTGTGGGGGTGCTTTGATGCAGGAGGGACTGGTACACTTCACAAAATAGATGACATCATGAGGAAGGAAAATTATGTGGATATATTGAAGCAAAATCAAAATCAGTCAGGACGTTAAAGCTTGGTCCAAAGTTGTGGCAAAATGTCTTAAGGACAACAAAGTCAAGGTAGGGCTTTCACAAAGCCCTGACCTCAATTCTATAGAACATTTGTGGGCAAAACTGAAAATTCGTGTGCACGCAAGGAAGCTACCCGAAATGTTTGACGGATATGTATATGATTGTATATGGAGAGAACAGCTTTTGGGTAATTGATGTTATCCAGATATTGAAAATGTCCAAGGAGCATAATTTTGACGTTAGCTGCCTACCTAGCTAATGTCATTGAGTCATAGAGTTGACAGGTAACCAGATACCTTGAGAACAAACCTGACATAGCCTGACATTATTCAATTTAAAAAAGTATTGTCCATTTAAATGCTGACATTATCAATGAATCCAAAAAAAATTTTCCACTGTGTAAATCACATATTCCATGTAAATAATGTCTGTAAATTACACTGAGCATCATCTTTTTTATGAAGTTACAATATTACAGCTTTAGCTTACTATGGGACTTACATTTAGTTGTACTCCCCACCATAGCTGGTGAACATGAAATGCACCGTGGGCATCAGTAAGCCAACCACAGGTGTTTAGGGATGCCTAGTCGGGCCTCTTTTCCCCGCTGTATGGTGGCCCCGGAGACAGTTACAACACTTATCATGTAGGACTGCTTTGCAAGGCAAAGGTTATTAAGCTGGTGGCACACAGTGTCTAAATAGGTGCACCAGGGCTCATCCAGGATGTCAGTGATGATAAAACAGGACAGGTGATAACATTAACAATGAAGTACTTATTAGGATTATAATGTAAATCAACCAAAGACAGAACAACACATCTAGATGTAGTCCAGACAGAACAATACATCTAGATGTAGTCCAGACAGAACAATACATCTAGATGTAGTCCAGACAGAACAATACATCTAGATGTAGTCCAGACAGAACAATACATCTAGATGTAGTCCAGACAGAACAATACATCTAGATGTAGTCCAGACAGAACAATACATCTAGATGTATTCCAGACAGAACAATACATCTAGATGTAGCCCAGACAGAACAATACATCTAGATGTAGTCCAGACCGAACAATACATCTAGATGTAGTCCAGACATAACAATACATCTAGATGAAGTCCAGACAGAACAATACATATAGATGTAGTCCAGACATAACAATACATCTAGATGTAGTCCAGACAGAACAAAGCGTTCCACAGTAGACAGTGAATGTCCGAGCAACAACCATGTCATGCTGGCATAGGCATTGTCTGTTACTCCAGACACATTTCTTTTGATAAAGTTCTACAGGAAAAATGTCAAAATCCCAATGTGGTCCTCAATCTGAATACAAATATTAAAGATGCCCTGCAGGGACAGATTTTTTTTTTTAGAAATGTATTTTATTTGGTCAAATAATTTTCAACACCTGGGCCAGGCAGAGCATCTTTTGGGGGGGGGTGCATCCTCCCCCGTTCCACCCCATGTAGAAATGTGTTGATGCACGCAAAATACTCTGAATAAGTACATGTTAGGACAAAATGTTAAAACGATGTGACAAAACCATGCATTTTCTAAAAATTAAGTGCAATTTGACCAACTGAATACCCAGTGCCCTCCAAATGCTTGAAATCATACATTTTTTGTCTGTCAATATTTTATGGATTACCATGCGTGCACAATTATTAGGCAAATCGTATTCCTCAAGATTTATTTTATTGTTGAACAAACACAATGTTCTCAGTCAATTCAAAATATCATTGAACCTCAAACCTGAATGTTTAACAAAGGAAAAATCTGTTTTGATTTTTCTCAGGGGAATACATAAGTAGGAATAATTATTAGGCAACAATTAGTGTGCAGAATTATTAGGCAACTAAATTACAAAAATAATTTCTCCAACTCACTTGCAACAAATAAGTAACACAAAATGAAAATTAAACAACATTTCTGGAGTTTCAAAAATATTCTGTGACCAATATAGCCACCCTTCTTTTCAATAACTGCCATGTGCCTTCCATCCATGCAGTCTGTCAGTTTCTTGATCTGACACAATCAACTTTTGCTGAAGCAGCAACCACAGCCTCTCAAATACTGTTCAAAGAGGTGTATTCTTCCCTGACTGTAAATCACATTTGAGAAGGGTCCACAAGTTCTCAATAGGATTTAAGTCAGGTAAGGAAGTACTTGGATGCATGTGATTCATAAAGAACATGGCCTTCTTGAATGCTGAGGACTTCTTCCTGTACCACTCCTTGAAGAAAGTATCTTCCAGAAACTGGCAGTAGGTATGGGAGTTGAGTTGGTCCTTTGTTGGACCTTTTCAACCCAAAAGGTCCAACTACCTCATCCTCAATGAATGCAGCCCATACCAGTACCCCTCCTCCACCTTGCTGGTGCCTGACTGAAATGGTGCTGTGTGTCCGTTAGTGATCCAGCCGCAGGCCCATCCATCTGGTCCATAAAGAGTCACTCTCATTTCATCTGTCCATAAAACCTTTGAAAGATCTGTCTTCAGGTATTTCTTTTCACAATCTATATACTTCCATGTGTGAATCTTATTCAGCGGGGTTCTTCTTTCAGCATTCTTGACCTTGGCCACCCATTCCAATAATCTTTAATTAAGATAATATTCTATTTTGCTGTGAAGCAGATGGCAAAGACCATGGCTTGATTCAGAACAATATTTTTTATAGTAAAAGACATAACAATTAAAATGGCTTCTTGAAGGCTATGTATTTTGCATTTGATCCAACACATTTGTACTCCTTGTTTTGCAACTCCTCTTTGAGATATAGGCTATCACTTGATGCTGAAAGACTCTTTGAGACTTTTTGCCGCCTGTTTCTTTGTGATCTGTTTCCAAGCAAAAGGAATTTCTGCCGCCTCTGCATTATACTCTTTGGCAAAGTCATTGGTGAATTTTGCCATAACATATTTCCAGTAGTCTGAGGCATCTATGCTGGCGTCGGCAGGAATATGCCAGTCAGGGAAGATTTCCCTGTATTTTTTATAAGGGTGCGGCTTTCCATTTGTTTCACAGCATTCAAAGTAGATATCGCTGAACACACAGGAAGAGCAGATATCAGTCACAAGTTTTTCTGATCTCACAAACCTAAACCGACCAAGTCCCTGTGGTCTGTGTACTGAGGCACAGTGGTTTGTGTGGGCCTCTCCTCCTGCCTCACATGGTGCCTTGCAGAATGGACACTGCTTTCCACAGCCAAATAGTCTTGTGAATAGAATATTCTCTGGTTTAATCTTCATCTGTTCCAATTTCATAGCTACATCTCTTGCTTGTTGGAATTCTTCTCTCGCAGACTTTTCCATTTCCTCAACAGATTTAATGAGCCAGTGGGCAAACTGTTTCTGGTTTGAATGGTTGAGGATCATTGTAGCTTCCAAAGCAGCTTGGGGAATGACGAGCTTCTCTCCAAGTTCCTTGCATATATTTTTTATGAATTCCCTTATTTTGACATTCTCATTTGTTTGTGCTTTTGCAATTGCCTCAGTGATGAGTCTGATAATTTCTTTAAGTTGGCAATTTTCTAACTGGAACATTTTATTCCCTTCAGAAAAACGTTTCAATATTTCACCCAAAATCCAGTTTTTCACAAACACTTCATAGCAAGAAATGTACTTCACATAGTTGGCAAATTTGAATTCTGATAGCAGTTGTTTCAGAATAGTATACTGAAAAAAGGCCCGGGAGCTGAATTGAAAGGCATTCTGTCCTGTCAGCATTTCGTCAACAATTTCTGGACCCAGGGAACTGGCAACATAGGCTTTTACTGCTGGTCTGAGACAGAGGTTGGTAAAATCTGCTGCTTTCTTCTGACACTGATCTTGTCCACAGTACAAGTCTTTGAAGTCTGCTAAGTATTTGCCTTTGAACTGTTCAAGACACATACGGGGATTGTTGTGTTGTATGAACCGTTCATGCATTTCTTGGAAAGCCCTGGATGCTTTCCCACAAATGTGCAATTTAATAGAGAGTTCAAATGTATCGCTTGTCCCAAGATGTTTGTTAGCATTCAAATGTCCATCTATTATCTGTAGGATTTCTTGTATGTAAGTTTCATGGTAATCTGACTTATTTTTATTCTTCTCATTAACAAATTGGTTGCATTTCACTATGAGGTTCTCTGCCATGATCTGGGTTTGTCGTGTTTGTTCATCAATGTAAAAACCTGTTATCATTTTCTTAAAGAGCCCATTTGGAGTGACTCTGAATGGTTTTATGCCTTGATCTTTAAGTGTGACCTTGCTTAGCTTTTCATTCACTGAACCTCCTTTCTGCATCATGTTAGACCGTAACTGCTTGAAAACAATGCTTACAATGTCTTGTTTCTTCAGTTCTGTAAAAGAGAGCTCATGAACAGTTTCCTTCCATACCTTTTCAAATTCTATATCAAGCTCTTTTCCTGACCTCTGACTTTGGTTCTGTCTGCAGTCCTCCAGCAACTTCAGCACCCTTTTCTCCATCACATCTATGTGTTTTTTCTTGATTTTGTCAAGCTGGTTCATTCCTTGTTGAATCTGAACAGCAGCTTCTAGTTTACTCAATACATCGTTTTCTATGTCTCTTTTGATACATCTGATGCTGTTTGCAAAATCTTCTCTGTATCTTTCTACTAGATAGACATGGCCCTCTGTGTGTTTGTAGTACTTGGTCAGGTTGTCAAGGAGGGTCTTCTCCCATTTCACAAGTTCAATTGAGGAATCATGTTTCAAGAGAACAAGAAAATCTGTCATGTCTCCTGTCTGAGATTTCATTGCTATTGTCCCAAAGTTGTAAATTTTGGTTTCAGCATTAATCATCCATGTGTGCATGCTCTTCCTGAATGACCATTCCCATTTATTGAACTCAATGCACAACTTCATGTAGGCATCGGCCACCAGGCTGTTTCTGAAGCTGAATATGAAGTTTTCGTACTTCACAGCACTCCATAGGCTTTTGGTCCACTCCTGAAATTCCACAATATTGTTTCCAGAGGCTTCACATTTCTGGAAGATCTCGATCATATTCTTTTTTAACTCGTAGACAGACTCGCTATACCCAGAGTTGACAGGTGCCATTGGAGGATTTCCATGCCAAAGTCCAGGGATGTACCAGTTACCAGTTTCTAGGTTGTACTCCATAACATCAGTGAAGCTCTTGTTCTCCTCCTTATTTTCCATTCTGGCTGCTGCCTGGGTCATCTCGTTCAATTGCTCCAAAAGTATTTTCCTGTCTCTCATGTTCTTGTCATGTGCCGAGACATCTGCCACATTCTGGTGGATAAACTGACACTTTGGTTTCTTTCCTACTTCTTTCATCCGGAGAAAAGCATGAACCACAATCTGCAGGATATCCTTCATCTCGGTTGAGTTCTCCATGGCTATATTTATTATTGTGACATCACTAAGTCCAACAACTAGAGTGGCCAACTCATTGTCATGCTCATAGCTGTCATCAAGCTGTGCAAGTTCTGGTGACTTCAAGCCTTCAGTGTCAATGATTAGTAAAAAGTCACAATTTAGCACCTTCTTAAAGTCCTGTTTGACTTTGATGAGCAGCATGAAGGCGCCTCTTGTGCATCTGCCACTACTAACTGCAAACTGCACTCCAAACATTGTGTTTAGTAGAGTTGACTTTCCTGTACTCTGAACACCTAGAACGGTTATCACCAGGATTTTGTTCTTGGGCAGAACCAAGACATTGAGCTCATGTAGCACATCACTCACCCATTTCAGAGGTATATTAGATGCGTCTCCATCCACCAGCTCTAAAGGAAAGCCATCCAGAAGTAACTCAGCACATAATCTGGGCAGGTGCTGCAGTTGTTTCCGTGACTCTTCAGTTTCTCTGAGTAAGACTGCAGACTCGTACAGTTGACCCATTTCCCGTACGAAATGTTCAATTCCCAAAGAACTATTTGAAATCTGTCTATCAATGAATGCAATTTCTTCTTTATTTTCTAATGAATTCTGTGTTTTCTCTTTATACAGCTCCCTAAGTCCAGAAAGGTTTTTACGACACAGATTATCCAGGTTAATACGCATCCATTTTAAAAAGTAGGACCTCTCTAGCCTGGTGGTAGATATTGCATTTATGAAGCAGGTCATTGCATCTGATACGTCAAACCTCCTTTGCTGTTCCCGAAGAAGTGTCTTCTTTTCTAGCAGTTCACTTTTGTAAATCTCAATGTTCTGATCCCCAGCTTTCCGTAGCCTACATTCTTCCTTCTCTAAACATGCCAACTCCTTCCAAATCTGTCCTTGCAAAGCTAGCTCTCTTTCCTTATATTTTGGTGTGTCATGAATTTGTGATGTGATTGCATCAGCGTTTTGCTTGGCTTTCTGACATTCTTGGCAGTCCTCATCAACCAAGATCCCAAGCTCGTGTGCCACTTCAGCCATCTGCTCCAACGGCATCTTGACCTTTGAACTTTTGATAACTTCACCAACTGCTCTTCGCAAGTTCTTCACAAAGTCTGCATCATTCATCTGTTTGGTCTTCAGGATGATGTTGCTTTTCTTCAGGTTAAATTCTGCTGCTGTTTTCTTTAAAGTGTCCATGTTAAAGCCCTTGCTCAATGGGTTACCCACTAAAAACAACTCTGCTTTGGTGTGTTGGCTTGTCAGTAACTTGTACTTGGTGTCCATGTTATCAAAAAACACAAAGACTGCTGCAGAGGTCTGGCAAAGAAAGGAATACTGTGTCTCATAGAATCTGAGGTCCCCTCTAAGATTGGTTACAGCAACAGCTTCACCAAAAATATCAATGTTTTTTTTTCCCACTTGGAAGGTACCAGCTTATTTCAACCAATCCATTTGAAATCCTTCTTTGGCTATCACCGCATTCCATGTTATGGTGGACAAAGGTATCATGATATTGTTGGGGATTGCTCAAGAGTTTGTTCAGAACCTCTGACTTGGACAGAGAGCATTCACCTAATCTGACGAAAGAGACCATAGGGAGCTCAGAGAGAACGATCCTGTCTTCAACAAATCCTCTTGGATCTGCCAATGAATGCGGTCGGAACTTCTTAACAATGTCTCGCATGGCCCAAAGCATGAGCATGCACTTTTTTGTGTCACAATTGGGAAGAAGCAGAGGCACGGAAAACTGACACATTGACATTTTCAAGACCATTTCTTGCTGTAGAAAACTGTTAGAGCACAGAAAAAGAGCAGTAACAATGTCTAAAGGGTTCAGAAACTTACTAGTGTCCTGACTGTCAACCAGACCATCAATATCTAGGTCTGTGTTGCAAAATAAAGAATCGCAACTTGCCTCACTCGAGGTACATTTCACACTCCTAGCTGTTACATTAACCATCATTAACCTCTTTAGGAAAGTCCATGGCAGAGCAGAAAGACATTGATCAGGCTCATCTGTGACAGTCTTTTCATCAATCTGCAGCACGGTGCTCAAGTCTAACTTCTCTGTAAAGTATTGCTCCAATCCCAGGTCCAGCAGTAAATTCTGTAGATTGTTTTCTGTGGAGGAAAATAAATTAAGGTTTCTTATATTTCCTATTTGGTTGTCATTATATATGTGAGCTTTTTTAATGGATGGATTAATAAATTAGATATATATATGGCATCCTTAGCAATGATGAGCAAAAAAGTTAATGGAAAAAAAACGAATTCTTGGTCATCAGCTTGTTCTTACACTCAGAATAACAGAAATCTAGCTTTTAATTGAGGTAAACATGTTAAAGAAAAACTAATACTTGAATCAGAAAATATTGTTTATTCCACAGAAACTTACAGTAAGTAAGTAAGGTTGCTAATAATTCAAATACACAGTATGGTATTTCATAAATTCTACAAAAATGATTGATGTACCTTCTGGAGCAGCATCTTTTGATTGCGTTGACTTGGACACCAGACCATCCACTAATGCTGTTTGAGAGTTCCCAACTTCTCCAAAGTCAAGGAATTGATCATTGGCATCATGAAAGTCCTTCAAATATGTAAATAAAGAAATGTTAGTTTACACATATACATATATACACACATAAATAAAGAAACATTTACATTATATACATACTCTACCGTTCAGAAGTTTAGGCTCACTTAGAAATGTATTTGTTTTTCATGAAAACATACATGAAATACGTTTAAATAGGAAATATAGCAACATGAATAGGAAATATAGTCTTTGACATGGTTATTACAAGATAATTTACATTAATTATACATTTATAAACCGTGGTTTTCGAAAACATTTTCAACCCCAACGGTTAATACATGGCTGCAGCTAATACACAAGTTTACATTTTAGAAACAGTTTCCAACTTTTTTGAACTTTTTGCTTGATGAGGTCTCAGAAACTCACGTAGCAAATACAATACTAATACTACTAGTAATAGAGGGCAAAAAAATTATTTGAGAACAAAAAATTCGCTATTATGTTTTGCACTCTATAACAAAATATTTGATTGCAAACTTTGAAGCCTAATTTTTGCTCTCAGATTGAAAATAAAAAATGTCAGACTTCACGCCTGTGATTGAAAATAAGTTTTGCTCTCGACCAAAAGACACAAATGTACCTTCATAGTTATTTCACATGTTTCACACCAATCCGAGATCCTTGGCCAGCATGCTGGATCCAACTCAGGATCCATCGGTCAACTACATAATGTTGTATGCAACCCAGTTGGATAATGGATCGAATCTCTGACAATTTCAGATCTATGAGTGAAGACCTCCAGTATGCACCAGGGGGAATTAAAACAACTTGAGGGACGCTACATGTTTACGTTCCTCTCCTCCAACACATAAGCACACATAATTTAAAGACGTTATGGTGAAAAAAGCCTGAACAAAATAGGAAGATTATTTTTAAAACTAATATATGTATATATTCTAAACTGACAAGGTAAGATTCAGTAAAACTAATGTTACCAACTGCGTTTTTCTATCTCCTAGAATCAAAACATTACACACTCCTTTGTAGTGTTGCATGGTAAACCGGTACTGATACTGTGCCAAGGTACAGATGTTTTAGAGATGGTACTATACTGGCATTTAAAAAAGACCAGTAATTTTATGTGCAGAAACAGGCTGTAAAACAGCAGCGATAAAAGCTGGGCCTGCGTGTGACTTCACGCCTGTGTTCTGCGACATGCTGCTGGTGTGGAGACTCTGCTACACTGAAGCAGATGATTAATGATCAAATAATTAGTATAATTTTAGTACTGAACACTTTACTTGGTATCAGTATCGAACACCAAATGTTGGTATTGTGACAACTCTACTCCTGTGCATGTGTAAGCCAGAAAAGGAACCAGGCAAGCCTTGTCCAGCCAGCCAGCAATTAAAAGTGATATGTTCTCCCCTGCACTTGGCTCAAACCCGGTTCCCCCACATCAGGGGCGGTGTCCTCTACCACTACACCCCGGTGCTACACATTTGGCCACTGTCAGTATGGCATCTCTCTTCATAGCCGGCTCCGCTTACACGGTCCAGCAAAAACAGAAACGCATAACATCACACCCTACCTCTTCATCTGCGGAGTTGTCCATTTGAAGGGTGTCTTCAGCGTCCCCGGTGCCCTTCCGATCCAAAACCACACCCTTCTCACCGCCTGTCTCTGCAATTGAGTACCACAGTATTTTGTCATAACACCCATAAAACATACAGATGAATCAAAATGATCCACAAACATTTATTTGGTGTATAGTGACTTGGTGATTATACAACTGTAAATGTCACTTGGAAAAGGCTGTTGTCAGTGCTTAATTTGTAAATCTGGAGGTCCAGGTTAGGCTGTGAGAGAGAGAGATAGAGAGATCTGGTGTTGTGCCAAAAACTGCCCCCCTGCCAGAAACTCACCCCACTTCTAGTGAATGCCTAGACACTCTAGTCTCCATTGCTGCAATTTACTTGCTTGAGGAGATGTTTGCCCTTCACTTTGTTGTCATGTTTCACTGATTTTAGTAGCAAAAAATATTTAATTGTGTCTTTTATGACAACCGTCGAAATTATGTTTATACCATCTCTACCATCTCTTATGTCTCATAGGAATTATGTTTATACCTATGAATGGTACATACAAAATTATATTGTATGTATATTATATAGAACGAATCAGAGCATCTGGAATGTTCATGTGTGATCAGTATGATCATAGATCAGTGTTTATGGTTGAGGAGCCTTATGGCCTTTGTCCCTATGCTCCGGTATTTTCTACCAGACAGCAGCGGCGGTATGAATAGACCATATCTAAGGCGCAAGTTAGTGGCGTTGCATTCTCATTCTTAAAATAAAGTTACATGCCTTGAAATTTAAGAGAATATAGGACAGGTTGATAAACCAGAGTCAGTACTTACCAGCAGATGACATATCGGCTCAACTGGAAGTCTGGATTGGAATTGCGGTTCAACCCAATCCATTAACTAAACTGGGATGAACCATTCATATGAAAGACTGTTTCATCTGTTTTATCGTAACTGATAACATTCATGGCATCACATAGCATTTCATTTAAATGTATGTAGTCAACGATAACATAAGCGTTTTTTTGTATGTGATTAACGTGAAATATTTGTTTGATTATTAATGGTTCAGTCCATCTAGCTACGCTTTTCTTTCAGTTTCATTTAATTGGAATCGAAAGTTATGGTACATTCACAGTATTTTCATTTCACTGAAGGCAAGCTTGGCGAGCGAGCAGTGTTGCCAACTAGTTCAAAGTTCTTTTTTTTTTTTAAACAAGTTACGGAAATTAAAATGCTTGGTTTTCTTACTCCCGACATTGCAGTTGAAAGTTAAAAAGTAACAGTAATTATAATTTAAAAAAATAAGATTACACAATCAATCAGTAATAACACTAAACAAAAACACACATCAATAATAATAATTATACAACCGTAGTGCAATGTAAAAGTGACAGGTGTGCATGATATAAAGTGACAGGTGTGCATGGACTATGGATGGAAGGGAAGAGGGGTTCCTGAGTTGAGCAGCCTTACAGCCTGTGGAAAGAAGCTGTCCCGTTGCCTGTTTGTTTTGGACTGAATACTCCTGTACCTTCTGCCTGACGGCAGCTTGGTAAACAGTCCATGGCATGGGTGGCTGGGATCTGTAAGGATCCGTTTGCTACTCCTACTACACCTCTCTGTGTAGAGATCTTGCAGGGATGGCAGGTCAGACCTTGTGATGATCTCTACTGTTTCAATCACCCTCTGAAGTGCTTTGCAGTAGAGGGTGGTGCAGCTGCCATACCAGGCGGTGACACAGCCAGTCAGGATACTCTCAATAGTGCATCTGTAGAAGTTGGTGAGTATCCTGGTTTCCAGGCCTCCTTCACCACGACGTTAGAGTGATGAGACCAGGTCAACTCCTCAGTGAGGAAAGTAATTATAGGAAAGTACAGGAATAACGTCGTGGGAAAGACAAAAAGTGAGTAAAAAACACCTTAAATATGTTTAGAACTACAAATGAACTTTCTTCTGTCGATTCTTTTTTTTTAATATCACAGTTCCAACCCTCCTCCTTGACCCAAAAGAGACAGACTGATTGGCCGCTGTTAAATTGCTACAACCTTCTGTAGCTGCGTAATTGGAAGAGTTAGCGCTGCTAGCATAATATCCTGCTGCTAGATGAACAGTAATGAAGCCTCGAATAGCCATCACTATTGTGTACCTAGGTGGTATAGTGGTTAAAGACAGCCTTTCATGTGGGTGACCAGGGTTTGAATCTCACAAAGAATGTTTTTTATTGCGGAACTTTGGCTTGCCAGGTTTCTTGTTAATCAATTTAATTTTGTATATTTACATTTTTTTAGTTTAGTTTTCTTAAGTTTGGTTTGGTTTATAACCTTATGGTCCACTTAGGAGCCTAGAACAAGTCACAGTAAAACATTAACATTTTTAACCATAACATTTTATACATTTTGTTTGCATACAATCTACATTAACAATCTAAATGGACCAAAAAAGAGACAATAGAAAAAACTGTCAATGGCAATGTGAGAAAATTATGGTAACTAGTCTGGTGGAGAGGTTGGAGTCTGTTTGATTGAGTGTGTGGACAGGTGTCTTTTATACAGGTAACGATTTCAAACAGGGGCAGTTAATAAAGGTAATTAGTGGAGAACAGGAGGGCTTCTTAAATTAAAACTAACAGGTCTGTGAGAGCCGGAATTCTTACTGGTTGGTAGGTGATCAAATACTTATGTCATGCAATAAAATGAAAATTAATTACATAAAAATCATACAATGTTATTTTCTGGATTTTTGTTTTAGATTCCGTCACTCACAGTTGAAGAGTACCTATGATAAATATTATAGACTTCTACATGCTTTGTAAGTGGGAAAACCTGCAAAATCGGCAGTGTATCAAATACCTGTTCTCCCCACTGTATCCATCAGTCCCAAACTGAGTACATCAACATTTCCCAGTGGATTCAGGACCCTGATTCTCACAGACTTGATCTGGCTAACCAAGCTGTCAAGTAGGGGATCTACCTGCTCTCCCTCAAAAGCCTTGATGGCCAACTGTACCTCACCCAGCACTGACTTAAAAAAAGTCAGATACAATATGTTTTGAGGATCACTGTACATGTTACAAATCCTCAGCCAATATAAAACCTCAGCCATGTAGCAGTGTTCACTGGACTTGGTGACTGCGAAATACAGCCTAAGCTCCTCCCACTTGTCTAAAATGCATGAAACCGCGGGTTCCATGGAGAGCCAAAGTGTGGCACACACCTTGGTTATCTGTAAAGGTTTCTCCCCACAGTTGATGGTCTCATAGATGGCCTTCTAGGCCTCCCTGTGCTTTGGAGACACTGAAACCCAGTTATAAGTACCAAGTACTCCACACTACGAGGGATGGTGTAATTGGAAGCATGACTTACAGCAAGCTACAGAGAGTGGCACAAACAGTAAATAAGAACCAGATCTTTGAGGCCATACTCCTCCTTTAGCACTTCATGGAGCCCATTGTTAATCCCCGTCATAACAGAAGAATTGTCAGTCCCTATTGTCAGTCCTCTATTCCAATTTTAACCATTGTAATAATCTGACCTTCCTTCATACAAATTGGCTATGCTCAAATCTTAATACACAGCTTACCTGCTGTTCTGACGCTAGTTCACCCACAGACACAACCAAAAGTAGGTGAAGCACTCTCCACGATGATAGCGTTGACTATCCGAAATTTCGTGAACAGTGTGAATGTACTGTTAAGAGGTGTAATTTACGTTAAGTCTGTGGTCCGCACAGGCGAAACCACCAGGGTCGCAAGGGGTGGCAGCTGCACCCTACAAAAATGTCTTGCCTCCCCAGGTGTCATGACTGCTCATGTCACAGTTGCTTCTCCCCCTCTCTTCCATGTCAAGATGCTCTTAGCAACTGAGCCGTCAGGGTCTCATTAGACTAGCCTAGCAAGAATGAAATAAGGTATTGCTGCACAAATATACGATACAAAATGTAATCTTGTAAATTAATCGTGCATTAGCATCAACCATTTTTATAGTTAAAATATGTCTGATATTGTCTACTAGCTAATGTAATGCAATCGTCAGTGTTATTGGTTAAGTTCGTGAGCAAACACATTTGCAGATGAAGTAGCATGCCATCATTGCTGTGTAATGCTTGTCCTGTTAGCTAGCAAAGGAGCATTTAACAATGTTTATGTAGCTTGCTATGGATAATTAAATGGTTAATTACATCTGTGGAGAACGTTAAGGAATATCTGCAATAATTCTAAATTAAACATATCTGGACATCTATATAACATCAACAAAATGTGATGGCCAGCCCAGCTGCGACCCTGGAGGAGGCAACAACAGAGGCGACATCACCGACCTGCAGTGAGTCGGCCCCAAAAAGGGGCTAATGGGGTGCCAGAGGGGAGCCTCCTTGGAGCCCAAGTGGGGGTCCCTGCCTTCTGGGCCTAGCCTAAGCCCTTTCACACTGCCTCCACGGTCTGCTGCTGTCCCAGTGGCTTTTACGCAGCCTGCTCTACGTCCGGTGCCAAGGCGCCAAGTGCCCCTTGTTGCCCGGGAGGACCCGGAGCCAGAGCTCCCTGCTTCCGAGGATTGGCCACCAGAGCCCGCTGCCTAGGATTGGCTGCCGGAGCCCGCAGCGCCCTCTCCTGCCCAGGAGCCGCTCCCTTGGGTGTTCCCGGCTGCTCCGCCCCCTCTGCCATTTTAGTAAATAAAAGTTTGTATACATTTTCTGTGAACCCATATAAAAACAATTAGCAGTTTCCAAAAATGTTGGGACCCTATATTCAATAGAAAACAGTACAAAGACAACATATAAAATCTTCAAACTGAAAAGTATATGCCAGCAACACGTTTCAAAAAAATTAGGACAGAGGCAACAAAAGACTGCACAGGCAAATAGTGCATCAATTTTAAAATGTTTCTTAACATAAAATTGCAAAGAGTATGGGGATCTCATTACCTACGGTACATAATTAAAAGATTCAGTGAATCCAGAGACATTTCTGTATGCAAGGGACAAGGCCGAAAACCAATATTGAATGGCCATGATCTTGGGACCCTCAGGCGGCACTGCATTAAAAACAGACACGTTTCTGTAGTGGAAATCACTGCAAGGGCTCAGGGACACTTCCAGGAAGGACTTGCTTATTTCATGCCAAACCACATTCTGCATATATTACAACAACATGGCTCCATAGTAGAACAGTTCTGGCTGCTAAACTGACCTGCCTCCTGCCCAGACACCCATTGAAAACATTCGGCACATTATGAAACCAAAAATAGGACAAAGGAGACCCTGAACTGTTCAGCAGCTGAACTCCTACAGTGGATATAAAAAGTCTACAACCCCTGCTAAAATGCCAGGTTTTTTGTGATGTAAAAGAATGAGATAAATCATGTCAGACCTTTTCAATTGAAATGTGAACATTTCAATTGAAAAAAAAATGAAATCTTGGAGGGGTAAAAATGAAAAATAAAAACCTTACAATAACCTGGTTGCATAAGTGTGCACACCCCCTTATAACTGGGGATGTGGCTGTGTTCAGAATTAACCAATCACATTCAAACTCATGTTAAAAAGAAATCATTGCACACCTGCCATCATTTACAGTGACTCTGATTAATCACAAATAAAGTTCAGCTTTTCTTGTAGGATTTTCCTGACATTTTCTTAGTTGCATCTCAGAGCAGAAGCCATAGTCCGCAGAAGGCTTCCAATGCATCAGCGGGATGCAAACATGCCCGTCCTGACCTTTTTGAAACGTGTTGCTGGCATCACATTCAAAATGGGCATGTATTTCTTCCAAAAAAATAATATTACTCTGTTTCAACACTGTTTTATTAGCATTTTACACAGCGTCCCAGGTTTTGGGGAAACAAGGTTGTACAATAGCTGTCTGATTACATGACCTAGATGCTTCAAATCAATGTTGGGTACTTCAGATGGAAGAGCCACAAGTTGCACAGCCTTTGGTTTCTTAGTTAAGCACCTGCACAATAAATAAATAAATAAATTGAAACTTTACATTTTCAATAGCTTTTTCAACATGTGACCTAGACATAATATTTTAATGCAAAAGTATTTCCTACACAGAGCCACATGTTGCACAGCCTTTAGTTTTCCTAAAAAAAAAAGTCATTCCACATTTTTCTAAAAATATATATACAGTTGGGTCCGAAAATATGTTAACACATTTGGCACAGTACGCCACCACAATGGATTTGAAATCAAACAACTGAGATGCAATTGAAATGCATATTTTCACTTTTATTCAAGGGGTTGAACAAAAATGTTGTGAGAAACGTATTTCAGGGGCTCAAATGTAATTGGACAAATTAACACAATCATGATTAAAATGTTCATTTTTAATACTTTTCAAGAATCCTTTGCAGGCAATGAACGTCTGGAACGCATGGTCATAACCAAACGCTGGGTTTCCTCCTTTGTGATGCTTTGCCAGGCCTTAACTGCAGCCTTCTTCTGTTGTTGTTTGTTTTCAGAAAGTGAAATGCATGCTCGATCGGGTAGAGATCAGGGGATTGACTCGGCCATTGCAGAATATTCCACTTCTTTGCCTGAAAGAAGTCCTGGGTTGCTTTTGCAGTATGTTTTAGGTCATTGTCCATCTGTAAAGTGAAGTACTGTCCAATCAACTTGGCTGAATTTGCTGAAACTGAGCAGGCTTTTGTAGATGTTTTTTGTCAAAGTCTAATCTTTCTATTCTTGAGGCCTATGAATGATTTGCACCTTCTGGTCAACCCTCTGTATTTGCTCTTCTGAAGTCTTCTCTTCATGGTAGACTTGGATAATGATATTCCTACCTCCTGGAGAGTGTTCTTCACTGGGCTGGATGTTTTGAAGGGGTTTATCTTTACCATGGAAAGGATCATATGTCATCCACCACTGTTGCCTTCTATGGACATGTTTTGTTTGTGTTGCAAAGCTCACCAATGCGTTCTCTTTTTCTCAGAATGTACCAAACAGTTGATATAGCCACTCCTAATGTTCTTGCTGTTTCTCTAATGGATTTACTTTTCGCAGCCTCAGGATTTCCTGTTTCACTTGCATTGAGAGCTCCTTCGACCGCATGCGAATGCCACACCTGGAATCAACTCCAGACCTCTGACCTGCTTCATTGTTGAAGAAATAATGAAGGAACAGCCCACACCTGTCCATGAAACAGCTTTTGAGTCAGTTGCTCATTTATTTTTGGTCCCTTGAAAAAGAGGGGGCTACATATAAAAGAGCTGTAATTCCTAAACCATCTTACGGAAATTCTTGAACTGATGTATACTTAGTCCTATACATGTATAAATGGGTTACTAGTTAAAAGATTTTTAGATAAGAAAAGGAATGTAGGAGAGGGGAATCTGGTATTTGTTTATGGTCATCATTGGATGGTCTCAGAAGATCGTTGGGTTATCTATTAATTGTCTGTCAGTTTAAACCATCGGTTTATCTGTTCTCTGTCCAGATGCTTTGTGTCCCTTAGAGTTGAAAAGGTCCTTGATGGGGTAGGACAAAACCTAGATATTGACAGAACAAAGGGAATGTGTATTATTGACATAGGATAGCTGGGCAGTAACTTACCACACCCCCTTTAACTTAATAAATACGGACTGTTCATGTATGTTCCTCAGAGATTCCTCAGAGGGTTATTTTGTAAGCTCTTGACGTGTCTCTCTATTTGCAAATAAACTGTTATGCCAAGAGAATTTTATCTCTGTACTTACTCCTTTAAGAGTTCCTATCAATGGAATTACCAGAACAACCCTTACTCCATTTGGGAGGTGAATACCCTCAAATTAAATCTGAGACTGCACTTTAAGTCCATATTCATTATTTAACTGTAACTTGAATATATTTTGGTAAACAGCTAAAACATGTGTCAGTGTCCAATTATTTTCAGATCTAACTGTAAATGACAAAATCACTTGAAAATTCAATAGTTCACTGATTAAGTGACCTAGATGCTTCAAGTCAATGTTGATTTCTTCAGAGGGAAAGTTCACCCAGTGCACAGCCTTTTGTTTCCCAGATCCATACCCCCAACATTTTGAGGAGCAGAGCCCGCAAACATTAGAGGGAGCGGGAGTGGTTGAGCCAATACACTACCTCCGTACATATTTCTTGTAAGTAAATCTACAAAGCCAAAATTTAATTATCTGGAATAGTAAAAATGAAGTTTCTTTTGACAAAATGTTTATTTGTAACACTATGATACATTTCTATTTCTTCCAAAACGCCTACCCTGCCTACAAAGATAGCACTTCACTGGTGGTCATACCACTTGCTCTAAAAATGAATGATGAAAACTACAGCAACTTATTCTTGTTCTCTTTCAAGATTGCATCAGCAATTTTAGGTTTGATTACAGGCTCAAAAAGGCCAGAAACAATTGGCCAATTGCATTACAGCTGATAATTTAATGTACATTAATAGTTTTGTTTCTGTAAAGACAAACTATTATTTAATGAATTCCATTTGCATAAAAAATAAATATATATATATTTCCTGAGTGTTTTAGTAACAATGGCATGAAAACAATTCAGCATGATATTTATGTCCACCTCATGCAATGCAAATTCCCATCATTAGAGCTTATTTGCATTGTTAACTAGCAACACATTACCTCTTTTACTATGGTCCCTGCCTGGAATTAAAGAAAAAAGTGAGAGCCTCTGTATTTCCTGAAAAGCAAAACAATATTCTGGGTGTTATTTGCAAAGTTTACTTATTCAGCAAAATCTAGGTTTGGTGACATTTTTGTAACCAAACCAAAGCTTTTTGCATTTTATTCATGCCTTGTACTGTACATTGCCAGAATCCAAATGTTCATACAGTACATACACAAATGAAATATAATTATTTGTGACTTGTTTACTTCCTTATGTGGTAAACATTTAATTTCCAATCAGATGTTGTTGCCCTAGCCCAAACTACACACTATTACCCTGCGATACTGATGTGATTCAGTCAAGTGTTAAAAAGTAAACTTTTCAAAATGCCACTCTTAGATTGTAACATACCTATACTTTCAATTTCTTCCAATGAACATACTCAAGCTGGCTTATCTATTCACTTCTCCATGAGCTGTACTTTCAAATACTTAATATTTATTATTGTTTGTTCGTACCTTAAAGTAGTACACAAATTCAAATTCTTAAATGAAAGATGTCCTTCACAAATAACTTATTCCAATGCATATCATCCATTATGGAGTTGAACAAGCGCATTAGGTTAATGAAGAGGCGTAGTCCACAGTCTGGCTATGAATGTCTTTAATGTTCCCCAGATCAGAATCACAGCATACAGTGTGTCATAACTTCTAAAGTAAACAGAAATATCATCACCTTATTTATATAGTTTTACTTAACTTTATTTTTTTTTATATATATATATATATATTTTTAAAATCATTATTAACATGTTTTCTTCATCTCAAGTCTTGGGTTTCTGAATTCAACAAAGAAAGTGAAACAAGACAACAGGTGCAAATGTTGCTATCTGGGCCTAATTGACACCCAGCTCAGAAGGTTTCCCAGGGTTAGGTCATGTGCTTCAGTTTAACTGGACTCTAAGGTGGACCGTAGCGTAGGTGTACCATTCTCTGTTTTGAAAATTAACCGTGACGCCTTGTCACAGGAAAGGCAGCAAAATCGTATCCATAAAACATTCTGCCTCTTTCAGTTCGGCACAGGTGTTTTTAACAAAGCGTCACTCTGACAAATCTATAAAACAACACCTGTTTCATAATACTTTAACAGCTGATGTGGTGAAAATGAACACATTGGGTTTGTACCAAAAATTACTTTCTTGGTCTGAGTGCAAGGAATAATACATTAAAATCCAATATGGATTTTCTGGTCAGGTCAATTGTTTCAAAATCATTTTAAATGAACATTATTATAGATATGTGCTCCCTCTGAGTCTACGTAAGTGTTAACTAAAACTGCAACAAAACAGAGTGCACATCTATGAATATACACAAACATAGCTATCCTAATACATACCCTCACATCTTAGCTGCGTTACCATCAGTCTGAACCAGGAAGCAGACATTTTTAACACGTTGACTGTTTGTAGTTGCGTTTAACCAGCTCAGACATGCCCCAGTTTCCTAGCTCCAACAAAGAGAAGGATAGAGGCCTTAGTGGCCAAAATGCTTTTTCAGCATGGACATCATCACTGAAGGCATCCTCTATTTAAATGTGCTCAACTGGGTGGCAATTTCATTCTAATCCCCTGATCCTTTCCGGAGGGTAGTGTCATGTCAAAACGGTACATTAAGGGCCTTGAAGTTCGAAGTTTCACCCAGTTGACCACAGTCTAATGGCTGGTGCCTACAACGGCAATATCTACGGTCCTGTAGACTTCATAATGAGAAATGTATATAGGGATGGCTGCTCTATCCTTCTCTATAATACACTCACACATCATGGTCTACATCTGTGCCTTTCAAGCCTGCTCCTGGGTGCCCCCCCCCCCCCCCCCCCCCCCACTGCATGTTTTAGATCTCTCCCTGCTCTGTCACACCTGATTCAAATGATCAGCTCATTATCAAGTCCTTCATGAGCCTAATCAGGTATGTTAGGGCATGGAGAGATCTAAAACATGCAGGGAGAGGGGGCGTCCGTTAAGAAACACAGGTCCACATCTGTGCGTGTCTTGATATGCAGTTCGGCTGTCCGACCACTAGGGGTGCAGAAGTCAACGCAGAGCATTCCCACCACACAATTCCCACCAGGAAGGAAATCGCAGGTGTACCAACGGCTTCTGATAAGGTCACTGTAGTTAGTGGAGATAGCACTGTAACCTAAATGAACAAGACATATACACGCACATTGTACATAACACAGTGTATTCAGGGTGGCATGTGGCCCACCCGCAGTATGGGATTTCCGATGAGGATACCGTAGCCTGCTCCCAGACCTGTTTGTGCCGTCTTGTCAACCGCTAGTCTTGACAAGGACCTTAGTGGTAGGCAAGGCGGCCTAGTGGCATGTGAGATCAGGCTAGACTGTAGGCGTGTTCGGTTACAGAAAGCCCTCGTTTCCCAGTCTCCCTGTGATTCTGGTGCTACGCTACAGTACTGGAGTCAGCAGAGGGTGGATCCAGACACCAGAGGCCACAAGGAGGTTTTTAAAGGCTTAATCTGTCTCCTGCAACAACAACAACAAAAATCTTTTTTCGAACAGAAGCTTATTACTTTCGTAGTTTAAACCGGGGGAAACTGGGAGGTCCAGATTACACCTTTGAGGTATCCTGCATCAGCATGCAGATCGGCCGCCGTGGTACGCAGCCGATGGAGGCCTGACCTTATGCTTGTCCCACTGCAATGTGGGAGACCCTACGACCGACAGCAAAGACCGACGTCGGGTCCTTATCCTTGCTACGGTGCTCGCTTCCCTAGTCAAGATGCTACACGGACAACTGTTCACGGCTGTTCTGAAGGTCTGGTGTCGACTCGGCTCCGCACAACTATGCCACATCACGCGTCGAAGAAACACAGGCCCGGCGGAACAAGAGAGCGTCTTTCCTAAGGCCGTCAGTGACACATTGAAATGGCGTACGGTACAATGCCAGCTGGTGGCCCGTATCAACATGCACCTGTTGTCTCGGTTGTAGTCACAAAGGAAGTCATTTCATTCATTCACTCCAAAAAAAAAAAAGAAAATGAAAAGAAAAAAAAGAAAAGAAACGTAAATATTTACAAAGATTTGTCTGTTCGTTCTTACACTTAGAAATGTACAGTTTTGCTCTTCTTTGTGTCCCTGTGTAGCACAACACTCTATTACCCCACATTCAGAATGTTCAGAGAAGTCGGTTGTTATGGTGATTTTTTTGGTCACCATTGCACGGTCTAGTGTGTAAGCTTATAAAAGAGACAAGGAAAAGAACCGAGAAAAGAAAATTGCATCTGTCGCTGTTCTTCTAGAAGTGTCCTATGCAACCCCCCCACCCCCTCTTATTCACAGGACTATGTATAAAATAGTTGACTAGGATCTATTGGCACAAATCCTCTTGACAAGACTAATGTCTCCGATCATTACCATCGCTGGAGTATGATGTTGGTGCCTGAGCCTGTCCGCTGTCCCGGTAGACCAGTCACATCTCACACCCTTTCCCATTGGTTTAAGGCGGTGAAGATGACTTTGAGTCGCCCGTCCTTCCTGTTTTCCACTATTACATGCGGTAGATCCCCCGACTCCCCCCGAAGCCACGGCCCCGGTCAAGTCTGTGTGACTGTTTTGTCTGCACCATACGCCCCCGGCCTCCCCACCCCCCGGCCTCCCCACCTCCACATTCCTTTGCGCGGCCATAAAGTAGTAACCAAAGGAACATCAAAAGCGAAACACAATGGCTTTCCCATGGGGGGGGGGGGGTACTGTGCACCGTGGCTCCGCGTGTAGACAGTTGGCTTCTTGGGGACCAGTCATATTAACCCGTCGGCTCCCTCTGCTGGACATCTTGGAGCATTACGGACGGGGAATGTTCTGTACTATCCCTCGATGTTTACGTGCCCCTCCCTTGTCAAAAAGAAAAAAGAAGAGATAACAACTGCGGATCACTTTCCCTCTTACTCCGCAACCCTTCTGGTTCTATTATCCTAGAACCTGACCTGGCCTGGATGATAGGAACCCTGTCATTGGTCAGTGTGCTTGCAGGTCAGTCTACAGGGGTGGAGCAAAGGAGGCGGCAACAGGGGCTGGGGGAGTGGCCGGGGGAGGAGCTCAGGAGATGCAGGTTACAGTAACAATACATCGGTGAAGGTCTACTCTCAACGGTTCACATTCGTGTAGCTACAGTTCATAGTTAAATCGTGTGTGTACAGAAGACTTGTACTGAAGAATAAAAGGGGTGAAAGAAAGGAGCGCGTGGCGGGGAGAACATGATGTGAAGAATGGACGAGGGCGCGCGAAATCAGTCGGAGGAAAGTTATTTCCGCGTGGGGTTTGGCACCGTGGGGACGAGTCTCTGAGATGAAATGTCTGACTCTTCCTCACGCTCCCTCTCCCCACGTGTTCCCCTCTGCAGTCTAATTACCCATGCCCCTGTGAAGCTGGGCTGACATGATCACACACACACACACCAGACACACACACAGATGCTCATCAAACAGAATATGCATGCGCTGGAAATAGAGGCGAAGACATTGGGAGAGAACAAGAGAGTGTGTGACAAAAAAGAGGGTGAGTGAGAACTGCCAGCACTAAGACAGATATGAGAGAGGCTGAGGAAACAGTCACACAGGCCCTGGTGGTGAACAACAGACAGATATGAGAGATGCTGTGGAAACAGTCACACAGGCCCTGGTGGTGAACAACAGACAGATATGAGAGAGGCTGAGGAAACAGTCACACAGGCCCTGGTGGTGAACAACAGACAGATACGAGAGAGGCTGAGGAAACAGTCACACAGGCCCTGGTGGTGAACAACAGACAGATACGAGAGAGGCTGAGGAAACAGTCACACAGGCCCTGGTGGTGAACAACAGACAGATATGAGAGAGGCTGAGGAAACAGTCACACAGGCCCTGGTGGTGAACAACAGACAGATATGAGAGAGGCTGAGGAAACAGTCACACAGGCCCTGGTGGTGAACAACAGACAGATATGAGAGAGGCTGAGGAAACAGTCACACAGGCCCTGGTGGTGAACAACAGACAGATATGAGAGAGGCTGAGGAAACAGTCACACAGGCCCTGGTGGTGAACAACAGACAGATATGAGAGAGGCTGAGGAAACAGTCACACAGGCCCTGGTGGTGAACAACAGACAGATACGAGAGAGGCTGAGGAAACAGTCACACAGGCCCTGGTGGTGAACAACAGACAGATATGAGAGAGGCTGAGGAAACAGACACACAGGCCCTGGTGGTGAACAACAGACAGATACGAGAGAGGCTGAGGAAACAGACACACAGGCCCTGGTGGTGAACAACAGACAGATATGAGAGAGGCTGAGGAAACAGACACACAGGCCCTGGTGGTGAACAACAGACAGATACGAGAGAGGCTGAGGAAACAGTCACAAAGGCCCTGGTGGTGAACAACAGACAGATACGAGAGAGGCTGAGGAAACAGTCACACAGGCCCTGGTGGTGAACAACAGACAGATATGAGAGAGGCTGAGGAAACAGACACACAGGCCCTGGTGGTGAACAACAGCTCCACCTGCTACTTCAACACCTGCAGGCTGTTCCCTAAATAATGCCCTTCTTTTGGCCCGGGGAATAATGGACACCAACAACTATAGCTCTGTGTCCTAAATGGCAATCCATTCTCTTTGTAGGACACTATTTTTAACTATACAGGGAATAGACTGTCATTTCAGAGGCAGTCCAAAGCTTCTATGTCTGCCATAATGACTCACACAGAGAGACAACAGCCCCTAGGCTCTGTGGACGGCTCGGTTCTTAGGAGGCAGAGCTGCGACGGTGGCACTGAGAACCCACGTTACGTATGAGTGGCCCTCAGGGGCCTCTGGCCAGGGGATAGCGGAGCAGGACAAGGATGAGTTCGACGGAGGGAGAGTCGGGTCCAAATGTGACTAATTGATGTTTCTGTTCTGTTTAGGGGTTCTTTCGGTTGAGTGCTTCGAATGGCATCGGCTTTGTGCGAACTGCGTTAAATAAAGGTGTATATGATTTACTGGGGTAGCATGTCTGTATGGTGAAAGCAGGAAATAACGCGGCGAATGGGAGATGATAAGCAATGTGTCATTTAATCATTGTGTATTTTCCTGTTTGTTTCCTGTCAGTTTTTTTGTTTCTGTAAAAGATGTTGCAGTTTCTCATTCGTCCCGAAAACAAAACAAGAAGCCATGAAATATGAAACAGAGACAGAAATGGTTTGACGGGAGACGTGTGCACATTTTCCCCCCATCGTCGTTTTTTAAAAATAATTCATGCATAGATCCCCAATGATCAAACCATTTATATAGTTTCTTCTTTGTACACATTTATATAACTATATATATATCTATATATTTAAAAATCTTTCCACAAAAAACAAGAACCGAGAGCAACAATCAAACAGACAAACGTTGAAAAAAGATGGAAAGAAAGAAAAGCACAAGGTAGGCCATTTTGGCACTTTTCATGAGCACGTAAGAGTGCTGGATCTTGAGACAGCTCCTCGCCCCAGGTCCTCTCAGTTCCCCTCCCATGGGAAAACAACACAGTACTTGGCACCAATAATGCTGGTAGAAAGACAATATCAGAATATCAATATTTTCATGATATATGCTTACTGTATGCACTGTATAAAAAAGACTCGACAATCCGTAGAGGTTACGGAGCATTGCAAGGGTGAGTTGAGGGGAAACTACAGAGGAGGGAAATGGAGTGATGTTAAAAAGAGAAGACGCCATAAAAAGTACAAGCATATGAGATGAGGGAGATGTTTCCAACTCATCAGAAAGGAACCACCCCCTTGCCCCACACCCTGATGAAAAGAAACCCAAAGAGGTGGGTGAAAAAACAACATGAAATGTACAGCTAAGAGGCAGAGGATCGTCATGTGGGCAGGTTTTTGGGGGCTGTCGGAGTCGGAGAATACAAGACCCCCTCAAACATATTTCTACATGTCGAAAATGAACCCCCACAAAGACCAGCTGCCCCTGCAGTTCAGCTGCACTTCCACTTCACCCAGCAGGTGGCACTGTAGGAAGTACACAGCATCAGGCTGACGGCTGAAGAAACAGAGAGCAAGAGAGAGTGATAGAGGGCGAGATATCTGTGAGGATCCAACAGAGGTAAACCAAAGCGTGTTGGTCCTCTGGTCCCCCAGGGGGAGCTCTAACCCTACTATACGCGTGTGGTGGAGTGGGGGTGGGGCAGGGTGTTGTTGTGGCCGGTGCTGGGGAAGGTGTTGAAGGGGTGGAGGGGCTGCATGCCGGCGATGGTGCTGGGGATCATGGTGATGGTGTTGGGGGTCATGAGGGGGACGTCGTCCGGCGCCCTCCGCAGCGCCAGGGTGTAGTCGGGCGGGCAGGCAGGCCGCAGAACGTCGTGGGGCCGGAGGGGCTCCATGTCGTGGTGGGGGTCGTGCTCCGAGTGCTTCATCTGCAGGGACATGATCTCCTCCTCCTGGCTGTGTGCCAGGTCGTTGGCCGCTCCGCCGTGGCGCTGCGGCGACAGCCTGTGGCGCCGCAGCTCCTGCCGCTTGTCCCGCTTGTAGTAGAGCGCCGCGAACGCCAGGATATTGAGAAAGAGCAGCGACGCTCCGACCGCCACCGTCACCGACAGCTCCGTGGAATAGTCCCGCGTGTCCCCGGGGAAGAGCTCGATCCGGGGCCTCTCAGACCCGTAAGGCTCCACCGGGTCCGGGAAGGTCGGGTAGGGGTGGCCCGTGGTGCGGAGCTTGGGCTTCCGAGTCCCCCCGGGGGGGCGGGTGCCGCCCGGGGGCAGCTTGGTGGTGGTGGGGTTGAGGAGTTCATCGTGGAGGGTGTGGAGGTGTGGGACCAGCTCCAGCCAGAAGGCCACCTTGTTGGCCCGGTAGTTGTCCCTGACGCGGGGCTTCAGGCCGATGTGGAGGTACTGCTTGTCCTTGGAGTTGAACTTGGTCCAGATGACCTCCTCGAAGCGGTTGGGTTTGGTGTGGATGAACTTGGTGTCCTGAGGCACCGGCAGGTTGGGGTCCCTAGAGGAGAAAGAGGAGTGGTGTCGTTTCAGTCAGACACCCTATCGCAATACAGTCAGTCTCCTGAAGTCCACAAACCCAACGCGGTCCGCGTGCACCTACCCGGTCTTGGCGAAGTTGGTCCAGTACGTCATGACCACGGCACTTAGCATCACGTCGTTCTTGGAGAAGTTACAGGGGAACAGGTCGGTGGCGCCGATCATGGGGACCCCGAACACGTAGGGGATCTCGTCCCCGTGGGCCGCGTCCGCCCACTCCGGCCGGGTCTCCGTCTGACAGTGGTGGTAGAACGTGTAGAAGTAGACCGGAGACTGGAACTCGGCGTGCAGCTTGGCCGTGGCCACCGCCGGCGCCACCCACTGGTGGTCCGTGAACAGGGCCAGGAGGGTTTTACGCCTCATGTCTCCGTTGTCGCGATCTGCCCAGTCTGTGTACATGAACTTGATGGTCTCCCTCAGGATGTCCTTACCTACAGAGGGGGGGGGGGGAGGGGGGGGGGGCATTGGACATGGTGAGAGTTGAAGAGAGGGAGATTGAGAAAAATACTGGAGTGGTATCCCTTTTTCCAAAATATTTATTTAAAGAGAAACGGTTCCAGAATTTCAAATCCTGAGAATAAACTGCATGAGTGTTCACAACAATAAACCTTCCAGGCCTTTCTTCATGTCTGCTAATGGGCTACCTGCGTGCCCAAAGCACTTCCACTTACTGAGACTAAAGGGCATAGCTAATTAAATATAATTGTCTTTAATGGAGCAAAATTACAAGAAAGTACAAAAAAAGTACAAGAAAATATAGAAACTGTCTCCAACGCAACCTGGCTCTAAGCAAGGTCAGTCTTCTCTATTGTCTTTATAATAGTTTTAAACAGTACTTTAGAAAATCCTGCCCATTATTGATGTTATGTGAAGGCCCTTACCTTCTGGGTATCCATAGAGATTGTCCACAAAGTTAGAGATGGTGTAGTCAAACGCTGCCGCTGAGATCCCGTCGTTGTCTTCACTGTCATCCACAAACTTGAGGCCCTCCCCCTGGTTCACCCCTATCAGGATGTCATAGTTCAGGAACTCCCCCTGGTGGCAGAAACAGGGAAGGACACATTAGATGCGTAGAAGCCACAGAATCCGGAAAATATAGAGCAGTTTTCCACAGCACATAAACATTATTGCAATGCCTAATCATACCTCACAATGATCTACTGAACACGCTGATTCTACCCATGGTTAAATCAAGGCGTGGGATTTCATCAAGAGCCATCGAATACCCGTCTCGAGTCATAACCATGAGCAACGTAAATCCACGCACGCACGCTCCTGCCTACAGACACCGCCTCCCCCGTGCACACCCACCCGCGGACCTCCACCGGATCCCGACCTCCCCAACCCACCTGCTGCATGAGGATCTCTGGGTCGTCCGGCACCACATCTCCGTCCACCACGGGTCCGAAGGCGATGTGATACCTGGCCGGCTGGATGTCCTGGTCCACCAGCTCCCTGAAGTTCTTCTTCCTCAGGCAGTCCACCAGCTCGGCTGTCTCCGAGTGGCTGCAGCCCACCTTCCGGGCCAGGATCTTGGTGTACTTCAGGGGTTGGTAGTTGACCGACCAACTGGAGATGGCTGAGCCACTCTGGGCGATGGCCCTCTGGAACAACCCTGGAGGACATCCAAAACGTCGGGAGAGGTCAGACATGGGACTCTGGGACGGGATGGGGTCTAAACGCAGGCACACAGAACAAATAACAGGCTCTGGAACCAACGTCCTACCACGCATCGACAGAAGGTGTGGTGGACGCCCCCCCCCCCCTTGTCAAAAATATGAACAGGGCTCAGTGTTACTCATGTCAGGTTACCACAGTAACAGCCTGGGTTGCATCTTAACAGTCTTCAGTGACAGTCTACAGTCACATTGTCTTCCTCCCTTTTGGGAAAGAGAACGTAATATTGTTCTTCAAACCATCTCAAAAAGTCTGACTCCGGAAAGGGATTCAGAAGTCTTATGTAGGTTTATGAAAGTTTGTTTCGTTTTTCCTCACCGGATTTTTAGTTCCTTTTTTTTTTCTTTTTTTTTTTCTGTATTGCCTCCTTTTTACCCCCTTCCTCAATTTCGTCAAATCAAATTGCATCCACCGCCCTGTCACATAGCAACGACTCCCAGCGGATTTGAGAGAAGATTTCCCCCACTCATACTTACATCTTAGTCACTGTAACAAACAAATCAGACAGAAAGTAATGTGCTTAAAACTCCAACAATCTTAAAGAGTTGCAGTGACATGAAACATCACCCTGACTGGGAAATCAACACGGGTGGCTGCACAGTTGGCTTCTTACTAAAGAGACGCTTTTTATTCCACTCTTCTACGGATTTCTTTCCCTCTTCTCATTCCTCTCTCTGCCTGTCCTGCGGTGAAAATCAGCCACTGCGGTGCCTCGGTACGGGAGGCAGCTTTCATCACCTCCCCGTTCTTCCTCCTTCGTCTGCTCTCTTCCTCCGCACTGTTTCGTTTCTATCAAACAGTGACGAAGACCTGGGTTTTTCCAGCCTCTATCCCAGAGTAGAGCGGCTCAGTCAGGAGCTAACACTGCCCGCTACCTCAGCATTACATCTCACGCAGAGGAGAGGGAGGCACGAGAGGAATTTCAGAGGGGGGGGGGGGGGCGTTAAAGGGGGGAGGAAGACAGGAAGTAGTGATTAAGTAAGAAAAAGACAGATGGGGAGAAAGTCGGAGAGTGAAAAGACATGTACCTGAGGGGGATTTATATTCAATCCTATATCACCACAATCACTCCATATCTTTACCCCGTCATCTCCCCTTCCTTTACCCGTCATCTCCCCTTCCTTTACCCGTCATCTCCCCTTCCTTTACCCGTCATCTCCCCTTCCTTTACCCGTCATCTCCCCTTCCTTTACCCGTCATCTCCCCTTCCTTTACCCGTCATCTCCCCTTCCTTTACCAATCATCTCCCCTTCCTTTACCCCGTCATCTCCCCTTCCTTTACCCGTCATCTCCCCTTCCTTTACCCGTCATCTCCCCTTCCTTTACCCGTCATCTCCCCTTCCTTTACCCGTCATCTCCCCTTCCTTTACCCGTCATCTCCCCTTCCTTTACCCGTCATCTCCCCTTCCTTTACCCGTCATCTCCCCTTCCTTTACCCGTCATCTCCCCTTCCTCTACCCGTCATCTCCCCTTCCTTTACCCGTCATCTCCACTTCCTTTACCCGTCATCTCCCCTTCCTTTACCCGTCATCTCCCCTTCCTTTACCCGTCATCTCCCCTTCCTTTACCCGTCATCTCCCCTTCCTTTACCCGTCATCTCCCCTTCCTTTACCCGTCATCTCCCCTTCCTTTACCCGTCATCTCCCCTTCCTTTACCCGTCATCTCCCCTTCCTTTACCCGTCATCTCCCCTTCCTTTACCCATCATCTCCCCTTCCTTTACCCGTCATCTCCCCTTCCTTTACCCGTCATCTCCCCTTCCTCTACCCGTCATCTCCCCTTCCTTTACCCGTCATCTCCCCTTCCTTTACCCCATCATCTCCCCTTCCTTTACCCGTCATCTCCCCTTCCTTTACCCGTCATCTCCCCTTCCTTCACCCAACCTTCACTCTTTATAACCCCCCTTCCTTGTCCTCTGTGAAAACATGTGGATCACGACACGGTTGCCTTGTTGAGAGGTGAGGTGACATGCTTGGCAGTCCCTGGGGGGGATCAGGGGGTGTTTCTTACCTGGTGCCCTAAGGCCTCCGATTGACAGATGGAGACGTAGTCTGGAGGGCTGGTGTTAAAAAGTGGATGATGGAGATGGCAGCGGTGAACAACGTGGGTTTGACAGCGGAGAGCGGTCGGGTTGTTGGGTACGGGTGAGTGGCAGGGGAGGGGAGTCGATGGCGGTCGTGGAGGTCAGGGGGTGGAGGAGAGGTCATGGAGGTCAGGGTTGGAGGAGAGGTCACAGAGGTCAATGGCGGGACAGACAGGACATGCACATTCTATTGCAGCTTGTTAAATAATCATGCCCAGGGCTGAGCGATTAGTGCTTTGTCGGGTCAATTCTTGAATTTTTCTATAATCGAAAAATAAAAAGAACGGACACTAAAAAGCATTATGGGATAACGACACAAAGCCATCACCTGCCCGTTTACCGGAGAACCACAATGAGACGAATGCTGTAACAACCCCAAATAAAACTATTAACACCAGCCCCATAACGGTAGTGACTGCCCAAAAGTTTATATCCAGTTCATATCCCTTCATATCCAGTTCATATCCCTTCATAACCGTCCTTTATTCACACTGGTGGAATAAGACATTGCAGCGTACCTAGTTGACATTACTATTTGATTAAAGTCATCAGTCAGTCTTCTAAGTCTGGGTTCCCCCAATGAGTCGCCCTCAGCGGACCACAGACCTGTCGCTTATGTCGTCTGTCAAAAGCACTCTGCCAGTGGGTCTAAATAAGACCTGCTATTGTGACTGCTGAATGCCAACAATCAATCACTTGGATCATGCATTGTCGGGAAGCGATACATCAGGAGGGAACCGCTGCTCTCTTCACCGGTCGTTCTCCTCTCTGCAGGCCTGCCCGCGCAATGCATTGTGGTCATAGTGGACTGTTCTTAATTACCAGGTTTTTTCTGCACTGAACTACATGGAATATTTGCCTGTATTCACCTGAAAACACAACTCCTTATAGTTCCTGCATGACCCCCCCCCCCACCTGTGGACATGCTGAACCCAACGTAGAACAATGAACTAAATGGAATGCGAATCATTACACGTTTTTCTGCTGAAAAAGAACCCAAATGTGGGTGAATCGCTCAGCCCTGATACATGCGCGCATACTGCAAGACTCACACAAACACAACAGGTTATAATTCATGCATGCAGGAGCACACACACACAGAAACACAGAAATGTGAGTAAGTACAGTGCGGCGGACTGCTTGATCTTCAGACAGGCCGTAATGACGGAACAACACACAGTAAACCCTCTTCCTCTAATCTCTCCTCCTTTCATCTGACCACTCTGTGTTTCTACAGCAGAAAGGTGAACACAAGCGGGCGAAGTGTGTGTGTGTGTGCAGGAGTGTGTGTGTGTTTATTTGTGTGTTTGGTGCCTTCACTACAGGTCACTGGACCGATATGTAAAATGTGAGCCTGTTTCAAAAGTCAGATACGAACGTTTTTCAGTTGCTACATATACACATCTACCATCGGGAACCTAATTGCTGCTATCCCTGCATTTCAGTTGCACATGCAGCTTGATTTAGGCTTCTTACACATTTCAAATTACCATTTGTACCTGCATTTGCCTTCACTGCACATCTATATATCCTACTTTTAACATACATTACACTTAAGACTTGGAAATACTTGAAAATGTCTGCCCTCTTCTATTTGCAGTTCTGGTTAGATGCTAATTGCATTTCGTTGTAATGTTCAATGACAACAAAGTTCAGTCTAATCTAATAAAAAATTCCCTGCATAGTCCACTACCTTTGGCACAGGTGTAGGGTGAATAAGTGTCCGAGTCAATCCCTTCAACTCTATTACTCACAACTTCACTGCTACTAAGATTCACCTAAATAATCTGAAATAAAACTCGATTGACTTGTCAGAGAGATTGTATACAGTAATCTACCCACAAGGATGACCTGTTCTTTAGAATGGCCACAGATTAATCATCCGTCAATCTATTCAAGGGGAGAGTTCTATTCTAATCAATCTATTGTTTACTCTTTCAGTGCTATGCTATGTATCAGTGCAACGCACCATTTCAGTGTAACTCTATGTTTCAGTGTTATGCTACTTTCCAGCATTACTCTATGTTTCAGTGTTATGCTACTTTTCCAGCATTACTCTATGTTTCAGTGTTATGCTACTTTCCAGCATTACTCTATGTTTCAGTGTTATGCTACTTTCCAGCATTACTCTATGTTTCAGTGTTATGCTACTTTCCAGCATTACTCTATGTTTCAGTGTTATGCTACTTTCCAGCATTACTCTATGTTTCAGTGTTATGCTACTTTCCAGCATTACTCTATGTTTCAGTGTTATGCTACTTTCCAGCATTACTCTATGTTTCAGTGTTATGCCACATTTTGCTCTAATATTCCCGCGTACTGGTGAACAGGTATGGGGAGACAGTCACAATCCCTTTATACTACCAGGTCTGGGAAAGTAGAGAGACAAGCGAAGAAAACCAAAATAAAGTATGAATGTGACCCACCAGAATGCCCCTTACCCTCGGAGTGGTGCGAGAGGATGAGGAGGTTGACACAGGAAGCCCCCGCCCCGGAGCCGAAGATGGTGATGCGCTCGGGGTCGCCCCCGAAATGGCCCACGTTCTCATTGAGCCACCTCAAGGCCTGGATCTGATCCAGCAAGCCGTAGTTCCCCTTGGCCGACTGGTCCCCCGTGCTCAGGAAACCTGTACGGGGGGAGAGGGAAGAGGAGAGGAGAAGGTTATCGGAGGTGGAGAAAGAGAACGGTTGGTAGTAAGACACGGAGGGAGCGGAAAACAAAAGAGCCAGACGGTATTAATAGTGTGTATTCTGAAAATAATGTCAGCCCCTTTGATACAATGCTCTGGTGTCTAGTCAGTAAATCAGCTTGTGAATGGTAGTGATTTGGCCCACTAGACTAGGCAGGAGAGTGGGTGGGGGGGGGGCAGGAACAATGAGGGGGAAGGCATGGGCTTGGCACATCATTACTGTCCCCACACCGTTAAACCGTGCATCTCGACTCAATCATTAAAGCGCCAAGCTCCCCTCTCTCTCATGTTTACATATCCTTACCATTGTCAAGGCTCCTTCAGTGTTCACCCTGATGTTTTACAGTTGTCTGTCCTCTGACATTCCGATACAGGGGGGAATACAATGGAACCGAGCGCGGTTAATAAATAAACCCGTGCAATGCTAGATGAAAGCCCCAGATCCATGCTGATGGCCTTTAAAATGGCCGGGGTGAGGAGTGCTTGTCAGGGGGGAGTGGAGAGGGGGGAGAGGAGAAGTAGATAGTGGGTGTTCTGTGACTGTGAGTCGGCCCCGTATAAGACAGAGAGAGAGAGAGAGAGAGAGAAAGAGAGAGAGAGAGAGAGAGAAAGAGAGACAGAGAGAGAGTAGGAGGATAGAGGCACAGTGTTTCATCTGTGTGTGTGTGTGTGTGTTTCATCTCCCTCCAAGACACCAGGGGTTGGCTCCCGAGTTGGGGAAGACTGATCAAAGACCTGACACTACAGAGAACTCTCTCTTACACACACACACACACACACACACACACACACACACACACACACACACACTCTAGGGTTGTTTTCTTCTCTCTAACACACACAAACACATGCAAGTCTTTATGGCTTCTATAGACTCACACAGACACAAATTAGGTATACTTTGTATATTCTGTGTCAACAAAACACACCTCTTAGAAACCATAGTCCCATTAAACACACAACATGCAATGTATTACGGAACCCACAGTCCGACCAAACACGCCCCGTCTTAGAACCCACAGTCCGAACAAACACGCCCCGTCTTAGAACCCGCAGTCCTGCTAAACACACTTTTCCATGCGCCTCGCGGTTCCCTCCATTCATTAGGCGTGTGGGATGTGTAACCACGGTGCAGTCACCCCGGACCCTCTGGCTCGTTCTGTCAGTGGGTCTTCGGTGTGTCAAGCCGTGGAGAAGGGAAGCCTACCCGACCTGCTGTATGAGAAAGGTCTGTCTCCGACTGGCCCTGGACACTCCCCCTGAACGCCGGATGCAACATTCACACGCACATCGATGGCACACATACAGCACTTCATCTCGGTTTGCCCCTCTCTGTCTCTCACGCTTCTCTTTATCAACTAAAAGCATATTACGCGGACCGTTCTCCGCTCCTTCTACTGGCATCGATGTGTCAAAGCCGGTTGTCCCGTCCTTCATTTAAACGCAAACTAGGAAGGCAGACCGGGCCGGCGGACTCAGCTGTCAGGTAACCACTCAGCCAGTACCGCCAACGCCAGGGCACAGCCTAAATACGTCGCTGCAATTACTCTCCGGCTCACGCCGCTGTCACGGCAACAGCCAACCTATCATCCTGTCTCCATCCCTCTCCCCACGGTCCGTACATCATACGTACACATGGCACATACCAGGGCCAATGACACGGAGCCTGGGAAAGACCGGGAGGACGAGAAGGAGACTTCTACAATGTCTTTTTCTTGAGAGCTCTTACGCTTAAAACATCCGTTTTCGGCTGTGTCACCGGATGAATTCCGCCACACCACCAGAGGGTGTTGATTATTCCAATTTGACCAATATGTCGCTGTCACCTCTGGAGCGACACCCAGCAGGGCGAGTGGCCGTGTGAGAAAGTGGGTACCGATTTGGGGCACTCCCATATTGCTACCGCCACTGTGACTGCCATCATGCACAATGCATTTTGTCCCGCATCGCACCGGAGAGGCATCGTCAAAAGGGATTTCCTGGTCTCATTCGCTCACTAGCGACTCCCTTAGGCGGCACTGGCACCTGCAAGCTAACTGAAGCTGTCAGGTGACCATGTCTTGGAACATACATTGACCCACTCGGCAAAAGCTGAACGTCTTGGCACGGATGTCCAAAAAGAAGACTTTTACGGCCTCTCCTTAACACATCGGGAGTCGTTGCAATGAGACAGGGTCACAGGCATAATTGTCTATGATGAAATTGATGAGGGAAAAAAACGGGTTAAAAAAAGTAGTCCTTTTCGTTTTTCAAATCGACCACTGTAGAGTCAGTAGCGAAGTCAGGGCATTAAGTTTTCAACAGTGTAGGGCCTCTGCTCAGTTCATTAAAGTGTAAAAAGGACTGCTATGGTAACTCTTGCAGTTTTGTAAAAATAAAAGGGTTGCTGTATCTTCCATTGCTATTGCAGAATGCTGTCTTTTGGACAGCACATACCATTTAATGCACAGTTGATGTCAGTCCTCGTCGTTTGGTGATAGGCTGAATGCCGGCTGGGAAAAAAGATATCACTTGTACTTTTCTTTGTAATAACACTGCTGGTATTCCTCATTCTAATTTTAGTATTCCACTTGCCATCTTGAAATCAATATGAATTTCCTGCTTGAGTGTTTGAAAATGAATGACATGAGGCTATTTATTTAGCTATTCATGGACCGTGTTGAATGACTCAAATAAGCATACATATTACATGAGCCAGGCCTCAAATATCATGTTTTGACATTTTAGTATTAAGCTATGCTCTGCAAAAATGGCTCACAGCTCATTAAAACATTTTATTTGTCTATGACGAGAATGGCAAGGATCTGCATCTTTTCAGCCTTGACCACTTGAAGACTCATTATCTTTAGGTTTGGGAACTGAAGTGTGTTAGGCCAGTGAACTAAAGGTTATCACTGTTCTTTGCACACTCACCTGGTAAAATAATGTTAAAAAAGATATACATCTATATTTCAGGGGTGGCCAACCCTCACAAGGAATTTCTTCCATCCCCATTTTATGAGAAACGTCTAAAAAGAAATCACTTCAGAAAAGGGTATACCGCAATCAGTGCTTTGGTTTCTCTCTGGCACAAACAGTTATCACTATGTCCGTTGTACAGTGAGGGTAACACTTATGTTATTAAAACCCTCCATGTGAGAACAGTGATCCTTTTCTGTGTCCAAATCATTTTCTACTCAGTTATCCTGAATGTTAGCATAGACAAATTCACAGGTCACACCCCCCCTCCCAAAATATCGTCACCATCTGAAGCTTTCATCTCTAGATACAAACGTTTTGATTACACCTGATCAGGGATTTTTCACCCTGAACGTACATTTAAGCTAAATGAAGATACCCTTTAAAAGATATGTGGATTTGACGAGACCCTCGGTTTAGCGGTCGTGCTGTTTAATAGTCGTAGACCTCGCCTCAGATATGAATGTTTTCTTTCACTTCCCTTACTGTATAGACCTTTACTACTGATGGACACTGAAATAAGACTATGAGAAGCCTTTGGATACAGATGATAATTTGAATTTGAACACGACGAACCGAGACGAAGGATGGTAGGTGCCAAAGACAGGCTCCTGGCTCTCTTTACCCTTTTCACTCTCTCTCACTCTCTCTCACTCTCTGCACCAAATACCCATTTCATAGTCCTAGTTACCTTAACACCTCTTATGAATGCTGCCTCTTACGATCTCTCCCTAATTCCGTCCGTCTTTCCTTTCTCTTTGTTTCACATCACCACACTTCCCTTCTTTCTCGCCCTGTTCCCCTTCTCCATCCTTTCAAATGAACCCTGCCTGACCCTCGAAACTCGTCCCACCTTTGACCATCCGACCTCCGATCTGCAGAGACTGACCCGGTATCCGTCTGGGTCCTCGGGGCTCGCCCAACACACACCGGTCTCAAACAGCTACAGTTGTGATGTGAAGTCTGGCATCTTCATTGGGCGGGTCTTGCTTGCTTTCCCATAGTAGATGTGGACCAGTGTGTGTGCATAATGTGTGTGCGAGTTTGTGTGTGTGTGTAAGGCAGTGTGGTAAGGCAGTGTATATGTGGTATATATTAGATAACATGGTTCTCATTATGTATCCATGTGGTGATCTTTGGATAGGCACGTGCCTGTGGTGGCTCCCTTCCAAAATGACGTTTATCAACATACGGCTGTGTGTGCGTGTGTGTGTACAGTATGTTTTAGTGAGCCTGAAACCAGGCCCGGTCCCAGCTGAGCTTCTCCGTGTCTTACATTTCCCTGCAGCTTTCTGTCTGCAGCGCTCCTCCTGCTGGCACATTGTGTGTGAGTGCCTTTATGTTCCCTATTGTGTACAAATCTACGTATGCTACCATAAGCATGAATTCTTTATGTGTGTGTGTGTGTGTGTGTGTGTTTGCAGAAAGGATTGATTGCTCTCGGTTTTCACCAGGGTGATTCCAGCTGGGACATGGGGTTCAGCGAGGAGACACGCACAGCCTGTGGACCATGGTGAGGATGTAATTGTGAAAGGTGTGTGTGTGTGTGTCTGGACACATTCCCAGGCTGGAGGAGATAGTCCTCGCAGGCTCTGGTCTGTGTTCAACCAAAATGGCTGCTACTCTTCCTCTTATTTCCTTCTCTCTCCTTTACTATCCCCTCCCTCTCTCTCTCCCCCCCTCCCTCTCTCTCTCTCCCCCTCTCTCTCTCTCTCTCTCCCCCTCCCTCTCTCTCTCCCCCTCCGTCTCCCTCTCTCTCTCTCCCCCTCCCTCTCTCTCTCTCCCCCTCCCTCCCCCCCCCCCTCTCTCTCTCTCTCCCCCTCTCTCTCTCTCTCTCTCCCCCTCCCTCCCCTTCTCTCTCCCCCTCTCTCTCCCCCTCCCTCTCCCCTTCTCTCTCCCCCTCCCTCTCCCTCTCTCTCTCTCCCCCTCCCTCTCTCTCTCCCCCTCCCTCCCCCCCTCTCTCTCTCTCTCTCTCCCCCTCCCTCTCTCTCTCTCTCTCTCTCTCCGTGCTCTCTGCACCCCTCAGTCTGTCCCCTCGCGCAGACCCCCCTCCACCTCCTCCTATCTAGGGACCTGTGTGGACCTCCAACATGTTGAAGAAGGGGTGTGTATATGTTTGTAATGGGGGTGAAATAGGACTGCTTCGGGGCAAGTACGGGCACGGAACACGAATGGGATGTTACATCGGTGCGATCCTCAGCTGGATGTCGCCGGGCATCAAAGCCAGACTTGAATAAGGAGAATACATGAATTAAATGAAACGAAAGAGGAGCTATAAAAAAAAGTACAAGATGAAAAAGGGAGACCAATTAAGATGCAATCTGCTGTCCATCCCCCGCGTAGGAATAGCTGTGTGCTGCTTGAGCAAGGATTTTAAAAACTACAAATAAATAAGAGAGAATGAGCCCTGGATGAGCCTTCATGTGCCACCGAAGGACGGTTTTCAGCAACAAAAAAAAAACAACACCTCGAAAAGCCTCCAACATTAAATATGACAATGAGGAATATTTCCAGAAAGCTCCAACGTAGAATATGAAAGACTGAGGAAGGTCACCAGAAAGCCTGTATGGGGGTGTGTACTGTGCAGTTTGTACAGAGAAATGGACCGGAAACAATGACATATTTACCTCGTGGGGACATTTAGCGGGACCCAATGTGAAAAAAAAGCTAATTTGGCTTAGATTAGGTTTAGCATAACTGGTACAATTGGGTTAGGGAAAATAGGATTTTAATGGGAATATTGTTTGGGATCCCCTCAATGATAGAAAAACGTAAAGTGAGTGTATGTGTGGGAGGGTGTATGTTGCACTAATTTATATATTTTATACAAAGCAGCACAACAACTTCATAAAAGGCAAACTATAAAGAATTCTACTCACAAGCTATACTATTGGACCCATCAGCAAATGCCGGTCGGTCTCTCTCTCGCTCTCGTTATAAAACCACTGCTATGATGTAAATATGATGTTGCTAGTGTGTCTGCCTCTGTTTGGGAGTTCTTCCACTCAACCAGCCCTTCAACACTCAAGACTGAAGAGACAACATGACACACACTGAAGTCACGACACTCGCCATATCACATACACATCACACGCCGAGACATCAAACCATCTCCAGCACAGAGACACTCATAGAATCAATATCTAACACAGGCCCGAGAAAACAAAAAAATAAAAGTATATTTCTTTTCCCCTCTTCTGTCAGTGTAATTAAAATATGCTAATGTACGATAAAACACGTTTTATTGCAGTGATGACAGTGGCCGTTGTGCAGAGCCAGGGAATATCTGAATAGTTTCCACCAGATAAGGTCCATCGGCATCGATAACAATGAGGATCGAGCTGGGCTGGTGGTGGGGTGAAGCTAATGACAAAACGGATTGTTAGCTTATCTCTTTCCCTACACACTCACATCTACAGTTTGGGTGGCTGGTCCCCAGCAGCCCCCGCTGAGAGACGCCTCAAATACAGGGTGCGGGCTTGTCTACGTGTGTCTATGTATGACATACGAGTCTTCAACATACACGTCTGTTGCCATGACAGTGTAGGGTCCATCTATGACATATGAGTTATCAACATACACATCTCCTGTCATGACAGCATACGGTCTATGTATGACATACAAGTCTTCAACATACACGTCTGTTGCCATGACAGTGTAGGGTCCATCTATGACATATGAGTTATCAACATACACATCTCCTGTCATGACAGCATACGGTCTATGTATGACATACAAGTCTTCAACATACACGTCTGTTCTCATGACAGCGTATGGTCTATGCATGACATATGAGTCTTCAACATACTGTACAGCACACACCTGTTGTCATGACAGCGTACGGACCATGTATGATATAATAATCTTCAACATACGCATCTGTTGCCATGACAGCATAAGGACTATGCATGACATACGAGTCTTCAGCATACACATCAGTTGTCATGACAGCATACGGTCCATGTATGACGTACAAGTCTTCGACATAGACGTCTGTTGTCATGACAGCGTACGGTCCAGTGTAAGTGGGCGTGTTGCCCGTCCGACTCACTTCCACTTTGGTTCAGGGCGAACTGAGATTTGTTTAAACTACTATTCATCTGACCCCCCCCTCTCTCCAACCCTTCTGCTGCTGAAGTACAGGCAGACCTACACCCTCTGTGGGGGGGGGGGAACGGGTGTGTGTGTCTCCAGGGTGAGGCACCGTGGCTGTACAGCACACTACTCTGAGACATGAACCGCGGTCTGGCGTTGGCCGCTAATGGCTGCAGTAAAAAAAAGGGTCCACATTTCATCTCTCCCCCTGTGTCTCATTCTCCTCAGCCTCCCCGTGTGTGGAACTCTCTTCTTTCACCTCCCCCCCACTCCTGTTGTGATCCGGGAAATGTCATCGCTTACTCTCTCTAATAGAGAGAAAAACAGAGTGCTCTTTTCAAGAGTAAAAGACAAAAAACAGAGACAGGTCTTACAGAGAGGGAGGGACAGAGAATGAGAGAGGGAGATAAATGAAAGACTTGCTCAAGACCCTGATTAACAATTCATCAGTTACATGAATAAATGAACAAGGTAAATAAATACCTCATCATCCTGTCTAAATCTCAGCTCTGGCAACTCAACTCTTTCTGTGTGTGTCGTGTGTGTGTTTGCATGTGTTGACGACTCTACTCAGTTTCTCTACTGTCAATCTGGGTCAGCCCTTTATATATCCTTGACTACTTGCATCTTCCACTACGCGAGGCAAGAACGTTACCAACCGCTCGGGTATCTCTATAAAATGGATGAAGATCTGATCTAGGATTACCTAGACTGGTCTGAATAGAACACCTAGCTATTAGGGGGAGGATATGGAAAACTGACCTTACATAACATTATTCTCTATAAGGGAGAGGAATCTTAACACTTTTTTCCCCATTCTTTGTTTCCTACTAGTCATGTTCACTATTACCTTCTCATGCTCTGACAATGTCAGTATGCTCCCTATCTGGCAGGGCCAGGCCAGTCTAGTCTTAGAGTTATCTGAGAGACCCGCTAGCTTGTCCCGCGCCGTAGCAGGGTTAGCACCGACTTTTCAGGTCCACCCCCAGAAACACGGTGACAAGGTAGCCAGTGTGAAACGGCCCTTCGCTTAATTTACCGACGCCTGTGACGCGTGGCTACATGGTTGCTCTGCTTCCGTCCGTTCACTCAGCAAACCTTCGTCATGTCAGGACACTGGCTTAATCTGAGCGTTAATTGAGTCACGGGAGCGTAAAGCTGATTGCGTGTCACTGGTGTACATTATTCACATCCCAGAGAGAAGGCAACAGTCGCAGCTTGTCAGATATGGATACAATATTTGCTGTTTCGTTGTCCTTTACCCCGGGGCTTGTGGATTCAGGTGGGAATCCATAGTCCAGGGTTAAACCTTAGTCCAGGGTTAAACCTTAGTCCAGGGTTAAACCTTAGTCAAGGGTTAAACCTTAGTCAAGGGTTAAACCTAAGTCCAGGGTTAAACCTTAGTCCAGGGTTAAACCTTAGTCCAGGGTAGTTAAACTTGAACACAGGCGAAGATGGACCAAAGTTAAGAACAAGGCAGTGTAAAAACGCTGTATGTGTCTCTGTGTTGGTGTGTGTCTGTATCTCTGTATGTGCTGAGTAATAAGCATCAGGTAGCGCCAGTGTGGTTACATTAACACTATGTGAGTGTATGTGTGTGTGTTTGTGTGGGTGTGTGTTGACTAGTAAGCAGCAGCAGTGTAATAACAGAGTGGGCAGCCCAACATACCGGCGGGCCACCACACATTGATTTATTCCACACAAGCACATGCATTACCACACACACACACACACACACTCACACATTTCCAAACGCACACACAGCCAAGTGGGCTTCAGGGCATATTACACCAGTATGAGTACACACACACACACCCACCCAGCAGTGTGGACAAAAACAGAAGCATCAAGAAAACCAGCTTTTTCCCTTGCCTCACACACACACACACACACGCTCGCGCACACATACTTCTGACACAACAGCCGGATTGACAGACGGACAGATGAGGAACAGGCTGTTTTGGTTCGAGACTGAAAACAATAAATGTCATTCCTCACAGTGGCATGTCACCGTGTCAATCAAATAGAACTGCGTTTCTCCAAGTCAGGGATCTTGTTGGATCAGCTCTGTGGACCTTTAATTGGAGGTCTAATGATCCGATGCTATGACATGCTTGTCGACTGTGTAATGTGCATATGGTGATGTCTTGGAAAATGCTGTGTGTGTGTGCGCACGCGTGCCCATGCTCGTGCTGCAGCCTCATCACTACGTTTTGCTAAGCGAGCTGAGCGGTGGCCAATACACACACAGACCCCCCTAAATGACCCCGTGAAAAAGGCTGACAGACCCGATGGGGCCTGGAAGTGGCACAGGGGTATCTGAGCTAAAGCTGATTGGCTGGAGCGCTGTTTGTATAACCAGGCTCACCGGTGTTCAAGGTGGGTGGTTACAAGCCCCTCCCCTAAGTGTGATTCCAGAACCCGCACACAGTCACCTCCCCGCACACAGTCACCTCCCCGCACACAGTCACCTCCCCGCACACAGTCACCTCACCGCACACAGTCACCTCCCCGCACATAGTCACCTCCCCGCACACAGTCACCTCCCCAAACACAGTCACCTCCCCGCACACAGTCACCTCCCAGCACACAGTCACCTCCCCGCACACAGTCCAAAGCATCAGCAGACGGCCACAGTGCCAAGACTGAACAACAGTCCTTTCAAAACAACATTGTGATCTACGTTCTACAGCCAGTTGGTTTTCCACAAAATGGAGTGGAACTGACTACTACGTCCAGATTTGAAGAGTGCTACTCCACGGCACAGATCACATTGTTGACAGAATAGGCCTTGAGGTCCTGGAATGCCAGCTCATGTTTGGTAAACTCCAGAGCATTCCCAATTACGTTACTGTGTGATTGACTGACAGCGTGACGATTTATTATTCGGGCAGATTGGCGCGCTGAGACCGGCAGAGTTTGGCGTTGCAGTGTCCCGTCATCTTAATTGGAAGATGTCTCCGCATGGAAGTTTGGCTAAGGCCTGTGTTGTCACTTTAATGTGGTATACATTCAACCACTGCACGGTGTACACCACTGGCAGCTCAGAGCTGAATAGATGTCCGCAGATAAATTCATAAAGAATGAATGAAAGGAGTCTTGTGATGAATGTCCTTGTAATGGAGGGAGGATCACGCTCAAGTGAGTTTTGTGTGGATCTCAGGAAGAGGGTCCGCTACTCTTGACGGTAGGAAATGGAAATCCAAATAGAATTTGAGAAATGTTCCTCTGTTTCTCCACTCTCACCCCTGTACCCTGAGGACACGACCTGTGTGTGTGTGTGTGTGTGTGTGTGGTGGAGCCAGGATGAATTCTGATATGATCTGCAGTGCTTGGGCTCCTACCCAGAGTCCCTTGCAGCTCGGGGGAAGGGGGAGGGGGCGGGCGGCTGACCATTGCCTGCTACTCGGGCCAGGGCTGCTACTCCACTGTTACCTGGCAACCAGCCAAAGCTACAGACGACTGTGTTGCTGAGCACGCCTGTTATCCGTCTGTCTGGTTGTCTGTCACCTGTCTGTCTGACATCTGTCTGTCTGTTATCTGTCTGTCTGTCATCTGTCTGACTGTCTGTCTGTCATGTTTCTGACTGTCTGTCTGTCATGTGTCTGACTGTCTGTCTGTCATGTGTCTGTCTGTCTGTCATGTGTCTGTCAGTCATGTCATCTGTCAGACTGTCTGTTATCTGTCTGTCATTTGTCTGTCTGTCATCTCTCTGTCTGTCATGTGTCTGTCTGCCTGTCTGTTATCTGTCTGTAATGTGTCTGTCTGTTATCTGTCTGTCTGTCATGTGTCTGTCTCTGTCATCTCTCTGTCTGTCATGTGTCTGTCTGCCTGTCTGTTATCTGTCTGTCATGTGTCTGTCTTTTATCTGTCTGTCTGTCTGTTATCTGTCTGTCTGTCATGTGTCTGTCTTTCACCTGTCAGTCTGTCATCTGTCTGACTGACAATAGCTCTCTGTTGACATCTGTCTCTTCATTCTATGATCACTATTCCTCCTAATCACCTGATGGTCTCCTTCATTATCTCGGTCCCACGTTCTTCTCTGTATCTCTCTCTGACTCTCTTTTTCCATTCTGCTCTCTCTCTTTGTTCTCCTCCGTCCCTCTCTCACTTCCACCTTCTCTCTTCCTCTGTCTTTCTTCTCTCGTTCTCTCTCCCTCTGTCTTCCTCCCTCCCCTCCATCTCTCAGCTCTTTTCATATTATAATCTTCTTTCCTCATCTTTGAAGGGAGAGGGTCTAGGGAGTGAATTAACCCTTAACAGTGGCCGGGTTCTTTCTTGGCTGCACTTCACACACTCATTACCCACAACCCCCCTCCCTGTCCACACCACTCTGAAGTTCTCTAATCGAGCCCACCTCGAACCCTTCCTCCTCCAATCCAAACTGCCCAAAGAGGAAGAAGAGATGAAAGACATTTTGGTGGAAATACAGTGGGGAGAACAAGTATTTGATCCACTGCCGATTTTGCAGGTTTTCCCACTTACAAAGCATGTAGAGGTCTGTCATTTTTATCATAGGTACACTTCAACTCTGAGTGACGGAATCTAAAACAAAAATCCAGAAAGCACATTGTATGATTTTTAAGTAATTTATTAGCATTTTATTGCATGACCTTTGTTTGTAATTACAGAGATCATATGTTTCCTGTAGTTCTTGACCAGGTTTCCACACACTGCGGCAGGGATTTTGTCCCACACCTCCATACAGACCTTCTCCAGATCCTTCAGGTTTCGGGGCTGTCGCTGGGCAATACAGACTTTCAGCTCCCTCCAAAGATTTTCTATTGGGTTCAGGTCTGGAGACTGGCTAGGCCACTCCAGGACCTTGAGATGCTTCTTACGGAGCCACTCCTTAGTTGCCCTGGCTGTGTGTTTCGGGTGGTTGTCATGCTGGAAGACCCAGCCATGACCCATATTCAATGCTCTTACTGAGGGAAGGAGGTTGTTGGTCAATATCTCGCGATACATGGCCCCATCCATCCTCCCCTCAATACGGTGCAGTCGTCCTGTCCCCTTTGCAGAAAAGCATCCCCAAAGAATGATGTTTCCACCTCCACGCTTCACGGTTGGGATGGTGTTCTTGGGGTTGTACTCATCCTTCTTCCTCCAAACACGGCGAGTGGAGTTTAGACCAACAAGCTAAATTTGTGTCTCATCAGACCACATGACATTCTCCCATTCCTCCTCTGGATCATCCAGATAGTCATTGGCAAACTTCAGACGGGCATGGACATGCGCTGGCTTGAGCAGGTGGACCTTGCGTGCGCTGCAGGATTTTTATCCATGACGGCGTAGTGTGTTACTAATGGTTTTCTTTGAGACTGTGGTCCCAGCTCTCTTCAGGTCATTGACCAGGTCCTGCCGTGTAGTTCTGGGCTGATCCCTCACCTTCCTCATGATCATTGATGCCCCACAAGGTTACATGGAGCCCCAGACCGAGGGAGATTGACCATCATCTTGAACTTCTTCCATTTTCTAATAATTGCGTCAACAGTTGTTGCATTCTCACCAAGCTGCTTGCCTATTGTCCTGTAGCCCATCCCAGCCTTGTGCAGGTCTACAATTTTATCCCTGATGTCCTTACACAGCTCTCTGGTCTTGGTCATTGTGGAGAGGTTGGAGTCTGTTTGATTGAGTGTGTGGATAGGTGTCTTTTATACAGGTAACGAGTTCAAACAGGTGCAGTTAATACAGGTAATGAGTGGAGAACAGGAGGGCTTCTTAAAGAAAAACAAACATGTCTGTGAGAGCCGGAATTCTTACTGGTTGGTAGGTGATCAAATACTTATGTCATGCAATAAAATGCAAATTAATTATAAAAAAATCATACAAAGTGATTTTCTGGATTTTTGTTTTAGATTCCATCTCTCAGAGTTGAAGTATACCTATGATAAACATTACAGACCTCTACATACTTTGTAAGTAGAAAAACCAGCAAAGTTGGCAGTGTATCAAACACTTGTTGTCCCCACTGTATTTAAAATAGTTTTAGATGTTTCGATGAGTTGGGATGAATATGCAAGTGGTAAACTGTTAATGGGTTTATGAGTGGTGTGTGTATGTGTGTTTAAGTTTTATTAAAAAAAAAAAAAATATATATATATATATAATGAATTAGGGAAATACCCTCTTTCCTTTTTCTCTCCATCTCTTCCTCCTTTTCACCCTTTCTCCTTTATTTTCTCACCCATTTATTACCATCTCTCTCTCCTTCATCTCAGTCTCCATGTGTTCCCGCTTTCAGATGGAGCTGTGTGTGTGTGTGTGTGTGTGTGTGCGTGGTAGACGATAGCACCGAGGGCTGCAGTTTGTCGGCTAGGCAGCCCCTCTATGAATATAAAACAAGGACTCCATATGACCAGGTAACTGATCAAGAGCTGACAGAGAAAAACAGAGAAAGGAACTGATGCAGAGAAGAAAGGGATGCAGCAGGAAGGAATGAGAGAAAGGGTTTGGGTTAAAGGAGGGAAAGGGAAATAGAGATGGGTTAGGGTTTGGGGGAAAAGGGAAATAGAGATGGGTTAGGGTTTGGGGGAAAAAAGAAAATAGAGATGGGTTAGGGTTTGGGGGAAAAAAGAAAATAGAGATGGTTTAGGATTTGGGGGAAAAAAGAAAATAGAGATGGGTTAGGATTTGGGGGAAAAGGGAAATAGAGATGGGTTAGGGTTTGGGTTAGGGAGTGTACTGAGAGTGAAAACTGAAAGAGGAGAGAGAGTGTGTGAACAGGAGGTTAAGCTATTAACCCATGGTCTGGTTAAAACTGGGAGTACCAAAAGAAGGAGACAGATAAGACTGAGAGACAGAAAGAAAAACAGAGGAACAGAGAGAGAGAACAGAAACAGAGAGGGATGGATAGGAGTTTGAGAGTGACAGTGAGAGAGAGAGAGAGATAGTGAGAGAGAGAGACAGAGACAGAGATAAAGACAGGAGTCTGAGACAGATATAAGAAGACAGCGAGATAGAGAGAGAGGAGTCTGAGAGAGACAGAGTGTGTGAGTTCTGGTGAGGGAATAGGGAGATCAGTAGTGTGGTGTCCGTGGGCCCGGCCCGTCACTGGGAAACTCACCCTCTGTATACAGCTCTAACCCATGATGGATGACCATGGACCAGTGGGTGTGTGGACAATGTTCCCTGCTCTGAAATCACGTGCTCTGTCAGCCTAGCCAATCACGCAGCCCGTCACTGACCCTTCAGCCAATCACAAGAGCTGCAGTACAGGTATGGCCCTGCGGCTGCTGGGCAGTGTGACGTGCGGAGACATTTTGAGAAGGGTGGGCCATAGGCTCTGGATATGCCCTATTACCCGAAGGGATCCAAACACCTCTGACAGTTTAACTGGCATTGATGTATTCACACACACATACACGTTAGAAATTACTTTCCTTGCGGTAACCCAAATAGGTAGTCACCTTATCTTACTGTCTCAGACCCTAACTTTCACCCTCAACTGAACTCCTAAGCAGAAAAAAAGTATTTCTCCACACATGGCAAAAATGTCCTCAAGAAGTTTAATTATATTCGTTTTCCTTGCGGGCATTTGTGAATGATACACTTAAGTACAATTCATACGCATACACCCACAAGAAAAACAACAACACACACACACACACACACACACTCAACATTTTGTTTGTGTCCCAAACAAAAATTCCAGCATGTTAGCAGTGCACTATGCCCACCGCAATTTGATGAATGGAAAGAGACGTCCGTTACAAGAAAAATGAACAACCAGAAGTGTAATGACATTCGACGACTGCCATTAGGCCCGCGGCATTCGCAGTCTGAATAGAGGCGTCCATTGCTGTAAGCCATCATCTCCATCTCTGCCACTTATCTCCTGCCTTGCACGTTCCAGTCGAAGCAGGACAGGGTACGCTGCCTATTCAAAGTCCATGGATGCAGGCAAATTTAGTGGCAACATTTATGTAGCTGAAAAGCCCTATCCACCTCCCTGATAGGCCTCCGATAACACCTACAGTTGGTTGTTAGAGACATCTGTTTAAGCCGCTCACCAAATGGGGATGAAAGCCTCCTGGAATACAGATCAGGAGCACTGCTGAATCTAGGTGGAGGGACAAAAAAAATCAAATAAAAAAGGACTCCATTTGGCTTGAATTCCAGGGAATAATTTACAGCATTTTGCCTGTGGGGGTCGGTGGAGGCCCATTTTGTAGCTCAAACCGCACAAGGACATTTAAAAAGGGGAAATGTATTTATTTGTTTTGTTTGATATTTTTTCCTAAATGCTTTTCTAATGGCCCTCCACATATCTGGACCGGACTGACTTATATATATATACATATATATAGACAGAGTAAGAGGTTGCACTAGACCCATGCAACCCAAAGGTTTGATACTAGCAGAAACAAATACTCTCTTAGTCTAACCCTGAATTTCACTCCTAAGCCTAATATTAAATTTCTTTGTGTCCCTAATTCTTGGGAGTCTGGTATATATAACAAACAAAGGTTTGTTTTGTCCCTAGAGGGGCACCCTTTTTTGCTCTAGTTGGAACCCTGTGTATATGGCTTTTCACAGAACCCTAAACGTTCCTTCTATAAAAGGTTCTATTGAGAATTATTGAGAACTCTGAATGAATGGTTCCACCAGCATAACTAGCCTTTACAATTATAATATTTATAACAAATCATTGTTAAAAAGGACTTTCTTTGAGGGCACTGATCTGCCCCAACAAAGTGGTGTTAGAAAACTCATGGTATACAGGCTACATCAGATCTGGAAGTCACTTTATGCTGGCTTACAACGTGATATTTTATTCCCTTTGGAATCCAGCCAGAGTTACAATATACAACAAGTGAACATTTTATTCACCCCAAACCTGCATTAGGAATGACTGCCAGGGTAGAGAAGATTGTTTACTGAGCAGTGGTAGTGCGTGGGTAAAATCCCAGAGGAAGCCAAGCCAGGAAAACAGCAATATTACAACCTAGGCCTATTTGTTGTGAAAATAGCGGTTTTAGCTCCAAGCCGTTAGTTCATAGCCAACGTGATACACAAGGCAGAGAAGACAACAATCACACCATGGCCGAATTAATTTAACTATATGTTTAATTCATCGCAAAATTGGAGAGCAATATCAAATCCATAAAGCATTGACAGGACCAACAAGCAAATAAACGTTTCAGAAGTGTTTAGCCTATAAAAACACCTAACATGATTTAAAACCAGTTATCACAAAACAAAAGCTGACTGATATTCCGGCTACACTTCTACTTCAGTAAAGTCTAAAAAAGTCTGAACAGACTAAAAGCAATTTGGTACATTAAACATACTGACATACTCCAAATCCCTTTCTTCATTCACGGCTACTTTAGAAATTGACTGATTTTAGCCAGTTCGCTACTAACACACATTTTTGCCTTTGTTCTTTCAATGTCGTTTTAAGGTATTATATTATGATTGGTGTGATGCCAAACCCAAAAGGGCTTCCCCAGTGGGAGGTTCTACCATGTAATACACATACTGAAAACTGGGGACCTGTTTCCCTTCCTCTGACTATTTGTCCAGAAGAGCCACTTGTTAGGTGAATGGACATTAGGACAACCGAGAGACGAACGATTCTGCTTTTAAATAATGTTTTTGGTCAAATCTTTGGGGAAGTCTAGCTTCCCTTGGTGAATCCATTAATATGTTCTTGAAACTACTTCAATTATTTAAAGAAGAACCCTAACCCCAACTACCTCAGTAACAGGTGTTATGAAACCAATAACTTACTGAAGTTACTGTTCAAGTTGCCACTATATGTCTAGGGATCTTAGGGTTAGCTACCTAATCTGTAGTCAACGAGATGCCAGGCGTTTAATGCATGTATACAGGAGGCCACAACTTATTGAGTATTTGACTTCAGTCCTGTCTTCAGCAACCGAAAAACATGGCCAATGGGATTCATGTTGGGTGATTGACTTGGCAACTCAAGAACATTCCACTTTTTGGCCTTGAAATTCTGCCTGGTTGCTTCAGCAGTATGTTCAGGTCCTGCTGCAGGGTGAAGTGGCGTCTAAAGGGCTTTGAGGCATTTTGGTTCAATCTAAACAGACAAGATATTTCTGTACACTTCAGAATTCATCCTACTGCTGCCATCTGCAATTACATCATCAATGAAGACAAGTGAACCAGTTCCAGCAGCGGTCAAACGAGAGCATAACAAAAAAAATATATATAATGAACAAAACATGTGGAACTGGTTCATGTGTTTTGTGGATTTGGAGAAGGCATTCGACTGTGTCCCTCGCGGCATCCTGTGGAGGGTGCTTCGGGAGTATGGGGTCCTGGGTCCTTTGCTAAGGGCTGTCAGGTCCCTGTACGACCGAAGCAGAAGCTTGGTTCGCATTGCCGGCAGTAAGTCAGACTTGTTCCCGGTGCATGTTGGACTCCGGCAGGGCTGCCCTTTGTCGCCGGTTCTGTTCGTAATTCTTATGGACAGAATTTCTAGGTGCAGCCAGGGGCCGGAGGGTGTCAGGTTTGGGGACCACGCGATTTCGTCTCTGCTCTTTGCGGATTATGTTGTCGTGTTGGTCCCTTCAAACCAGGAGCTTCAGCATGCACTGGGATGGTTTGCAGCCGAGTGTGAAGCGGTGGGGATGAGAATCAGTACCTCCAAATCCGAGGCCATGGTCCTCAGTTGGAAAAGGGTGGCTTGCCCACTTCAGGTTGGTGGAGAGTTCTTGCCTCAAGTGGAGGAGTTTAAGTATCTAGGGGTCTTGTTCACGAGTGAGGGAAGGATGGAACGGGAGATTGACAGACGGATCAGTGCAGCTTCTGCAGTAATGCGGTCGATGTATCGGTCTGTCGTGGTGAAGAAAGAGCTGAGCCGCAAGGCGAAGCTCTCGATTTACCGGTCAATCTACGTTCCTACTCTCACCTACGGTCATGAGCTTTGGGTACAGACGGCCGAAATAATCTTTCTCCGCAGGGTGGCTGGGCGATCCCTTAGAGATAGGGTGAGAAGCTCGGTCACCCGGGAGGAGCTCAGAGTAGAGTCGCTACTCCTCCACATCGAGAGGGGTCAGCTGAGGTGGCTTGGGCATCTGTTCCGGATGCCTCCTGAACGCCTTCCCGGGAAGGTGTTCCGGGCCCGTCCCACCGGGAGGAGACCCCGGGGAAGACCTAGGACACGCTAGAGGGACTATGTCTCCCGGCTGGCCTGGGAACGCCTCGGTGTCCCCCCGGAAGAGCTGGAGGAAGTGTCTAGGGAGAGGGAAGTCTGGGCATCTCTGCTTAGACTGCTGCCCCCGCGACCCGGCCCCGGATAAGCGGAAGAAGATGGATGGATGGATAAAGAACAAAAATAATTGAGTATTCTTTGATGATCCATTAAAAAGATCTTCCTTGGTCTGTCAGTTAAGTTGAGAATGCTGAGCTAACCAGTACTCTCTTTCTTCTTAATGTACCAAACAGATCTGATCAATTTATTCTGATATATCTGTATCATGATGTTCAACATGCCTTTCATTGAAACGTCTTTGGTGTTTGTATTGTCAAACACCATCAACCAAAAGCAAAATCTATAATGAAAATAAGACATTGATAGCTCTCTTATATACATACTATGATGCAAACAAACACATTTGCCTAATAAGAGAGAGCTGTGTCACTCACCAAATGTTTATGGACTGCACTATAGATGCACTTTCATATGGTGAAAAAAGCAATACATGCAAGAAGAAAACATCTAAAGCCATGCTTAAATTAAAGATTAGCTGACACAAAACAAACAAGTCAACAGAGAGGCTCAATTCCGATTGTCTTGAGGAGTTGTCTTCAATGGTGAAATTCACTTGCTAGAATCTTCTAAAAGCCTCAATAAGACAACGCCCTCATCACAAATTCTATTCCGATCCTTGTGGATGACACGTTAAGCTGTGTTGCTATACCCTTCATCCTTGCAATTACTTCCTTGAATCAAGTTTAAATGGCTATACACGCATTGACCTGAAATCATCCACAATGCACCATGATTAATGCCTTTGCCATGGGAACATTTCTGTGAGAATGGAAAGCTCTGCAAATCTGTTCCATCTCTTGCAAATAGTTAACGTGACATCGATTAGCAGTTTACTTGAATGACAGCCAATGTCCGTCACATATCCATCTGTGGATCAATTCAACGAGTGAAGGGGACTCTAATTTGAAGAATCAAAATGAAGCCAGAGGCTTCAGACCTCATCTCTCACTTCAGGACTGACAATCACCTGATCTGCTTGTAAAGGCGTAGCTAGACTAGACTAGTTTGTTGCCCCCTGGAGGATAAATTGTGGAAGTGTTTTCTGGAGTGTGTGCGTCATCCTAAACCAAACCTTCCCACAGATGACAGAGATGTGATAAATCCAACTAGCAAATGATTGGATTAGAGTAAAAAGAGTTCAATTTAGAAAGACGTCATTTATTTTTGTACCCATACGAATAATCAAGTGATTAATATACATTATTACCTTCCCCAATTATTTATTTTTTGCCTTCCACAAACAGTTCTTAGGGTGTTAAAGGGTTCAATACAAATGCTTTGCCTTCAAAAGAACCAATTACTCAAAAAAAAAGGAGTTCTTCAGATCCAAATGGTTCTTCAAACAACCATATGCCTACACAAGAAAAATGCTCCTTGAACCCTTTTTGTGCAGACTCTACCTCAATAGGCCTGGTGGGTTATGTAAAGCGGTGGGGACGGTTAACACACACACAAACACATACACACAGGTCTCAGGAGTGAGGTTGACGGATCACTGTTTTGTCCTTCCTGACTAACCCCTCATCTCACGACTATTGCGTGTGTAAGTGTGTGCGTGATCGTGGGCGTGTGCGCGTGTGTGCGTGTTTGTCTGTTTGCACTCCCCATCTCATAAATATGGTAATATTGTTAAGCTTTGCCAAATGGCCTGGATTTGGGAATGTCGATGGGGAGGGAGGGAGCGACAGTAATTACAAGGTATATGATGAAATCGCCACAACCAGTCTGGGGCTATTCAATCCCCCATGGTCAATGTCCGCATAGTAGGTATTTATCTTAACTTCAGCTATATAAAAACCAAGGACGAGGCTTCTGTATAACGCTAATAATAATAATAATAATAATAATAATGATGATGGGAAGGATACTGAGGATGAGAATCATGGACGTTTTTGTGTGTGCAAATTGACGTATGTTTAATCAGATGTGTGAGTGGCACTGTTTTGTAGCTGGGTTTACTCTAGCTGGATATGGAGATGGGTGTACTGTAGATGAATGTAATGTATATTGATTTACTGGAAATGAATTTACGGTAGATGGATTTACTATAGATGGATTTACTGTAGATTTATTTACTGTAAATGAATGTACGGTAGATGGATTTAGTGTATACGGATGTACTGTAGAAGAATGTACTATAGATGGATATACTACAGACGGTTGTACTGTAGAAAGATGTATTAGAACTGTGTACTGTTGATCTGCTTTAGTCAGTGTCTCACGTTGCTAGTCATTAGGCACTAGTGTTCTTTCTTTCCTCCCTCTCTCTTGTCCTTTCTCCCTCTCTTTTGTTCTCTTTTTAATCTACAGTATCTTCCTCTCGCTCTTCTGCACCGTTTCTCCCCCTCTCTCGATTTCTTCTCAAGAATCCGTCTCCGTGTTCTCCCCTTACTCCTCTTTTCCCCGCTCCCTCAACAGATGAGGAGTCCTCGGGTTTTGATGCGCCTAATATCCTGCAAGCTGTCTGACAGACCAGACCAGTAGACCTATTACTGTGTTAATTAGCTCTCAGAATATCTCATTCTCCCCCCAAAAAAATTCAATCAGGCCCCGGAATCTAACGAGCCAATTATCATAGGAGCATTAACCATGGATAGGGGATTGATTGGGATGATGAGATGAGAGAAGGATGAGAGCAGAGATCAATGGTGCGAGAGAGTGGGGGCTAGGCACGGAGATAGGAGGGTTGAGGGGCAGAGAGACAATTGTCCTCTTCGTATGGAGGGATGTCAACGGCGCCTGACTCGTATGCAGGAGCTCAGCACCTCCAATGTTCTACTGCTAGAGACCCGGCTCTCCTACTGAGTTATTAGTGTCAAAAGCATTGTGGCACTACAATGGCTGTATGGATATAGAACACAGCTCTGCAACCCACAATTTGTTACAGGAACCTTTTTCATCCCGAATCAAAGCACTTTCCGATTTGTCCCGCTAATGCATAATGTTATCCAGTGTAGGTAGTTTCATAAAGGACCGAGTATTCCTGTCAACGCATCTGCCGGGTTTGGGAGCGTGTGCGCGCCTGTAGATGTAGAGGGTATAAAACTGCACTAATGATAAAGAATTCATAACGGAGGAGTCGGCCCTGTAGTGTTAAGCTGGAACAGCCGGGTTATCAGAGCGTGCACGGGGTTAATGATTTTCAGGTGCCTGGGTCATGTCGTGAGGAAGCAACTAGCGGGGTACCGCTCGGCGTCAGCAGTCATCCCGCATGCACGTCTCGCCACTTTCCCCAGGTGTCCCGAACACCCCTGAAACATCTTAATCCTCGCTGGGAAAAGGAATCTCTGGCGATGTCGACGTATCAAAAATGTGTGTGTGTGTGTGTGTGTGTCTGTGTTTGATATGAGGGGAAATAGAGGAAGAGAGAGAGGAAGTGACTGAATGTTAATCTACATTTGGTCACTACAATATAAAACGTAGATTCCATTATGGATTAAAAGAGGTAATGAGGCAAAACCTTAGTGGAAAGAGGTGTGGGTGTCAGAGTGGTAGAATGTGGATGTTTTATGCATTTCATCTACAGCACATCTGAGAGAATGCTTAACGGGTCTGTGTGTCTATGTACGAGCGTGTGCGTTGGCGGTTAGGTAATCTCCGGGTAAATCTCGCACGGTCCGCTAGATTGCTGACGTCACCGCATTAACGGCGACTGACAATGGAAGTTAAATTGAACGCGGCAGTGACTCTTCAGTTCACTCTCGGTCCCTCTCCTTTGTGTCTTCCTCTCCCACACTTCCACGTCTTTTTTTCTCCCCTGGCCGTCTCCCATCTTGGTGATAAGAAAATCTCAAGCACATCTTAACAAGAAAACCTGCAGTCTCTGACACAGTGTGGAAAATAAGGGCAGCAGGCGGTGATGCTAACATCAAGACGACGACACATTTTCATGTGGTGTGTGTGTGTGTGTGTGTGTGCTCGCGTCTGGTCCAGGAACATTATTTAATAGAATGTGCTTTCCCCTTCGTCTTATCACACGCGGCACAGACCCGTACACGTTACAAGGAACAATGGCCCCGACAAAGCCTTTTGTTCGGGGGCTACGAGCACATGCACACACGCACTCACACACACTCAGTCAAACAAACACACAGCCGTAAGAAGAAGATAGGCTAGCCTTTTCTTCGTAGTATACTCTATTTACACGCAGTATTTGTCCCAAACATGGATTATAGAATGTGATGGCACAGCAGGATGCATATGTGTGTGGTGTGCTGGAGCCAAACAAGGTGTGTTTCTAAGACTAGAGTGGATGGAGGTATTTGATGAACTGCGTTATTATCCTGGCATAATTAGCGAACAATAACATTATATCCTCCTGTTAATGTATTTACGAAACGGACCGAGACAGAGCGAGACACACCGAGACGGACTGAGAGGGACTAAGGTTGGACACTTTCATTTATGTCATAAATCAGAGATAAATGTCTGATTCCCTTGAACTGTCCAACTCTCTCTGCACATTAATCCCAGAGAGAGGTGGGCCATTTGGCCAGGCTGATCAGGGCACAGCCCAGAGTCATAACATGTTAATAAAAGAAGGGGGTGCACACATCTAACGGATGAAACCAGACCCCCTTTCTGATATCCTGGCACCTCTTCTGTCTAAGTATAGAACCTGATGATAGGTATTATTACCAGATGAACACATCTGGAAACATGTGAGGTCGCTTTGAATGCCTTAGGGACATGATTTTGGAGAATAAGACCAACTAACTAACTAAGACAGAAGACAAGATAGAGGAGAAAGAGACCTAATCACAAACTGAGAGACAGACAAGATATAGGAGAAAGAGACCTAATCACAAACTGAGAGACAGACAAGATAGAGGAGAAAGAGACCTAATCACTAACTGAGAGTCGATAGAAGAGTACTATACCCCCTCACTGAGAGAATAGACAGAAAAGTCCTAGACCTCTCACTGAGAGAGAGAAATAGAGAGAGAACAAGACTCGACCTGCTCAGTAACAGAGACAGAAAGAGAGGCAAAGAGAGAAGGGAGAGTACTAGACCCCAGTAACAGCCACTAACAGAGACAGAAAGAGAGGCAAAGAGGGAAGGGAGAGTACTAGACCCCAGTAACAGCCACTAATAGAGTCAGAAAGAGAGGCAAAGAGGGAAGGGAGAGTACTAGACCCCAGTAACAGCCACTAATAGAGTCAGAAAGAGAGGCAAAGAGGGAAGGGAGAGTACTAGACCCCAGTAACAGCCACTAACAGAGTCAGAAAGAGAGGCAAAGAGAGAAGGGAGAGTACTAGACCCCAGTAACAGCCACTAACAGAGTCAGAAAGAGAGGCAAAGAGGGAAGGGAGAGTACTAGACCCCAGTAACAGCCACTAACAGAGACAGAAAGAGAGGCAAAGAGGGAAGGGAGAGTACTAGACCCCAGTAACAGCCACTAACAGAGTCAGAAAGAGAGGCAAAGAGGGAAGAGAGAGTACTAGACCCCAGTAACAGCCACTAACAGAGTCAGAAAGAGAGGCAAAGAGGGAAGAGAGAGTACTAGACCCCAGTAACAGCCACTAACAGAGACAGAAAGAGAGGCAAAGAGAGAAGGGAGAGTACTAGACCCCAGTAACAGCCACTAACAGAGGGAACAGTATTTTTCTTGATCAGTAGTTTCCTGCGTCTTCTCCACATTTTCTCTCATTACTGCAGTTTGCCGCTCTACCTGTTCTCCTCCTCTGCTTTTCCTAATTATAACTGTCATTAATTACGAAACTCTCCTCGGATGAGCGAGCGAAAAATGTCCCGATCCACTCAAGCGAGAGATCTGGACAACCTCACAGCCTCCCACCCCAACTGTTGATTCTGTCTGTTTGCCCGTTAGCCTAAAGGAGCATGCGATTCGTTCTGCTCTTTATTCATTCGGGGTTGATACCAACGTGAGCGCGGGTGGGGGGGGGGGGGTAAGGTCGTCTGCGCCTGGATACAGTTTCTACATTTATCTGTCCCAATTACGATCGCTAAGAGTAATATTAACAAAACAGTTGGAACGCGTCAGCTCCTCAACCTGACTGCCGTACTAAATGCGAATTAACGAGTCCGCTTGCTCCGCTTTCCCGGCTGGCTAACGCCAACAGCCAAGCCAAGCATCCCCGCTCTCCACAAAAACCTGGCTTGTGTCAGCAGTGGCCCCCTATCACCTTTAGAGTGCACTGCTTTTCACCAGCAGCCCATCTCCTACCCGACTCTCTACACACAGCAGCACTTCGGGCCAAAGTCATCCCCTGCCCCCCAGGTCAACAGTACTGTATGATAATGTGTATAACACACTCCTCCAGGAAGTGTGGCTGAATTATTCACAGGCTCTGGGGTGTGCCACTGTGGGGAGGAGAAGCCCTGTATTTGGCGAAGGAGACAGAAGAGAAAAAAAAAAAAAAACATTAAAAAAGCACAATCAGCTAAATTGAGACGGACACTGTGCTTGCCTCACCCTCCAAAGGTTTCCCTCACTCCCCACCTGTAAGGGGCCAAGGACGAGGGCTCTGACTATGTAGGAAAATGCCCCGGTCTTGTCTGTCGAAACGTCACTTGGAGGTTCTGTGATGTAATCACCTTAAATCCCCTTGGTGGTAATGCTGCTCTAGCACACAGGCATTGACTCACTCCTGGAGCTCAACGGACTCATCTGCTGTTTGCCCGTTTTGCCAGACTATTAATTACACCAACATGTAACATCAGAATCAGCTTTATTCGCCAGGTATGTGTACACATGCTACGTTAACGGAGGAGTTTGAGGAGTGGACAATGTCCTTCACCAACTGTGAGTTCAAACTGAACAGTCAGGCAAATGTGGCTCCCCTTTACGGCCGGGTTCATTTCTAATGCTCGTGAGTCTATTCTATTGCTCCAGGGCAGGTTAAGTCATAGTTTACTCAGCTCACCATGACTGAAGTGGCAGGGCCAGGCTGTGAGCCGAGGACCAATAAAATCAGACTCCCTCCCTCTGGCAAAGTTGCATCATCATAGTCATCCCCGAAATTCTCCGAAATTCTAATAAATATTTGAGCAATTACATATTTTTGTGCGTGTTCATCATTTGAATATTAAAGGACCCACCAGATCACACATTCAATATTGACAAGATGCACTGGAAAGTTCAGGCAGAGTTGCACGACATTGTCAGGTGCCGTGGTTGCACCTACAGCAAATCAAGCAGGACATTAACGACAGGTAATAAAAGGAAGACAGCGTTGCCCACTTCACACGCCAGCTTGCTGAATAAGCAAGACGATGAGGTTGGCAGAGGATTTGGCTTTGATGTCCAGATTTGAATATTCCTCCTCTGAACCTATTACTGGTCATGGACGCGAAGGCTGTACTTAGTACGACTGTGAAATGTGTTCGTTTAACCTGGCTATCTTAAGCCGCAGGCACTCATAAAGATTTGCTGTATATGACAATGACTATTAAATTACTAAAATGAACGTGAAACATGTAATAAACATGCCATGCTAAAGGTGCTCTGACAGAGTTTCTTGCTGAGGCCACAGGCTTCATTGGAAACCTGGTCCCATTCAATGATTCAATCAGGCCAGATCGCAGTGAACTAGTAATCAACAGCAGTAGCTGCATGATTGGCCAATCAGGCTGTATTTCCTGGCCGGATACTGTATTCGCGCGCGTAGTGAGGAAATCATCATGGCCACTGGAGAAGAAGCTAAAATATCAAGTCCTATTGGGGGAAAAGTACAGCTGGCAGCAGAGCGGAAGATCACCGAGGTCATTTAATGTGTTCCGCAAGATCCCATAATGATTCATTTGTGGGCCATTCCAGCGAACCAAATGAAGCACAGGGCTGGACTGATGAATCGACATTTGCAACCTGCTGGAGGCCTAGCTAGGCCACATAGAGAACCGAATGAAGCACAGGGCTGGACTGATGAATCAACATGGCAACCCGCTGGAGGCTTAGCTAGGCTACTTATTATGTTTTAGCATGACGCGGAACAACCGCGTTTTCCATAGGTGAAAAGTCACCACTTGGCTATGATTAAAAGATAATATAGGAAATTTAGCTTATTTCTTTCTACTCTAAAATTGTATTAAACAGTTGTTTGTCAACTATAATTTATTCATCACAACATTGATGTTTAATGTAATGGGATTTTTATTTCCCTTTTATACAGCTCTGATTTGTATTTACTCTACATTCAATACATTATTTATGTGACTGTGTGTTGTCTTGTCATCTTTCAACTGTATGCCTTTGGCCACGCCATTAAAACTGATAATTAGGTTTTAATTAAACTGGTTAAATAATGGTGAAATAAACAACATAAAAATGCATGTTCCATATTCCATGAATCTGATTTGGATTACATGTTCAACTGGTTACCATGCGGGTACAGTAGAGGTGTTTCCCAAGTGAATAATAATTCATAGACAACCTTTACATTTGGATGGTCGTTTCTAGGCTGCTATACACCAGGCATGTTGGTTAGCAACCGAATTTGGAAGGAAGTCGCATATTGCTTCATTTTGTTTTAGCGAATGCGGTTTAGAAGACAAGGGTTGTTTACACGTGTTCAAAACCCCTTAAACGCTGTTCACCTGAAAAACTAAAACAAGCGGGGAAAGCGCCAATGTTAAGCTGGTAGTAGCCATACATGGCTTTTTAGACAGGAAGAAACTCACATTATTGCCGTCACTGCCGAAGTTCACTAATCCCAAAGACTTTGAGCCGCTGACACCAAAGGCCAGAAAACAAACCCAATCCGCCACAAACGTCACTAAAATACATGCGCACCGCGGTGCAACTGCATGCTATCAAAATATGCGGAGCATATTTTCCTTTATTCATGAAAATTCACTTTGGTGCTTAAAGGAAGTACTAACTTTTCAAAAAGGTTGCCTGCTTTCTTAGCTACCCTTCATTTTTTCAGGGCATCTATGCCTCATTAGCCACTGCTGTGCTTTCCGTTTCCCACAAGTCGGGACAACTAACTTACACGTAGCCTGCCAGATAGACATGACAGACAATCCCCTGTTACCTAACACACACACACACACACATAAGCGAGCGCGCTTACTAATGTTCTTCTCCTGACACTGAGTAATAAGAGTGCATAACAACGTGTAGAAGTTTACAAAGGCAATTATCACATCAATTATTGAGAATTCTCTGTTTGACCAGGCATTCTCTCCCTCCACTCGCTGCGTTTAACCTTTGACCTCGGCGGGGCGACATGTCCAGACAGACATCTTATTTACTGGGTGTCAACGTTCTGTGCGTGTGTTCACGTCTCGACAGGTAATTCTTCACAAACTCTAGCCGTATGCCAGTTAGACAATCGAATGGAGTGGCCAGCACTCACTCCCTCCATTTAAGGGAACGTCGCGGGGCCCTGTCCTTTGTCAGTCTACCAATTTGCCCGGCTGGCATCCTCACAGCACCCTGTTCAGCTTCTGGCGTGTTACGTCTGACCCCTAGGGGTCGTATATCACTTCGGTGTGGTGATATATGACCCCTTCAGTGAGGTCACTGAACAACAGGCAGGGGTTGATTTTATGGCCTGTGGAAAACTACCTGGAGGCGTCTTGTCGTTTATTGGGTGGGATTAGTGGTTGATTGATTAACATTGGGGATTTACACAGACACACTCACACACACAAATGAAAAGGAAATGAATACAGCATACTGCACGAGGGCAGACATTTTTCTCCCTCCACTGGCGATACTTAACCTTCCCGGGCACACAATAGTTGACATTTTATTTGGCATTCATTTGGCCCCGACCCGCCATTTCTTCTTTCATTAACATTTACATTCAGCGCCACCGCTGAAGTTACACACGCCGACTGATGAGGTGTGTGCGCCCCCCCACACACACACACACATACACCCACCCACCCACACACACACACACTCTTTCCCTTTGCTAACAGCACCACCCGGTCCACGCACCAAGGTGACGGCGTCCTTGCTCGACCACGGCCCTCTCCTGGAAACAACAGTGTTTCCTTAAACTCCAGGGAGGAAGAGAGGATGAGGTGTCCACATTCAGAGAGCGAGGACTCTCCCCGTTCCATCACTCGGTGTTAGACACAGTGGATTTACCACATCCCAACAAGACCCTGTAATAATAACAAGCACCAAAGGGGAATGGAACACGCGTTCACGTGCACTAAAACATAACCATCTATTTCCTGTGGCGGACCGGAGATTTACAACAGGGGTAGGTGCCGAAACGCCAATGTGTTGAAAATAGATGAAGAAAAAAAAAAAAAAAAAGAAAAGGTTCTTCGTTAAACTATTAATTATTCATTATCAACCTTGAGAAGTGGAGCTTCTGACGGAGGGAGGGGAGGAGCGACGAGAGATTGATTTCCGACACGCGCAAGTGCGCGCGTTCGCGCACATGCCCGCGTCATCTCACGTGAAGCTGACTCACACAGGGGGGAGCTTGGAACAGATCGCCACGGTGATTATTATACATTAGGACTGGGCTGGCGGGAGTACAGGGGATGGGTGGGGAGTACGGAGTAGTGGAACAGGATGAGTGTGTGTGTGTGTGTGTGGGTCTGCATGTGTGTGTGTGTGTGTGTGTGTGTGTGCGTGTGTGTGTCTGTGTGTGAAGGAGAAATTAGAAAATAGAGAGAGGAAGGGAGAGAGAGTGGGGAAAGAGGGTGACAGAATACTCAAACTAATTTTTGTGTGCTCACGCGTCAGAAGGTGTTTTGGAATATTTTTGTGTGTTCATTATTAAAGTGGCTAATTAGCAGTTACAGAAAATCAGGTCAAACTGCTGATCACATGCAGATTAGTCTGAACGCACGCATTGATTGCGGTATCAGCCGGGCTCTAAGAAAGATCAAATGTGAGAAGATCTGATGGGATTGGTCAAAAGACCAATTAGTGGAAAAAAGATCGGAATGGGCTGTCTGTTTAAACACAGCAATTATTGGATAGAATAAACCACCCCACATGTTTAAACCAATCAACCATGCCTAACCCCTATTATTCCAATCTATCTCTACCAACCAAAATGGTTACAATAAACCTGAATGTGTTCAGTTCCAATCCACTTCTCTCTAAAGCAGCAGGTGTCCAGGGAAGCCTTCAACCAACCGGAAGGACAGTTGTTCAACAGAAAAAAAAAAGAGAGGGAGCTGGGCGATGATGTATCTGTCATCCCAGCTACTTTTGATGGTGATTCACCTCCTCCCTTCCTCGTCCAACCCCCCCCCCCCACCCACCCACCCAATTGATCGTCCTCCCCATGGCACCCGAGGCAATCAGGAGTTGGTGATTGGTGTCCCTCTCGCTCTCCTGACCCGTCCTGTCCACTCTCTCTCAACACTCCCCGTCCCTCTCTCGCTCCGTCCCTCCTCGCTCCCTCCCCTCCACCTGGTGGTCGTCTCCAGCATCACGGGTCCTGACGCAGCCTAGGCCGTGGCTGGCATCTCAGATGGAACTCCACTTGGTAGGCAGTCGCGGCGGGGGCTAACGGCTCTCATTTAGACGTGGGGGCCGACATGGTGACCCGCTAACAGGGGGTTTAAAGGACGCTCTCCCGTCACCGCATCCTCCTCCTCTGGACCTGGTATCGATCCACAGACAAAGAGCTCACTGGGTGTGTGTCGGCCTGTCGGAGGGATCAAGGAGACCGGGCCCCCACACGCGGGCGGAGGGGCCATCGATTCGCCGTGCTGGGGTGGGAGGGGGGGGGTTGGCGTGCGTCAAGCGGAAACGGTGCCTATGTTGCGTGGGGGAGCCAGACAGCGCTCCGGTTTGTCCGTTCTTACAAGGACCTGTGCATCTCTAGACGTGATGGACCTGTGATTCTGATGGCCAGACAGCGCTCCTGAATGATTGGATGTAACGTGCGATCGGTATATGTGGCATGTGTCAGAGACATGTATGTAGCATGTGTGAGAGGCATGTATGTAGCACTAAGGATGTGGTTACATTGGAGCGTGTAGGGAAGGGCAAGTGGGTCCGTGTGTGGTTCTGGCACAGCTCAATCCGATTGTCAGTGTGTTGTAAAAGGGGGAGGTTGCATATTGAGTGTTTAGCACCCAATCAGGTGTATTCAATGTTTTCTGAACAGTCTACCAGTGTTTTGTGGGCCTTTATTTATGTGTGTTTGTGTGTGTGTGCGTGTGTGTAGGTGTGTGTGCGTGTGCATGTGGTAACCTCTCTGCATGCCTCCGTTCTGCCCCAGTGATATGTCACTCATGCTGATAGGAGGAGACGGCTAGGCTAGGCTAGGCTAAAACTACACAGCAGCTAATAGGACACGATGAGGGAAAACTTAGTGTTGTCCTCACCAACCATCTATAGTAGCCACTACAGCTATTCAACCCTGCACCCTAACCATGGTCACCCTAACACACACACACACGCATAGACACACACTACTGTTTACACTGTCCCAAACTCTAAATCAAACACAAAACACAAGCCCATCAGTAATCTACAGAGGTCGGGCCAGAGAGATAGAGGAGACCGTTTCAGAGAGATAGGGGAGACAGGTTCAGAGAGATAGGGGAGACAGGTTCAGAGAGATAGAAGAGACAGGTTCAGAGATATAGAAGAGACAGGTTCAGTGATATAGAAGAGACAGGTTCAGAGATATAGAAGAGACAGGTTCAGTGATATAGAAGAGACAGGTTCAGAGATATAGAAGAGACAGGTTCAGAGAGATAGAAGAAACAGGTTCAGTGATATAGAAGAGACAGGTTCAGAGATATAGAAGAGACAGGTTCAGAGATATAGAAGAGACAGGTTCAGAGATATAGAAGAGACAGGTTCAAAGAGATAGAAGAGAGAGGTTCAGAGATATAGAAGAGACAGGTTCAGAGAGATAGAAGACACAGGTTCAGTGATATAGAAGAGACAGGTTCAGAGATATAGAAGAGACAGGTTCAGAGAGATAGAAGAGACAGGTTCAGAGATATAGAAGAGACAGGTTCAGTGATATAGAAGAGACAGGTTCAGAGATATAGAAGAGACAGGTTCAGTGATATAGAAGAGACAGGTTCAGAGATATAGAAGAGACAGGTTCAGAGAGATAGAAGAAACAGGTTCAGTGATATAGAAGAGACAGGTTCAGAGATATAGAAGAGACAGGTTCAGAGAGATAGAAGAGACAGGTTCAGTGATATAGAAGAGACAGGTTCAGTGATATAGAAGAGACAGGTTCAGAGAGATAGAAGAGACAGGTTCAGAGATATAGAAGAGACAGGTTCAGAGATATAGAAGAGACAGGTTCAAAGAGATAGAAGAGACAGGTTCAGAGAGATAGAAGAGACAGGTTCAGTGATATAGAAGAGACAGGTTCAGTGATATAGAAGAGACAGGTTCAGAGAGATAGAAGAGACAGGTTCAGAGATATAGAAGAGACAGGTTCAGAGAGATAGAAGAAACAGGTTCAGTGATATAGAAGAGACAGGTTCAGAGATATAGAAGAGACAGGTTCAGAGAGATAGAAGAGACAGGTTCAGTGATATAGAAGAGACAGGTTCAGTGATATAGAAGAGACAGGTTCAGAGAGATAGAAGAGACAGGTTCAGAGATATAGAAGAGACAGGTTCAGAGATATAGAAGAGACAGGTTCAAAGAGATAGAAGAGACAGGTTCAGAGAGATAGAAGAGACAGGTTCAGTGATATAGAAGAGACAGGTTCAGTGATATAGAAGAGACAGGTTCAGAGAGATAGAAGAGACAGGTTCAGAGATATAGAAGAGACAGGTTCAGAGATATAGAAGAGACAGGTTCAAAGAGATAGAAGAGAGAGGTTCAGAGATATAGAAGAGACAGGTTCAGAGAGATAGAAGACACAGGTTCAGTGATATAGAAGAGACAGGTTCAGAGATATAGAAGAGACAGGTTCAGAGAGATAGAAGAGACAGGTTCAGAGATATAGAAGAGACAGGTTCAGTGATATAGAAGAGACAGGTTCAGAGATATAGAAGAGACAGGTTCAGTGATATAGAAGAGACAGGTTCAGAGATATAGAAGAGACAGGTTCAGAGAGATAGAAGAAACAGGTTCAGTGATATAGAAGAGACAGGTTCAGAGATATAGAAGAGACAGGTTCAGAGAGATAGAAGAGACAGGTTCAGTGATATAGAAGAGACAGGTTCAGTGATATAGAAGAGACAGGTTCAGAGAGATAGAAGAGACAGGTTCAGAGATATAGAAGAGACAGGTTCAGAGATATAGAAGAGACAGGTTCAAAGAGATAGAAGAGACAGGTTCAGAGATATAGAAGAGACAGGTTCAGAGAGATAGAAGAGACAGGTTCAGAGATATAGAAGAGACAGGTTCAGTGATATAGAAGAGACAGGTTCAGAGATATAGAAGAGACAGGTTCAGTGATATAGAAGAGACAGGTTCAGAGATATAGAAGAGACAGGTTCAGAGAGATAGAAGAGACAGGTTCAGTGATATAGAAGAGACAGGTTCAGAGAGATAGAAGAGACAGGTTCAGAGATATAGAAGAGACAGGTTCAGAGATATAGAAGAGACAGGTTCAAAGAGATAGAAGAGACAGGTTCAGAGATATAGAAGAGACAGGTTCAGAGAGATAGAAGAGACAGGTTCAGAGATATAGAAGAGACAGGTTCAGAGAGATAAAATAGACAGGTTCAGAGAGATAGAAGAGACAGGTTCAGAGAGATAGAAGAGACAGGTTCAAAGAGATAGGGGAGACAGGTTCAGAGAGATGGAAGACACAGGTTCAGAGAGATAGAAGACACAGGTACAGAGAGATAGAAGACACAGGTTCAGAGAGATAGAAGACACAGGTTCAGAGAGATAGAAGACACAGGTACAGAGAGATGGAAGACACAGGTACAGAGAGATAGAAGACACAGGTACAGAGAGATAGAAGACACAGGTTCAGAGAGATAGAAGAAACAGGTTCAGAGAGATAGAAGAAATGATGTCTTGTGCTGGTGGATTTTCGGGTGTGTAAACGGTGTTTTGTCAATCACAAAAGTCCCATGACTACATGATATGACTGAGATGGACAGGGTGAACGGCAGAAGGAGAAAGGGAGAGAGATTAACAGATGGATGAACAGACAGGTTTAAACGGAGTGTGATGAAAACATATGATCCGGAGGTCTGTAGGGGGATGGAACATTTTGTTAGGAAAAGTAGAATAAAAAGACCAAAGAAAACTAGGCAGACACCAAGGGAGAAAAGGAAAGACAGGGCAGAGGTGAAGGCAGAAAAAAGACAGACGAACCAGAGCGGACTGAGGAGACGTAAACGTTTCAGACATATGCATCACGACCAGGAATGACAGCGGGAGAGAGTGATGGGTGCAAAGTAAAGACGGACGAAGTAAGATGGAGAAGGAAGAAGAGCATGGACTTGTGGAGAACGGGAAAACAGGTAAAGAGAAAGAATGTACTGGAAAAAGAAGAACGACTAGGAGGTAAACAGGTCGAGGTTGAGAGAGAGGAGAGAGGAGAGGAAGAGAAAAAGTGGGGGAGAGTTATTAGAGGAGTACAGTGGAGCATGAGATGGAGAAGGAGAATGCATCTGGACAAGCTGTCATAACAGCTAGATGTCGGTAGGTTCACCATGCTGTTGGACTGAACCGGACTGACCCAGCAGGAGACCGGGAGAGACAGAGGAGTGACAGGAGGATGAGATTGAGATTCTCCCAAAGGGGCAGCGGAGGAATAGGGAGCAAGAGGCTAAAAAGCAGGAAGGAAGGGAGGGAGGGTGAGAGGGAAGGAGCGGGAGGAAAATAGAGGGGGTGTTAGGGGAGCGGAGGTGAGCTAGGGTCCCAAGGGAGCACTTCACAGTCATTCCTGGAGAGTTTGGAGGAGGAAGAGGAGGTGGAGTAGGAGGTGAATCCCCCCCCCCCCCCACACCCCCCCACACCCTTACATTTGCTGAGTAAGTCTGACTCTGGAGGGCTCTACTTCTCATGAAGCTCAGAGAGATTGAGGCTGACACAGAGTAGAGGGCTTGAGTATGACCGTAGCTAACAGGCAGATCGTTGGCTAGTAAAATACAGTATTTTATACCTGCTGGTATATACGGAGCCAGGATGCGTGAAGCCACACAGCACACTACTGTAATGCTATTTTAACAAATGGCAATGTAATTAGAATGAATTTGTTAATTGCTGGGTGAATAGATTCAATTAAATTAATGGAGAGGTTCAACTGTGTTGTCACCTACAGAATGTTTCCACAATGTACCCTCATTATAATACAATGCAGTTAATCCTTCAGACTGTTAAACACTAGACAACCCTCACACGGGAGGGTAAAAAAGTTCACTTTTCAGTCAGTGTAGCCTGGGAATTGACCCGATCAACTACTGGATATGCAAAACTGTAGGGAGCGACAAACACATATATACAGTGGATATAAAAAGTACACACACCCCTGTTAAAATGCCAGGTTCTTGTGATGCAAAAGAATGAGACAACGATAAATCATGTCAGAACTTTTTCCACGTTTAATGTGAACCATAATGTGAACAATTCAATTGAAAAATTGAAATCTTTGAGGGGTAAAAAAAATAAAAATCACAATAACCTGGTTGCAAAAGTGTGCACACCCTTAAACTAATACTTTGTTAAAGCACCTTTTAATTTTAATACAGCACTCAGTCTTTTTGGGTAGGAGTCTATTAGCATGGCACATCTTGATGTGGCAATATTTGCCCGCTCTGCTTTGCAAAAGCACTCCAAATCTGTCAGATTGCATCTCCTGTGCACAGCCCTCTTCAGATCACCCCACAGATGTTCAATTTGATTCAGGTCTGGGCTCTGACTGGGCCATTCCAAAACATTAATCTTCTTCTGGTGAAGCCATGCTTTTGTGGATTTGGAAGTGTGCTTTGGGTATTTGTCATGCCAAAAGGTGAACTTCCTCTTCATCTTCAGCTTTCTAATGGACGCCTGAAGGTTTTGTGCCAAAATTGCCTGGTATTTGGAACTGTTCATAATTCCCTCCACCCTGACTAAGGCCCCGGTTCCAGCTGAAGAAAAACAGCCCCAAAGCATGATGCTGCCACCACCATGCTTCACTGTGGGTATGGTGTTATTTGGGTGATGCGCAGTGTTGTTTTTGCATCAAACATATATTTGGAATTATGGGCAAAAAGTTCAACCTTGGTTTCATTAGACCATAACACATTTTCCCACATGGTTTTGGGGGACTTGATGTTTGTTTTTGCAAACTTCAGCCGAGCTTGGATGTTTTTCTTTGTAAGAAAAGGCTTCCGTCTTGCCACCCTACCCCATAGCCCATTCATATGAAGAATACCGGAGATTTGTAGCACACAGCCAGTACTTGCCAGAAATTCCTGCAGTTCCTGTAATGTTGCTGTAGGCCTCTTGGAAGCCTCCCTGACCAGTTTTCTTCTCGTCTTTTCATAAATTTTGGAGGGACGTCCAGTTCTTGGTAATGTCTCTGTTGTGCCATATTTTCTCCACTTGCACACTTATGACTGTCTTCACTGTGTTCCATTGTATATCTAATGCTTTGGAAATTCTTTTGTACCCTTCTCCTGAATTTTATCTTCAACAATGAGATCCCTCTGATGCTTTGGAAGCTCTCTGTGGAACATGGCTTTTGTTCTGTTATGCAACTTAGAAAAGGTCAGGAAAATACTACTAGAACAGCTGAACTTTATTTGTGATTATTCAGAGTCACTTTTAATGATGGCAGGTGTGTAATGACTTCTATTTTACATGAGTTTGAATGTGATTGGTTAATTCTGAACACAGCCACATCTCCAGTTATAAGAGGGTGTGCACACTTATGCAACCAGGTTATTGTAAGGTTTTTATTTAAAAATTTCCCTTCGAAGATTTCAGTTTGTTTTTCAATTGAATTGTTCACATTGTAAGTCACATTAAAAGTGGAAAAAGTTCTGACATGATTTATCTTTGTCTCATTCTTTTACATCACAAACACCTGCCATTTTAACAGGGGTGTGTAGACTTTTTATATCCACTGTATGTAAAGGCTCATGTCTGTGTTTGTGTGTGTTTATGGATGTGTGCGATAGAAAGTTTCCACTATGTACAATTGTGGCATCTGTTCATTGGATATGTTTTTTGCTTACTCAGCCAATATTGCACACTTGACAGGGGGCATATTGTGAATTTAAAACGTACATTAAAACTGCACTCACAGAATCATAAAAAACATTCTACATTACCCTTTTTTATGTAAAAATAAGAAAACGTTGAGAGCAAGAGTCGCATAGAGAGAGAAAATATATCAAGCCCAAATTGTAGTCAATTTACAAATTACACAGCTTCTTCAAGTTTCAAGACCAAAAAAGGCCAAGCTGTCAGATTGAGCGCCAGTTTCAATTTGGTCCTCTACCATCTAACATCTGTTTAAAACACCCTGCCAGCCAACACAGCCCCCACAAATCCCCTCAAATACTAAATGTTTACATGCCAGAAGTAATGACTTCCTTTTGTTAGACACCTTCCTCTGAAACGGAAAATAGATCATTGGCATTTAGTGTTCAAACAAGTTGCTTTGAGATGTTTTGCAGAAAACACGAAACATGTCAACCTTAAACCTTTAATTCAGTGGAAAAGTCAGCCATTTTCATAGAGGCACTTCTCTACGGCTGCAGCAGACTTTTCTCTCTCATCTTTTCCATAGTCCCCCCCCCCCATCTCCAGTCAGCCAATTAATGAGCACATTTGTTTCATTACAATTAAAAACAGAGGGATGAAAAACGAAGAGAGGAGAACAGAGGGATGACGAGAAAGGTCATGGAGGATTAACACAAACGGCAAGCTTAGAAGCCCATGATTGGTAGAGCAGAGAAGAAGTGCGTTTGTGTGATAAAAAGTACGAGTGTGTGTGTGTGTGTGTGTGTGTGAAAGTGTGTGTGTCAGCCTGGCAGACAAGAGAAGAATACATCATGGTAGGCAAACCAAACCTAAACGGGTATGGAAATTCAATATATACTGACCCCCAAGTTGAATAGTGTTCTAAGCCACTGGCTCACAGAACAGCTGCGTCATTGCGGCTTGACGTTTGGATCCTGGTTCCGGAGAGATGGTGCCAACTGTCTCAGTGCTATCTGAGGAGGACCGGTGGCCGAATGACCTGGCTGCCCTCCCTCATCCTGCTCCGGCCACTCCCTGTGATTTTGGGGGCGCCCAGTAAGGTCAGTTTACACGTCCCCATCTCTGACCCTCCCGAAACCGTGGAGCTGTGTCCGAGGAAACGTTGCGATTCCGGTGGTTCCTCCATGGTTGACTCTGGATGACGTCGACAGGGACTTGCACGGAGGGCCTCGTTAACCCCCCCCCCCCCCCCCACGAAGAGGGACTACTTTATGAGTTCCCAGATGCCTGCCGTTCCGCAAGCCGATTGGCTAACAGCCGAGTCCCTTTGAGGCGGTGCCAAGTTTAATCACCGTCGACTTCATTGGTTGTTTTTATAGTAGCTGGCTACGTTCATTAGCTCTACTTCACACCGAGGCAGAGAATCCAGCTGTAGGGACCCTCGATGATGTTAGTCTCCCATGAGGAACGTCGAGGGAACGAGCTGTATCGAGACTACTAGATAGCATCACTCTGGAAAGTCTCCTTCATGACCACAGGGTCCTCCCGCCTGAACAGGAGCTGTGTATGAAACCGGGTTACCTGTGTGTGTTTGTGTCTCTCTGTGTGTGTTTGTGTGCACGTGCGTGTGTGTCTGTCTGCCCCGCTGCTCTGCACTGCTTTCCTGGTTAAGAGAAACGCGCCGGAATCTAACCACAACCCTCCCTTTAGGTTAGGCTAACTAACGGGGGGTTGGTTTCGGTAGGCCGTTTGGCAACAGCTCCGTTCCTCCTAGATCCACCAGCTAATTAGCTCATTAGTAAAACAGCTTGCTAACGAGACGCCCGCTCTGACTAGTGCCTGGTGGACAGAGATGTCAAGAACCACAGGTGTGTAACACATGCACAAACGTGCGCGCACACACACATATGCACGCACAAATGCGGACACAAACCCACAGGTTTCCTCGTGTAACTATTCCAATTTCACAGGAACCCAGAATGGCCTGGAGCTCAGTTGATAGAGCGTGGAGGATGAAGTAAGAACATTTTACCAGTGTACTACCACAGCCTCTTGGCTATAACAGCATCTGCTAAATGACTTCAATGTTAATAAGGTCTAAATGTAAAGATCCTCACAGCCCCTCCGAAATGGCATAAGCATCAACTTCTGTCAACTCTCATCACCTCCTCAAACCTTATTTAATCATATCCACACAGCTCCTACCATCAGCTCCTACCAACTCATATCACCTCCTGTTGATCACACCTACGAATTGTGTATGAGATGTTTGTTGCCCAAAGATCTTCCGAGACATGTCCGGGCCGTTCCGCATGTTTTCCACGCCGCTTGTCCAAACCGATCAGAGCGTGTGAGGTCACGCTAACTCCACTAACGACCTTGGTTGGTGTGTTGCTGAAGTGCAACGCCACCCCGTTGTGATGAGGTCCGTCGTTTAACCTGGCCTAATTACACCCCAGACCTGTCTCTGTAATCACCTGGGCGGGATTCCTACAGAGCGGAAGGACAGGGAGAGGGGCGTGTGTGTTTGTGTGTGTGAGCCCAGAGAAGACGTATAGAGTCTGACAACTACATAGTATGCCCTCTGTATGGAGGACACAGGGGGCGGAGCAGAGATCTGGTCAGGTCAGCCCCCCCCCCCGCAACTGGGGAGGAAGAGAATGGGAAGGGGGCTTGAGCATGGAGTGAGGGGGACGGAACGAGATAGAGAAAGTGAGAGAGAGAGGAACTGGATGAGGAGAGTGAGCAAGCGGGTGAGGAAGGGGGTTGAGAGAGAAAGAAAGCGAGAGAGGAAGGGGGGAGTGAGAGAGAGAGAGGGAGGGGTGAGAGAGAACGCAGGTGTGGCCTAGCCCTGGAAGCTCTCTTAGCAGCTGTTACGAGGATGGATAGGGATACGAGCCAGCATGTGTGTGTGTGTGTGTGTTTTATGTGTGTGTTTGTGTGTGTACGCATGAGTAACGCTCTACCACCCAGCCTCCCCGTCCATCGCTCCCCCTCTGCCCTCTACTGCTGGGCTGTGTTCAGCCTTTCTGTTCCCCGGGTCAGGGTGGCTGTGCTCTTCTGGGTTAACTGGGCACCGGGTCTTTCCCTGTCAATCACAGCGGAACCGACCAATCACTCAGCATCCACTGGTCACCCCCTTTGACTCAGTACTTCAGCTTCCAACATGCTAACGAGTGTTATTGCTATTCAAAACATCTGTGGGCGGGTGTAAGGAGGTGTGAGGGATACACACACTCACACACACACACTCACACACTCACCCACACACACACACACTCCCCTCCATAGCCCCGAGTGTAGTGAGGCCGACGGGTTAACGCGGTTTAGATGGCCAGGTGGAGGTTCTGGGGCGAGGAGGGGGGGGGAGACGGGCCCAGCTGTGGCCCATTGGAGACGGTCCTCTTCGGGGACGTAGATGGAGAGAGACAGCTGGAACTGGCGGGGAGCCGAGGGAGAACTTGCGGGGAAAGCGTCCAGCCGACTGAGAGGCAGGTTAATGGTGTCAGGGAGGAGAGGTGAAGGGGTGGGAGAAATGAAACACTCAGGAGTCTCCCTTCCCCACTCTGGGCACTGGGACACCCTCTCCCGCCAACAATGTACACCAGCGGAAACCAAGAACTGTTCTCCCAAATCACCTGCGGCGGAGGAATAAAGCGGGGTGAGAAAGCCACGCACGGCTAGCTCAACAGCACCAAGGTCAGCCCCCCCACCCCCGGCCATGAACCAGAGGGGGGGCGGGGGCGACACATCGTAGGGAGTCGTGTGCCAGTTTGGAAGCTCCCTGGGACGCTCACCGACTGGTAAATGGGACAACGGCGTGCGACGAGAGGCCAGCCTCTAACGTTTCGGCGAATGATTCAGCGAGTGTCTACTTGTGATGTATGGACTGCCATTATGTCCCGTGTCTCTCCACTTAGAAAGACGAGGTGCTGGAGGGTTGATACACGTATCGGCGTCATCTCCTCCATCCGTCATCATTTAGACTGGACACTGAGAGGGGACGGGGGGACAGAGGAACCGAGGCAAACTGCGGGCAGGGAGGCGGAGTAAGGGAAGGGTTGAGATGGAGGCTGGGAGACGGCGGGTGGAGGGTGGGCGCAGGAGCGATGGAGGAGAGAGACAGAGGATAACAGACTGGGTTTTAAAAGGGTGGGGGGGAGGGGGGAGACGGAAGGGGAGAGAAGTGGGGGTTAGAGGGAGAGCGGCAGATAAAGGAGGGAGGGAGTGAGGAAAGGGGGAGAGGATATGAAGGAGGAGAGAAGGGTTCGGAAATACGGAGGAGAAAGAGAATCGAGGAGAGTCGAAGGGGTGATACGGAGGAGAGAGAGCCGAGGAGCGGGGCGGGCGGGGGGGGGGCGCTTGTCTCGCGTCAGACGGCGTCACTACGTACGCAGAAGCGTTTCCAGGAGCGACGGTGCTTCTCTGACGGTGGTCTACGGGAGGGGGGGGGTGGGGTAGAGGAGAGGAGGAGAGAAAAGGTAGAGCAGAGGAGGAGGAGGCGAGGGGGGAGGACAGGGACACTCAGAGGTGAAACAGAGTCTAGAGTACAACCGAGAGGAACTGTAGACATGACATCACCGGCGGGAGAGTAGGGAAATGATTGGGTGTGATTAGGTGTTTGCGTGTGCGTGTGTGTGTGTGTCTTATTCAGGTCAGTGGAGGTGTTAATCTAATCTCTGCTTAGATAAAAGAATCAGCTACTTATTACTGTCATCTCCCAGCGTTCCTCTCCATTCTCTCAGTTTCCTTCCTTCCCAAAGTCAAAAACTCTCTCCGTCTCAGGCACCTCGTACAATCTCTCTGCCAAGTCAAGAAGACTTTCGCTTATCTTTTCTTCCCGGGGTTACCATGGAAACGGCCCGGATGGTCTGGGTTAGGGGAAGAAGAGGGATGTGTGTGTGTGTGTGAACTGTGTGCGCGTGTGTCTGTGTGTTCCGGGGGTTCTCTCCACCGGCATCTTAATGCTTTTCTCCTCCAGTCCTGTCGGAGTGGATTTCACACCCCAGCCTAATCCATGGAACCCGCTGTCCAACAGACAGAGACCCCCCACTACAGTCATTGGCTCACTAGGCGGTGTCCGGAATCCAAATTCACTTCCTGCCGTGGTGTGCGACCATTGTAATCTCGAGGTCTTGAATGGTTTGATTAAATTTGAAGGTTAGGGTTAGTTACTCATTCGGAATGGTTAAGGTTAGACTTAAGGTTTGGGAAAAGCATAAATGATTAACTAAAAATGTTGTACACATTCACAATCCCTTTTCACAAAACCAGCAGTCAGTTAAGACTGTAATCATCAATGCCCTAAGTCGCAGGATTTCCCCACATGGGCAAACGTCGAATATTGACCTTCATATGCTGAGATCAGCCATGTTTGTGTATATATGTGTGTGTGTGTGTGTGTATGTATCCGTCCTGGCCTATATTGTATAATTGTGCTTTGAATGAATGTGTGCTTCACTGCAGATTTAAAAGGCAGCTCGGCTCTGCAGCTTTTATTTTTAGCATCACAGGAAAATGCAGCCCCTGTCTTCTCTACCCCCCCCCCCCATTCCACCCCCCCTTCATCTCATCTCTTTCACTCTCTTTCTCCAACCCTAACCCTCTCAATGCCTTCTCTTCCCCTTTGCCCAGTCACCTGCTCGCCATCTTTTTCACACGCACACACACACCTACACACACCTTAACCTCCTCTCCTTTTCTGTTCTAGAATGTTCATCTCTTAATATATTACTACTCTCTGCTCATCTACCTCTTTTTTTCTCTCTCTAGCCCTCTTTTTGCAACTTTTTCTTTCTTCCTCCCTATTTCTCCCTCCATCCCTCCCTTTCAGCCTAGTCCCCGGCAGGTCCCATAGGGGCAGTGGATATAAAAAGCTAATTTCAGTTTAAGTGACATGTACGTGTGTGTCGCTAGGGCAGCCGAGACAAGGTCACACCGCAGCTCCGCAGGTGCTAGTCTTTCAGCAATGCTAGGCTACGCTATGCTACGTACAGCCATTATACATTTAACACAGCAGAAATTCCCTCTTGTGGAACAGGCTAACAGGTATTTACACTCCTATGTGACTTGTGTTGAAATGTAGTGATATCATCCAATCAACCAGGCTAGCGCTATAACGCTAATAGGTCACTGTACAACAGAAGGCTATTAGCTGTTAGCATAGGGATGACTTTGAGTGTCCCTACTGTGGCTTGTGTGTTGGAGCATAGCTTTAGCTAGGCTAGGCAGCAATGGATATGACTCAGTCGGTCTTATACTAACCATTTTAGCGTTAAAGGCTACCGTGAAGGTAAAAGCTATAAAGAGACATTCTTATGTGAATTTCCACAATCTGGTGCCAAGTACTGTGGAGTTATTACTGTGGTATTGCCACGGTAACCGGCGTCATCCCTGGTGACCGGATGTCATGGTTTTAATCAGAGTCAGAAAAAGAAAGCGAAGTGGCTTGTTCTCTAGCACACATGCAGACATGCAAACACAGTTTTATTCAGACAGACAGTTAGGGAGGCTGGTGGGAGGCTGAAGGGTTGTTTCAATCAGACAGACAGGCAGAGGGAGGCTGAAGGGTGGATTAAATCAGACAGACAGGCAGAGGGAGGCTGAAGGGTGGTTTAAATCAGACAGACAGAAAGAGGGAGAATGAAGAGTGGTTTAAATCAGGCAGACAGCCGAAGGAGGTTGAAGAGTGGTTTAAATCAGACAGACAGGCAGAGGGAGGCTGAAGGGTGGTTTAAATCAGACAGACAGACCGAGGGAGGCTGAAGAGTGGTTTAAATCAGACAGACAGACAGACAGAGGGAGGGAGGCTGAATGGTGGTTTAACTCAGACAGACAGGCAGAGGGAGATTGAAGAGTGGTTTAAATCAGACAGACAGGCAGAGGTAGGCTGAAGAGTGGTTTAAATCAGACAGACAGACAGAGTGAGGCTGAATGGTAGTTTAAATCAGATAGACAGATAGAGGGAGGCTGAAGGGCGGTTTAAATCAGATAGACAGACAGGGAGGCTGAATAGTGATTTAAATCAGAGAAAAGCGACAGAGCAGTTTAAAACATGACATCACACATTTGGGTACAATGAGATGCCTGGTGAAGGGAGGGACAAAGATAGAGGAGTTAGAATTAAAAACACCTGTTCAAAGAAGGACGTTGAGAAAGGTGAGATCCGGAGTCCTCCATGTTTCCCAAAACCATGAACGGCAGACTACAGTTCACAACATACAGTGGACATTAAGCCAAAACGTCCTGACAACGGGAAATGTATTGTAAGGTAACAAAGGCTCAATAGAAGCTGGAAGGAAAACCAAAACGAATCAGTGGACATGCAGTTCAAGACACAAACCTAGGTGGAGTAATAACTCAAATAAAATGAAACACTGCTTGAAATGCGACTTCAGTGAGTCAAGATCAGCCCCATAAATGGCCTGTAGTAAGAGAACCACATAGCTGAAGTCTGTGTGTGGGTGCATGTGTCAGGGACAAACGCACAAGCTCTGTTTCTTTCCGTAAATGACTCTGTCCGTATAATCAATTAACATACAGGCATGACACTATTGAACGGAGACCATACAAAACCCTACAAGCTCCAAAACATCCTTAGGCTTCAAACTAAAGGCATGCACAGGCGGGCACACACGTTCTCTACATGTTCAAACAACGTGTAACTCATCAAAAGTTACAAGTCACTTTGCGATTTTCAGAATTAGTATTCGGGAGATTGCTCAGGTCCTACGTTGAAACATTTTTACGATGAGTTTGGTGTCATGAAGAGGCCTTAGCCAGCCAGTGTATTTGCTACCAATGTAAACTAGTTAGCTGAAGTGTTTAAAGAACACTGCATTGCCCATCCAAGGCATTGAACACATGGCTATCTAACTAGCTTACTAACTTACTGCAGCAATAGCTAACTGAGACACAAGTAAATAGAAATAGCACATTTGAGCATACAGCACGATACAGCATCCTCTAATCAGTTATTGAAAAATAACTTAATCAGCAAGCCAGGCAACTTGGTAATGTTTGCTATTCAGCCAGCGAACAAACTTGGCTGGCTAGTAAGCACAGGAAAATAGCAGAGTTTCAGACCCTAACAACATTATAAATCCACAGAAAAGAGCAGTCCTTTTATATCTGACAGAGGCAGGGTGGCTGTCGAAACAATCCTTGTGGTATGGTTAAACAGTCCAACTTCAAAGGCTCCAAAAGGTAACGTTGAAAATAAGTAGGTGAAAACTTCAAGTTTAAGATATATTCACACCGTTCAGTTTTAACAGCTCCTTGCTCTACTCTCCCCTGGGAGTTCAGCAAGCGCTGTTGCCCGCAGAAAAGATAGATAGCTAGAAAGCATGCCTAAAGTAGGTAAATTACCAATGCAGAAAGGTAAATTACCAAGTAGGTCATTTCCAATGATAAAGTGAGGAAAGTCCAGAGTATGTAAAATAAAAAAAATCCAGAAACAGCATATGAAAGAGGACAAAGTTAACCCAAAACAGACATTGCTAATAGTTAACATTAACTCCAACTAGCTACTGTTAGCTTAATATGTTATCCTCATGATGTAGACAAAACAATATTGCAGGCAGTCATGAGTTGGATACAAATCAGTAAATTGTTCTAAACTACAAAACATAACTATTTGGGGAATTGTAGAGAACTGGGCCCGGTTTCCCAAAGCACTAAGATGATCGTAAGTGCCATGTTATTGGGAAACTGGGGCCTAGATTCTTCCAGCAACTAAGTTATTCAATCTTTGATGACACTGCATTATTACTTTGGGGAGTGAAAAAGATTTATATCTATCCTATAATGTTAAATTCACAGCATAGGATATACAAGAAGTGTATCTATTTGATTTCTCCCCAAAAGTGACATTACATCAGACAAAATCACTATTTGGAGGTAACTCATTATAAAGGTATTTGGTCATAATCTATTAAAGTGTTGTTTTGCAGGTAAGATGTAATGGCAGAGGAATCAGTCTACAGGTCTAGTAGTGTATAGCCCAGCCCGAAGGTCTTTCTGTTACAGAGATGCAGCCTTTGATTCGCTCAGATGTGTGTCCCTGATACTGACAGTTGCAGGTAGTGAAGAACAAACAGTATGTATGGCTTCTATAATCCTAATGATGTCTGACAACAGACTACAGTGTGCCAATGTTGCTGGACTGAAAAAGATAGTAAGAATCCAAATTGTGCAGGACATGTCCATTTAATAGAATTCAACCCAACCCCTGACCATAATTTGTGGTATAAATTTACGGTGTTACGCTGATTATTATTATTCTTTGGACCGCTAATCTTCTTTTACAGTTTAAGCTAGAAATGCGGTTTAACTTTAAAAACGTGTCAAACAATCTGCATTAGTGTGATTCTAGTCAATGTTTTGATACATTTTTACATTATTGTTTTTTACATTGAATTTTAAGGCAGACTCATTATGTGTAATCTCTAAATCAGCTACAATTTGTTTATTAAATACTTTGTTATGAAAGGACAAGCAATCATATCAGCGTCATGTTTTTCCCTCAGCTTTACACAGCTAGGCTATCTTTGAAACATTAGGTATCTGTGAACCATAACTTGTGTTATTTAGTTCATCATTTTAGACATGCTTCCACTCAATCAAGAGTAAGTGTTATCGTAATTCAGTCGGTAGATCAACATCTCTGCTATGCTTTGCAGTAGGCATCTCAGAAACAACAGAGAGCTGACTTCAAGAATAAAACACCAATGATTTATAAGATTACATTCATGTTTATTCTGGTATACCGTGCTGTATTATATTGCTGCATTATATTGGTTTGTAACATCACATGGTATATTGGTATATAGACAGATAGACCAGAGTGCCTAGACACAACTTTTAGCCGCGGTATAATGGTTATATACCACAAATCCCTTTTGTGATCATAAATTGGTTACCAACGCAATTGGAGCAGTCGAAAGTGCTGCGATGTCATACCTGTGGTACATGTTCTCATATACCACAGCTCTCAGCCAATCAGTATTCAAACCACCCAGTTAGTAATGTATTATAACTTTACTGTGCTAGTTCACAGTGGTTTCAAAAGTGGAGTACAGCATCAAAAGGTGTCTGCAGTGTGACAAGGCTTTAAAAAACCAAAGTTATATCTACTTGTTGTGAGAGATGAAATGAAGATAAAAGTATTGTGATTTATTCTCCCCCTGCCCCGCTCTCCATTGGTGTGTAGTTAAAGTGAAAAATTGAGAACTATATTTCGGACCTCGTAAAGATGCCTGCACACACTATAATTTGCATGACTATGCCTCTCTCCAATATTACTGTCTTGTAAAAGACGTCTTAAAAATGAATATATTTAGCAGTGAGCATACTGCCCGCATTCATAGCGTTGCATCAGACAAGACCAACGATGCCAAGTCTTCCACCAGAGGTGCACTGCAGACAAGCACAGCCACAATTGGAGAGCAAGTAGTTCAAAGGTCAGGAGATATTCATTCTGTACTGGATTTATCCTTCAGTGTGTCGTGTGGGCAAATTTCATGTGCGTGTGTGTGTGTAAAGGAAAGTAGTAATCCAATCTTACCGAGCACACCCAGACGGTAGTTCATGGTGACCACAATGACGTTGCCATATGCGGCAAGGACGCTGGCGTCGAACATGTTTCCGGTTCCTTCCATGTAGGAGCCGCCGTGGATAAACAGCATCACTGGCTTCTTCCTACGGTCACGGATGTCTTCAGACGCAACACGCACACATACACAAACGGACAAAGGTGAAGAAGAAGAGGTGGAAATAAGAAGTCAGTAAATGCACGGAACAAATGTTTTAACCATTTACCGTGAGAACAGCTCAGTGTGAACTCATAGATGTTCATTAGATGTTGTCTGGTAGAGTCGCAGGCCTACTGTGTAAAAGCACTGGCTCCGAGGCTGTGTGTGTGTCATGGCCTCTGTTAGCCGGTAATAGCTGGATGTGGGAAGATAAAACTTAACCGAAAGAAAATAAAAAAATAATCGGACAAATTATCGGGGCCTGCATAACATGGGGCCTGATTTCACGCTTCAGTCCAATTCTCATTCCCTGTGTTTCAGGGAACATTCTCTCAAGGCCTGTGTTTCAGGGAACATTCTCTCATGGCCTGTGTTTCAGGGAACATTCTCTCATGGCCTGTGTTTCAGGAAACATTCTCTCATGGCCTGTGTTTCAGGGAATATTCTCTCATGGCCTGTGTTTCAGGGAACATTCTCTCATGGCCTGTGTTTCAGGGAACATTCTCTCATGGCCTGTGTTTCAGGGAATATTCTCTCATGGCCTGTGTTTCAGGGAACATTCTCTCATGGCCTGTGTTTCAGGGAACATTCTCTCATGGCCTGTGTTTCAGGGAACATTCTCTCATGGCCTGTGTTTCAGGGAACTTTCTCTCATGGCCTGTGTTTCAGGGAACATTCTCTCATGGCCTGTGTTTCAGGGAACATTCTCTCATGGCCTGTGTTTCAGGGAACATTCTCTCATGGCCTGTGTTTCAGGGAACATTCTCTCAAGGCCTGTGTTTCAGGGAACATTCTCTCATGGCCTGTGTTTCAGGGAACATTCTCTCATGGCCTGTGTTTCAGGAACATTCTTTAATTCCTTGCCCAGCCCTATGCGCAAGAGTCTGCTAACACTAAGAGAGGAAGAAGCTGTTGAATGTGAAAATGCGGGTCACTTTCAAGAATGTCCTCCGTCTAGACACATTTTGACATTTATTGGAGAAAGGAGAAAAGAATATTAGCACAGGCAAATGCGCATGCAGACTGCAGCAGCCACTCAAAAACGCTTTCATTATCGAGGAGGAGCGTCGAGCAGAGGCAGCCTGTGAAGTCCATGCTTTGGTTCTGTGAAGCCGTCCATTCAATTATGCGCCGACCTGATAGACGGTGGACGGAGTCAGTCCGCAGGTGGCCTATTGTGAGAGAAGAGCGTGTATTAATCCTGCCTTGGAATCCATTGCTGCCGTTAGGTCATAGAACGATTAAAGTGACCGAGTCACTCCGAAAGAACAAATCACGACTCCAGTGAGCGTAAAAAAGGGTTGTTTGAAACCGCAATTGTTCGCTAACATTACTAATGTCAAGACAGGTAGGATGTCTTTTTTTTTTTGAAGAAACCCACAAGACAAAGACAATGATGTCCAAACCCAGGAGGGGCAATAACGGTGGGAAAGAGAAAGCACAGAGTCGACCGACGACAAAACGCGCCTGAGGGCGCAGCGGACAAGGCCCATTCCCACACCGTAGCAAGTGGGACACATTTGAAGACGTCAGGAGGCGGGACACACACAGTGGGGACATCCTTCGGCTTTATTTTATTACTTAACTTCACAGGCTACTTTCTATTCTGTTCGGGAGGATTAGCATAATCTGAATGGGACTCTGGTCATTCCGTGCACCCTGAGTGGACTGCGTGATTGGTCATAAATCCAATACATATGGAAAACCGGTATATTTCTCATGTCCAGTCATTTAAAATGCTGGCGTTCATGTCAGGCACATGTTCCTACAGGACACCTTGGTGGGTGTGTGTGTGTGTGTGTGTGTGCGTGCGTATGTCAGCCTGGCGCCCGGCCTGGGGAATAATTAATACGAGGGAGCAACGAAACAGAACACTAACATAAATAACCACTATGGCATCTGTTTACCAGAGAGAGATGGAGCGAGAGAGAAAGAAAGGGAAGCAGGGAAAGAGTCATTCTGCTAAAAACAACCTGCCGTCAAATAGAAAAGCTACCAGCTGTATCACACGTGTTACACACACGCATACATAAAACAGATACACACACACACACACACACACACACACACAGGTACTGGAACCGATATAGATAACAGACTGACACCAACAAATACAGACACACTTGAAAAAAAAAAAACACTGACACAGACAAACAGACACACACAGACACACACGCCACACAGACAAATACAGACAAACATAAACAGAAAAACAGTGACACAGACACGCTCACACACACACAAATACAAACGCTGACAGAGACACACACACACACACACACAAACACAGACCAACACTGACACACACTGACATTAACTGACACAGACAAACACACACACAAACACACACTGACACAAACAAACACAAACACACACTGACACAGACTGACACAGACAAACACACACAAATACAGACAAACACTGACAGCCAAACACAGATGTAGACGAACACAGACAAACATACACACAAAGGCACACACACAAATACAGAAAAACCCTGACAGAGACAAACACACACACACACACACAAACACAGACAAAAACACACAAACACTTACAGAGACAAACACACACACACAAATACAGAAAACACAGACACAGAAAAATACAGACACACCCTGACACAGACAAACACAGACACATACTGACACAGAAAAACACAGACAAATACAGACAAACACTGACAGAGACAAACACACACACACAGACAAACATAGCCACAGACAAAAACAGACATAAACAAACACAGACAAATACAGACACACACAGACAAACAAAGACAGACACACACACAGGCACAAACACAGGCACACACACACACACACACACACACACACACACACACACACACACACACACACACAAACAGACACAGACAAACACAGACACAGACAAACACAGTCAAAAAAACAGGCAGCTGGAATGAGGTGTTGCCATGACAACTACTTCAGTTAAATGTTCCATTTCCTTCCCGCCTCTCTCGCCATCTTGTTCTCTGTTCCTCCCTCCTCCTCTCACTATATCTGTCTTCTCCCTCTCTCCCTCGTTTGCTATCTATCTCTGTGTCTCTGTCTGTCCGTCTCTCTGTCTCTTGTCTCGTGAACAGCAGCCATTCCAACACACAGACAAATTCTCATTGACTGTTGCCATAGAGACATATTGCAGTCACGCATCTCTAAGCCGTTGACACCCCTCTACCACGTCTCCACCTGAAACTCATTTCATTACCTGCCAATGACCACACACACACACACACACACACCTTGACACCAATAGATCTGTTAGAGCCATAATGACCTGTAGCCTTGACACCAATAGATCTGTTAGAGCCATAATGACTTGTAGCCATGACACCAATAGATCTGTTAGAGCCATACTGACCTGTGGCCTTGACACCAATAGATCTGTTAGAGCCATACTCACCTGTAGCCTTGACACCAACAGATCTGTTAGAGCCATACTGACCTGTAGCCATGACACCAATAGATTTGTTAGAGCCATACTGACATGTAGCCTTGACACAAATAGATCTGTTAGAGCCATACTGACATGTAGCCATGACACCAATAGATCTGTTAGAGCCATACTGACTTGTAGCCTTGACACCAATAGATCTGTTAGAGCCATACTGACCTGTAGCCTTGACACCAATAGATCTGTTAAAGCCATACTGACTTTTAGCCATGACATCAATAGATCTGTTAGAGCCATACTGACCTGTAGCCATGACATCAATACATCTGTTACAGCCATACTGACCTGTAGCCTTGACACCAATAGATCTGTTAGAGCCATACTGACCTGTAGCCTTGACACCAATAGATCTGTTACAGCCATACTGACATGTAGCCATGACCCTATTAGATATGTTAGAGCCATACTGACCTGTAGCCATGACCCTGTTAGATCTGTTAGAGCCATACTGACCTGTAGCCTTGACACCAATAGATCTGTTAAAGCCATACTGACCTGTAGCCTTGACACCAATAGATCTGTTAGAGCCATACTAACCTGTAGCCATGACATCAATACATCTGTTACAGCCATACTGACCTGTAGCCATGACACCAATAGATCTGTTAAAGCCATACTGACCTGTAGCCATGACCCTATTAGATCTGTTAGAGCCATACTGACCTGTAGCCTTGACACCAATAGATCTGTTAGAGCCATACTGACCTGTAGCCATGACACCAATAGATCTGTTAAAGCCATACTGACTTTTAGCCATGACATCAATAGATCTGTTAGAGCCATACTGACCTGTAGCCATGACATCAATACATCTGTTACAGCCATACTGACCTGTAGCCTTGACACCAATAGATCTGTTAGAGCCATACTGACCTGTAGCCATGACCCTATTGGATCTGTTAGAGCCATACTGACCTGTAGCCATGACACCAATAGATCTGTTAGAGCCATACTGACCTGTAGCCATGACACCAATAGATCTGTTAGAGCCATACTGACCTGTAGCCATGACACCAATAGATCTGTTACAGCCATACTGACCTGTAGCCATGACCCTATTAGATCTGTTAGAGCCATACTGACCTGTAGCCATGACCCTATTAGATCTGTTAGAGTCATACTGACCTGTAGCCTTGACACCAATAGATCTGTTAGAGCCATACTGACCTGTAGCCATGACTCCAAAAGACAGGTTAAAGTCATACTGGCTTGCAGCTATGACACCAATAGATATTTTACTGCCACAACCGCAAATACTCAAAAAAAAAAATGATATCCATCGCCTCTCCGCTATGCACTGTTATCTTTTCCGTCTCCTTCTCTAACCAACTAAGTCAATGCCACTACAGAACAGGACAGTAAAAACAGGGAAACAGCAGAAACAGAGGGAAGAAAGAAACAGCAGAAACAGAGGGAGAAGGGAAACGTCAACATCAGAGGGAGGAGGGAAACGTCAGAATCAGAGGGAGGAGGAGAGCCGCTGGTGTGTGTCACCCTGAGGAGCTCAGTTTGTCTGGCTGATCCTCTCACGCACAACAATGGGATGATTACCCAAAACTTCTGTTTAGCATTTAGCTACAATGACACATCCCGCTAATGCTTACTTCACTTCCCCAACGGGCGTAAATATTGTAGCGCGCGTGCGTGCGTGCGTGTTTGAGACCGAGAGAGTCTGTGCACGTGTGTGCTCACAAGCGTTACACAAACTCACCCCGCTCGTCGCGGCATCTCATTAACCACTAATCAATGAGTCATGGCGTTCTGCCCCCGGGACGGATCAGAAAGATGACCATTGGCACTGATCTAGGACCCGTTTACCCTGCCACCAGCCATTACTGTTTCGATTAGGGGATGTCTTGGCGGCTTCAAGGAGGGGAAATGCAAATGTTAGATGAGGACAGTGCCATTGGAAAGCATTCAGACCACCTCGATTTCTCCACATTTTATTGTTATAAAATTAATGAAAAACTGATTATATATATATCACTTTGTCAATCTAAACACAATACCGGATAATGACAAATCAAAAAGAGTCTATAAGTGGGTGCCAATTTATTGTACATGAAAAACTGAAGTATCTCATGTACATAAGTATTCAGACTTTTTGCCAGGGCAATCCAAATTGAGCTCGGATGCATCCGGTGTTCTTTGATCATCCTTGAGAGTCTCTAGAACTTGATTGGTCTCCACCTGTGACCTTGATGGTAGAGTGGCTAGACGGAACGCACTCCTGAGTAAAAGGCACATGACATGCCGTCTGAAGGACTTTGAGAGCATGACGAAAGAGATTATCTGGTCTGATGAGACCAAAATTGAACTATTAGGCTTGAATGCCAAATGCTTTGTCTGGAGAAAACTAGGTACAGCCAATCACCTTGCTAATTCCATCCATTTGGTAAAGAATGATGGTGAAAGCATCATGCTATGGGGATGATTCTCAGTGTCGGGACTGAGAACACTCACCCAGAGGACACAGGACATAAGACAATTCATTTAGATATATATATATTTTTTTTTATAAATGGGCACATATTTCGCAAAAGACGTTTTAGCTTTGTCATTATGAGGTATTATGTGTTGATTGACACCCACTTTTTTTTATCAATTATATTATTATCAATCCTTCATACTCCCTGACTTGTGCTCTTTGCTTCCTTCTACTGCACTTACAGCAGAATACATATATAACTAAAAACGACTGTGGACATCCCTCAGTTATGCTCCTGTATTGAGAAGACAAGGGTCATGGTTGTGTTTCAGGCCAACCAAAAGCTTCAACTACAGCCCAGACAAATGATTATTATCATCAATATCAATATATTTATTTGGCTACACTGCTTGAGTACAGTATGCTTAAACTAGAGCTCAAACCATTTGTCAGCCATGCTTCTATTAGAGCTTAACAAATGCATCATCATCACTACATCTATTAGAGCTTCTAACAGAGCTCTGATCATGTGTCAAACCATGTTTCTTCCACAGCCTTACTTAGGATTTAACTAAAACTTAATTTACCAGTCAACCCTGCTCCAAATAGAGCTCCAAGCAGAGCTTCAACCATTTGTAAGCCATGTTTCAACTAGAACTTTAATTAGTTTCAACCATGCATCAACTAGAGCTTCAAATGCTTCCCTTACATATGACAAGCAGAGAGCGTGATTGTTAGGATACAATCATAACGCAGCATCCAATCAAATCAATGTATAAAATACTGTATGTATGGCTTCCTAATGGGTGTTACAGAACACTGGGGAACAAATCATGTCTTATCCCCATCCAGAGGCAACTGTCAGGTTGTCCCAAACAAACTGGTAATTATAATGAGATGGCATCGAACTGGAATAAAGGGAAAACACAAAGGGGAGTCATATGATATGAATGATATTCTCAATTCCAATATAGTGCAGGCCTCAGACCTTTTCTCCCCTGCTTCTGTCTGTGAATATGAATGATTTAGAGGTGATGGGTGATGGAGGTTCTTGGATCTGGAGGCTAAGGGGACAAACTGTATATAAGTGTGGCTGTTCTCAAAAGGCAAAATACAAATAAAAAGATAAAGCATGCATAAAGTATGCTGACTCTTGTGGCAGCTTGTGTATCTAATTCAAATCTAGTTTAAATAGAACACTGAAATGAAATATGAAAAAATGAAGACAGGAGAAGCAGAGGGCCAAAAGAACGTTTTCAAGGGGGTAACAGACTATTGGACTATATCGTTACAGACTATTGGACTATATTGTAACAGACTATTGGACTATATCGTAACAGACTATTGGACTATATTGTAACAGACTATTGGACTATATTGTAACAGACTACTGGACTATATTGTAACAGACTATTGGACTATATCGTTGACACCCTGCAACGGAAGTGATAATGCAAGATTTAGGGATTCACCTCTCTTGGACTTTTGCACATTTATTGTGCTACAACATGAAATCTAAACTGATTAATTAATCAGCACTGATTAATACAAAAATACCATAATATGAAGCACAAGGGCCATTGCTGAATTAACATCATTATTACAGAGCACTTCCAAATTTTATTTTTCACTTTGAAATCGTGTTTTATCCTGTTGATGAGTGACAATTAAAAAAAAAAAAAATCCATTTAGATTTCATGTCAAAAGGTCCAATGTGGGTTAATACTTTTAAGAGCAACTATAGGTGTTTTTCTCTATGCAGTTAGGAGGTTACTGAACCTATGCTGGAGATTCAAGGATTAAGTAGTCCTTCTGTGTTTTTCTTTAAGCATGTCACTGTACTGTTTTACACCTGCTGACAAGCCATGAATCTTGTCTGGCCCTGCCTGAACATAGAGGAAGAAAGAGAGAGATTTTGGTAGGTGAAAGTTTGCGTGACAAAGGTATTTTATGTAATGAGGACAGGACTATGAATTATGTGAAAAACATGTGCACTCACTCGCAAGGCTGTTATTTACCTCACCACCATTAAAAGGACAGGCGATAGAATGACAGGACGGAACAAATACATCAAAAGGGGGGGATTATATTAAAGGATTACAGTAATTCAGTCACTAGTTGGACACAAGGTCCACCTTCAAACCAACCCCTCCATTTGGACCGGTGGCTGAGTTAACCAAAGACCAATAGAGCTTTTAGTTAGAATGGGGAAAATGGATGGGGATTTCTTTTGGGGGGGGGGGGAGAATAACTGTGTGGCCTTGGTTGTGTGGTGCTGTGGAGCAGCCTGTGCAATCTAGAGACTCTGTCTTAACTTCCATTTCTGTAATTGATCTGTTTTAAATAGAGTAGAAGGGGGGAAAAAATTAAATCTGCCTAATCCAAATGCTATTTCTAAAGCCAAAGGAGGAGGAAGTGGAATAAATAGGAAGCGCTGAATGCTGCAAAGAGCTGAGGAGATGGGAAAGAGAAAGAGGGAGCGGGGAGTAGACGGAATGCCAAAATAATAAAATAGTAAAGAAGAATGCTCAGAGCAAAAGACGGACGTGGAGGAGATTATAGAGGTTATAGAGAGAGAGAAAGAGAGAGGGAGAATGGAGAAAAAAAAGAGGGAGGAAGGCAGGAACAGAAATGGTGACAAAGACAAGTGAATGAAACAAAATGGCATCTGTGCGACTTAAGAGCGAGTGAGCAGATAAAGTCTGGCTCTAATGTACAGAAAGATGAAGTGAGCCAGAGAGAGGGGTGCAAAGACAATAGAGATCAGATAGAAAGACTGGATTGGAAGAATGGAGCTTAGGAGGGGGGTGGAGAGAAAGAGGGTGTGGACAAAGGGGGTGAGAGCGGGGGAGGGAGGAGAGGGTGAGATAGAATCCAGCAATAGTTTTTGGAGCTGTTATAAAGCCTTTTAATAAAATGGCCTTTGATGGAGGGGCAATGCTTTGCGCTCACTCTCTCGCCCATCTTTTCCAAGGTGCCTACGTTATAGGTTAGATGTATGTAGGTTACGCCAGGCTAAAACCGAAAGTCACAGTTACCGAAAGGTCACCAGCTTCTCTCTGGCAGCCGGTCATAAACCTGGACACAATTACCCTCAAATTGAGATCGGGAGCATTGTCCCATGGCTTTTGTTGTATTGTTCAATCTCAGAAGTGAACAGTGCACGTCCTTGATCTCTGTTCTGTTGACTACAAAACAGGCAGGAAAACAACAAATCCCATGACTCCTAACGTTACCACCAGTCAGCCCTCGTGCAACTACATTTGGGGCCTGTACTAGTGTGCTCTCTCAGTACCCAATGTCACCACCCCACACATAACGGAGGCCAACAAAGAGGAACAGTTATCTGTTACGCTGGGACTCAGAGAGCAAACACGGGAATGAACAGATGTCTGTTAGAAATTATTACTGAAAAGCAACCATTTCTAGGTTTGGTCCCACTATACCAAATCCCACTCTGAATCTCTGCCTTTATCATGCTGTCACTCCATTGCAAAAACCACAAATATGAACAGGCGTTGTTTTCTTGTATTCATAATTTAAAATTGTGTTATCCTATAAGCATGATTTACCAGTGCTGGCAATTTTCGACAATTTATCCTGGTTTTTGAATATCTGTCTTGAGTCCTCATTCTGACAACCTATTATGGGACCATTAAATGAGATACATTGTTGAGGGAACTGCTTTATGAAGGTGTACTCCACTGATAACAAATCGTTTAAGATATTTAGTTGTGTTTTAAGAATCAGGCTTGCAGCGATTCAGGATACACAAATAAATCCATAGTCTCTAGACAGATGGTATACTTCCAGTAATGTATCAATGGTCCAACTAATGTCTGTATGTACATTAATGTCTGGCCTCAGGCGAGTAAGAAACGTCACTGCTGTATATTCCTCATCGAAGCATAAGCACAAATCTTTGACAGTCTAAAGACCGACTGAGCTAGCTGCATAGTGAATTAACAGTACATTCTTAATGTTTCGAGTGAATTGTATTACACAAAATGCTGAGGGGAGAACACAGAACAATGCCATGGCAATGGGATGCAGTACGGAAAGTGCGATGATCTAGCGACAAAATCCATTTTTGTAGGTAGACTGCGGTTGTACTATCAGCACAATGTTTTTCATAACCAACCGAAGGGCAGCTAAGTAGAAGGCTGAATACAGTGCAGCATTTCTATTTTAGCAGTTCAAAGACGTGACACCAACGTGTGGGTTGACAGACAGACAACCTGGAGGAAACAGGAATAAGGGGGTATTAAGCGTTTACACTGAATCCCGTTTTGTCTCTCATTCCATTCCTTGTGTCTCATGTTGCTACTTCTGTCAGTGACAGAAGGTAACAGGCTTTGTGCCGAGTGTTTGAGGTTCTTGAAGTACCGCATTTGGAGTTCAGAATATCAAGTAGAGGAATACCTTGGAAAACCAATCCTCAATTTGGTCCTTGAAAAAGTCCTTGACATTTTTGTGGCCAATTCATAAGCGCTGCGGCTCCAATATGATAATCAAATGATTTAATTTCTCATCAGTATTTGTGAGATCTAGTCGTAGCTTGTCTCCTGACATGTCATTTAACAGGGACAGGCGTGGGCAACACCCCCCCTCCCTCCATGGAAGAGTGGCAGCCTCCCTGGGGAGGTGTTATAACCACTGGTTTGTTCATCTGCTGCTGTGTAGCTTCATCACATTCTTTCCAAACAATGTGGGGGTGTTTTTGCCTAATTGGTTTTTGCTGCGTTAAAAAAGACATAATGTTTGTGTTTTTGCTACTCTTTACTGTAGTCATTTCTGCCTCTGTGACTTGTGCTCCCAAACAGGTGTCTTAAGTCATTAATATCACTGTTCAATATTTGGAAGCATTTAACAGGTTGGGTTGGGACAGACTGTGGAGTTAACAACTTTAGAAACAACATTTACTTCTGTATTAATCATATTTTCTTTTGGCCTGTGTACAATTTGTAAGGTTAAACGGTATATTTTGAATTAATTTTGTAAAACATGAAACTAAATAATTTGGAAATATCTATTTTCCATTATCAACATTTATGTTCTCCATTCCAAACACTATGGATGTTTCGCGGACACTGAATAAGCCTAGTCATGGACTTACAAGTCAAGCTCAATGGAGGTTTAATCTCTGTCCATGAACGTCTAGCAGTTTGCAAAAATACCTTAAAACAGACAAAACCCATTTATTATTCTAAAACTGAAGCTCTACTTTGGAACACACATTCTGAATTAGCTTCACCAGTTACCAAACTAGGGTCACAAGAACCAGGATGAGTAACCTCCAGTGGCTGCAAACTGTGGTTGCAATAAACCGAATGTGGCTCTAACTTTTAAACAGTTAAAATGTCAAAAAATGATGACCCAATTTCTGACTCTCAACAGTGTTTCTTCTGCGTCCCTCAGGGCCCATCTTTGTCCAGACGTGGACAGGACTCGGCAGCAGTGATGTGGTGAGTCACTAAACAATGAGTCTGATCCCAAGTCCCTTGTGTTTGAGTTCAAGTTGGGTCATGAGTCACTGTGGCTAGTAGCTAAGAGTCTGGTTCATTGCCACCAATGGTTGCGTCACAAGTAGAATCACGAGTCACTTCAGCTAAAGTATGAGTCCTGGGGAAGCAGAAAACACACCATGTCCCCAAATCCTGGAATGCATCTTTCCCTTAATATTGCTGTTTACCCAGTATAGAGTAATGGCAAAAAGTATTTATTTTTAGTGAGCCCATACACAAAAAAATATAAACATTATTTACATATATTGGTTGAATATAAAATATATAAGTAAATAAAAAATATAAGGTACAAACATGTAAAATAGACTGCATAATATTCTCTATCCAGGTTGTCATGTCAAATTTCCACTATATTGACAGTACATCAACAAGTTAAGTGGCCAAAACTGCAATATTTCAATATACAGTGGATATAAAATGTCTAAACACCCCTGATAAAATGCTAGGTTATTGTGATGTAAAGAATTAGACAAAGATAAATCATGTTAGAACCTTTTCCACCTTTAATGTGACATATTACAAGAACAATTCAATTGAAAGAACAAAATTTAATCTTTGAGGGGGAAACATTTAAAACTCACAATAACCTGGTTGCATAAGTGTGCACACCCTTAAACTAATACTTTGTTGGCAATATTTGCCCACAGTTCTTTGCAAAAGTGCTCCAAATCTGTCAGATTGCAAGGACATCTCCTGTGCACAGCCCTCTTCAGATCACCCCACAGATGTTCAATTGGATTCAGGTCTGGGCTCTGGCTGGGCCATTCCAAAACGTTAATCTTCTTCTGGTGAAGCCATGGTTTTGTGGATTTGGATGTGTGCTTTGGGTCGTTGTGGTGCTGAAAGGTGAACTTCCTCTTCATCTTCAGCTTTATAACAGACGCCTGAAGGTTTTGTGCCAAAATTGCCTGGTATTTGGAACTGTTCATAATTCCCTACTCCCTGACCAAGGCCCCGGTTCCAGCTGAAGAAAAATAGCCCCAAAGCATGATAATGCCACCACCATTCTTCAGTGTGGCTATGGTGATCTTTGGGTGATGTGCAGTGTTGTTTTTGCACCAAACATACCTTTTGGAATTATGGCCAAAAATTTCAACCTTGGTTTCATCAGAACATAACACATTTTCCCACATGCTTTTGGGGGACTTGATGTTTGTTTTTGCGAACTTCAGCCGAGCATGGATGCTTTTCTTTGTAAGAAAAGGTTTCCATCTTGCCACCCTACCCCATAGCCCATTCAAATGAAGAATATAGGAGATTGTTGTCACATGTAGCACACAGCCAGTATTTGCCAGAAACTCCTGCAGTTCCTTTAATGTTGCTGTAAGCCTCTTGGAAGCCTCCCTGACCATTTTTCTTCTCGTCTTTTCATCAATTTTGGAAGGATGTCCAGTTCTTGGTAATGTCTCTGTTGTGCCATATTTTCTCCACTTGCACACTTATGCAACCAGGTTATTGTAATGTTTTCATTTTAAAATTTTCCCCCTCAAATATTTGTTTTTTAATTGAATTGTTCACATTATAGGTCACATTAAAAGTGGAAAAAGTTCTGACATGATTTATCTTTGTCCCATTCTTTTACATCACAAAAACCTGGCATTTTTATGTGTAGACTTTTTATATCCACTATATTTATATTACATATGAGTACATATTTTCATATCTGTCCATGAAGTAGATGTAAATACATGCACATACATAAATAAAAATACATTCCAATATATTACTTTTGCACATGGGAGAACTGGTCTCAGCATCAAGTTCCACTATTCAATCTCCTCATCTAAGCACATCCGGTCCATGCGCATATATATTATCATATATACTTGCATATATTATCATATATAAGCAAGTGCAGGTCTACAATGGCTAACAAGGTGAGAACTAGTCAGAGTCATCAACAGTCAAGTCAGGTAAAATCAGAAGGTTCATTGCAGGGAAGAAACGTGTTGGCCCGGTTGCCGGGACTCCATTTTGATTGGATTTATACGTAAAATAACAAAGGATATTATAAACGTCTACTGATGCATCATGAACTGGAGGCACCCGGTCAGCATCTTCCCCATAGTGCACCACCAGACAGGGTGTCGTAGTCAACCCAGGCCCTCCATGTTTCTGACTACATGCCTTGCACCTAGATCTGCACTGGGGAAGACCTTAGCGCACTCAGAGACTAATTCACACCGTACATCTACTGTGGCCAAACTCACAAATCTCTAATGAAGCACCTTCTAGTAATAATCCACTCCACGTCTACCCTCTCCGTAAAGCAACCATCACTACAAACCAGCCGAAACTGGGACACAGCCAAGCCTCCAACACCCAACTCGAACACTACTTTCTAGCACTTTCTTAAAGGTTTCTCGCTTCCGGGGACTTTCATCTCTACCAATGTACTACTCCAGAATACCGTACTGTAGAATACTGATGTAAAGTGCATTGAGTCTGCCTGTCTTGCTTGTGTCTGCAGGTCCCTTATAAAGGTAACATGCTGTACCTCAGGCCTGGCCAAGCTTGCAACACTGTGTGTCAAGAATATAGGAGTTGGTATCATGTGTGTTGATGCGCCAACTCTCTCTCTCTCTCTCTCACTCACACACACACACTGTCCTTCCCACTCGCTTTCTCTTTTCTGTTGTTGCTCTTCCTGTGTGAAAATGGTTGCTGTCAGCAGTTAACAGGGCGGAGGTATTCAGGCGCCCAGGCGACAAGACATTATAGCAGTGTGGGAGTTGACAGGCCAGACTGTAATGTTAGACTAACGTTAGGTGGACAGGACAGGCCTGCTGGTCTTCTGGAGTCACTGTACTGTAGTCAAACAAGTACCCAGTGTCACAGCTTTACTTCCTTTATTCTGTCTTCTCCGTTTTACTTTCTACCTCTTCCATTGTCTCCCGACCTCTCCCGTCCTCCCCTGTCTCGTCCCGTCCTTTCCTTCCATTTATCCACCTGTTCTACTTTCTGTTCTATTTCAGTCTTTCGTCGTCAGTCACTCGAGCCATAGGGGGTCTGCGCTGCTAACATCTAGAAGACAGTTCAGAAGCATCACAACCAGGACAGAAAGACTTGAGCTCTCTCCTCTCTCCTCTCCTGTACTCGTCTGTCCTTTCCTGTCCTCTCAGCCACTCATCCGTCCCATCCTGGGCACATATTTCACATAAATCTTCAGCGTTCACCTACTGACTAACCTTTTGAAGACAGATTCACAGTGGAGGAAGTGTGTGTCTTCTTCCAGGCTTTAGTAAATAATTTTGGGGTAAAAAAAAACATAGAGCTGAGACATGAATATGCCGAAGATAGACTTGTGAAGTGACGAGGGGGAATGAGAGAGATGGAGCGCATTTCTGTGGTCGTGTGTGTAGCCCGTTGTGAGTAGACGGAGAATATATACATGATTCTGAGACATCAGCAGAGATCCTGTGCCCAGAGGCAAAGCTGCTGTTAGTGGAGCCAAGGCCTGTCTACTGCTGAAGCACACTACATCAGAGAGCAAAGAGATGGGGAAGACAGAGAGGGAAGACAGAGGGAGAGAAAGGCGGTGGAGGGATGGACAGATAGAGAAAAACAGATAGAGACACAGCAAGACAGAGAGTCATGGGGGTACAGAGAATCAGGGAAAAGCTGAGAGCCAGCAAAGAGTGAGGGCCAGAGTGAGTGCCAGACAGCAAATAGTGCAAAAAGTGAGTTGGAGAGAGAGCTGGAGATGGGAGGGCTGGAGGACACTCAGAGAGAGGCAATAAGAGGACGACATTAAGAGTGGTAGTGAAGAGGACAAGACAAAGGCATGTGGAGTACAAAAACATGAAGGAGAAAATAAAGTGCACTTAAAAAGGGAAAGAAAATAAATAGAGGGAGAGTTGAGTGCTTCCCTATTATCAAACAAACTAGCACGCACACATGCACACTCACAAACAGGAAGTATTAAAAGTAGGATGTTTTTGAGTGTAAAATCATTATAAAACCATTAAAAGTGTAAAGTAATGGATATGGTCCATTAAAGTTTTTTCTTCTTCAAAAATAGATATCCTGAACAGTTTGTAGATTACTGTAGCTAATATCTTACTGTGCTGGTTACTGCAGCTAACACGTTTTAATTCGCTGGTTACTGTAACCAAATATTTCTTCTGCTCTGGTTACTGGAGCTAACATATTTTTACTGCGCCAGTTGCTGTAGATAACATATGTTAAAGTACTTGTTGCTGTAGTTTACATATTTAACTGTGCCGGATACTGTAGCTAACATTTTGCCTTGGCAGTTACTGTAGCTAAGATATTTTACTGTGCCTGTAGCTTTAGTTAACATACTTTACAGTGCCGGTTGCTGTAGCTATCACATTTAACAGTGGCAGTTACTGTAGATAACATACAGTGGATATACACTCACCTAAAGGATTATTAGGAACACCATACTAATACTATGTTTGACCCCCTTTCGCCTTCACAACTGCCTTAATTCTACATGGCATTGATTCAACAAGGTGCTGAAAGCAATCTTTAGAAATGTTGGCCCATATTGATAGGATAGCATCTTACAGTTGATGGAGATTTGTGGGATGCACATCCAGGGCACGAAGCTCCCGTTCCACCACATCCCAAAGATGCTCTATTGGGTTGAGATCTGGTGACTGTGGGGGCCATTTCAGTACAGTGAACTCATTGTCATGTTCAAGAAACCAATTTGAAATTATTCGAGCTTTGTGACATGGTGCATTATCCTGCTGGAAGTAGCCATCAGAGGATGGGTAAATGGTGGTCATAAAGGGATGGACATGGTCAGAAACAATGCTCAGGTAGGCTGTGGCATTTAAACAATGCCCAATTGGCACTAAGGGGCCTAAAGTGTGCCAAGAAAACATCCCCCACACCATTACACCACCACCACCAGCCTGCACAGTGGTAACAAGGCATGATGGATCCATGTTCTCATTCTGTTTACACCAAATTCTGACTCTACCATCTGAATGTCTCAACGGAACTCGAGACTCAGACTAGGCAACATTCTTCCAGTCTTCAACTGTCCAATTTTGGTGAGCTTGTGCAAATTGTAGCCTCTTTTTCCTATTTGTAGTAGAGATGAGTGGTACACGGTGGGGTCTTCTGCTGTTGTAGCCCATCCGCCTCAAGGTTGTGCGTGTAGCTAACACGCTATTTTCTTAAGCAAACAGCCACAAATGAGTTTACAGCCAGGTGTTGAGGATACTCAACGTAAACGGCGTTACTTCTGCCGTAGTGAGCAGCATCACTGTCATAGTGTAGTAGACGTTTCTGTCCAGTACGATATCATTCAGTGTTCATATAGATGGAATACTGACTCATCCATAATCTTCATTGTTTTTTATTCCACTCTTTTTCCACAAAACTTTTTTATCAAATTAATCTTTGTAAACAAATTCAAGCATTTCTTATTTGACACAACAACGTTGTAGTTTACCAACGTATCCTTGGAAAACAAATAAACATGCATTTCACAAAACAATAAAAAGTGTAGCGGAATACATGTTAATGCGTGTGTGTGTGTGTGTGTGTGTGTGCATGTGTGTGTAATGTGTGTTGTTCAGGATAAAGGGGCTCAGGTGGGCCTCTGTTGTTTCTGACCAAAGCTGATAGATGTGTGAAAGTGAAACAAACACAGACACACAAACACATCACACAAACCCATGTCCTTAGAATTCAATCTGTCCCTTTATATAAGAATGTTGCTATGGCCAAAAACCGTCCTTCACAACACCAGAACCTAGGAGAGCATTTACAACAGCTAGTCACGACTTACAGCTGTCCTTCAGACGGTCTATCAAATAAAATACTGAAGGCCAACATGCTTTCTTCGTTGATTCGGCTTGAATTAGATTATCTGAATGATAACTGTATGCTATTTGTTCACGCATTCAAACTGCATGTAGAAAAATTTTATGTCTATCTTGCAATGATGTGGTTTATTAAGCAGATTTTCATTTCTACACTTTTTGTGACGAAGTACCCAACGTTGATTTTAAGGAGGAAAATGGTGATGGAATCGAATCGATTGTCATATTTCCCAATGTCAGTGGAACCAAACATAGCAGACAAAGGTGGGATCTTTTTTATTTAATATTTCCACTAAACATACAGGGCCAGTTTTGCAGACACACATGAAGACTAGTCTTGGACTTTTTTTTTTGTCCTAGACTAGGCTTAATCTGTGAAACCGGCGGGTAGGGTTTTATTTCGGTGACATAATAATCACTGCTTGGCACAGTCCAGGGTTGGTGAGCAAGATCTTGGTACACTGACCAACATGGCTTTTCCTTGCCAAAAGGAACGCAAATGAAAAATTCCTAGCTTGACAAGCATTGGTTTAATTGTCTTAGTCTACCGACCATTATCCGCCGCAACTTTACCCCATGTGTTTTGTGCAACCAAGCACCCTTCTCTAACCTGTAATATTGCTGTGGGACAGCTGTGTGAGCACTGAGCGCAGCTGAGCTGTTTCGCTAGCACTGACTCGCGGCATAACGAGGCAGTTGTTGCTTCATTAATACTTGTTTGTTGCGTGAGCAGTTGGGGAATCCGATACACATACAGCAGAACAGGTGAAAGATGAGCCAGACAGGTGGATTTACAGGAAAAGAAAATACGCAATTATTTATTGTTTACACTGCTTGTAATGACAAAGTGAAAACATGTTCTCGGAGGTTTGTGCAAATTTGTGTGTCATATATATATATATATATATATATATATATATATATAACACTTATATATATAACACTTACATAAGTAGCCAGACTCTTCATTCAGCACTTTCTAAGTGATCACAGCTGTACAATGAACTTTGGCAGTGATGGCAGCTTCAAGTCTTCTTGGTTATGCATCTACCAGCTTTGCACCTCTGGATATGGCTCATGTCTCCAATTATTCCTTGTAGATCCCCTCAAGCTTTGCAAGCTTGGATGGGGAATTTCAGTGAACTGCAGTCTTCAGGTTTACCCACAGATGTCCAATGGGGTTTGTCTTGGCTTTAGCTTGGACATTCTAGGACATTTACAGACTTAACACAAAGCCAATCCAGCGTTGTCTTGGTTGTGTGCTTTCATAAATAACAAATGTTATACACTTACTGGTATGCACTTGGTTTTTAAAATAACTTTATTTCATTGTCTAGGAGCTAAGGGCTTTATCCTACTCAAGGTTGTTGGATTTCTCCTTTTTCTGGATAACTCCTTCACTGCCCATGAAATGTTTGGTTCGCATTTCCAGCTAATTATATTCTGGAATATGGATCCCTACAGTACCACAGTGCACACCTACGCTTAACATATGAATAAATGTGAATCAACATTCAAGATAAACACTGTAAGTTCCATAAACCGTATTTATTCATATGGCGTATAGCTCCACTGAAGTACTTAAGATACCTATAAGTAGGGGATTAAAAAGTGAGTAAAAGCAATGTCCACTGAACAAAAGGGAATACTGCATATAGTAACATATAGCCCGCACTACCCCATTGTTGACCAGTCTGCTGACCAGTCCCCATGGCATGATGCTCCCACCACCATGCTTCACTGTAGGAATGGTATTTGCCAGCATAGGAGTGGACATGTTTTCACCAAACACAGCACTAGGAATTAAGGCACAATAGTTCCTATCAGAACAGATTCACTTTTTCCTTATGTTCTCAGAGTCCTTCAGGACTCTGAGAACATACACCTTTCTTGTATTTGGTTTTTGCTCTGTTATTCACTTTGATGTTTGAGGACCTTACCGTATATCGGCAGGTGTGTGTCATTCTAAATTTCCAATCGATTTAAATTGCCACTTGATTGGTTGACTCCAATCAAGCTCTACAGACATCTCTGTAGAGATGGATTATCAAAGGACACAGGATGCATCTGGGCAAACTTTGGAGTGTCGTGGTGAAGGGTCTGAATACCTACAGTATGTTCATGATATATCTGTTTTTCAACTGTCACAAATTTCAAAAACATTCATTCGCTTTGTCATTGTGGGTATTGGGTAAAGATCAGGCTTTCCACTCCTATCATTTCATTGTGACACTCCCCCACGACAGAATTAGTAATGCCACGGCAACAAAAACATAATTAACAATTTATTATGCACATTAATCGCTTTTGCCCAGGGAACAGTGATCAGTAATCTGTGGATGTACAATGTTCTAAGAGTTACATAGGTATTTTCAGTTTCTGTTTGGAAAGCTAAGGCTGCAAGGAATAGAAAGCTGCAGTTCTCAGGTGGACTGAAGAGATGCCGTGAAAGGTAGACTGGAGATACACGTTAATAAAGAATGTGTTATAAACTAATCATTTCATTTTCATTACAGTTTGAATCTGATTAAAGCATTCATTTACATGTTTAAATATCAGAAATGCCGCTCCACCATGCCACACCTTGATGAATTTTGATTCTCAAAAGTCAAAAGGTAAGTCCCATGGAATGCTACGTTCAGTCTTTTAAAGCCAACTTCTAATGGCAGGGGTTCCAGGCTCATATATGCTGGGGCGCAATAGCCTGGGGATGAGGTTTGCATTGGGCAAGGGTTGCCTCGCCTTGTCACGCTCTAGCACCTTCTTGTGACAGTGTGGTTGTTTTGCAAGTTTGATTGCAGTTTCATAAAAGTTTAATAAATGCATGGATCATACAGCCCCTTCAGAGAGTGGTGAATTCCGCCCAATGTCCCATTGGGGTAATACTACCTGCCCTGCACATGACATTTACTCCTCACATTGCTGCAGAAAGGCCAGAAAGATCATCATGGATCTCAGCCAGCCGAGCCATGGGCTGTTTGCTCTGATAGTAGACAGAGACAGTTCAGAAGCATCACCACCAGGTCAGGAAGACTGAATTTGGGAATAGTTGCTTGGAAATCACTTACAATTTGGGTGGAACCAACACAGCTGTTGCAGAAAGACAGGTCATGTAGAATAATGGTCTTCACGGTCAAAGAATAGCAACAAACACTAAATAACCCCGTGACAATACGTGACAGGAAGTAAGAGGCAGCTCACGTAGGAATGACTGTATTTGCAGGGCCATATTCAGGAGGTCTCAATGTCAACCAATATTACACAGAATACTCTCAGTCATCGTAGTGAGTTGTATGTCTTCAGTCTGCTATATCTACCTAGCAACTGTACCAGCTATAAACATCTAATTTCTGTGAGGCACTTTGTGAACATAACCCCCTCATGAATATGCAGTTAGTTTTAGGCCATTATTTCATTTAGAAGTCATGTTCTCGAAAAGTGACAAGGGTTCTTAGGAACAGAGATATCGATTTGTTTTTGACATTTGGACAATTCAGAGATGTTATTAGGGGTAGGCAGAGGTAATGGTATTTCTAGGAGCAAGGACTTCTGCAGCAGAACGCTCATTTGATGAATCCAAAGGAATACTAGTGGTTCACTCACTAACAGGAAGGCCTACTGTATCTAGTAGCCAGCTCACAATCTGGTGTCTATGTTAGTGTGTCTGGCAAAGGAAAGCTCCATAGTCTCTTCTCCCAGGTGCCCAAACCATTCACTTGTTAAACCCAAGAAGTATCAAAAGAACACCCAAGAGAAAAAAATATTCACTTGTGTACACTCAAAAAGACCTGAAAGAAAAACGTATTGACCAAGGCCATTTTCGGTATTATCGGTCAAGAAGGTCCAGCAGGAAGCCTAAACGAGGCCAGATGAAAACATCTGTGTTACACACTGTGGCCAAGTTGTGTCCGTTTCTAGTGAGAAACGCCAGCAGGGAGAGATATTCCTTCATTCCTTCTGACATTCCTTCTTCTATCTCTCTCTCGTTCTTTCTCTCTCTTTTAATTTCTCCTTTCTCCGACTCACCTAATAATGCTCATCCCACGTTGACTTTTGAAATGAGGTACTGTATATGTGCAATGGTCAAACTGCGAGTCGCGTATGAATAGCTATTCAGCTGTGTACCATCATGACATAACTTGAATACATGTTGTGGGAGGTATAACTGACTCTTTTCTACAGGACAATATTCCAGGGTATTTTCTCCCGGCCAATTCAATCAGTCGGCTAATAGGTCTGAAATAGTTTATTGTACAAGAAAGCAACTTCATTCGGGGGACTTAATGTTGATTTCATAAAATCTGTATTAGGCAGGCCCTGTCATCTTCCAGCATTCATAAGGTGGTGATTTTTCTTACAGACTCATTGAATGTGTCTTTTTCATTTACTGAATGAATGTGATGATACTCAGTCAACACAAACACCAACAAATTGTATATATTTCAGTATATATCTTAGAACTCAAAGCTAAGCAATGAGAGGTGGCGTATGTTTTTTAAATTTTATCTCTCTCTATATATATATAAATATATATCCCCCAAAAAGACTGAAAAACAAGAAAAAAGGAAAGACATGCGAAAAATACCTTCATCCCGCGGTCTGTTCATTGTAGACTCATCGTGTTTTTTTGTGAGCGGACCTAGGGTGCAAGAAAAAAAGGGGGGAAAAAGAGAAAAGAGAAAATTCAAAAAAGATTACTGGCAAAAAAACGCAAAGAAAAAAATCAAAAAGAGAAAAGAAGAAAGAGCAAAAAAGACAAATCATCAAGAGAGGTCAGCAAGTTTTTTTCCCTTTTTTTTTCTTATTTCTTTTTAAAAAGATGACAAAAACAAAACAAAAATGCATCATCACAGACACAGAATTATAAGAAAAGACAACAAACGCTTTTTCAAGATAAAAGAAGGACCCCACTGTATCTGAAGACTCAATCACTCCTCACCCTCAGGAGAAATGGGTAAATAGTTGGACTTGGTTGTTATTTAGTTGCTTAGTAGTTGTGATGCCCTTTCTGAACCTATGTTTTGTTACTTGTATTCAAGTTGGGTTTCTGCCTTTAGGGGACCACAGTAAGTTGAGAAGTAGGATCTGTGGTTAGAAAAACAACACCCACCCGAAACCCCCTCCCTTCCCCCTCGGAACCCAAAAAAGGAACGTCGGGTAGAGAGGGGTAACAAGAGAGGGTTGGGCCTAGTCAAGTCCTCACCCAAAACCTACAATAACACGTATTGACTCAGAGTAGTGTGATTTTTCTTTCGCTCTCACACAAACATTGATCCACTCCTTCCTTCTATCCTGATGCACTACAAAACCCACAGTGCTTTGCACAATATGAACAATATAAACACATTAGATTACAATCGCTGCCAAAACACACAAAAAAATTCTTTATTAGTCATCAGTCTCCAGTGACAGACACAATAAAACCAAACCGTAACGACCATAGGTTGTTTTAAACAAGCCTTTGAAAAATGATTAAAAAGTGAACTAGTAGTTGCATATGGAACAGACAACACACAACCAGCTGCAAGTCAATTAAAAATGTAGCTTGATGCTAGTTAACGGAGTGTATGCTGGATGCTGCTGGGTAAAAGGTGCATGTAATTCTATCCACATCTGCCCATTAACTGTTCCTGGCAAATGGAGAGGGAGAGGCAAAAGAGATGGAGAACAGAGGATTCTTCTCCTCCCCTCTTCCCCTCCTCTCCTCCTCTCCGCCCAACGCTAAAAGTTTGCTTTTGATGAACTAATCTTGTGATATGCAAAACAGCAATCAGTGCATGAGCCAATCAGGAAAGAAGCCTGGGCTATCAGAAAGCACCATCTGTTGTTGGGATTACAACTAGCCACAAAGAAACCAATGGGAAGGGTTCATCACTGTTACTCTGAAACCACATTCCTGGCCCCACTCTGATAGGCTGATAACCAGGAAATCGGTCAGCTTTATAAATGTGTTTACCAATTAGGTTATATATAATAGCATTGAGATCTCAGCAATATAAAAAGTAAATGTCTTATTGGAAGATGAATGCAGCCCAAACCCCAACCTGCTGTGAGGATGAGGTACGGGGGTAAAAGCTTGAGACATAAAAGCTTAGCCAAGAAGAACTAATAGGACTATAAGTGTCTATGTACATGGGTTACGCTTTGAGATGGTTATGATAACAGCTTACATATAAGATTAGCAGACATACATTGAAGTGTGTTAGATGGACTAGGTCAACCTCAAATAAAAATAATAACCTTCAATGAAATAAAAAAATCAATTGGCCGAGGGTAAAATTGTTAACTGATGTTAAATCGCTGGGATAAGCTGGAGCGTCAAATAAATGTGGTTAGTTTTTAACATCCTACAGATATGTTTTCAGAAAGAACAATCCTGTCGAGGAACATCAGCTGATACGGATGTAAAATCCACATTAATTCTTCTGAAATATTTTTTATTTTACAAACTTTGTGATTACAAATTGAAAATAAACCTAAATCCCCAGCCACCTAAAGGCTGCTCAGTCCAGGTACTCCAATCGTGGCCCAAGACTCCCTGCCCATTTTCTGAAAACTTGTTTTTTAATAACATTTCTGAAATAAATCCACACACTCTGGATGAAACTTTCGATGTAGGACTGAAATCTGAAATGAGACATATTTTTTGGAATAAAGCAAATACTGCTGGGCAACACCACAGCATTAAACGGTTAACAGAGGTTAACCTAAAAGTTCACCAGTGTAACCTTGGTTCTGTGTGCCACAGGCATATTTTGGGTCCAGTTTCTCTCTCGCAACCACATTTTCAGGTCAGACGACCCCTAAATTGGGAAACGTGGATGTTAACATAGACCTTCACATTTTGATTTGAACTGTCCAGTAACCAAAAGGTCACGAGATCGAATCCCTGAGCCAACAAGGGGATAGTCGCTCACCGTGGTGGCATAATGTTTTCGATTTTTCAGAACAGACGAAAGGTTTTACTTTGGAAACCAAATCAAACAAGCAAGGATGGTAACTAAATGTTTATCCTAATAAAATACATAAAAACTGTGTATTTCCCACATTATAATTAAACCGATTATTCCGCCTCTCTCGCTTCACGCTGCAGTGTGTTTCCAGACATTTATAGCTCTTTTGGTAGGGCATGGCACTTACAATGCCAAGGATGAGGCTTCGATTCCAAAGGGGGGCCAGCACGGATAATGAATGCACTCACTACTGTAAGTTGCTCTACATAAGATGACTTGAATTATAAATGTAAATGGTGGGGTCATTTACATTTAGACATTCCATATTAACGTGACGTTCCATATTAACGTGAACAACAAGGCTTCATGCTGTTTTCTACATCCTTGGTTTTCATCAGCCTGGTTAAGCGGCATTCCCGCCCAAAATCGGCACTGACCACACCGTCCAGTTTTTCCACCACGTAGGTTTCACTGAAAATGAATGGGCCAGCCTGCCAGCTGTGGGCTCTCGGCAAACGCCTTTAGTGTTTACCGCTGTATTCAAAAGGCGGAAAACGTAGAAGAAAAGCTGTTAAACAAGTGATTTAGTTAAGTACTGAAAACAAATAAGAATTGGACCAATAAACATGTTCGTTTTTACAGTAGAGTGTTAGAATGTTATTAGAAACTGTTTTCACATTCATCATGACACACTAACTGCAATTTTCCAATTTACTGTTCAGTTAATGATAACAGACGAGACGCGTTTTCCTTTTTATTACAACCACTAGCATCTGTCCTCCCCTCGTTCTCACTATCTTTGCTTCTCTCTACTTTTTCTCTCCTCCCTCCCTCCCTCCCTCCCCAACCCCTCTTTCAGGCCTCCATTCTGACTCTCCATGGCTGGATTCGGACTCTCCATGCAGAGGCACATGAGTCCTGCGGGCAGCAGTATACCCTCGGCCACCTTCCCTTAACCTTTGTGAAGACTACTGAACTAACCTGGGTTCAAGTAGCACCGAGGTCTTTCGAAGTCTCGGAGTGTTTGCTCTGGCCTGTCAGGAGTGCCATATGGGGAGATTTGCTGTTTCCTGAACATTCCGTCAGCTCCGCATGCATCAGACGAGCTCAATTAGGCACAGATGAAGTTTGCTAAAGTATCTGAAATAATTTTAAATAGTTTTTTTTTTTTTTAAACCCAGGGCAGCTCACGGACTGTGGACCAGGTTACATAACATTTTATTTCAGCTCTACTTCACCCCCCCCCCCCAACACACACACACACACACACACACATACATATATATACACGCGCGCGCACAAACACACCGACTGCATCGTCAAGCACACAACACCACAGGCATGCCTTTAGTCATAGCTACGGTAAAGACACTCAGACCGGCCACTACACCCAAGGTGTGTGTGTCTGTACCAGTCTCTCTCTTTTTTTGTCTCTTTGTGTGTATGTGTATTTATTAATACATGTACGTTCATGACACAGACTAAGCATTTAGTCCAGGTGGTGAGAGTCTAATTCAGCCAAAAGCAAATGGAGTGCCGGTTAACGTAGAAAAGAATTAAAGTGTCTCTGACACGCTGTGGCTAAAAAGATGAGACATTGCCGCTGTGTTGACAGGAGTACTGGGGCAGCGCGTGTCTCCGTTGTGTGAGACTTGGTCACTGTTTTGTTTATGGTGAGTCACACATTATGCTTCTCACTCCAAGCCTCCGTCTCCCCCATCCTCACCCCTTTCTCGCCCCCAAAAACGAGGGAGCTGGCCACACACCAATTTTGTGTCGCAGGCCTTGTCAGCAGACGACACTTGAGGGAATGTTGGTGCCACAATGCTCTATTTACATTATATTTAGATCCATGAGTAAAATTTACTGTGTACGATTTATTGGTTTCGCTGATTCAACAGGAGTCACAGAAGTTAGTCAATCTGGACCCACAAGGTTTCCTTAAAAAGATCCTCAGGAAAATCTGTTGAGGTTATTGAATAACAGGGATTGATCACATCTCTGTTTGAGGCACAGTGTTCCTCGTAAGAGTCATTTGTCCACCATATATCCCTCCAGCCTTTCTCTCTAGTCTCCTGAGTCCTTTGTCTCATTGCTTCAACAGTGCCTGAGAATTATCGATCTAGTTGTGCAGGAGAGAGAGAGGAAGAAGAACAATGAAAAGAACAAGAATGAGGGGAGAAAGGGTTGTTTCTGGAATGAAAACCATGTTATAGAGGATGAGAGGGGTGTTGAGATTGTAAATTGGTCGTTTGTTAAATATTTTGCAAAATATAATTTGTCTTATTTTTCCATTTGCTTGGCAATGTAAACAATGTTTCCCAAGCCAATAAAGCACTTTACATTGAAATTAAGAACGAGGGACAGAGATAGACACACAAACAGAGACTGACAGAGAGAGAGAACCTGGCTGGGAGCCAGATAGAGTAACATTCACAGTACCAGTCAGAGAGCCAGATAGAGTTATATTTACAGAACCAGCCAGGGAGCCAAATAGAGTTACATTTAAAGAACTAGTCAGAGAGCCATATAGAGTTACATCTACAGAATGGTGATGACAAAACCAGATGGGAGTCAGATATATTTAGATTTACAGAACCAGATGGGGAGCAAGGTAGAGTTGCATTCACAGAATGATGACGAGAGAGCCAGCCAGGGAGCCAGATAGAGTTACATTTACAAAATGATGACGAGAGAGCCAGCCAGGGAGCCAGATAGAGTTACATTTACAAAATGACGATGAGAGAACCAGCCAGGGAGCCAGATAGAGTCACATTTACAAAATGATGACGAGAGAGCCAGCCAGGGAGCCAGATAGAGTCACATTTACAAAATGATGACGAGAGAGCCAGCCAGGGAGCCAGATAGAGTTACATTTACAAAATGACGATGAGAGAACCAGCCAGGGAGCCAGATAGAGTCACATTTACAAAATGACGATGAGAGAACCAGCCAGGGAGCCAGATAGAGTCACATTTACCGAACCAGTCGGGAGCCAGATAGAGTTACATTTACAAAACTGTGAAGGTAAAATAAATGTTCTCACCATGCAAACAGTCACAGACCCAATGTGTGTGTGTGTGTGTGTGTCAGCGTGTAGGCCAGTGTATATGTACATGTGTCTACTATGTCCCGGCCTTGTCTGCGCCGTTTGGCCCGGCCTGTGTACTTCGTCTCATACTGGGATCGCGGTGCTCCTCCTGATCAGATGTGGGACTAATCTGGAGGTTTACTGGGTAATCTACCTCGTTTGGAGGGACAATATTTCCCATCCGTCTCTGGGAAACGATGCCCTAAATCCCATTAAAATCTAACAGAACATGTCTTCTAATCAGATAGATTAGTGCTGCATTCGTAGCCCGCCTTTTAAAAACCATTTGGAACGTGCTGTACGCATTTTGTGAGATTCAGTTTTTTGGCAACGCTTTAAGGACATTGTTTTCCTCACTTTTATCAAAATCAAGGTAATATCGGAAGAATGTCAATAGGAATTTAAAAAAAGACTTAACTGCCAACTTTCGTCTTCCAACAACTCTCTTTCTCTCTTTTGTTTAGCCACTCCCCATTTTTCTCTTCATCCTTTCATTCCAGTCCCTTGCCTCATCAGAATGTATTCTACCTTAGAGGGCTGCACCTGGCACACTTTGTCTATGAGAAGAATCATTTATAATACCCACCTACCGCACTGTCTCTATAGAGAATAATTTATAATACCCACCTACCGCACTGTCTCTATAGAGAATCATTTATAATACCCACCTACCGCACTGTCTCTATAAAGAATCATTTATAATACCCACCTACCGCACTGTCTCTATAGAGAATCATTTATAATACCCACCTACCGCACTGTCTCTATAAAGAATCATTTATAATACCCACCTACCGCACTGTCTCTATAAAGAATCATTTATAATACCTACCTACCGCACTGTCTCTATAAAGAATCATTTATAATACCCACCTACCGCACTGTCTCTATAAAAAATCATTTATAATACCCACATACCGCAATGTCTCTACACAGTTTTTGGACACAGTGCTAAGCCGTGTTATTGGGGCAATATTTCACAAACCCATGAGATCCCTTATTGGTTAGCAACGCAATTAGAACTGTAAAAAGCACTGTGATACAGTCTCATATACCACATGTATAAGTCAATCAGCGCTCCAGATTCAGTGCAACCAGTTTATAATACCCACCTACAACAGTCTCTACATGAAGTGTAATTTATAATTCCCACATACCACTGTCTCCATGCGAAGTACAATACTCACAATACTACCAAGCTAGAAACAAAGGGTCAGAGGTCGTATATAACATTGAAAGAATCTGAAAGGTACGTATCCTGTGGGTGTATGTTTCGGTTCATGTATGTGTGTGTATGTCTGTGTTTGTGTGAGAGCGTATGTCTGAGTGTTTAGTGTACAGCTAGTCCATCAGGCTGCATTTCAACATCCTCCAGTCAATAACTGTGATTCCTAAACAGCAGCTCCTACAGTATCTCTGTGTGCTGAGGCACAGTAGGGGCCCTAGGTAAGAGACTGGTTGGGACCATCTATTTTTTTTTACCTTTTTGTCCTTATCAAAGCCGATACCGATAATATTTTGAACATAGCTTCTTTCTTTATTGTTGAATGGAAGTGCCACTTCCAAAGACACTTGCATCGCTGCCCCTGTCAGTAGAGTAAATCAATTAGTTTAAAAATAATGATCTGAAGGTTACATACTGCTTTATAAGCTACCACTACAGAAAAGCACAAAGCACTTAGCCAGTTTGTTCAAATGTACAGTTTCTTAATCATGATCAAACAAGTGCATTCATATACCTTTTTCTACTATGTTGCACCTCTCCTTATCTGTCAGCTGGCAGGGCCACACATACCTGGATCAGACATTATATTCTATCATTACACTGTCAGAGCTTTCCTGGGGAGCCAGGGGAAGGTAAACGTCATCATCGCTAATGTTGTGCTCGTTATCACCATCATAATCAACATCGGCGTCATTGTAATCAAAATGCATGATGTTAGAAGAACGACATGATGGAGTTGAATCAATGGCTTCTTCGTGATGGTCCAAGTCAGGGATAGCACTTTCTGTTTGACTGTCAAACATCATATTCAGTAACAGCCGCAGCAGCTAAGCTACTTCTGTTATGGACACACTCCAGAACTTTCCTCCTTCCTTCTTTTTTTCTGCTTCGCTGACAAATTTTTAAAATGTTCCTGTCCATCTCTTGTGAAACAACATGGGACACACCACTGAGTAAGAGAGGAGGGGGTTTGGTCTCAAACATAAATAATGCATTACATTTTGAGTAACATCGTCCGGATCTTAAGACAAAAAAAAATAGAAATAAAATAAACAATGTATTATACAATTTTCTAAATATTATTTCAGTGAGAATCACATGGCCCTATAGCTTTTGGTAGCGGCCGCTGCTGCTGAGGCCCAGTGACACGTGTGATGTGCCCTCATACACGTCGGACGCATGTTCACTGTCGGTGTACGTCGACGGCACCGCAACGACGGTTCACCTTTGGATAACCTTTCCGTTCCTACCTCTGTATCTGCCCTTGTCTACTCCGTTCCAGCCCCTCCATGGAGCGCTCTGAAAGCCTCTGTGTGCAGTGGGCTTTGGCAGTGGCAATGCTGTGTTTGCGCGCGTGCATTCTTTTGTTTGTGAGCGCGTGTGTGTGTGTGTGTGTTTGCGCGCGTGTGTGCGTTTGTGTGTGGGGCTATGGGAGGAGGATAAGCGGGTAAGGCTAATTTGCATTCACAGCCAATAGCAACCTCAGCTACAGCTAGCGCTGAAGAGACAAGCCTTTGAGCTCGAGAGAGAGAGAGGGGGGAGGAGAGAGAGAAGGAGAGAGAGAGGGGAGGAGAGAGAGAGAGAGAAGGAGAGAGAGAGAGAGAGAGAGGATGAAAAAAGAGAGGGGGAAGAGGGAGATGGAAAGGCTGAGGGAGTTGGAAGGGAAATCCAGAACAGTGAAAAACAAATGACAGAGAAATGTGTTGTATGATGAGGTGCGTGAGTGGGTGAAATATTTACCTAGAGGGAAACCAATACAATTATTAATCATTAAACCATCAGCATAGAAAAACATGACCAACACACTGTCTAGAGCCCTGCAGACACTCACAACAAAACACCGTACTGACTACAATCACTCGTCGCTTCCCAAGGTGAATCCAAGAACAAGTAACAATGGATAAATTGAACAGCGCTATCCCAGAGGGCAGTGCTCCCCCTCTGTCCATCTTTACCCAAATAGAGAATCACTAATCATACGTTTAAAGACTCTTTCATTCCCTTGTGGAACTTCATTATACTTCAGGATAGTGCCAGCACTGTGGCTGAATCCAATGTCACTCCAATCCCCATTTAGTGCCCTGCATTTGCCAAGTGCTCAGAGGGTTCTGGTGAAAAGTAGTGTGCTGTGGAGGGAATATGGTGCAGTTTAGGAAGCATCCTGTGTATGGAGCTAGTCTTTTACATCAGCATCTCTGAAACAAGTTTCTTCGTGTCAAGGTTGACTCAAAAAAACAGTGACAGTTGGTACGGACCTTACCAGGATAGATATGGATCAATTTCCACACAGGTGTGTAGTTGATCTAGAATGAAAAATCAGAATTCGCAGTGGGAGCCAAATTAAACTATATCAAACTGTTCAGGGATGGTATGAGCTTATAGTGTCACGTCAAAGCCATTTTCCCTGGGGGAAGAAGATAATCTAAATACAGTGTCTGGTAGAAAAATCCCATTTCCATCTTCACTGCTCATCCAGATCGTATGTTAAAGATTGCATGGCGGTGCGCTTTTCCCTAAGTTGGCAAAAATGAAAGGGGCGGCCATGTAGAAAAGACCGGAGGGAGGAGGAGGAGAGCAAGATGGAGGGGAAGAAGAGGAGATGAAGAAAAGGTTTCCAATGCATGAAGTTGAGGGATTATATTAGAGTGAACAGGAGAGAGAGAGAGAGAGAGAGAGAGAGAGAGAGAGGAGAGTAAAGTTAATATAATGGAAGACCCAGGTGAAAGCGACAACGTTGTAGCGGCAGGACAGAAGAGGATATCAGGATCATGGAACGTATCTACATGCACTAACACAGGCATTGCCCTCCCTCTCTCCCTCCCTCCCCCCTACTCCCTCCCTCTCCCTCTCCCTCCCTCCACTCCCTCTCCATCTTGTAGGTTATAAATAGCTCGATCTGAGCTCTTGCTAATTCCCTCATTCAGAGTCTAGTGGGAAAGCCAATGGATGCGGCCTTTGACGCTTGCGCTGACAGGGAAATACAGGAAGTGCTAGAGGGTTGCCAAGACGACCCTCCGCCCCTCCTCCTCTCTCCAGTTTCCTCAGTGCTTGCGTCTTCAATCTGAACGAGCCATCCTTGCTCTGTCACTCTCATTCTTTGCTGCTCTTCCCCTTGTATGTGGTTTAAGTCTCACAAGGGAAAGTTTAATTAGTTTTTTCTCTTGAGATATCATGACCTCTCTTTCCGCATGGATATATAGAAGTAATCAACACCATCTGTAGCCAAACCTACACTCCTCCACCATATTTCCATCCGCCCAGTTCCACAAGTTAGGGTGTGTTACCAGTCTGTGTTGATTTATACTGAATAAAAGTCCAAACAGCGTGTCGGCCTGGGTTTATAACTGGCTAATTGACCCAGACTGATGTGATTCCCACTCTCCCCCTGAGCCAAATGAAACCCTTGTTTGACTGTGTTCACAGTTCAAAATGGGGAGATCAGCAGTGAAGACTCAGCAAAGGGTGAAGGGAGGAGGGCTGGGGAGAGTTTGGGTTGTGTTTTGGGTGCAAATCAATCAATCAATCCACCTACCATCCCTCCATCCATCCAAACATCCCTCTGTCCAACATCCTACCATCCCTCCATTCATCCAAACATCCCTCTGTCCAACATCCTACCATCCCTCCATCCATCCAAACATCCCTCTGTCCAACATTCTACCATCCCTCCATCCATCCAAACATCCCTCTGTCCAACATCCTACCATCCCTACGTCCATCCAAACATCCCTCTGTCCAACATCCTTCCATCCCTCCATCCATCCAAACATCCCTCTGTCCAACATCCTACCAACCCTCCATCCATCCAAACATCCCTCTGTCCAACACCCTACCATCCCTCCATTCCCAACCACCGTCTATCCCGAACAACGTTATGTTCTCCGCAAGCATCACTGAAGGCGAATAGGACCAAAAAGGATGTGAAACAATGTTACTGTTCTCTATAAGCTTTATTTGAAAAATCTTATTAATCTAACCTGTATTAACACTGTGAAGATAATTAAAAGAAAAGAATACTGACATAAAAATACAATTATTTTATTCAAAAACGTCCATGCCACAATCATTGGCACTCCTAGAAAATCGTATCTACAAAATCTAACTGATGTATATTCCAATTACAATTTTAAAGAGTCTTTGGGAACTCTTATTTACTAATCCAAGACATCCTGTTTCATTGGGGTATAAATATGAGGTGACATAGGATCTGTAATCAACCTGTCTTGAAGTGGAATAAATGTGTATTTTTCCCCATGCAAAGTATCAAATGGCCACGGATCACAGTGTGGAGAAGGAGAATTGCAGAAATTGGTTACATCTTGGGGTCACAGAGTTTCCAAAACTATGATCAGATGCCACCTCCATGCCTATAAGTTATTTTTTCACATCCTTTTTGTCGGATTTAACGCTGGCAGCATGATCTTGCCAATAATACTGGAGGGCCCTGCATGTTGTATTCCCCAGATATCTCTATAGCACATCCCCCCCCCCCCTCACACACACACACACACACACACACACTCAATTTATCCTTCCTTTTTGTTTAGAATGTTTCGCCAGTTACATCAACCCCCTCACTTCAAAGGCAGCAGTGTGTGTCTGAGATCTCCCGTTAATTACTGGGCCTTCGAACATACCACACCAATGCCTTCCTTCTAAGTGTTCTCCATTTCCCCAAAGGGACGATGCTGATCCAGTCGTCTCCCTCCCGTTTCCTCTCTCCTACCCAGGGATATCAAAAACGGCTGCGAGAGGAAGAACAAGGGACGTGGCGGTGAATAAGAACGGGGAGAACGAGGAGAAGGGGAAGAAAAGAAGGGGAGGAATAATGGACGTTTGTTGTGGCATCAAAGGCGATTCACATCATACTGTATCTTTCACTGGCAGGCACACGCCGCGAGGGGCATTATTTATTTATTTAGATGCTGCTGTATTTGTTTGTTTATTTATTTAGTTGCTCGTTGGCTCCCGGTGCACGGCAGATCTGTACTACAGATGCCTCCTTGATGCCGTGTGCTCGTTCTGTTAGTATTGATTGAACGCCTTAACGACGTCACCTGTCAAAATGGCATCAGTCGTTTGTCCCGGGGAAAGGGGGGGACGGGCGGGCGCGGCGCGTCGGTCGGCATGTCCCCAATGATTGGTCTGTGGACAGGAGGCGGGGCCGGCCCAAGTGGCTACCAATCGCTGATACTGGACCGTATCCTGTTTCTGTCTCCCTATTGGTTGGGAAGCGACAGGATGATTCTTATCCCAGGCCTGTGTTTGACTTTATAAGGGTGTGTACCAAGCACCCCGCTCAAAACCTGGCGTTTGTTAGCGATGACACTGATCAATCGAGCCTCGTTGGCTAGGTGGGACGGCTTGAATGGAAGCATGGACCTCACGTTCCCGGTGATTTATGGCATGCCAGGCACAGCCACAGAAACGGACGCCTCAGAGCTCCTCCCGGCGCCTCCCCTTCTATAATGTTGCAGAGGGGGAGGGGGGGGGGGGGGGGGCAAGCG